>NC_086448.1:7128927-7801427 GCF_028390025.1 Pseudophryne corroboree
AGGACCGAGTTTGCAGATCTATGCTTTAAGGCTTAGTACATAGTCCCCCTATGTCTGTTTCCCAACAATGGGTGAGTGTGAACATATAAATGGTGTCATTTCACCAATGTACTATGCTGAGTCCGCATGCTACTTCTCCTCCAAAAGGTAAGTATAGCTCTCACTTCCGCGTGGAACCACAAGTCTCAGCCAGTCTGCTTGGAATTTTTCCTGTCAGCTGCTTATCTGCGTCACGCTGCTGGATGGCGTCTCCCGGCGCGCTCCTCTCTCAGCAGCTACAACTGTCGCCCCTCCAACTGCTCCCTTTTATTTGGAAATCAACTCTGGGCCCCTCTTTTAAAATGGCCAAATTAGAGGAGGCTCTCACTGGCCACAAAATGGCTGTCATCAGAATAATCACCTGTAAAGTGATCTTTTGGGAAAGTAGCATATTACTTGTGGGTGGGACAGGTGTGTAAGTAATACCTCACAGCCTCAGCAGGGGATCACAGGAGGCCATCTTCTCTAGGCCCCAAATGCCTGGTGTGGGCCCACGTCTGCAATGTTCCAGCAGTAGCAGCACCGTCCTGAGGTGCACAGGAATCCTTGTGCAAAGCCACTGCTAATTCCAGACAGCTGCCTGAGTCCACAATGTGTTCCTGGCTCCCAGCAACCCTCCACCCGTGGCCTGGACTCTGTGCAAAGCAGCCCAAGCCTTCAACCGCCATTCCCAGTCACCAAGGAGACCAGCGCTGTCCTGAAGAAGGCTTTCCGTAGCCCTTCCCATTCTGTGGCAGACGTGGCCCATGCCAGCCACTGCCCAAGTAATGAGGCCAGAAACAAAGCACTTAGCTGCTAAGGGCCTGGGAGAGGGCAGGCTGCAGGGAAAGCTGCCCACCTACCTACCCTAGTGTGATGGCCTTGCTGCTGTAAGGCGCTAGGGGCGAGGCCATCTGTAAAGATATAAGAAAGGGTCTGAGACGCTGCTGCGTAGTAACAGGAATGCCAGACGGAGGCCAGGGTGTGACAGTAGGATTGTGGGGCAATATGGAGGAATACAGGGGGTATAGGAACTTAGGTCATACTTGCCTACCTGACCCTCTCCATGAGGGAGAAAATGCTCTGTTCCTGGACTTTCCTGGTAACCTTTGGTGAAACACCTTTCTTATCAATTAACTAGCTCACCACAGGTGATGGCAATCATACATTACCAGGAAAGTCCAGGAACAGAGCATTTTCTCCCTCATGGAGAGGCCGGGTCAGGTAGGCAAGTATGAGGAAGGTTCCAGAGGCTGCAGCAGCAGTAAGATGTGGCCGGATGATAGGGGAAGAGAGAGGGAGCCTTGTGCTGTGATGCAGGCAGAGTCTGGAGCTGAGTAACAAGCAACGTGCAGCTGGGCTGGGGAGGTGGATCCAGGCTGCTGGTGACAAGTAGAAAAGGAGCAAGTGAGAGCCTTGTCTCTGCCTACGGCCACACCACCCTGAACACGCCCGATCTCGTCTGATCTCGGAAGCTAAGCAGGGTCAGGCCTGGTTAGTACTTGGATGGGAGACCGCCTGGGAATACCAGGTGCTGTAGGCTTTTGCTTTTCTAGGCTGCAACCAGCAGGGGTCGCTCTTGTCAGCTTCTTTTTCTTCTTCATTTTTTCAAATTCAACTTTTTGCTTTCTTTCTTTCTTTCATTCCTCTATGTTCATGCAGAAAACCCGAACCGTTTACCACTCGGCGGCAGCCCCATACTCATCAGGATAATGCATACACCACTACCTTAGCAGCGCCGTACATCCCACCTAGTGTCACCGACACAGTGAAATCACAGCGATGCTGCGCCCAAATTTCCTGCTGCAACAGACAGTGCGCTAAAGGCGTCACCTGGCACACAGGTTATACGGCCACCTCACACACTGGCAAAGTGTCTGCCCTCAAACCCAGTCCACTGCATTGCTGGGCACCTTATCATCCAGATATCAGGTCAGTCCTAAACATCTGGACCATAACCAACGTCATAGTGAATCCTGCATGTATGCACTTTTTATTCAGTACCCGGACATGCAGCAGACACGGGAACTGGATGCAGTGCAATATGTACTAAGCCTCGGAGAGAGATAAAGTGGATGGAGGTAAAGAACCAGCCAACCAGCTCCTAACTGTCATTATTCAAACACAGCCTGTAACATGGCAGTTAGGAGCTGATTGGCTGTTACTTTACCTCTGGCCACTTTATCTCTCTTTAAGGCATAGGTCTGCAAACTCGGTCCTCATTACCCCCTCACAGTGCATGTTTTGCAGGTCTCCTCACAGAATCACAAGTGAAATAATGAACTCAGCCTGCGGACCTTTTCAAATGTGTCTGTGAGTAATTAATCCACCTGTGCACCTGCTGGGTTACCTGCAAAACATGCACTGTGCGGGGGTAATAAGGACCGAGTTTGCAGATCTATGCTTTAAGGCTTAGTACATAGTCCCCCTATGTCTGTTTCCCAACAATGGGTGAGTGTGAACATATAAATGGTGTCATTTCACCAATGTACTATGCTGAGTCCGCATGCTACTTCTCCTCCAAAAGGTAAGTATAGCTCTCACTTCCGCGTGGAACCACAAGTCTCAGCCAGTCTGCTTGGAATTTTTCCTGTCAGCTGCTTATCTGCGTCACGCTGCTGGATGGCGTCTCCCGGCGCGCTCCTCTCTCAGCAGCTACAACTGTCGCCCCTCCAACTGCTCCCTTTTATTTGGAAATCAACTCTGGGCCCCTCTTTTAAAATGGCCAAATTAGAGGAGGCTCTCACTGGCCACAAAATGGCTGTCATCAGAATAATCACCTGTAAAGTGATCTTTTGGGAAAGTAGCATATTACTTGTGGGTGGGACAGGTGTGTAAGTAATACCTCACAGCCTCAGCAGGGGATCACAGGAGGCCATCTTCTCTAGGCCCCAATGCCTGGTGTGGGCCCACGTCTGCAATGTTCCAGCAGTAGCAGCACCGTCCTGAGGTGCACAGGAATCCTTGTGCAAAGCCACTGCTAATTCCAGACAGCTGCCTGAGTCCACAATGTGTTCCTGGCTCCCAGCAACCCTCCACCCGTGGCCTGGACTCTGTGCAAAGCAGCCCAAGCCTTCAACCGCCATTCCCAGTCACCAAGGAGACCAGCGCTGTCCTGAAGAAGGCTTTCCGTAGCCCTTCCCATTCTGTGGCAGACGTGGCCCATGCCAGCCACTGCCCAAGTAATGAGGCCAGAAACAAAGCACTTAGCTGCTAAGGGCCTGGGAGAGGGCAGGCTGCAGGGAAAGCTGCCCACCTACCTACCCTAGTGTGATGGCCTTGCTGCTGTAAGGCGCTAGGGGCGAGGCCATCTGTAAAGATATAAGAAAGGGTCTGAGACGCTGCTGCGTAGTAACAGGAATGCCAGACGGAGGCCAGGGTGTGACAGTAGGATTGTGGGGCAATATGGAGGAATACAGGGGGTATAGGAACTTAGGTCATACTTGCCTACCTGACCCTCTCCATGAGGGAGAAAATGCTCTGTTCCTGGACTTTCCTGGTAACCTTTGGTGAAACACCTTTCTTATCAATTAACTAGCTCACCACAGGTGATGGCAATCATACATTACCAGGAAAGTCCAGGAACAGAGCATTTTCTCCCTCATGGAGAGGCCGGGTCAGGTAGGCAAGTATGAGGAAGGTTCCAGAGGCTGCAGCAGCAGTAAGATGTGGCCGGATGATAGGGGAAGAGAGAGGGAGCCTTGTGCTGTGATGCAGGCAGAGTCTGGAGCTGAGTAACAAGCAACGTGCAGCTGGGCTGGGGAGGTGGATCCAGGCTGCTGGTGACAAGTAGAAAAGGAGCAAGTGAGAGCCTTGTCTCTGCCTACGGCCACACCACCCTGAACACGCCCGATCTCGTCTGATCTCGGAAGCTAAGCAGGGTCAGGCCTGGTTAGTACTTGGATGGGAGACCGCCTGGGAATACCAGGTGCTGTAGGCTTTTGCTTTTCTAGGCTGCAACCAGCAGGGGTCGCTCTTGTCAGCTTCTTTTTCTTCTTCATTTTTTCAAATTCAACTTTTTGCTTTCTTTCTTTCTTTCTTTCATTCCTCTATGTTCATGCAGAAAACCCGAACCGTTTACCACTCGGCGGCAGCCCCATACTCATCAGGATAATGCATACACCACTACGTTAGCAGCGCCGTACATCCCACCTAGTGTCACCGACACAGTGAAATCACAGCGATGCTGCGCCCAAATTTCCTGCTGCAACAGACAGTGCGCTAAAGGCGTCACCTGGCACACAGGTTATACGGCCACCTCACACACTGGCAAAGTGTCTGCCCTCAAACCCAGTCCACTGCATTGCTGGGCACCTTATCATCCAGATATCAGGTCAGTCCTAAACATCTGGACCCTAACCAACGTCATAGTGAATCCTGCATGTATGCACTTTTTATTCAGTACCCGGACAGGCAGCAGACACGGGAACTGGATGCAGTGCAATATGTACTAAGCCTCGGAGAGAGATAAAGTGGATGGAGGTAAAGAACCAGCCAACCAGCTCCTAACTGTCATTATTCAAACACAGCCTGTAACATGGCAGTTAGGAGCTGATTGGCTGTTACTTTACCTCTGGCCACTTTATCTCTCTTTAAGGCATAGGTCTGCAAACTCGGTCCTCATTACCCCCTCACAGTGCATGTTTTGCAGGTCTCCTCACAGAATCACAAGTGAAATAATGAACTCCGCCTGCGGACCTTTTCAAATGTGTCTGTGAGTAATTAATCCACCTGTGCACCTGCTGGGTTACCTGCAAAACATGCACTGTGTGGGGGTAATAAGGACCGAGTTTGCAGATCTATGCTTTAAGGCTTAGTACATAGTCCCCCTATGTCTGTTTCCCAACAATGGATGAGTGTGAACATATAAATGGTGTCATTTCACCAATGTACTATGCTGAGTCCGCATGCTACTTCTCCTCCAAAAGGTAAGTATAGCTCTCACTTCCGCGTGGAACCACAAGTCTCAGCCAGTCTGCTTGGAATTCTTCCTGTCAGCTGCTTATCTGCGTCACACTGCTGGATGGCGTCTCCCGGCGCTCCTCTCTCAGCAGCTATAACTGTCGCCCCTCCAACTGCTCCCTTTTATTTGGAAATCAACTCTGGGCCCCTCTTTTAAAATGGCCAAATTAGAGGAGGCTCTCACTGGCCACAAAATGGCTGTCATCAGAATAATCACCTGTAAAGTGATCTTTTGGGAAAGTAGCATATTACTTGTGGGTGGGACAGGTGTGTAAGTAATACCTCACAGCCTCAGCAGGGGATCACAGGAGGCCATCTTCTCTAGGCCCCAAATGCCTGGTGTGGGCCCACGTCTGCAATGTTCCAGCAGTAGCAGCACCGTCCTGAGGTGCACAGGAATCCTTGTGCAAAGCCACTGCTAATTCCAGACAGCTGCCTGAGTCCACAATGTGTTCCTGGCTCCCAGCAACCCTCCACCAATGGCCTGGACTCTGTGCAAAGCAGCCCAAGCCTTCAACCGCCATTCCCAGTCACCAAGGAGACCAGCGCTGTCCTGAAGAAGGCTTTCCGTAGCCCTTCCCATTCTGTGGCAGACGTGGCCCATGCCAGCCACTGCCCAAGTAATGAGGCCAGAAACAAAGCACTTAGCTGCTAAGGGCCTGGGAGAGGGCAGGCTGCAGGGAAAGCTGCCCACCTACCTACCCTAGTGTGATGGCCTTGATGCTGTAAGGCGCTAGGGGCGAGGCCATCTGTAAAGATATAAGAAAGGGTCTGAGACGCTGCTGCGTAGTAACAGGAATGCCAGACGGAGGCCAGGGTGTGACAGTAGGATTGTGGGGCAATAAGGAGGAATACAGGGGGTATAGGAACTTAGGTCATACTTGCCTACCTGACCCTCTCCATGAGGGAGAAAATGCTCTGTTCCTGGACTTTCCTGGTAACCTTTGGTGAAACACCTTTCTTATCCATTAACTAGCTCACCACAGGTGATGGCAATCATACATTACCAGGAAAGTCCAGGAACAGAGCATTTTCTCCCTCATGGAGAGGCCGGGTCAGGTAGGCAAGTATGAGGAAGGTTCCAGAGGCTGCAGCAGCAGCAGTAAGATGTGGCCGGATGATAGGGGAAGAGAGAGGGAGCCTTGTGCTGTGATGCAGGCAGAGTCTGGAGCTGAGTAACAAGCAACGTGCAGCTGGGCTGGGGAGGTGGATCCAGGCTGCTGGTGACAAGTAGAAAAGGAGCAAGTGAGAGCCTTGTCTCTGCCTACGGCCACACCACCCTGAACACGCCCGATCTCGTCTGATCTCGGAAGCTAAGCAGGGTCAGGCCTGGTTAGTACTTGGATGGGAGACCGCCTGGGAATACCAGGTGCTGTAGGCTTTTGCTTTTCTAGGCTGCAACCAGCAGGGGTCGCTCTTGTCAGCTTCTTTTTCTTCTTCATTTTTTCAAATTCAACTTTTTGCTTTCTTTCTTTCTTTCATTCCTCTATGTTCATGCAGAAAACCCGAACCGTTTACCACTCGGCGGCAGCCCCATACTCATCAGGATAATGCATACACCACTACGTTAGCAGCGCCGTACATCCCACCTAGTGTCACCGACACAGTGAAATCACAGCGATGCTGCGCCCAAATTTCCTGCTGCAACAGACAGTGCGCTAAAGGCGTCACCTGGCACACAGGTTATACGGCCACCTCACACACTGGCAAAGTGTCTGCCCTCAAACCCAGTCCACTGCATTGCTGGGCACCTTATCATCCAGATATCAGGTCAGTCCTAAACATCTGGACCATAACCAACGTCATAGTGAATCCTGCATGTATGCACTTTTTATTCAGTACCCGGACATGCAGCAGACACGGGAACTGGATGCAGTGCAATATGTACTAAGCCTCGGAGAGAGATAAAGTGGATGGAGGTAAAGAACCAGCCAACCAGCTCCTAACTGTCATTATTCAAACACAGCCTGTAACATGGCAGTTAGGAGCTGATTGGCTGTTACTTTACCTCTGGCCACTTTATCTCTCTTTAAGGCATAGGTCTGCAAACTCGGTCCTCATTACCCCCTCACAGTGCATGTTTTGCAGGTCTCCTCACAGAATCACAAGTGAAATAATGAACTCCGCCTGCGGACCTTTTCAAATGTGTCTGTGAGTAATTAATCCACCTGTGCACCTGCTGGGTTACCTGCAAAACATGCACTGTGTGGGGGTAATAAGGACCGAGTTTGCAGATCTATGCTTTAAGGCTTAGTACATAGTCCCCCTATGTCTGTTTCCCAACAATGGATGAGTGTGAACATATAAATGGTGTCCTTTCACCAATGTACTATGCTGAGTCCGCATGCTACTTCTCCTCCAAAAGGTAAGTATAGCTCTCACTTCCGCGTGGAACCACAAGTCTCAGCCAGTCTGCTTGGAATTTTTCCTGTCAGCTGCTTATCTGCGTCACACTGCTGGATGGCGTCTCCCGGCGCTCCTCTCTCAGCAGCTACAACTGTCGCCCCTCCAACTGCTCCCTTTTATTTGGAAATCAACTCTGGGCCCCTCTTTTAAAATGGCCAAATTAGAGGAGGCTCTCACTGGCCACAAAATGGCTGTCATCAGAATCACCTGTAAAGTGATCTTTTGGGAAAGTAGCATATTACTTGTGGGTGGGACAGGTGTGTAAGTAATACCTCACAGCCTCAGCAGGGGATCACAGGAGGCCATCTTCTCTAGGCCCCAATGCCTGGTGTGGGCCCACGTCTGCAATGTTCCAGCAGTAGCAGCACCGTCCTGAGGTGCACAGGAATCCTTGTGCAAAGCCACTGCTAATTCCAGACAGCTGCCTGAGTCCACAATGTGTTCCTGGCTCCCAGCAACCCTCCACCCGTGGCCTGGACTCTGTGCAAAGCAGCCCAAGCCTTCAACCGCCATTCCCAGTCACCAAGTAGACCAGCGCTGTCCTGAAGAAGGCTTTCCGTAGCCCTTCCCATTCTGTGGCAGACGTGGCCCATGCCAGCCACTGCCCAAGTAATGAGGCCAGAAACAAAGCACTTAGCTGCTAAGGGCCTGGGAGAGGGCAGGCTGCAGGGAAAGCTGCCCACCTACCCACCCTAGTGTGATGGCCTTGCTGCTGTAAGGCGCTAGGGGCGAGGCCATCTGTAAAGATATAAGAAAGGGTCTGAGACGCTGCTGCGTAGTAACAGGAATGCCAGACGGAGGCCAGGGTGTGACAGTAGGACTGTGGGGCAATAAGGAGGAATACAGGGGGTATAGGAACTTAGGTCATACTTGCCTACCTGACCCTCTCCATGAGGGAGAAAATGCTCTGTTCCTGGACTTTCCTGGTAACCTTTGGTGAAACACCTTTCTTATCAATTAACTAGCTCACCACAGGTGATGGCAATCATACATTACCAGGAAAGTCCAGGAACAGAGCATTTTCTCCCTCATGGAGAGGCCGGGTCAGGTAGGCAAGTATGAGGAAGGTTCCAGAGGCTGCAGCAGCAGTAAGATGTGGCCGGATGATAGGGGAAGAGAGAGGGAGCCTTGTGCTGTGATGCAGGCAGAGTCTGGAGCTGAGTAACAAGCAACGTGCAGCTGGGCTGGGGAGGTGGATCCAGGCTGCTGGTGACAAGTAGAAAAGGAGCAAGTGAGAGCCTTGTCTCTGCCTACGGCCACACCACCCTGAACACGCCCGATCTCGTCTGATCTCGGAAGCTAAGCAGGGTCAGGCCTGGTTAGTACTTGGATGGGAGACCGCCTGGGAATACCAGGTGCTGTAGGCTTTTGCTTTTCTAGGCTGCAACCAGCAGGGGTCGCTCTTGTCAGCTTCTTTTTCTTCTTCATTTTTTCAAATTAAACTTTTTGCTTTCTTTCTTTCTTTCTTTCATTCCTCTATGTTCATGCAGAAAACCCGAACCGTTTACCACTCGGCGGCAGCCCCATACTCATCAGGATAATGCATACACCACTACGTTAGCAGCGCCGTACATCCCACCTAGTGTCACCGACACAGTGAAATCACAGCGATGCTGCGCCCAAATTTCCTGCTGCAACAGACAGTGCGCTAAAGGCGTCACCTGGCACACAGGTTATACGGCCACCTCACACACTGGCAAAGTGTCTGCCCTCAAACCCAGTCCACTGCATTGCTGGGCACCTTATCATCCAGATATCAGGTCAGTCCTAAACATCTGGACCATAACCAACGTCATAGTGAATCCTGCATGTATGCACTTTTTATTCAGTACCCGGACATGCAGCAGACACGGGAACTGGATGCAGTGCAGTATGTACTAAGCCTCGGAGAGAGATAAAGTGGATGGAGGTAAAGAACCAGCCAACCAGCTCCTAACTGTCATTATTCAAACACAGCCTGTAACATGGCAGTTAGGAGCTGATTGGCTGTTACTTTACCTCTGGCCACTTTATCTCTCTTTAAGGCATAGGTCTGCAAACTCGGTCCTCATTACCCCCACACAGTGCATGTTTTGCAGGTCTCCTCACAGAATCACAAGTGAAATAATGAACTCCGCCTGCGGACCTTTTCAAATGTGTCTGTGAGTAATTAATCCACCTGTGCACCTGCTGGGTTACCTGCAAAACGTGCACTGTGCGGGGGTAATAAGGACCGAGTTTGCAGATCTATGCTTTAATGCTTAGTACATAGTCCCCCTATGTCTGTTTCCCAACAATGGATGAGTGTGAACATATAAATGGTGTCATTTCACCAATGTACTATGCTGAGTCCGCATGCTGCTACTTCTCCTCCAAAAGGTAAGTATAGCTCTCACTTCCGCGTGGAACCACAAGTCTCAGCCAGTCTGCTTGGAATTTTTCCTGTCAGCTGCTTATCTGCGTCACACTGCTGGATGGCGTCTCCCGGCGCTCCTCTCTCAGCAGCTACAACTGTCGCCCCTCCAACTGCTCCCTTTTATTTGGAAATCAACTCTGGGCCCCTCTTTTAAAATGGCCAAATTAGAGGAGGCTCTCACTGGCCACAAAATGGCTGTCATCAGAATAATCACCTGTAAAGTGATCTTTTGGGAAAGTAGCATATTACTTGTGGGTGGGACAGGTGTGTAAGTAATACCTCACAGCCTCAGCAGGGGATCACAGGAGGCCATCTTCTCTAGGCCCCAATGCCTGGTGTGGGCCCACGTCTGCAATGTTCCAGCAGTAGCAGCACCGTCCTGAGGTGCACAGGAATCCTTGTGCCAAGCCACTGCTAATTCCAGACAGCTGCCTGAGTCCACAATGTGTTCCTGGCTCCCAGCAACCCTCCACCCATGGCCTGGACTCTGTGCAAAGCAGCCCAAGCCTTCAACCGCCATTCCCAGTCACCAAGGAGACCAGCGCTGTCCTGAAGAAGGCTTTCCGTAGCCCTTCCCATTCTGTGGCAGACGTGGCCCACGCCAGCCACTGCCCAAGTAATGAGGCCAGAAACAAAGCACTTACCTGCTAAGGGCCTGGGAGAGGGCAGGCTGCAGGGAAAGCTGCCCACCTACCCACCCTAGTGTGATGGCCTTGCTGCTGTAAGGCGCTAGGGGCGAGGCCATCTGTAAAGATATAAGAAAGGGTCTGAGACACTGCTGCGTAGTAACAGGAATGCCAGACGGAGGCCAGGGTGTGACAGTAGGATTGTGGGGCAATAAGGAGGAATACAGGGGGTATAGGAAGGTCATACTTGGCTACCTGACCCTCTCCATGAGGGAGAAAATGCTCTGTTCCTGGACTTTCCTGGTAACCTTTGGTGAAACACCTTTCTTATCAATTAACTAGCTCACCACAGGTGATGGCAATCATACATTACCAGGAAAGTCCAGGAACAGAGCATTTTCTCCCTCATGGAGAGGCCGGGTCAGGTAGGCAAGTATGAGGAAGGTTCCAGAGGCTGCAGCAGCAGCAGTAAGATGTGGCCGGATGATAGGGGAAGAGAGAGGGAGCCTTGTGCTGTGATGCAGGCAGAGTCTGGAGCTGAGTAACAAGCAACGTGCAGCTGGGCTGGGGAGGTGGATCCAGGCTGCTGGTGACAAGTAGAAAAGGAGCAAGTGAGAGCCTTGTCTCTGCCTACGGCCACACCACCCTGAACACGCCCGATCTCATCTGATCTCGGAAGCTAAGCAGGGTCAGGCCTGGTTAGTACTTGGATGGGAGACCGCCTGGGAATACCAGGTGCTGTAGGCTTTTGCTTTTCTAGGCTGCAACCAGCAGGGGTCGCTCTTGTCAGCTTCTTTTTCTTCTTCATTTTTTCAAATTAAACTTTTTGCTTTCTTTCTTTCTTTCATTCCTCTATGTTCATGCAGAAAACCCGAACCGTTTACCACTCGGCGGCAGCCCCATACTCATCAGGATAATGCATACACCACTACCTTAGCAGCGCCGTACATCCCACCTAGTGTCACCGACACAGTGAAATCACAGCGATGCTGCGCCCAAATTTCCTGCTGCAACAGACAGTGCGCTAAAGGCGTCACCTGGCACACAGGTTATACGGCCACCTCACACACTGGCAAAGTGTCTGCCCTCAAACCCAGTCCACTGCATTGCTGGGCACCTTATCATCCAGATATCAGGTCAGTCCTAAACATCTGGACCATAACCAACGTCATAGTGAATCCTGCATGTATGCACTTTTTATTCAGTACCCGGACATGCAGCAGACACGGGAACTGGATGCAGTGCAATATGTACTAAGCCTCGGAGAGAGATAAAGTGGATGGAGGTAAAGAACCAGCCAACCAGCTCCTAACTGTCATTATTCAAACACAGCCTGTAACATGGCAGTTAGGAGCTGATTGGCTGTTACTTTACCTCTGGCCACTTTATCTCTCTTTAAGGCATAGGTCTGCAAACTCGGTCCTCATTACCCCCTCACAGTGCATGTTTTGCAGGTCTCCTCACAGAATCACAAGTGAAATAATGAACTCAGCCTGCGGACCTTTTCAAATGTGTCTGTGAGTAATTAATCCACCTGTGCACCTGCTGGGTTACCTGCAAAACATGCACTGTGCGGGGGTAATAAGGACCGAGTTTGCAGATCTATGCTTTAAGGCTTAGTACATAGTCCCCCTATGTCTGTTTCCCAACAATGGGTGAGTGTGAACATATAAATGGTGTCATTTCACCAATGTACTATGCTGAGTCCGCATGCTACTTCTCCTCCAAAAGGTAAGTATAGCTCTCACTTCCGCGTGGAACCACAAGTCTCAGCCAGTCTGCTTGGAATTTTTCCTGTCAGCTGCTTATCTGCGTCACGCTGCTGGATGGCGTCTCCCGGCGCGCTCCTCTCTCAGCAGCTACAACTGTCGCCCCTCCAACTGCTCCCTTTTATTTGGAAATCAACTCTGGGCCCCTCTTTTAAAATGGCCAAATTAGAGGAGGCTCTCACTGGCCACAAAATGGCTGTCATCAGAATAATCACCTGTAAAGTGATCTTTTGGGAAAGTAGCATATTACTTGTGGGTGGGACAGGTGTGTAAGTAATACCTCACAGCCTCAGCAGGGGATCACAGGAGGCCATCTTCTCTAGGCCCCAATGCCTGGTGTGGGCCCACGTCTGCAATGTTCCAGCAGTAGCAGCACCGTCCTGAGGTGCACAGGAATCCTTGTGCAAAGCCACTGCTAATTCCAGACAGCTGCCTGAGTCCACAATGTGTTCCTGGCTCCCAGCAACCCTCCACCCGTGGCCTGGACTCTGTGCAAAGCAGCCCAAGCCTTCAACCGCCATTCCCAGTCACCAAGGAGACCAGCGCTGTCCTGAAGAAGGCTTTCCGTAGCCCTTCCCATTCTGTGGCAGACGTGGCCCATGCCAGCCACTGCCCAAGTAATGAGGCCAGAAACAAAGCACTTAGCTGCTAAGGGCCTGGGAGAGGGCAGGCTGCAGGGAAAGCTGCCCACCTACCTACCCTAGTGTGATGGCCTTGCTGCTGTAAGGCGCTAGGGGCGAGGCCATCTGTAAAGATATAAGAAAGGGTCTGAGACGCTGCTGCGTAGTAACAGGAATGCCAGACGGAGGCCAGGGTGTGACAGTAGGATTGTGGGGCAATATGGAGGAATACAGGGGGTATAGGAACTTAGGTCATACTTGCCTACCTGACCCTCTCCATGAGGGAGAAAATGCTCTGTTCCTGGACTTTCCTGGTAACCTTTGGTGAAACACCTTTCTTATCAATTAACTAGCTCACCACAGGTGATGGCAATCATACATTACCAGGAAAGTCCAGGAACAGAGCATTTTCTCCCTCATGGAGAGGCCGGGTCAGGTAGGCAAGTATGAGGAAGGTTCCAGAGGCTGCAGCAGCAGTAAGATGTGGCCGGATGATAGGGGAAGAGAGAGGGAGCCTTGTGCTGTGATGCAGGCAGAGTCTGGAGCTGAGTAACAAGCAACGTGCAGCTGGGCTGGGGAGGTGGATCCAGGCTGCTGGTGACAGGTAGAAAAGGAGCAAGTGAGAGCCTTGTCTCTGCCTACGGCCACACCACCCTGAACACGCCCGATCTCGTCTGATCTCGGAAGCTAAGCAGGGTCAGGCCTGGTTAGTACTTGGATGGGAGACCGCCTGGGAATACCAGGTGCTGTAGGCTTTTGCTTTTCTAGGCTGCAACCAGCAGGGGTCGCTCTTGTCAGCTTCTTTTTCTTCTTCATTTTTTCAAATTCAACTTTTTGCTTTCTTTCTTTCTTTCATTCCTCTATGTTCATGCAGAAAACCCGAACCGTTTACCACTCGGCGGCAGCCCCATACTCATCAGGATAATGCATACACCACTACGTTAGCAGCGCCGTACATCCCACCTAGTGTCACCGACACAGTGAAATCACAGCGATGCTGCGCCCAAATTTCCTGCTGCAACAGACAGTGCGCTAAAGGCGTCACCTGGCACACAGGTTATACGGCCACCTCACACACTGGCAAAGTGTCTGCCCTCAAACCCAGTCCACTGCATTGCTGGGCACCTTATCATCCAGATATCAGGTCAGTCCTAAACATCTGGACCCTAACCAACGTCATAGTGAATCCTGCATGTATGCACTTTTTATTCAGTACCCGGACAGGCAGCAGACACGGGAACTGGATGCAGTGCAATATGTACTAAGCCTCGGAGAGAGATAAAGTGGATGGAGGTAAAGAACCAGCCAACCAGCTCCTAACTGTCATTATTCAAACACAGCCTGTAACATGGCAGTTAGGAGCTGATTGGCTGTTACTTTACCTCTGGCCACTTTATCTCTCTTTAAGGCATAGGTCTGCAAACTCGGTCCTCATTACCCCCTCACAGTGCATGTTTTGCAGGTCTCCTCACAGAATCACAAGTGAAATAATGAACTCCGCC
The DNA here is from genome assembly GCF_028390025.1 of Pseudophryne corroboree. Lineage (NCBI taxonomy): Eukaryota > Metazoa > Chordata > Amphibia > Anura > Myobatrachidae > Pseudophryne > Pseudophryne corroboree. The sequence continues at coordinate 7,143,226 of NC_086448.1, forward strand.
TGCGGACCTTTTCAAATGTGTCTGTGAGTAATTAATCCACCTGTGCACCTGCTGGGTTACCTGCAAAACATGCACTGTGTGGGGGTAATAAGGACCGAGTTTGCAGATCTATGCTTTAAGGCTTAGTACATAGTCCCCCTATGTCTGTTTCCCAACAATGGATGAGTGTGAACATATAAATGGTGTCATTTCACCAATGTACTATGCTGAGTCCGCATGCTACTTCTCCTCCAAAAGGTAAGTATAGCTCTCACTTCCGCGTGGAACCACAAGTCTCAGCCAGTCTGCTTGGAATTTTTCCTGTCAGCTGCTTATCTGCGTCACACTGCTGGATGGCGTCTCCCGGCGCTCCTCTCTCAGCAGCTACAACTGTCGCCCCTCCAACTGCTCCCTTTTATTTGGAAATCAACTCTGGGCCCCTCTTTTAAAATGGCCAAATTAGAGGAGGCTCTCACTGGCCACAAAATGGCTGTCATCAGAATAATCACCTGTAAAGTGATCTTTTGGGAAAGTAGCATATTACTTGTGGGTGGGACAGGTGTGTAAGTAATACCTCACAGCCTCAGCAGGGGATCACAGGAGGCCATCTTCTCTAGGCCCCAATGCCTGGTGTGGGCCCACGTCTGCAAGGTTCCAGCAGTAGCAGCACCGTCCTGAGGTGCACAGGAATCCTTGTGCCAAGCCACTGCTAATTCCAGACAGCTGCCTGAGTCCACAATGTGTTCCTGGCTCCCAGCAATCCTCCACCCATGGCCTGGACTCTGTGCAAAGCAGCCCAAGCCTTCAACCGCCATTCCCAGTCACCAAGGAGACCAGCGCTGTCCTGAAGAAGGCTTTCCGTAGCCCTTCCCATTCTGTGGCAGACGTGGCCCACGCCAGCCACTGCCCAAGTAATGAGGCCAGAAACAAAGCACTTAGCTGCTAAGGGCCTGGGAGAGGGCAGGCTGCAGGGAAAGCTGCGCACCTACCCACCCTAGTGTGATGGCCTTGCTGCTGTAAGGCGCTAGGGGCGAGGCCATCTGTAAAGATATAAGAAAGGGTCTGAGACGCTGCTGCGTAGTAACAGGAATGCCAGACGGAGGCCAGGGTGTGACAGTAGGATTGTGGGGCAATAAGGAGGAATACAGGGGGTATAGGAACTTAGGTCATACTTGCCTACCTGACCCTCTCCATGAGGGAGAAAATGCTCTGTTCCTGGACTTTCCTGGTAACCTTTGGTGAAACACCTTTCTTATCAATTAACTAGCTCACCACAGGTGATGGCAATCATACATTACCAGGAAAGTCCAGGAACAGAGCATTTTCTCCCTCATGGAGAGGCCGGGTCAGGTAGGCAAGTATGAGGAAGGTTCCAGAGGCTGCAGCAGCAGCAGTAAGATGTGGCCGGATGATAGGGGAAGAGAGAGGGAGCCTTGTGCTGTGATGCAGGCAGAGTCTGGAGCTGAGTAACAAGCAACGTGCAGCTGGGCTGGGGAGGTGGATCCAGGCTGCTGGTGACAAGTAGAAAAGGAGCAAGTGAGAGCCTTGTCTCTGCCTACGGCCACACCACCCTGAACACGCCCGATCTCGTCTGATCTCGGAAGCTAAGCAGGGTCAGGCCTGGTTAGTACTTGGATGGGAGACCGCCTGGGAATACCAGGTGCTGTAGGCTTTTGCTTTTCTAGGCTGCAACCAGCAGGGGTCGCTCTTGTCAGCTTCTTTTTCTTCTTCATTTTTTCAAATTAAACTTTTTGCTTTCTTTCTTTCTTTCTTTCATTCCTCTATGTTCATGCAGAAAACCCGAACCGTTTACCACTCGGCGGCAGCCCCATACTCATCAGGATAATGCATACACCACTACGTTAGCAGCGCCGTACATCCCACCTAGTGTCACCGACACAGTGAAATCACAGCGATGCTGCGCCCAAATTTCCTGCTGCAACAGACAGTGCGCTAAAGGCGTCACCTGGCACACAGGTTATACGGCCACCTCACACACTGGCAAAGTGTCTGCCCTCAAACCCAGTCCACTGCATTGCTGGGCACCTTATCATCCAGATATCAGGTCAGTCCTAAACATCTGGACCATAACCAACGTCATAGTGAATCCTGCATGTATGCACTTTTTATTCAGTACCCGGACATGCAGCAGACACGGGAACTGGATGCAGTGCAGTATGTACTAAGCCTCGGAGAGAGATAAAGTGGATGGAGGTAAAGAACCAGCCAACCAGCTCCTAACTGTCATTATTCAAACACAGCCTGTAACATGGCAGTTAGGAGCTGATTGGCTGTTACTTTACCTCTGGCCACTTTATCTCTCTTTAAGGCATAGGTCTGCAAACTCGGTCCTCATTACCCCCACACAGTGCATGTTTTGCAGGTCTCCTCACAGAATCACAAGTGAAATAATGAACTCCGCCTGCGGACCTTTTCAAATGTGTCTGTGAGTAATTAATCCACCTGTGCACCTGCTGGGTTACCTGCAAAACGTGCACTGTGCGGGGGTAATAAGGACCGAGTTTGCAGATCTATGCTTTAATGCTTAGTACATAGTCCCCCTATGTCTGTTTCCCAACAATGGATGAGTGTGAACATATAAATGGTGTCATTTCACCAATGTACTATGCTGAGTCCGCATGCTGCTACTTCTCCTCCAAAAGGTAAGTATAGCTCTCACTTCCGCGTGGAACCACAAGTCTCAGCCAGTCTGCTTGGAATTTTTCCTGTCAGCTGCTTATCTGCGTCACACTGCTGGATGGCGTCTCCCGGCGCTCCTCTCTCAGCAGCTACAACTGTCGCCCCTCCAACTGCTCCCTTTTATTTGGAAATCAACTCTGGGCCCCTCTTTTAAAATGGCCAAATTAGAGGAGGCTCTCACTGGCCACAAAATGGCTGTCATCAGAATAATCACCTGTAAAGTGATCTTTTGGGAAAGTAGCATATTACTTGTGGGTGGGACAGGTGTGTAAGTAATACCTCACAGCCTCAGCAGGGGATCACAGGAGGCCATCTTCTCTAGGCCCCAATGCCTGGTGTGGGCCCACGTCTGCAATGTTCCAGCAGTAGCAGCACCGTCCTGAGGTGCACAGGAATCCTTGTGCCAAGCCACTGCTAATTCCAGACAGCTGCCTGAGTCCACAATGTGTTCCTGGCTCCCAGCAACCCTCCACCCATGGCCTGGACTCTGTGCAAAGCAGCCCAAGCCTTCAACCGCCATTCCCAGTCACCAAGGAGACCAGCGCTGTCCTGAAGAAGGCTTTCCGTAGCCCTTCCCATTCTGTGGCAGACGTGGCCCACGCCAGCCACTGCCCAAGTAATGAGGCCAGAAACAAAGCACTTACCTGCTAAGGGCCTGGGAGAGGGCAGGCTGCAGGGAAAGCTGCCCACCTACCCACCCTAGTGTGATGGCCTTGCTGCTGTAAGGCGCTAGGGGCGAGGCCATCTGTAAAGATATAAGAAAGGGTCTGAGACACTGCTGCGTAGTAACAGGAATGCCAGACGGAGGCCAGGGTGTGACAGTAGGATTGTGGGGCAATAAGGAGGAATACAGGGGGTATAGGAAGGTCATACTTGGCTACCTGACCCTCTCCATGAGGGAGAAAATGCTCTGTTCCTGGACTTTCCTGGTAACCTTTGGTGAAACACCTTTCTTATCAATTAACTAGCTCACCACAGGTGATGGCAATCATACATTACCAGGAAAGTCCAGGAACAGAGCATTTTCTCCCTCATGGAGAGGCCGGGTCAGGTAGGCAAGTATGAGGAAGGTTCCAGAGGCTGCAGCAGCAGCAGTAAGATGTGGCCGGATGATAGGGGAAGAGAGAGGGAGCCTTGTGCTGTGATGCAGGCAGAGTCTGGAGCTGAGTAACAAGCAACGTGCAGCTGGGCTGGGGAGGTGGATCCAGGCTGCTGGTGACAAGTAGAAAAGGAGCAAGTGAGAGCCTTGTCTCTGCCTACGGCCACACCACCCTGAACACGCCCGATCTCATCTGATCTCGGAAGCTAAGCAGGGTCAGGCCTGGTTAGTACTTGGATGGGAGACCGCCTGGGAATACCAGGTGCTGTAGGCTTTTGCTTTTCTAGGCTGCAACCAGCAGGGGTCGCTCTTGTCAGCTTCTTTTTCTTCTTCATTTTTTCAAATTAAACTTTTTGCTTTCTTTCTTTCTTTCATTCCTCTATGTTCATGCAGAAAACCCGAACCGTTTACCACTCGGCGGCAGCCCCATACTCATCAGGATAATGCATACACCACTACCTTAGCAGCGCCGTACATCCCACCTAGTGTCACCGACACAGTGAAATCACAGCGATGCTGCGCCCAAATTTCCTGCTGCAACAGACAGTGCGCTAAAGGCGTCACCTGGCACACAGGTTATACGGCCACCTCACACACTGGCAAAGTGTCTGCCCTCAAACCCAGTCCACTGCATTGCTGGGCACCTTATCATCCAGATATCAGGTCAGTCCTAAACATCTGGACCATAACCAACGTCATAGTGAATCCTGCATGTATGCACTTTTTATTCAGTACCCGGACATGCAGCAGACACGGGAACTGGATGCAGTGCAATATGTACTAAGCCTCGGAGAGAGATAAAGTGGATGGAGGTAAAGAACCAGCCAACCAGCTCCTAACTGTCATTATTCAAACACAGCCTGTAACATGGCAGTTAGGAGCTGATTGGCTGTTACTTTACCTCTGGCCACTTTATCTCTCTTTAAGGCATAGGTCTGCAAACTCGGTCCTCATTACCCCCTCACAGTGCATGTTTTGCAGGTCTCCTCACAGAATCACAAGTGAAATAATGAACTCAGCCTGCGGACCTTTTCAAATGTGTCTGTGAGTAATTAATCCACCTGTGCACCTGCTGGGTTACCTGCAAAACATGCACTGTGCGGGGGTAATAAGGACCGAGTTTGCAGATCTATGCTTTAAGGCTTAGTACATAGTCCCCCTATGTCTGTTTCCCAACAATGGGTGAGTGTGAACATATAAATGGTGTCATTTCACCAATGTACTATGCTGAGTCCGCATGCTACTTCTCCTCCAAAAGGTAAGTATAGCTCTCACTTCCGCGTGGAACCACAAGTCTCAGCCAGTCTGCTTGGAATTTTTCCTGTCAGCTGCTTATCTGCGTCACGCTGCTGGATGGCGTCTCCCGGCGCGCTCCTCTCTCAGCAGCTACAACTGTCGCCCCTCCAACTGCTCCCTTTTATTTGGAAATCAACTCTGGGCCCCTCTTTTAAAATGGCCAAATTAGAGGAGGCTCTCACTGGCCACAAAATGGCTGTCATCAGAATAATCACCTGTAAAGTGATCTTTTGGGAAAGTAGCATATTACTTGTGGGTGGGACAGGTGTGTAAGTAATACCTCACAGCCTCAGCAGGGGATCACAGGAGGCCATCTTCTCTAGGCCCCAATGCCTGGTGTGGGCCCACGTCTGCAATGTTCCAGCAGTAGCAGCACCGTCCTGAGGTGCACAGGAATCCTTGTGCAAAGCCACTGCTAATTCCAGACAGCTGCCTGAGTCCACAATGTGTTCCTGGCTCCCAGCAACCCTCCACCCGTGGCCTGGACTCTGTGCAAAGCAGCCCAAGCCTTCAACCGCCATTCCCAGTCACCAAGGAGACCAGCGCTGTCCTGAAGAAGGCTTTCCGTAGCCCTTCCCATTCTGTGGCAGACGTGGCCCATGCCAGCCACTGCCCAAGTAATGAGGCCAGAAACAAAGCACTTAGCTGCTAAGGGCCTGGGAGAGGGCAGGCTGCAGGGAAAGCTGGCCACCTACCTACCCTAGTGTGATGGCCTTGCTGCTGTAAGGCGCTAGGGGCGAGGCCATCTGTAAAGATATAAGAAAGGGTCTGAGACGCTGCTGCGTAGTAACAGGAATGCCAGACGGAGGCCAGGGTGTGACAGTAGGATTGTGGGGCAATATGGAGGAATACAGGGGGTATAGGAACTTAGGTCATACTTGCCTACCTGACCCTCTCCATGAGGGAGAAAATGCTCTGTTCCTGGACTTTCCTGGTAACCTTTGGTGAAACACCTTTCTTATCAATTAACTAGCTCACCACAGGTGATGGCAATCATACATTACCAGGAAAGTCCAGGAACAGAGCATTTTCTCCCTCATGGAGAGGCCGGGTCAGGTAGGCAAGTATGAGGAAGGTTCCAGAGGCTGCAGCAGCAGTAAGATGTGGCCGGATGATAGGGGAAGAGAGAGGGAGCCTTGTGCTGTGATGCAGGCAGAGTCTGGAGCTGAGTAACAAGCAACGTGCAGCTGGGCTGGGGAGGTGGATCCAGGCTGCTGGTGACAGGTAGAAAAGGAGCAAGTGAGAGCCTTGTCTCTGCCTACGGCCACACCACCCTGAACACGCCCGATCTCGTCTGATCTCGGAAGCTAAGCAGGGTCAGGCCTGGTTAGTACTTGGATGGGAGACCGCCTGGGAATACCAGGTGCTGTAGGCTTTTGCTTTTCTAGGCTGCAACCAGCAGGGGTCGCTCTTGTCAGCTTCTTTTTCTTCTTCATTTTTTCAAATTCAACTTTTTGCTTTCTTTCTTTCTTTCATTCCTCTATTAAATATGGTTGAAGGCTGCGCTCACATTGGGGGATGGTGGCTGAGTGTGCAGCTGACCTGGAGGTGTCCCACCTCCTGTTACAATTGCGTATTTCGTGGTGGTCAGCGCGCTCTAAAGGGTGTGCGAGGGATTGGATTGATTGGAGAGGTGGATGGTGGTGTGTGAAGTGATGTGTTCTCTGTGTATCTATTTGTAGGGGATGTGGTAATGATCACTCGATGTAAATGAAATATAGGATTTTATTTGGATGTAATAGGATTAATATTCCATAGTCAATAATGAATGTCCCAGGTTGGTTCACCACTTATCAGGTGTGTCTTGCAGACTACCCTTTCTCTGAGTATACCCTCCTATTGGTATACTGATGGAGCTACAGCTCAGGTAAATGTTAGGTATGCCCTAGGGGCCACCTTTACCATAGGTGTGGATGGTCCTATGTATCCTCTGATGCTGTGTCTATTGTTAGGTTTGTGGTTAAGTTTATGGTGTGACTAGTGCGGCGTCCCGCCTGTCAGACCCTTCCGTGTGTGGCAACGAGTGGCGTGGTCATATACTGTGTAATGAAACTTACCGCCGGGGGCAGGTGCTACCTGCCGCCGGTGACCAGTTCTTAGCCGTCCTCAAGCCTGTGTTCCTCGATGTATCCTCTCTGGGTGTCCTCCGTGTCTCAGAAGCCGCGCACCTTGTCTGTAAATGCCGGTCTCCTAAACTCCCGTCCCGTCCTCTGACTTCCTGGTTCGCGCGTCACGTGCCGGGTCACGTGAGCGCGATGTGTGCGGAAGCGTCTCCTTCTCCAGCCGGAGAGAGGAGAATGTATGTGGCAATGTCGGTAGTAAAGTCTGTGGGTCCCAACGCGTTTCAGCACTGATGCCTTTTTCTAGGGTTACCCATATGGTGTTCAGTGGCTTATTTATGCTGTGATCGCTTTCCTGATTGGTCCTTCCTCGGTGTCCCAATCTCTATTCTGATTGGGAGGCGGACATGTCAATCATCCAGATTAGGTGTCAGTGATTGGATGTGTGACTGTTTTGATTGTGTACATGAATTGGGTGTTAATCGGATATCCTTTACATAGGAAACCTTGTATTTATGTTGATGTGTGTTAACCTGCATGGTGGAAGAAGGTTGTGTACCAAAAAATGTACTGTTGGAGGGGAGATACTGAATGTTTTTTGTTGTGATATAAAGAAATTGTCACCGTTAGTGATACTGTGAATATTTTCTATATTGTGATAGAAGGAATTGTCACAGTTAATGGTACTGTGAACATGAATGGATATTTGTTAATATAATGCATGTGTGTTGTTATTGTGTGGTCGTAATTGTCACAGTTAATGGTACTGTGAACATGGTTGGATATTTGTTAATATATTGCATGTGTGTTGTTATTGTGTGGCCGTATATGTCCTTTACTGATGATTGCGGACCAGGGTGATATGGTGGTATGTGTCGATGACTGGCCCATATTGGGGAGGGAAGTGGTGCAGAAGGTCTCAAATGGGGGGATGTGGGATCAGCTTGTACTAAATGGCTGTTGCTGATTCTAGTAAATTGTTCTGGTGCGTGTATTGTATGCTGCACCAAAAGTGTCAGCAGTACCTAGCTAGATTTTGTTAATATGGGAGTTTAGGAGACCGGCATTTACAGACAAGGTGCGCGGCTTCTGAGACACGGAGGACACCCAGAGAGGATACATCGAGGAACCTTCATTCCTCTATGTTCATGCAGAAAACCCGAACCGTTTACCACTCGGCGGCAGCCCCATACTCATCAGGATAATGCATACACCACTACGTTAGCAGCGCCGTACATCCCACCTAGTGTCACCGACACAGTGAAATCACAGCGATGCTGCGCCCAAATTTCCTGCTGCAACAGACAGTGCGCTAAAGGCGTCACCTGGCACACAGGTTATACGGCCACCTCACACACTGGCAAAGTGTCTGCCCTCAAACCCAGTCCACTGCATTGCTGGGCACCTTATCATCCAGATATCAGGTCAGTCCTAAACATCTGGACCCTAACCAACGTCATAGTGAATCCTGCATGTATGCACTTTTTATTCAGTACCCGGACAGGCAGCAGACACGGGAACTGGATGCAGTGCAATATGTACTAAGCCTCGGAGAGAGATAAAGTGGATGGAGGTAAAGAACCAGCCAACCAGCTCCTAACTGTCATTATTCAAACACAGCCTGTAACATGGCAGTTAGGAGCTGATTGGCTGTTACTTTACCTCTGGCCACTTTATCTCTCTTTAAGGCATAGGTCTGCAAACTCGGTCCTCATTACCCCCTCACAGTGCATGTTTTGCAGGTCTCCTCACAGAATCACAAGTGAAATAATGAACTCCGCCTGCGGACCTTTTCAAATGTGTCTGTGAGTAATTAATCCACCTGTGCACCTGCTGGGTTACCTGCAAAACATGCACTGTGTGGGGGTAATAAGGACCGAGTTTGCAGATCTATGCTTTAAGGCTTAGTACATAGTCCCCCTATGTCTGTTTCCCAACAATGGATGAGTGTGAACATATAAATGGTGTCATTTCACCAATGTACTATGCTGAGTCCGCATGCTACTTCTCCTCCAAAAGGTAAGTATAGCTCTCACTTCCGCGTGGAACCACAAGTCTCAGCCAGTCTGCTTGGAATTTTTCCTGTCAGCTGCTTATCTGCGTCACACTGCTGGATGGCGTCTCCCGGCGCTCCTCTCTCAGCAGCTACAACTGTCGCCCCTCCAACTGCTCCCTTTTATTTGGAAATCAACTCTGGGCCCCTCTTTTAAAATGGCCAAATTAGAGGAGGCTCTCACTGGCCACAAAATGGCTGTCATCAGAATAATCACCTGTAAAGTGATCTTTTGGGAAAGTAGCATATTACTTGTGGGTGGGACAGGTGTGTAAGTAATACCTCACAGCCTCAGCAGGGGATCACAGGAGGCCATCTTCTCTAGGCCCCAATGCCTGGTGTGGGCCCACGTCTGCAAGGTTCCAGCAGTAGCAGCACCGTCCTGAGGTGCACAGGAATCCTTGTGCCAAGCCACTGCTAATTCCAGACAGCTGCCTGAGTCCACAATGTGTTCCTGGCTCCCAGCAATCCTCCACCCATGGCCTGGACTCTGTGCAAAGCAGCCCAAGCCTTCAACCGCCATTCCCAGTCACCAAGGAGACCAGCGCTGTCCTGAAGAAGGCTTTCCGTAGCCCTTCCCATTCTGTGGCAGACGTGGCCCACGCCAGCCACTGCCCAAGTAATGAGGCCAGAAACAAAGCACTTAGCTGCTAAGGGCCTGGGAGAGGGCAGGCTGCAGGGAAAGCTGCGCACCTACCCACCCTAGTGTGATGGCCTTGCTGCTGTAAGGCGCTAGGGGCGAGGCCATCTGTAAAGATATAAGAAAGGGTCTGAGACGCTGCTGCGTAGTAACAGGAATGCCAGACGGAGGCCAGGGTGTGACAGTAGGATTGTGGGGCAATAAGGAGGAATACAGGGGGTATAGGAACTTAGGTCATACTTGCCTACCTGACCCTCTCCATGAGGGAGAAAATGCTCTGTTCCTGGACTTTCCTGGTAACCTTTGGTGAAACACCTTTCTTATCAATTAACTAGCTCACCACAGGTGATGGCAATCATACATTACCAGGAAAGTCCAGGAACAGAGCATTTTCTCCCTCATGGAGAGGCCGGGTCAGGTAGGCAAGTATGAGGAAGGTTCCAGAGGCTGCAGCAGCAGCAGTAAGATGTGGCCGGATGATAGGGGAAGAGAGAGGGAGCCTTGTGCTGTGATGCAGGCAGAGTCTGGAGCTGAGTAACAAGCAACGTGCAGCTGGGCTGGGGAGGTGGATCCAGGCTGCTGGTGACAAGTAGAAAAGGAGCAAGTGAGAGCCTTGTCTCTGCCTACGGCCACACCACCCTGAACACGCCCGATCTCGTCTGATCTCGGAAGCTAAGCAGGGTCAGGCCTGGTTAGTACTTGGATGGGAGACCGCCTGGGAATACCAGGTGCTGTAGGCTTTTGCTTTTCTAGGCTGCAACCAGCAGGGGTCGCTCTTGTCAGCTTCTTTTTCTTCTTCATTTTTTCAAATTAAACTTTTTGCTTTCTTTCTTTCTTTCTTTCTTTCTTTCTTTCATTCCTCTATGTTCATGCAGAAAACCCGAACCGTTTACCACTCGGCGGCAGCCCCATACTCATCAGGATAATGCATACACCACTACGTTAGCAGCGCCGTACATCCCACCTAGTGTCACCGACACAGTGAAATCACAGCGATGCTGCGCCCAAATTTCCTGCTGCAACAGACAGTGCGCTAAAGGCGTCACCTGGCACACAGGTTATACGGCCACCTCACACACTGGCAAATTGTCTGCCCTCAAACCCAGTCCACTGCATTGCTGGGCACCTTATCATCCAGATATCAGGTCAGTCCTAAACATCTGGACCCTAACCAACGTCATAGTGAATCCTGCATGTATGCACTTTTTATTCAGTACCCGGACATGCAGCAGACACGGGAACTGGATGCAGTGCAATATGTACTAAGCCTCGGAGAGAGATAAAGTGGATGGAGGTAAAGAACCAGCCAACCAGCTCCTAACTGTCATTATTCAAACACAGCCTGTAACCTGGCAGTTAGGAGCTGATTGGCTGTTACTTTACCTCTGGCCACTTTATCTCTCTTTAAGGCATAGGTCTGCAAACTCGGTCCTCATTACCCCCACACAGTGCATGTTTTGCAGGTCTCCTCACAGAATCACAAGTGAAATAATGAACTCCGCCTGCGGACCTTTTCAAATGTGTCTGTGAGTAATTAATCCACCTGTGCACCTGCTGGGTTACCTGCAAAACATGCACTGTGTGTGTGGGGGTAATAAGGACCGAGTTTGCAGATCTATGCTTTAAGGCTTAGTACATAGTCCCCCTATGTCTGTTTCCCAACAATGGATGAGTGTGAACATATAAATGGTGTCATTTCACCAATGTACTATGCTGAGTCCGCATGCTACTTCTCCTCCAAAAGGTAAGTATAGCTCTCACTTCCGCGTGGAACCACAAGTCTCAGCCAGTCTGCTTGGAATTTTTCCTGTCAGCTGCTTATCTGCGTCACACTGCTGGATGGCGTCTCCCGGCGCTCCTCTCTCAGCAGCTACAACTGTCGCCCCTCCAACTGCTCCCTTTTATTTGGAAATCAACTCTGGGCCCCTCTTTTAAAATGGCCAAATTAGAGGAGGCTCTCACTGGCCACAAAATGGCTGTCATCAGAATAATCACCTGTAAAGTGATCTTTTGGGAAAGTAGCATATTACTTGTGGGTGGGACAGGTGTGTAAGTAATACCTCACAGCCTCAGCAGGGGATCACAGGAGGCCATCTTCTCTAGGCCCCAATGCCTGGTGTGGGCCCACGTCTGCAAGGTTCCAGCAGTAGCAGCACCGTCCTGAGGTGCACAGGAATCCTTGTGCCAAGCCACTGCTAATTCCAGACAGCTGCCTGAGTCCACAATGTGTTCCTGGCTCCCAGCAATCCTCCACCCATGGCCTGGACTCTGTGCAAAGCAGCCCAAGCCTTCAACCGCCATTCCCAGTCACCAAGGAGACCAGCGCTGTCCTGAAGAAGGCTTTCCGTAGCCCTTCCCATTCTGTGGCAGACGTGGCCCACGCCAGCCACTGCCCAAGTAATGAGGCCAGAAACAAAGCACTTAGCTGCTAAGGGCCTGGGAGAGGGCAGGCTGCAGGGAAAGCTGCGCACCTACCCACCCTAGTGTGATGGCCTTGCTGCTGTAAGGCGCTAGGGGCGAGGCCATCTGTAAAGATATAAGAAAGGGTCTGAGACGCTGCTGCGTAGTAACAGGAATGCCAGACGGAGGCCAGGGTGTGACAGTAGGATTGTGGGGCAATAAGGAGGAATACAGGGGGTATAGGAACTTAGGTCATACTTGCCTACCTGACCCTCTCCATGAGGGAGAAAATGCTCTGTTCCTGGACTTTCCTGGTAACCTTTGGTGAAACACCTTTCTTATCAATTAACTAGCTCACCACAGGTGATGGCAATCATACATTACCAGGAAAGTCCAGGAACAGAGCATTTTCTCCCTCATGGAGAGGCCGGGTCAGGTAGGCAAGTATGAGGAAGGTTCCAGAGGCTGCAGCAGCAGCAGTAAGATGTGGCCGGATGATAGGGGAAGAGAGAGGGAGCCTTGTGCTGTGATGCAGGCAGAGTCTGGAGCTGAGTAACAAGCAACGTGCAGCTGGGCTGGGGAGGTGGATCCAGGCTGCTGGTGACAAGTAGAAAAGGAGCAAGTGAGAGCCTTGTCTCTGCCTACGGCCACACCACCCTGAACACGCCCGATCTCGTCTGATCTCGGAAGCTAAGCAGGGTCAGGCCTGGTTAGTACTTGGATGGGAGACCGCCTGGGAATACCAGGTGCTGTAGGCTTTTGCTTTTCTAGGCTGCAACCAGCAGGGGTCGCTCTTGTCAGCTTCTTTTTCTTCTTCATTTTTTCAAATTAAACTTTTTGCTTTCTTTCTTTCTTTCTTTCTTTCTTTCTTTCTTTCTTTCTTTCTTTCTTTCATTCCTCTATGTTCATGCAGAAAACCCGAACCGTTTACCACTCGGCGGCAGCCCCATACTCATCAGGATAATGCATACACCACTACGTTAGCAGCGCCGTACATCCCACCTAGTGTCACCGACACAGTGAAATCACAGCGATGCTGCGCCCAAATTTCCTGCTGCAACAGACAGTGCGCTAAAGGCGTCACCTGGCACACAGGTTATACGGCCACCTCACACACTGGCAAATTGTCTGCCCTCAAACCCAGTCCACTGCATTGCTGGGCACCTTATCATCCAGATATCAGGTCAGTCCTAAACATCTGGACCCTAACCAACGTCATAGTGAATCCTGCATGTATGCACTTTTTATTCAGTACCCGGACATGCAGCAGACACGGGAACTGGATGCAGTGCAATATGTACTAAGCCTCGGAGAGAGATAAAGTGGATGGAGGTAAAGAACCAGCCAACCAGCTCCTAACTGTCATTATTCAAACACAGCCTGTAACATGGCAGTTAGGAGCTGATTGGCTGTTACTTTACCTCTGGCCACTTTATCTCTCTTTAAGGCATAGGTCTGCAAACTCGGTCCTCATTACCCCCACACAGTGCATGTTTTGCAGGTCTCCTCACAGAATCACAAGTGAAATAATGAACTCCGCCTGCGGACCTTTTCAAATGTGTCTGTGAGTAATTAATCCACCTGTGCACCTGCTGGGTTACCTGCAAAACATGCACTGTGCGGGGGTAATAAGGACCGAGTTTGCAGATCTATGCTTTAATGCTTAGTACATAGTCCCCCTATGTCTGTTTCCCAACAATGGATGAGTGTGAACATATAAATGGTGTCATTTCACCAATGTACTATGCTGAGTCCGCATGCTGCTACTTCTCCTCCAAAAGGTAAGTATAGCTCTCACTTCCGCGTGGAACCACAAGTCTCAGCCAGTCTGCTTGGAATTTTTCCTGTCAGCTGCTTATCTGCGTCACACTGCTGGATGGCGTCTCCCGGCGCTCCTCTCTCAGCAGCTACAACTGTCGCCCCTCCAACTGCTCCCTTTTATTTGGAAATCAACTCTGGGCCCCTCTTTTAAAATGGCCAAATTAGAGGAGGCTCTCACTGGCCACAAAATGGCTGTCATCAGAATAATCACCTGTAAAGTGATCTTTTGGGAAAGTAGCATATTACTTGTGGGTGGGACAGGTGTGTAAGTAATACCTCACAGCCTCAGCAGGGGATCACAGGAGGCCATCTTCTCTAGGCCCCAATGCCTGGTGTGGGCCCACGTCTGCAATGTTCCAGCAGTAGCAGCACCGTCCTGAGGTGCACAGGAATCCTTGTGCCAAGCCACTGCTAATTCCAGACAGCTGCCTGAGTCCACAATGTGTTCCTGGCTCCCAGCAACCCTCCACCCATGGCCTGGACTCTGTGCAAAGCAGCCCAAGCCTTCAACCGCCATTCCCAGTCACCAAGGAGACCAGCGCTGTCCTGAAGAAGGCTTTCCGTAGCCCTTCCCATTCTGTGGCAGACGTGGCCCACGCCAGCCACTGCCCAAGTAATGAGGCCAGAAACAAAGCACTTACCTGCTAAGGGCCTGGGAGAGGGCAGGCTGCAGGGAAAGCTGCCCACCTACCCACCCTAGTGTGATGGCCTTGCTGCTGTAAGGCGCTAGGGGCGAGGCCATCTGTAAAGATATAAGAAAGGGTCTGAGACACTGCTGCGTAGTAACAGGAATGCCAGACGGAGGCCAGGGTGTGACAGTAGGATTGTGGGGCAATAAGGAGGAATACAGGGGGTATAGGAAGGTCATACTTGGCTACCTGACCCTCTCCATGAGGGAGAAAATGCTCTGTTCCTGGACTTTCCTGGTAACCTTTGGTGAAACACCTTTCTTATCAATTAACTAGCTCACCACAGGTGATGGCAATCATACATTACCAGGAAAGTCCAGGAACAGAGCATTTTCTCCCTCATGGAGAGGCCGGGTCAGGTAGGCAAGTATGAGGAAGGTTCCAGAGGCTGCAGCAGCAGCAGTAAGATGTGGCCGGATGATAGGGGAAGAGAGAGGGAGCCTTGTGCTGTGATGCAGGCAGAGTCTGGAGCTGAGTAACAAGCAACGTGCAGCTGGGCTGGGGAGGTGGATCCAGGCTGCTGGTGACAAGTAGAAAAGGAGCAAGTGAGAGCCTTGTCTCTGCCTACGGCCACACCACCCTGAACACGCCCGATCTCGTCTGATCTCGGAAGCTAAGCAGGGTCAGGCCTGGTTAGTACTTGGATGGGAGACCGCCTGGGAATACCAGGTGCTGTAGGCTTTTGCTTTTCTAGGCTGCAACCAGCAGGGGTCGCTCTTGTCAGCTTCTTTTTCTTCTTCATTTTTTCAAATTAAACTTTTTGCTTTCTTTCTTTCTTTCATTCCTCTATGTTCATGCAGAAAACCCGAACCGTTTACCACTCGGCGGCAGCCCCATACTCATCAGGATAATGCATACACCACTACCTTAGCAGCGCCGTACATCCCACCTAGTGTCACCGACACAGTGAAATCACAGCGATGCTGCGCCCAAATTTCCTGCTGCAACAGACAGTGCGCTAAAGGCGTCACCTGGCACACAGGTTATACGGCCACCTCACACACTGGCAAAGTGTCTGCCCTCAAACCCAGTCCACTGCATTGCTGGGCACCTTATCATCCAGATATCAGGTCAGTCCTAAACATCTGGACCATAACCAACGTCATAGTGAATCCTGCATGTATGCACTTTTTATTCAGTACCCGGACATGCAGCAGACACGGGAACTGGATGCAGTGCAATATGTACTAAGCCTCGGAGAGAGATAAAGTGGATGGAGGTAAAGAACCAGCCAACCAGCTCCTAACTGTCATTATTCAAACACAGCCTGTAACATGGCAGTTAGGAGCTGATTGGCTGTTACTTTACCTCTGGCCACTTTATCTCTCTTTAAGGCATAGGTCTGCAAACTCGGTCCTCATTACCCCCTCACAGTGCATGTTTTGCAGGTCTCCTCACAGAATCACAAGTGAAATAATGAACTCAGCCTGCGGACCTTTTCAAATGTGTCTGTGAGTAATTAATCCACCTGTGCACCTGCTGGGTTACCTGCAAAACATGCACTGTGCGGGGGTAATAAGGACCGAGTTTGCAGATCTATGCTTTAAGGCTTAGTACATAGTCCCCCTATGTCTGTTTCCCAACAATGGGTGAGTGTGAACATATAAATGGTGTCATTTCACCAATGTACTATGCTGAGTCCGCATGCTACTTCTCCTCCAAAAGGTAAGTATAGCTCTCACTTCCGCGTGGAACCACAAGTCTCAGCCAGTCTGCTTGGAATTTTTCCTGTCAGCTGCTTATCTGCGTCACGCTGCTGGATGGCGTCTCCCGGCGCGCTCCTCTCTCAGCAGCTACAACTGTCGCCCCTCCAACTGCTCCCTTTTATTTGGAAATCAACTCTGGGCCCCTCTTTTAAAATGGCCAAATTAGAGGAGGCTCTCACTGGCCACAAAATGGCTGTCATCAGAATAATCACCTGTAAAGTGATCTTTTGGGAAAGTAGCATATTACTTGTGGGTGGGACAGGTGTGTAAGTAATACCTCACAGCCTCAGCAGGGGATCACAGGAGGCCATCTTCTCTAGGCCCCAATGCCTGGTGTGGGCCCACGTCTGCAATGTTCCAGCAGTAGCAGCACCGTCCTGAGGTGCACAGGAATCCTTGTGCAAAGCCACTGCTAATTCCAGACAGCTGCCTGAGTCCACAATGTGTTCCTGGCTCCCAGCAACCCTCCACCCGTGGCCTGGACTCTGTGCAAAGCAGCCCAAGCCTTCAACCGCCATTCCCAGTCACCAAGGAGACCAGCGCTGTCCTGAAGAAGGCTTTCCGTAGCCCTTCCCATTCTGTGGCAGACGTGGCCCATGCCAGCCACTGCCCAAGTAATGAGGCCAGAAACAAAGCACTTAGCTGCTAAGGGCCTGGGAGAGGGCAGGCTGCAGGGAAAGCTGCCCACCTACCTACCCTAGTGTGATGGCCTTGCTGCTGTAAGGCGCTAGGGGCGAGGCCATCTGTAAAGATATAAGAAAGGGTCTGAGACGCTGCTGCGTAGTAACAGGAATGCCAGACGGAGGCCAGGGTGTGACAGTAGGATTGTGGGGCAATATGGAGGAATACAGGGGGTATAGGAACTTAGGTCATACTTGCCTACCTGACCCTCTCCATGAGGGAGAAAATGCTCTGTTCCTGGACTTTCCTGGTAACCTTTGGTGAAACACCTTTCTTATCAATTAACTAGCTCACCACAGGTGATGGCAATCATACATTACCAGGAAAGTCCAGGAACAGAGCATTTTCTCCCTCATGGAGAGGCCGGGTCAGGTAGGCAAGTATGAGGAAGGTTCCAGAGGCTGCAGCAGCAGTAAGATGTGGCCGGATGATAGGGGAAGAGAGAGGGAGCCTTGTGCTGTGATGCAGGCAGAGTCTGGAGCTGAGTAACAAGCAACGTGCAGCTGGGCTGGGGAGGTGGATCCAGGCTGCTGGTGACAGGTAGAAAAGGAGCAAGTGAGAGCCTTGTCTCTGCCTACGGCCACACCACCCTGAACACGCCCGATCTCGTCTGATCTCGGAAGCTAAGCAGGGTCAGGCCTGGTTAGTACTTGGATGGGAGACCGCCTGGGAATACCAGGTGCTGTAGGCTTTTGCTTTTCTAGGCTGCAACCAGCAGGGGTCGCTCTTGTCAGCTTCTTTTTCTTCTTCATTTTTTCAAATTCAACTTTTTGCTTTCTTTCTTTCTTTCATTCCTCTATGTTCATGCAGAAAACCCGAACCGTTTACCACTCGGCGGCAGCCCCATACTCATCAGGATAATGCATACACCACTACGTTAGCAGCGCCGTACATCCCACCTAGTGTCACCGACACAGTGAAATCACAGCGATGCTGCGCCCAAATTTCCTGCTGCAACAGACAGTGCGCTAAAGGCGTCACCTGGCACACAGGTTATACGGCCACCTCACACACTGGCAAAGTGTCTGCCCTCAAACCCAGTCCACTGCATTGCTGGGCACCTTATCATCCAGATATCAGGTCAGTCCTAAACATCTGGACCCTAACCAACGTCATAGTGAATCCTGCATGTATGCACTTTTTATTCAGTACCCGGACAGGCAGCAGACACGGGAACTGGATGCAGTGCAATATGTACTAAGCCTCGGAGAGAGATAAAGTGGATGGAGGTAAAGAACCAGCCAACCAGCTCCTAACTGTCATTATTCAAACACAGCCTGTAACATGGCAGTTAGGAGCTGATTGGCTGTTACTTTACCTCTGGCCACTTTATCTCTCTTTAAGGCATAGGTCTGCAAACTCGGTCCTCATTACCCCCTCACAGTGCATGTTTTGCAGGTCTCCTCACAGAATCACAAGTGAAATAATGAACTCCGCCTGCGGACCTTTTCAAATGTGTCTGTGAGTAATTAATCCACCTGTGCACCTGCTGGGTTACCTGCAAAACATGCACTGTGTGGGGGTAATAAGGACCGAGTTTGCAGATCTATGCTTTAAGGCTTAGTACATAGTCCCCCTATGTCTGTTTCCCAACAATGGATGAGTGTGAACATATAAATGGTGTCATTTCACCAATGTACTATGCTGAGTCCGCATGCTACTTCTCCTCCAAAAGGTAAGTATAGCTCTCACTTCCGCGTGGAACCACAAGTCTCAGCCAGTCTGCTTGGAATTTTTCCTGTCAGCTGCTTATCTGCGTCACACTGCTGGATGGCGTCTCCCGGCGCTCCTCTCTCAGCAGCTACAACTGTCGCCCCTCCAACTGCTCCCTTTTATTTGGAAATCAACTCTGGGCCCCTCTTTTAAAATGGCCAAATTAGAGGAGGCTCTCACTGGCCACAAAATGGCTGTCATCAGAATAATCACCTGTAAAGTGATCTTTTGGGAAAGTAGCATATTACTTGTGGGTGGGACAGGTGTGTAAGTAATACCTCACAGCCTCAGCAGGGGATCACAGGAGGCCATCTTCTCTAGGCCCCAATGCCTGGTGTGGGCCCACGTCTGCAAGGTTCCAGCAGTAGCAGCACCGTCCTGAGGTGCACAGGAATCCTTGTGCCAAGCCACTGCTAATTCCAGACAGCTGCCTGAGTCCACAATGTGTTCCTGGCTCCCAGCAATCCTCCACCCATGGCCTGGACTCTGTGCAAAGCAGCCCAAGCCTTCAACCGCCATTCCCAGTCACCAAGGAGACCAGCGCTGTCCTGAAGAAGGCTTTCCGTAGCCCTTCCCATTCTGTGGCAGACGTGGCCCACGCCAGCCACTGCCCAAGTAATGAGGCCAGAAACAAAGCACTTAGCTGCTAAGGGCCTGGGAGAGGGCAGGCTGCAGGGAAAGCTGCGCACCTACCCACCCTAGTGTGATGGCCTTGCTGCTGTAAGGCGCTAGGGGCGAGGCCATCTGTAAAGATATAAGAAAGGGTCTGAGACGCTGCTGCGTAGTAACAGGAATGCCAGACGGAGGCCAGGGTGTGACAGTAGGATTGTGGGGCAATAAGGAGGAATACAGGGGGTATAGGAACTTAGGTCATACTTGCCTACCTGACCCTCTCCATGAGGGAGAAAATGCTCTGTTCCTGGACTTTCCTGGTAACCTTTGGTGAAACACCTTTCTTATCAATTAACTAGCTCACCACAGGTGATGGCAATCATACATTACCAGGAAAGTCCAGGAACAGAGCATTTTCTCCCTCATGGAGAGGCCGGGTCAGGTAGGCAAGTATGAGGAAGGTTCCAGAGGCTGCAGCAGCAGCAGTAAGATGTGGCCGGATGATAGGGGAAGAGAGAGGGAGCCTTGTGCTGTGATGCAGGCAGAGTCTGGAGCTGAGTAACAAGCAACGTGCAGCTGGGCTGGGGAGGTGGATCCAGGCTGCTGGTGACAAGTAGAAAAGGAGCAAGTGAGAGCCTTGTCTCTGCCTACGGCCACACCACCCTGAACACGCCCGATCTCGTCTGATCTCGGAAGCTAAGCAGGGTCAGGCCTGGTTAGTACTTGGATGGGAGACCGCCTGGGAATACCAGGTGCTGTAGGCTTTTGCTTTTCTAGGCTGCAACCAGCAGGGGTCGCTCTTGTCAGCTTCTTTTTCTTCTTCATTTTTTCAAATTAAACTTTTTGCTTTCTTTCTTTCTTTCTTTCTTTCTTTCTTTCTTTCTTTCATTCCTCTATGTTCATGCAGAAAACCCGAACCGTTTACCACTCGGCGGCAGCCCCATACTCATCAGGATAATGCATACACCACTACGTTAGCAGCGCCGTACATCCCACCTAGTGTCACCGACACAGTGAAATCACAGCGATGCTGCGCCCAAATTTCCTGCTGCAACAGACAGTGCGCTAAAGGCGTCACCTGGCACACAGGTTATACGGCCACCTCACACACTGGCAAATTGTCTGCCCTCAAACCCAGTCCACTGCATTGCTGGGCACCTTATCATCCAGATATCAGGTCAGTCCTAAACATCTGGACCCTAACCAACGTCATAGTGAATCCTGCATGTATGCACTTTTTATTCAGTACCCGGACATGCAGCAGACACGGGAACTGGATGCAGTGCAATATGTACTAAGCCTCGGAGAGAGATAAAGTGGATGGAGGTAAAGAACCAGCCAACCAGCTCCTAACTGTCATTATTCAAACACAGCCTGTAACCTGGCAGTTAGGAGCTGATTGGCTGTTACTTTACCTCTGGCCACTTTATCTCTCTTTAAGGCATAGGTCTGCAAACTCGGTCCTCATTACCCCCACACAGTGCATGTTTTGCAGGTCTCCTCACAGAATCACAAGTGAAATAATGAACTCCGCCTGCGGACCTTTTCAAATGTGTCTGTGAGTAATTAATCCACCTGTGCACCTGCTGGGTTACCTGCAAAACATGCACTGTGTGTGTGGGGGTAATAAGGACCGAGTTTGCAGATCTATGCTTTAAGGCTTAGTACATAGTCCCCCTATGTCTGTTTCCCAACAATGGATGAGTGTGAACATATAAATGGTGTCATTTCACCAATGTACTATGCTGAGTCCGCATGCTACTTCTCCTCCAAAAGGTAAGTATAGCTCTCACTTCCGCGTGGAACCACAAGTCTCAGCCAGTCTGCTTGGAATTTTTCCTGTCAGCTGCTTATCTGCGTCACACTGCTGGATGGCGTCTCCCGGCGCTCCTCTCTCAGCAGCTACAACTGTCGCCCCTCCAACTGCTCCCTTTTATTTGGAAATCAACTCTGGGCCCCTCTTTTAAAATGGCCAAATTAGAGGAGGCTCTCACTGGCCACAAAATGGCTGTCATCAGAATAATCACCTGTAAAGTGATCTTTTGGGAAAGTAGCATATTACTTGTGGGTGGGACAGGTGTGTAAGTAATACCTCACAGCCTCAGCAGGGGATCACAGGAGGCCATCTTCTCTAGGCCCCAATGCCTGGTGTGGGCCCACGTCTGCAAGGTTCCAGCAGTAGCAGCACCGTCCTGAGGTGCACAGGAATCCTTGTGCCAAGCCACTGCTAATTCCAGACAGCTGCCTGAGTCCACAATGTGTTCCTGGCTCCCAGCAATCCTCCACCCATGGCCTGGACTCTGTGCAAAGCAGCCCAAGCCTTCAACCGCCATTCCCAGTCACCAAGGAGACCAGCGCTGTCCTGAAGAAGGCTTTCCGTAGCCCTTCCCATTCTGTGGCAGACGTGGCCCACGCCAGCCACTGCCCAAGTAATGAGGCCAGAAACAAAGCACTTAGCTGCTAAGGGCCTGGGAGAGGGCAGGCTGCAGGGAAAGCTGCGCACCTACCCACCCTAGTGTGATGGCCTTGCTGCTGTAAGGCGCTAGGGGCGAGGCCATCTGTAAAGATATAAGAAAGGGTCTGAGACGCTGCTGCGTAGTAACAGGAATGCCAGACGGAGGCCAGGGTGTGACAGTAGGATTGTGGGGCAATAAGGAGGAATACAGGGGGTATAGGAACTTAGGTCATACTTGCCTACCTGACCCTCTCCATGAGGGAGAAAATGCTCTGTTCCTGGACTTTCCTGGTAACCTTTGGTGAAACACCTTTCTTATCAATTAACTAGCTCACCACAGGTGATGGCAATCATACATTACCAGGAAAGTCCAGGAACAGAGCATTTTCTCCCTCATGGAGAGGCCGGGTCAGGTAGGCAAGTATGAGGAAGGTTCCAGAGGCTGCAGCAGCAGCAGTAAGATGTGGCCGGATGATAGGGGAAGAGAGAGGGAGCCTTGTGCTGTGATGCAGGCAGAGTCTGGAGCTGAGTAACAAGCAACGTGCAGCTGGGCTGGGGAGGTGGATCCAGGCTGCTGGTGACAAGTAGAAAAGGAGCAAGTGAGAGCCTTGTCTCTGCCTACGGCCACACCACCCTGAACACGCCCGATCTCGTCTGATCTCGGAAGCTAAGCAGGGTCAGGCCTGGTTAGTACTTGGATGGGAGACCGCCTGGGAATACCAGGTGCTGTAGGCTTTTGCTTTTCTAGGCTGCAACCAGCAGGGGTCGCTCTTGTCAGCTTCTTTTTCTTCTTCATTTTTTCAAATTAAACTTTTTGCTTTCTTTCTTTCTTTCTTTCTTTCTTTCTTTCATTCCTCTATGTTCATGCAGAAAACCCGAACCGTTTACCACTCGGCGGCAGCCCCATACTCATCAGGATAATGCATACACCACTACGTTAGCAGCGCCGTACATCCCACCTAGTGTCACCGACACAGTGAAATCACAGCGATGCTGCGCCCAAATTTCCTGCTGCAACAGACAGTGCGCTAAAGGCGTCACCTGGCACACAGGTTATACGGCCACCTCACACACTGGCAAATTGTCTGCCCTCAAACCCAGTCCACTGCATTGCTGGGCACCTTATCATCCAGATATCAGGTCAGTCCTAAACATCTGGACCCTAACCAACGTCATAGTGAATCCTGCATGTATGCACTTTTTATTCAGTACCCGGACATGCAGCAGACACGGGAACTGGATGCAGTGCAATATGTACTAAGCCTCGGAGAGAGATAAAGTGGATGGAGGTAAAGAACCAGCCAACCAGCTCCTAACTGTCATTATTCAAACACAGCCTGTAACCTGGCAGTTAGGAGCTGATTGGCTGTTACTTTACCTCTGGCCACTTTATCTCTCTTTAAGGCATAGGTCTGCAAACTCGGTCCTCATTACCCCCACACAGTGCATGTTTTGCAGGTCTCCTCACAGAATCACAAGTGAAATAATGAACTCCGCCTGCGGACCTTTTCAAATGTGTCTGTGAGTAATTAATCCACCTGTGCACCTGCTGGGTTACCTGCAAAACATGCACTGTGTGTGTGGGGGTAATAAGGACCGAGTTTGCAGATCTATGCTTTAAGGCTTAGTACATAGTCCCCCTATGTCTGTTTCCCAACAATGGATGAGTGTGAACATATAAATGGTGTCATTTCACCAATGTACTATGCTGAGTCCGCATGCTACTTCTCCTCCAAAAGGTAAGTATAGCTCTCACTTCCGCGTGGAACCACAAGTCTCAGCCAGTCTGCTTGGAATTTTTCCTGTCAGCTGCTTATCTGCGTCACACTGCTGGATGGCGTCTCCCGGCGCTCCTCTCTCAGCAGCTACAACTGTCGCCCCTCCAACTGCTCCCTTTTATTTGGAAATCAACTCTGGGCCCCTCTTTTAAAATGGCCAAATTAGAGGAGGCTCTCACTGGCCACAAAATGGCTGTCATCAGAATAATCACCTGTAAAGTGATCTTTTGGGAAAGTAGCATATTACTTGTGGGTGGGACAGGTGTGTAAGTAATACCTCACAGCCTCAGCAGGGGATCACAGGAGGCCATCTTCTCTAGGCCCCAATGCCTGGTGTGGGCCCACGTCTGCAAGGTTCCAGCAGTAGCAGCACCGTCCTGAGGTGCACAGGAATCCTTGTGCCAAGCCACTGCTAATTCCAGACAGCTGCCTGAGTCCACAATGTGTTCCTGGCTCCCAGCAATCCTCCACCCATGGCCTGGACTCTGTGCAAAGCAGCCCAAGCCTTCAACCGCCATTCCCAGTCACCAAGGAGACCAGCGCTGTCCTGAAGAAGGCTTTCCGTAGCCCTTCCCATTCTGTGGCAGACGTGGCCCACGCCAGCCACTGCCCAAGTAATGAGGCCAGAAACAAAGCACTTACCTGCTAAGGGCCTGGGAGAGGGCAGGCTGCAGGGAAAGCTGCGCACCTACCCACCCTAGTGTGATGGCCTTGCTGCTGTAAGGCGCTAGGGGCGAGGCCATCTGTAAAGATATAAGAAAGGGTCTGAGACGCTGCTGCGTAGTAACAGGAATGCCAGACGGAGGCCAGGGTGTGACAGTAGGATTGTGGGGCAATAAGGAGGAATACAGGGGGTATAGGAACTTAGGTCATACTTGCCTACCTGACCCTCTCCATGAGGGAGAAAATGCTCTGTTCCTGGACTTTCCTGGTAACCTTTGGTGAAACACCTTTCTTATCAATTAACTAGCTCACCACAGGTGATGGCAATCATACATTACCAGGAAAGTCCAGGAACAGAGCATTTTCTCCCTCATGGAGAGGCCGGGTCAGGTAGGCAAGTATGAGGAAGGTTCCAGAGGCTGCAGCAGCAGCAGTAAGATGTGGCCGGATGATAGGGGAAGAGAGAGGGAGCCTTGTGCTGTGATGCAGGCAGAGTCTGGAGCTGAGTAACAAGCAACGTGCAGCTGGGCTGGGGAGGTGGATCCAGGCTGCTGGTGACAAGTAGAAAAGGAGCAAGTGAGAGCCTTGTCTCTGCCTACGGCCACACCACCCTGAACACGCCCGATCTCGTCTGATCTCGGAAGCTAAGCAGGGTCAGGCCTGGTTAGTACTTGGATGGGAGACCGCCTGGGAATACCAGGTGCTGTAGGCTTTTGCTTTTCTAGGCTGCAACCAGCAGGGGTCGCTCTTGTCAGCTTCTTTTTCTTCTTCATTTTTTCAAATTAAACTTTTTGCTTTCTTTCTTTCTTTCTTTCTTTCTTTCTTTCATTCCTCTATGTTCATGCAGAAAACCCGAACCGTTTACCACTCGGCGGCAGCCCCATACTCATCAGGATAATGCATACACCACTACGTTAGCAGCGCCGTACATCCCACCTAGTGTCACCGACACAGTGAAATCACAGCGATGCTGCGCCCAAATTTCCTGCTGCAACAGACAGTGCGCTAAAGGCGTCACCTGGCACACAGGTTATACGGCCACCTCACACACTGGCAAAGTGTCTGCCCTCAAACCCAGTCCACTGCATTGCTGGGCACCTTATCATCCAGATATCAGGTCAGTCCTAAACATCTGGACCCTAACCAACGTCATAGTGAATCCTGCATGTATGCACTTTTTATTCAGTACCCGGACAGGCAGCAGACACGGGAACTGGATGCAGTGCAATATGTACTAAGCCTCGGAGAGAGATAAAGTGGATGGAGGTAAAGAACCAGCCAACCAGCTCCTAACTGTCATTATTCAAACACAGCCTGTAACATGGCAGTTAGGAGCTGATTGGCTGTTACTTTACCTCTGGCCACTTTATCTCTCTTTAAGGCATAGGTCTGCAAACTCGGTCCTCATTACCCCCTCACAGTGCATGTTTTGCAGGTCTCCTCACAGAATCACAAGTGAAATAATGAACTCCGCCTGCGGACCTTTTCAAATGTGTCTGTGAGTAATTAATCCACCTGTGCACCTGCTGGGTTACCTGCAAAACATGCACTGTGTGGGGGTAATAAGGACCGAGTTTGCAGATCTATGCTTTAAGGCTTAGTACATAGTCCCCCTATGTCTGTTTCCCAACAATGGATGAGTGTGAACATATAAATGGTGTCATTTCACCAATGTACTATGCTGAGTCCGCATGCTACTTCTCCTCCAAAAGGTAAGTATAGCTCTCACTTCCGCGTGGAACCACAAGTCTCAGCCAGTCTGCTTGGAATTTTTCCTGTCAGCTGCTTATCTGCGTCACACTGCTGGATGGCGTCTCCCGGCGCTCCTCTCTCAGCAGCTACAACTGTCGCCCCTCCAACTGCTCCCTTTTATTTGGAAATCAACTCTGGGCCCCTCTTTTAAAATGGCCAAATTAGAGGAGGCTCTCACTGGCCACAAAATGGCTGTCATCAGAATAATCACCTGTAAAGTGATCTTTTGGGAAAGTAGCATATTACTTGTGGGTGGGACAGGTGTGTAAGTAATACCTCACAGCCTCAGCAGGGGATCACAGGAGGCCATCTTCTCTAGGCCCCAATGCCTGGTGTGGGCCCACGTCTGCAAGGTTCCAGCAGTAGCAGCACCGTCCTGAGGTGCACAGGAATCCTTGTGCCAAGCCACTGCTAATTCCAGACAGCTGCCTGAGTCCACAATGTGTTCCTGGCTCCCAGCAATCCTCCACCCATGGCCTGGACTCTGTGCAAAGCAGCCCAAGCCTTCAACCGCCATTCCCAGTCACCAAGGAGACCAGCGCTGTCCTGAAGAAGGCTTTCCGTAGCCCTTCCCATTCTGTGGCAGACGTGGCCCACGCCAGCCACTGCCCAAGTAATGAGGCCAGAAACAAAGCACTTAGCTGCTAAGGGCCTGGGAGAGGGCAGGCTGCAGGGAAAGCTGCGCACCTACCCACCCTAGTGTGATGGCCTTGCTGCTGTAAGGCGCTAGGGGCGAGGCCATCTGTAAAGATATAAGAAAGGGTCTGAGACGCTGCTGCGTAGTAACAGGAATGCCAGACGGAGGCCAGGGTGTGACAGTAGGATTGTGGGGCAATAAGGAGGAATACAGGGGGTATAGGAACTTAGGTCATACTTGCCTACCTGACCCTCTCCATGAGGGAGAAAATGCTCTGTTCCTGGACTTTCCTGGTAACCTTTGGTGAAACACCTTTCTTATCAATTAACTAGCTCACCACAGGTGATGGCAATCATACATTACCAGGAAAGTCCAGGAACAGAGCATTTTCTCCCTCATGGAGAGGCCGGGTCAGGTAGGCAAGTATGAGGAAGGTTCCAGAGGCTGCAGCAGCAGCAGTAAGATGTGGCCGGATGATAGGGGAAGAGAGAGGGAGCCTTGTGCTGTGATGCAGGCAGAGTCTGGAGCTGAGTAACAAGCAACGTGCAGCTGGGCTGGGGAGGTGGATCCAGGCTGCTGGTGACAAGTAGAAAAGGAGCAAGTGAGAGCCTTGTCTCTGCCTACGGCCACACCACCCTGAACACGCCCGATCTCGTCTGATCTCGGAAGCTAAGCAGGGTCAGGCCTGGTTAGTACTTGGATGGGAGACCGCCTGGGAATACCAGGTGCTGTAGGCTTTTGCTTTTCTAGGCTGCAACCAGCAGGGGTCGCTCTTGTCAGCTTCTTTTTCTTCTTCATTTTTTCAAATTAAACTTTTTGCTTTCTTTCTTTCTTTCTTTCTTTCTTTCTTTCTTTCTTTCATTCCTCTATGTTCATGCAGAAAACCCGAACCGTTTACCACTCGGCGGCAGCCCCATACTCATCAGGATAATGCATACACCACTACGTTAGCAGCGCCGTACATCCCACCTAGTGTCACCGACACAGTGAAATCACAGCGATGCTGCGCCCAAATTTCCTGCTGCAACAGACAGTGCGCTAAAGGCGTCACCTGGCACACAGGTTATACGGCCACCTCACACACTGGCAAATTGTCTGCCCTCAAACCCAGTCCACTGCATTGCTGGGCACCTTATCATCCAGATATCAGGTCAGTCCTAAACATCTGGACCCTAACCAACGTCATAGTGAATCCTGCATGTATGCACTTTTTATTCAGTACCCGGACATGCAGCAGACACGGGAACTGGATGCAGTGCAATATGTACTAAGCCTCGGAGAGAGATAAAGTGGATGGAGGTAAAGAACCAGCCAACCAGCTCCTAACTGTCATTATTCAAACACAGCCTGTAACCTGGCAGTTAGGAGCTGATTGGCTGTTACTTTACCTCTGGCCACTTTATCTCTCTTTAAGGCATAGGTCTGCAAACTCGGTCCTCATTACCCCCACACAGTGCATGTTTTGCAGGTCTCCTCACAGAATCACAAGTGAAATAATGAACTCCGCCTGCGGACCTTTTCAAATGTGTCTGTGAGTAATTAATCCACCTGTGCACCTGCTGGGTTACCTGCAAAACATGCACTGTGTGTGTGGGGGTAATAAGGACCGAGTTTGCAGATCTATGCTTTAAGGCTTAGTACATAGTCCCCCTATGTCTGTTTCCCAACAATGGATGAGTGTGAACATATAAATGGTGTCATTTCACCAATGTACTATGCTGAGTCCGCATGCTACTTCTCCTCCAAAAGGTAAGTATAGCTCTCACTTCCGCGTGGAACCACAAGTCTCAGCCAGTCTGCTTGGAATTTTTCCTGTCAGCTGCTTATCTGCGTCACACTGCTGGATGGCGTCTCCCGGCGCTCCTCTCTCAGCAGCTACAACTGTCGCCCCTCCAACTGCTCCCTTTTATTTGGAAATCAACTCTGGGCCCCTCTTTTAAAATGGCCAAATTAGAGGAGGCTCTCACTGGCCACAAAATGGCTGTCATCAGAATAATCACCTGTAAAGTGATCTTTTGGGAAAGTAGCATATTACTTGTGGGTGGGACAGGTGTGTAAGTAATACCTCACAGCCTCAGCAGGGGATCACAGGAGGCCATCTTCTCTAGGCCCCAATGCCTGGTGTGGGCCCACGTCTGCAAGGTTCCAGCAGTAGCAGCACCGTCCTGAGGTGCACAGGAATCCTTGTGCCAAGCCACTGCTAATTCCAGACAGCTGCCTGAGTCCACAATGTGTTCCTGGCTCCCAGCAATCCTCCACCCATGGCCTGGACTCTGTGCAAAGCAGCCCAAGCCTTCAACCGCCATTCCCAGTCACCAAGGAGACCAGCGCTGTCCTGAAGAAGGCTTTCCGTAGCCCTTCCCATTCTGTGGCAGACGTGGCCCACGCCAGCCACTGCCCAAGTAATGAGGCCAGAAACAAAGCACTTAGCTGCTAAGGGCCTGGGAGAGGGCAGGCTGCAGGGAAAGCTGCGCACCTACCCACCCTAGTGTGATGGCCTTGCTGCTGTAAGGCGCTAGGGGCGAGGCCATCTGTAAAGATATAAGAAAGGGTCTGAGACGCTGCTGCGTAGTAACAGGAATGCCAGACGGAGGCCAGGGTGTGACAGTAGGATTGTGGGGCAATAAGGAGGAATACAGGGGGTATAGGAACTTAGGTCATACTTGCCTACCTGACCCTCTCCATGAGGGAGAAAATGCTCTGTTCCTGGACTTTCCTGGTAACCTTTGGTGAAACACCTTTCTTATCAATTAACTAGCTCACCACAGGTGATGGCAATCATACATTACCAGGAAAGTCCAGGAACAGAGCATTTTCTCCCTCATGGAGAGGCCGGGTCAGGTAGGCAAGTATGAGGAAGGTTCCAGAGGCTGCAGCAGCAGCAGTAAGATGTGGCCGGATGATAGGGGAAGAGAGAGGGAGCCTTGTGCTGTGATGCAGGCAGAGTCTGGAGCTGAGTAACAAGCAACGTGCAGCTGGGCTGGGGAGGTGGATCCAGGCTGCTGGTGACAAGTAGAAAAGGAGCAAGTGAGAGCCTTGTCTCTGCCTACGGCCACACCACCCTGAACACGCCCGATCTCGTCTGATCTCGGAAGCTAAGCAGGGTCAGGCCTGGTTAGTACTTGGATGGGAGACCGCCTGGGAATACCAGGTGCTGTAGGCTTTTGCTTTTCTAGGCTGCAACCAGCAGGGGTCGCTCTTGTCAGCTTCTTTTTCTTCTTCATTTTTTCAAATTAAACTTTTTGCTTTCTTTCTTTCTTTCTTTCTTTCTTTCTTTCATTCCTCTATGTTCATGCAGAAAACCCGAACCGTTTACCACTCGGCGGCAGCCCCATACTCATCAGGATAATGCATACACCACTACGTTAGCAGCGCCGTACATCCCACCTAGTGTCACCGACACAGTGAAATCACAGCGATGCTGCGCCCAAATTTCCTGCTGCAACAGACAGTGCGCTAAAGGCGTCACCTGGCACACAGGTTATACGGCCACCTCACACACTGGCAAAGTGTCTGCCCTCAAACCCAGTCCACTGCATTGCTGGGCACCTTATCATCCAGATATCAGGTCAGTCCTAAACATCTGGACCCTAACCAACGTCATAGTGAATCCTGCATGTATGCACTTTTTATTCAGTACCCGGACAGGCAGCAGACACGGGAACTGGATGCAGTGCAATATGTACTAAGCCTCGGAGAGAGATAAAGTGGATGGAGGTAAAGAACCAGCCAACCAGCTCCTAACTGTCATTATTCAAACACAGCCTGTAACATGGCAGTTAGGAGCTGATTGGCTGTTACTTTACCTCTGGCCACTTTATCTCTCTTTAAGGCATAGGTCTGCAAACTCGGTCCTCATTACCCCCTCACAGTGCATGTTTTGCAGGTCTCCTCACAGAATCACAAGTGAAATAATGAACTCCGCCTGCGGACCTTTTCAAATGTGTCTGTGAGTAATTAATCCACCTGTGCACCTGCTGGGTTACCTGCAAAACATGCACTGTGTGTGTGGGGGTAATAAGGACCGAGTTTGCAGATCTATGCTTTAAGGCTTAGTACATAGTCCCCCTATGTCTGTTTCCCAACAATGGATGAGTGTGAACATATAAATGGTGTCATTTCACCAATGTACTATGCTGAGTCCGCATGCTACTTCTCCTCCAAAAGGTAAGTATAGCTCTCACTTCCGCGTGGAACCACAAGTCTCAGCCAGTCTGCTTGGAATTTTTCCTGTCAGCTGCTTATCTGCGTCACACTGCTGGATGGCGTCTCCCGGCGCTCCTCTCTCAGCAGCTACAACTGTCGCCCCTCCAACTGCTCCCTTTTATTTGGAAATCAACTCTGGGCCCCTCTTTTAAAATGGCCAAATTAGAGGAGGCTCTCACTGGCCACAAAATGGCTGTCATCAGAATAATCACCTGTAAAGTGATCTTTTGGGAAAGTAGCATATTACTTGTGGGTGGGACAGGTGTGTAAGTAATACCTCACAGCCTCAGCAGGGGATCACAGGAGGCCATCTTCTCTAGGCCCCAATGCCTGGTGTGGGCCCACGTCTGCAAGGTTCCAGCAGTAGCAGCACCGTCCTGAGGTGCACAGGAATCCTTGTGCCAAGCCACTGCTAATTCCAGACAGCTGCCTGAGTCCACAATGTGTTCCTGGCTCCCAGCAATCCTCCACCCATGGCCTGGACTCTGTGCAAAGCAGCCCAAGCCTTCAACCGCCATTCCCAGTCACCAAGGAGACCAGCGCTGTCCTGAAGAAGGCTTTCCGTAGCCCTTCCCATTCTGTGGCAGACGTGGCCCACGCCAGCCACTGCCCAAGTAATGAGGCCAGAAACAAAGCACTTAGCTGCTAAGGGCCTGGGAGAGGGCAGGCTGCAGGGAAAGCTGCGCACCTACCCACCCTAGTGTGATGGCCTTGCTGCTGTAAGGCGCTAGGGGCGAGGCCATCTGTAAAGATATAAGAAAGGGTCTGAGACGCTGCTGCGTAGTAACAGGAATGCCAGACGGAGGCCAGGGTGTGACAGTAGGATTGTGGGGCAATAAGGAGGAATACAGGGGGTATAGGAACTTAGGTCATACTTGCCTACCTGACCCTCTCCATGAGGGAGAAAATGCTCTGTTCCTGGACTTTCCTGGTAACCTTTGGTGAAACACCTTTCTTATCAATTAACTAGCTCACCACAGGTGATGGCAATCATACATTACCAGGAAAGTCCAGGAACAGAGCATTTTCTCCCTCATGGAGAGGCCGGGTCAGGTAGGCAAGTATGAGGAAGGTTCCAGAGGCTGCAGCAGCAGCAGTAAGATGTGGCCGGATGATAGGGGAAGAGAGAGGGAGCCTTGTGCTGTGATGCAGGCAGAGTCTGGAGCTGAGTAACAAGCAACGTGCAGCTGGGCTGGGGAGGTGGATCCAGGCTGCTGGTGACAAGTAGAAAAGGAGCAAGTGAGAGCCTTGTCTCTGCCTACGGCCACACCACCCTGAACACGCCCGATCTCGTCTGATCTCGGAAGCTAAGCAGGGTCAGGCCTGGTTAGTACTTGGATGGGAGACCGCCTGGGAATACCAGGTGCTGTAGGCTTTTGCTTTTCTAGGCTGCAACCAGCAGGGGTCGCTCTTGTCAGCTTCTTTTTCTTCTTCATTTTTTCAAATTAAACTTTTTGCTTTCTTTCTTTCTTTCTTTCTTTCTTTCTTTCATTCCTCTATGTTCATGCAGAAAACCCGAACCGTTTACCACTCGGCGGCAGCCCCATACTCATCAGGATAATGCATACACCACTACGTTAGCAGCGCCGTACATCCCACCTAGTGTCACCGACACAGTGAAATCACAGCGATGCTGCGCCCAAATTTCCTGCTGCAACAGACAGTGCGCTAAAGGCGTCACCTGGCACACAGGTTATACGGCCACCTCACACACTGGCAAATTGTCTGCCCTCAAACCCAGTCCACTGCATTGCTGGGCACCTTATCATCCAGATATCAGGTCAGTCCTAAACATCTGGACCCTAACCAACGTCATAGTGAATCCTGCATGTATGCACTTTTTATTCAGTACCCGGACATGCAGCAGACACGGGAACTGGATGCAGTGCAATATGTACTAAGCCTCGGAGAGAGATAAAGTGGATGGAGGTAAAGAACCAGCCAACCAGCTCCTAACTGTCATTATTCAAACACAGCCTGTAACCTGGCAGTTAGGAGCTGATTGGCTGTTACTTTACCTCTGGCCACTTTATCTCTCTTTAAGGCATAGGTCTGCAAACTCGGTCCTCATTACCCCCACACAGTGCATGTTTTGCAGGTCTCCTCACAGAATCACAAGTGAAATAATGAACTCCGCCTGCGGACCTTTTCAAATGTGTCTGTGAGTAATTAATCCACCTGTGCACCTGCTGGGTTACCTGCAAAACATGCACTGTGTGTGTGGGGGTAATAAGGACCGAGTTTGCAGATCTATGCTTTAAGGCTTAGTACATAGTCCCCCTATGTCTGTTTCCCAACAATGGATGAGTGTGAACATATAAATGGTGTCATTTCACCAATGTACTATGCTGAGTCCGCATGCTACTTCTCCTCCAAAAGGTAAGTATAGCTCTCACTTCCGCGTGGAACCACAAGTCTCAGCCAGTCTGCTTGGAATTTTTCCTGTCAGCTGCTTATCTGCGTCACACTGCTGGATGGCGTCTCCCGGCGCTCCTCTCTCAGCAGCTACAACTGTCGCCCCTCCAACTGCTCCCTTTTATTTGGAAATCAACTCTGGGCCCCTCTTTTAAAATGGCCAAATTAGAGGAGGCTCTCACTGGCCACAAAATGGCTGTCATCAGAATAATCACCTGTAAAGTGATCTTTTGGGAAAGTAGCATATTACTTGTGGGTGGGACAGGTGTGTAAGTAATACCTCACAGCCTCAGCAGGGGATCACAGGAGGCCATCTTCTCTAGGCCCCAATGCCTGGTGTGGGCCCACGTCTGCAAGGTTCCAGCAGTAGCAGCACCGTCCTGAGGTGCACAGGAATCCTTGTGCCAAGCCACTGCTAATTCCAGACAGCTGCCTGAGTCCACAATGTGTTCCTGGCTCCCAGCAATCCTCCACCCATGGCCTGGACTCTGTGCAAAGCAGCCCAAGCCTTCAACCGCCATTCCCAGTCACCAAGGAGACCAGCGCTGTCCTGAAGAAGGCTTTCCGTAGCCCTTCCCATTCTGTGGCAGACGTGGCCCACGCCAGCCACTGCCCAAGTAATGAGGCCAGAAACAAAGCACTTAGCTGCTAAGGGCCTGGGAGAGGGCAGGCTGCAGGGAAAGCTGCGCACCTACCCACCCTAGTGTGATGGCCTTGCTGCTGTAAGGCGCTAGGGGCGAGGCCATCTGTAAAGATATAAGAAAGGGTCTGAGACGCTGCTGCGTAGTAACAGGAATGCCAGACGGAGGCCAGGGTGTGACAGTAGGATTGTGGGGCAATAAGGAGGAATACAGGGGGTATAGGAACTTAGGTCATACTTGCCTACCTGACCCTCTCCATGAGGGAGAAAATGCTCTGTTCCTGGACTTTCCTGGTAACCTTTGGTGAAACACCTTTCTTATCAATTAACTAGCTCACCACAGGTGATGGCAATCATACATTACCAGGAAAGTCCAGGAACAGAGCATTTTCTCCCTCATGGAGAGGCCGGGTCAGGTAGGCAAGTATGAGGAAGGTTCCAGAGGCTGCAGCAGCAGCAGTAAGATGTGGCCGGATGATAGGGGAAGAGAGAGGGAGCCTTGTGCTGTGATGCAGGCAGAGTCTGGAGCTGAGTAACAAGCAACGTGCAGCTGGGCTGGGGAGGTGGATCCAGGCTGCTGGTGACAAGTAGAAAAGGAGCAAGTGAGAGCCTTGTCTCTGCCTACGGCCACACCACCCTGAACACGCCCGATCTCGTCTGATCTCGGAAGCTAAGCAGGGTCAGGCCTGGTTAGTACTTGGATGGGAGACCGCCTGGGAATACCAGGTGCTGTAGGCTTTTGCTTTTCTAGGCTGCAACCAGCAGGGGTCGCTCTTGTCAGCTTCTTTTTCTTCTTCATTTTTTCAAATTAAACTTTTTGCTTTCTTTCTTTCTTTCTTTCTTTCTTTCTTTCTTTCTTTCATTCCTCTATGTTCATGCAGAAAACCCGAACCGTTTACCACTCGGCGGCAGCCCCATACTCATCAGGATAATGCATACACCACTACGTTAGCAGCGCCGTACATCCCACCTAGTGTCACCGACACAGTGAAATCACAGCGATGCTGCGCCCAAATTTCCTGCTGCAACAGACAGTGCGCTAAAGGCGTCACCTGGCACACAGGTTATACGGCCACCTCACACACTGGCAAAGTGTCTGCCCTCAAACCCAGTCCACTGCATTGCTGGGCACCTTATCATCCAGATATCAGGTCAGTCCTAAACATCTGGACCCTAACCAACGTCATAGTGAATCCTGCATGTATGCACTTTTTATTCAGTACCCGGACAGGCAGCAGACACGGGAACTGGATGCAGTGCAATATGTACTAAGCCTCGGAGAGAGATAAAGTGGATGGAGGTAAAGAACCAGCCAACCAGCTCCTAACTGTCATTATTCAAACACAGCCTGTAACATGGCAGTTAGGAGCTGATTGGCTGTTACTTTACCTCTGGCCACTTTATCTCTCTTTAAGGCATAGGTCTGCAAACTCGGTCCTCATTACCCCCTCACAGTGCATGTTTTGCAGGTCTCCTCACAGAATCACAAGTGAAATAATGAACTCCGCCTGCGGACCTTTTCAAATGTGTCTGTGAGTAATTAATCCACCTGTGCACCTGCTGGGTTACCTGCAAAACATGCACTGTGTGTGTGGGGGTAATAAGGACCGAGTTTGCAGATCTATGCTTTAAGGCTTAGTACATAGTCCCCCTATGTCTGTTTCCCAACAATGGATGAGTGTGAACATATAAATGGTGTCATTTCACCAATGTACTATGCTGAGTCCGCATGCTACTTCTCCTCCAAAAGGTAAGTATAGCTCTCACTTCCGCGTGGAACCACAAGTCTCAGCCAGTCTGCTTGGAATTTTTCCTGTCAGCTGCTTATCTGCGTCACACTGCTGGATGGCGTCTCCCGGCGCTCCTCTCTCAGCAGCTACAACTGTCGCCCCTCCAACTGCTCCCTTTTATTTGGAAATCAACTCTGGGCCCCTCTTTTAAAATGGCCAAATTAGAGGAGGCTCTCACTGGCCACAAAATGGCTGTCATCAGAATAATCACCTGTAAAGTGATCTTTTGGGAAAGTAGCATATTACTTGTGGGTGGGACAGGTGTGTAAGTAATACCTCACAGCCTCAGCAGGGGATCACAGGAGGCCATCTTCTCTAGGCCCCAATGCCTGGTGTGGGCCCACGTCTGCAAGGTTCCAGCAGTAGCAGCACCGTCCTGAGGTGCACAGGAATCCTTGTGCCAAGCCACTGCTAATTCCAGACAGCTGCCTGAGTCCACAATGTGTTCCTGGCTCCCAGCAATCCTCCACCCATGGCCTGGACTCTGTGCAAAGCAGCCCAAGCCTTCAACCGCCATTCCCAGTCACCAAGGAGACCAGCGCTGTCCTGAAGAAGGCTTTCCGTAGCCCTTCCCATTCTGTGGCAGACGTGGCCCACGCCAGCCACTGCCCAAGTAATGAGGCCAGAAACAAAGCACTTAGCTGCTAAGGGCCTGGGAGAGGGCAGGCTGCAGGGAAAGCTGCGCACCTACCCACCCTAGTGTGATGGCCTTGCTGCTGTAAGGCGCTAGGGGCGAGGCCATCTGTAAAGATATAAGAAAGGGTCTGAGACGCTGCTGCGTAGTAACAGGAATGCCAGACGGAGGCCAGGGTGTGACAGTAGGATTGTGGGGCAATAAGGAGGAATACAGGGGGTATAGGAACTTAGGTCATACTTGCCTACCTGACCCTCTCCATGAGGGAGAAAATGCTCTGTTCCTGGACTTTCCTGGTAACCTTTGGTGAAACACCTTTCTTATCAATTAACTAGCTCACCACAGGTGATGGCAATCATACATTACCAGGAAAGTCCAGGAACAGAGCATTTTCTCCCTCATGGAGAGGCCGGGTCAGGTAGGCAAGTATGAGGAAGGTTCCAGAGGCTGCAGCAGCAGCAGTAAGATGTGGCCGGATGATAGGGGAAGAGAGAGGGAGCCTTGTGCTGTGATGCAGGCAGAGTCTGGAGCTGAGTAACAAGCAACGTGCAGCTGGGCTGGGGAGGTGGATCCAGGCTGCTGGTGACAAGTAGAAAAGGAGCAAGTGAGAGCCTTGTCTCTGCCTACGGCCACACCACCCTGAACACGCCCGATCTCGTCTGATCTCGGAAGCTAAGCAGGGTCAGGCCTGGTTAGTACTTGGATGGGAGACCGCCTGGGAATACCAGGTGCTGTAGGCTTTTGCTTTTCTAGGCTGCAACCAGCAGGGGTCGCTCTTGTCAGCTTCTTTTTCTTCTTCATTTTTTCAAATTAAACTTTTTGCTTTCTTTCTTTCTTTCTTTCTTTCTTTCTTTCTTTCATTCCTCTATGTTCATGCAGAAAACCCGAACCGTTTACCACTCGGCGGCAGCCCCATACTCATCAGGATAATGCATACACCACTACGTTAGCAGCGCCGTACATCCCACCTAGTGTCACCGACACAGTGAAATCACAGCGATGCTGCGCCCAAATTTCCTGCTGCAACAGACAGTGCGCTAAAGGCGTCACCTGGCACACAGGTTATACGGCCACCTCACACACTGGCAAATTGTCTGCCCTCAAACCCAGTCCACTGCATTGCTGGGCACCTTATCATCCAGATATCAGGTCAGTCCTAAACATCTGGACCCTAACCAACGTCATAGTGAATCCTGCATGTATGCACTTTTTATTCAGTACCCGGACATGCAGCAGACACGGGAA
This sequence comes from Pseudophryne corroboree, assembly GCF_028390025.1. Taxonomy (NCBI): domain Eukaryota; kingdom Metazoa; phylum Chordata; class Amphibia; order Anura; family Myobatrachidae; genus Pseudophryne; species Pseudophryne corroboree. The sequence continues at coordinate 7,180,890 of NC_086448.1, forward strand.
CTGGATGCAGTGCAATATGTACTAAGCCTCGGAGAGAGATAAAGTGGATGGAGGTAAAGAACCAGCCAACCAGCTCCTAACTGTCATTATTCAAACACAGCCTGTAACCTGGCAGTTAGGAGCTGATTGGCTGTTACTTTACCTCTGGCCACTTTATCTCTCTTTAAGGCATAGGTCTGCAAACTCGGTCCTCATTACCCCCACACAGTGCATGTTTTGCAGGTCTCCTCACAGAATCACAAGTGAAATAATGAACTCCGCCTGCGGACCTTTTCAAATGTGTCTGTGAGTAATTAATCCACCTGTGCACCTGCTGGGTTACCTGCAAAACATGCACTGTGTGTGTGGGGGTAATAAGGACCGAGTTTGCAGATCTATGCTTTAAGGCTTAGTACATAGTCCCCCTATGTCTGTTTCCCAACAATGGATGAGTGTGAACATATAAATGGTGTCATTTCACCAATGTACTATGCTGAGTCCGCATGCTACTTCTCCTCCAAAAGGTAAGTATAGCTCTCACTTCCGCGTGGAACCACAAGTCTCAGCCAGTCTGCTTGGAATTTTTCCTGTCAGCTGCTTATCTGCGTCACACTGCTGGATGGCGTCTCCCGGCGCTCCTCTCTCAGCAGCTACAACTGTCGCCCCTCCAACTGCTCCCTTTTATTTGGAAATCAACTCTGGGCCCCTCTTTTAAAATGGCCAAATTAGAGGAGGCTCTCACTGGCCACAAAATGGCTGTCATCAGAATAATCACCTGTAAAGTGATCTTTTGGGAAAGTAGCATATTACTTGTGGGTGGGACAGGTGTGTAAGTAATACCTCACAGCCTCAGCAGGGGATCACAGGAGGCCATCTTCTCTAGGCCCCAATGCCTGGTGTGGGCCCACGTCTGCAAGGTTCCAGCAGTAGCAGCACCGTCCTGAGGTGCACAGGAATCCTTGTGCCAAGCCACTGCTAATTCCAGACAGCTGCCTGAGTCCACAATGTGTTCCTGGCTCCCAGCAATCCTCCACCCATGGCCTGGACTCTGTGCAAAGCAGCCCAAGCCTTCAACCGCCATTCCCAGTCACCAAGGAGACCAGCGCTGTCCTGAAGAAGGCTTTCCGTAGCCCTTCCCATTCTGTGGCAGACGTGGCCCACGCCAGCCACTGCCCAAGTAATGAGGCCAGAAACAAAGCACTTAGCTGCTAAGGGCCTGGGAGAGGGCAGGCTGCAGGGAAAGCTGCGCACCTACCCACCCTAGTGTGATGGCCTTGCTGCTGTAAGGCGCTAGGGGCGAGGCCATCTGTAAAGATATAAGAAAGGGTCTGAGACGCTGCTGCGTAGTAACAGGAATGCCAGACGGAGGCCAGGGTGTGACAGTAGGATTGTGGGGCAATAAGGAGGAATACAGGGGGTATAGGAACTTAGGTCATACTTGCCTACCTGACCCTCTCCATGAGGGAGAAAATGCTCTGTTCCTGGACTTTCCTGGTAACCTTTGGTGAAACACCTTTCTTATCAATTAACTAGCTCACCACAGGTGATGGCAATCATACATTACCAGGAAAGTCCAGGAACAGAGCATTTTCTCCCTCATGGAGAGGCCGGGTCAGGTAGGCAAGTATGAGGAAGGTTCCAGAGGCTGCAGCAGCAGCAGTAAGATGTGGCCGGATGATAGGGGAAGAGAGAGGGAGCCTTGTGCTGTGATGCAGGCAGAGTCTGGAGCTGAGTAACAAGCAACGTGCAGCTGGGCTGGGGAGGTGGATCCAGGCTGCTGGTGACAAGTAGAAAAGGAGCAAGTGAGAGCCTTGTCTCTGCCTACGGCCACACCACCCTGAACACGCCCGATCTCGTCTGATCTCGGAAGCTAAGCAGGGTCAGGCCTGGTTAGTACTTGGATGGGAGACCGCCTGGGAATACCAGGTGCTGTAGGCTTTTGCTTTTCTAGGCTGCAACCAGCAGGGGTCGCTCTTGTCAGCTTCTTTTTCTTCTTCATTTTTTCAAATTCAACTTTTTGCTTTCTTTCTTTCTTTCTTTCTTTCTTTCTTTCTTTCTTTCTTTCATTCCTCTATGTTCATGCAGAAAACCCGAACCGTTTACCACTCGGCGGCAGCCCCATACTCATCAGGATAATGCATACACCACTACGTTAGCAGCGCCGTACATCCCACCTAGTGTCACCGACACAGTGAAATCACAGCGATGCTGCGCCCAAATTTCCTGCTGCAACAGACAGTGCGCTAAAGGCGTCACCTGGCACACAGGTTATACGGCCACCTCACACACTGGCAAAGTGTCTGCCCTCAAACCCAGTCCACTGCATTGCTGGGCACCTTATCATCCAGATATCAGGTCAGTCCTAAACATCTGGACCATAACCAACGTCATAGTGAATCCTGCATGTATGCACTTTTTATTCAGTACCCGGACATGCAGCAGACACGGGAACTGGATGCAGTGCAATATGTACTAAGCCTCGGAGAGAGATAAAGTGGATGGAGGTAAAGAACCAGCCAACCAGCTCCTAACTGTCATTATTCAAACACAGCCTGTAACATGGCAGTTAGGAGCTGATTGGCTGTTACTTTACCTCTGGCCACTTTATCTCTCTTTAAGGCATAGGTCTGCAAACTCGGTCCTCATTACCCCCACACAGTGCATGTTTTGCAGGTCTCCTCACAGAATCACAAGTGAAATAATGAACTCCGCCTGCGGACCTTTTCAAATGTGTCTGTGAGTAATTAATCCACCTGTGCACCTGCTGGGTTACCTGCAAAACATGCACTGTGTGTGTGGGGGTAATAAGGACCGAGTTTGCAGATCTATGCTTTAAGGCTTAGTACATAGTCCCCCTATGTCTGTTTCCCAACAATGGATGAGTGTGAACATATAAATGGTGTCCTTTCACCAATGTACTATGCTGAGTCCGCATGCTACTTCTCCTCCAAAAGGTAAGTATAGCTCTCACTTCCGCGTGGAACCACAAGTCTCAGCCAGTCTGCTTGGAATTTTTCCTGTCAGCTGCATATCTGCGTCACACTGCTGGATGGCGTCTCCCGGCGCTCCTCTCTCAGCAGCTACAACTGTCGCCCCTCCAACTGCTCCCTTTTATTTGGAAATCAACTCTGGGCCCCTCTTTTAAAATGGCCAAATTAGAGGAGGCTCTCACTGGCCACAAAATGGCTGTCATCAGAATCACCTGTAAAGTGATCTTTTGGGAAAGTAGCATATTACTTGTGGGTGGGACAGGTGTGTAAGTAATACCTCACAGCCTCAGCAGGGGATCACAGGAGGCCATCTTCTCTAGGCCCCAATGCCTGGTGTGGGCCCACGTCTGCAATGTTCCAGCAGTAGCAGCACCGTCCTGAGGTGCACAGGAATCCTTGTGCAAAGCCACTGCTAATTCCAGACAGCTGCCTGAGTCCACAATGTGTTCCTGGCTCCCAGCAACCCTCCACCCGTGGCCTGGACTCTGTGCAAAGCAGCCCAAGCCTTCAACCGCCATTCCCAGTCACCAAGTAGACCAGCGCTGTCCTGAAGAAGGCTTTCCGTAGCCCTTCCCATTCTGTGGCAGACGTGGCCCATGCCAGCCACTGCCCAAGTAATGAGGCCAGAAACAAAGCACTTAGCTGCTAAGGGCCTGGGAGAGGGCAGGCTGCAGGGAAAGCTGCCCACCTACCCACCCTAGTGTGATGGCCTTGCTGCTGTAAGGCGCTAGGGGCGAGGCCATCTGTAAAGATATAAGAAAGGGTCTGAGACGCTGCTGCGTAGTAACAGGAATGCCAGACGGAGGCCAGGGTGTGACAGTAGGACTGTGGGGCAATAAGGAGGAATACAGGGGGTATAGGAACTTAGGTCATACTTGCCTACCTGACCCTCTCCATGAGGGAGAAAATGCTCTGTTCCTGGACTTTCCTGGTAACCTTTGGTGAAACACCTTTCTTATCAATTAACTAGCTCACCACAGGTGATGGCAATCATACATTACCAGGAAAGTCCAGGAACAGAGCATTTTCTCCCTCATGGAGAGGCCGGGTCAGGTAGGCAAGTATGAGGAAGGTTCCAGAGGCTGCAGCAGCAGTAAGATGTGGCCGGATGATAGGGGAAGAGAGAGGGAGCCTTGTGCTGTGATGCAGGCAGAGTCTGGAGCTGAGTAACAAGCAACGTGCAGCTGGGCTGGGGAGGTGGATCCAGGCTGCTGGTGACAAGTAGAAAAGGAGCAAGTGAGAGCCTTGTCTCTGCCTATGGCCACACCACCCTGAACACGCCCGATCTCGTCTGATCTCGGAAGCTAAGCAGGGTCAGGCCTGGTTAGTACTTGGATGGGAGACCGCCTGGGAATACCAGGTGCTGTAGGCTTTTGCTTTTCTAGGCTGCAACCAGCAGGGGTCGCTCTTGTCAGCTTCTTTTTCTTCTTCATTTTTTCAAATTAAACTTTTTTCTTTCTTTCTTTCTTTCTTTCATTCCTCTATGTTCATGCAGAAAACCCGAACCGTTTACCACTCGGCGGCAGCCCCATACTCATCAGGATAATGCATACACCACTACGTTAGCAGCGCCGTACATCCCACCTAGTGTCACCGACACAGTGAAATCACAGCGATGCTGCGCCCAAATTTCCTGCTGCAACAGACAGTGCGCTAAAGGCGTCACCTGGCACACAGGTTATACGGCCACCTCACACACTGGCAAAGTGTCTGCCCTCAAACCCAGTCCACTGCATTTCTGGGCACCTTATCATCCAGATATCAGGTCAGTCCTAAACATCTGGACCCTAACCAACGTCATAGTGAATCCTGCATGTATGCACTTTTTATTCAGTACCCGGACATGCAGCAGACACGGGAACTGGATGCAGTGCAGTATGTACTAAGCCTCGGAGAGAGATAAAGTGGATGGAGGTAAAGAACCAGCCAACCAGCTCCTAACTGTCATTATTCAAACACAGCCTGTAACCTGGCAGTTAGGAGCTGATTGGCTGTTACTTTACCTCTGGCCACTTTATCTCTCTTTAAGGCATAGGTCTGCAAACTCGGTCCTCATTACCCCCACACAGTGCATGTTTTGCAGGTCTCCTCACAGAATCACAAGTGAAATAATGAACTCCGCCTGCGGACCTTTTCAAATGTGTCTGTGAGTAATTAATCCACCTGTGCACCTGCTGGGTTACCTGCAAAACGTGCACTGTGCGGGGGTAATAAGGACCGAGTTTGCAGATCTATGCTTTAATGCTTAGTACATAGTCCCCCTATGTCTGTTTCCCAACAATGGATGAGTGTGAACATATAAATGGTGTCATTTCACCAATGTACTATGCTGAGTCCGCATGCTGCTACTTCTCCTCCAAAAGGTAAGTATAGCTCTCACTTCCGCGTGGAACCACAAGTCTCAGCCAGTCTGCTTGGAATTTTTCCTGTCAGCTGCTTATCTGCGTCACACTGCTGGATGGCGTCTCCCGGCGCTCCTCTCTCAGCTGCTACAACTGTCGCCCCTCCAACTGCTCCCTTTTATTTGGAAATCAACTCTGGGCCCCTCTTTTAAAATGGCCAAATTAGAGGAGGCTCTCACTGGCCACAAAATGGCTGTCATCAGAATAATCACCTGTAAAGTGATCTTTTGGGAAAGTAGCATATTACTTGTGGGTGGGACAGGTGTGTAAGTAATACCTCACAGCCTCAGCAGGGGATCACAGGAGGCCATCTTCTCTAGGCCCCAATGCCTGGTGTGGGCCCACGTCTGCAATGTTCCAGCAGTAGCAGCACCGTCCTGAGGTGCACAGGAATCCTTGTGCCAAGCCACTGCTAATTCCAGACAGCTGCCTGAGTCCACAATGTGTTCCTGGCTCCCAGCAACCCTCCACCCATGGCCTGGACTCTGTGCAAAGCAGCCCAAGCCTTCAACCGCCATTCCCAGTCACCAAGGAGACCAGCGCTGTCCTGAAGAAGGCTTTCCGTAGCCCTTCCCATTCTGTGGCAGACGTGGCCCACGCCAGCCACTGCCCAAGTAATGAGGCCAGAAACAAAGCACTTACCTGCTAAGGGCCTGGGAGAGGGCAGGCTGCAGGGAAAGCTGCCCACCTACCCACCCTAGTGTGATGGCCTTGCTGCTGTAAGGCGCTAGGGGCGAGGCCATCTGTAAAGATATAAGAAAGGGTCTGAGACACTGCTGCGTAGTAACAGGAATGCCAGACGGAGGCCAGGGTGTGACAGTAGGATTGTGGGGCAATAAGGAGGAATACAGGGGGTATAGGAAGGTCATACTTGGCTACCTGACCCTCTCCATGAGGGAGAAAATGCTCTGTTCCTGGACTTTCCTGGTAACCTTTGGTGAAACACCTTTCTTATCAATTAACTAGCTCACCACAGGTGATGGCAATCATACATTACCAGGAAAGTCCAGGAACAGAGCATTTTCTCCCTCATGGAGAGGCCGGGTCAGGTAGGCAAGTATGAGGAAGGTTCCAGAGGCTGCAGCAGTAAGATGTGGCCGGATGATAGGGGAAGAGAGAGGGAGCCTTGTGCTGTGATGCAGGCAGAGTCTGGAGCTGAGTAACAAGCAACGTGCAGCTGGGCTGGGGAGGTGGATCCAGGCTGCTGGTGACAAGTAGAAAAGGAGCAAGTGAGAGCCTTGTCTCTGCCTACGGCCACACCACCCTGAACACGCCCGATCTCGTCTGATCTCGGAAGCTAAGCAGGGTCAGGCCTGGTTAGTACTTGGATGGGAGACCGCCTGGGAATACCAGGTGCTGTAGGCTTTTGCTTTTCTAGGCTGCAACCAGCAGGGGTCGCTCTTGTCAGCTTCTTTTTCTTCTTCATTTTTTCAAATTCAACTTTTTGCTTTCTTTCTTTCTTTCTTTCTTTCTTTCTTTCTTTCTTTCTTTCATTCCTCTATGTTCATGCAGAAAACCCGAACCGTTTACCACTCGGCGGCAGCCCCATACTCATCAGGATAATGCATACACCACTACGTTAGCAGCGCCGTACATCCCACCTAGTGTCACCGACACAGTGAAATCACAGCGATGCTGCGCCCAAATTTCCTGCTGCAACAGACAGTGCGCTAAAGGCGTCACCTGGCACACAGGTTATACGGCCACCTCACACACTGGCAAAGTGTCTGCCCTCAAACCCAGTCCACTGCATTGCTGGGCACCTTATCATCCAGATATCAGGTCAGTCCTAAACATCTGGACCATAACCAACGTCATAGTGAATCCTGCATGTATGCACTTTTTATTCAGTACCCGGACATGCAGCAGACACGGGAACTGGATGCAGTGCAATATGTACTAAGCCTCGGAGAGAGATAAAGTGGATGGAGGTAAAGAACCAGCCAACCAGCTCCTAACTGTCATTATTCAAACACAGCCTGTAACATGGCAGTTAGGAGCTGATTGGCTGTTACTTTACCTCTGGCCACTTTATCTCTCTTTAAGGCATAGGTCTGCAAACTCGGTCCTCATTACCCCCTCACAGTGCATGTTTTGCAGGTCTCCTCACAGAATCACAAGTGAAATAATGAACTCAGCCTGCGGACCTTTTCAAATGTGTCTGTGAGTAATTAATCCACCTGTGCACCTGCTGGGTTACCTGCAAAACATGCACTGTGCGGGGGTAATAAGGACCGAGTTTGCAGATCTATGCTTTAAGGCTTAGTACATAGTCCCCCTATGTCTGTTTCCCAACAATGGGTGAGTGTGAACATATAAATGGTGTCATTTCACCAATGTACTATGCTGAGTCCGCATGCTACTTCTCCTCCAAAAGGTAAGTATAGCTCTCACTTCCGCGTGGAACCACAAGTCTCAGCCAGTCTGCTTGGAATTTTTCCTGTCAGCTGCTTATCTGCGTCACGCTGCTGGATGGCGTCTCCCGGCGCGCTCCTCTCTCAGCAGCTACAACTGTCGCCCCTCCAACTGCTCCCTTTTATTTGGAAATCAACTCTGGGCCCCTCTTTTAAAATGGCCAAATTAGAGGAGGCTCTCACTGGCCACAAAATGGCTGTCATCAGAATAATCACCTGTAAAGTGATCTTTTGGGAAAGTAGCATATTACTTGTGGGTGGGACAGGTGTGTAAGTAATACCTCACAGCCTCAGCAGGGGATCACAGGAGGCCATCTTCTCTAGGCCCCAAATGCCTGGTGTGGGCCCACGTCTGCAATGTTCCAGCAGTAGCAGCACCGTCCTGAGGTGCACAGGAATCCTTGTGCAAAGCCACTGCTAATTCCAGACAGCTGCCTGAGTCCACAATGTGTTCCTGGCTCCCAGCAACCCTCCACCCATGGCCTGGACTCTGTGCAAAGCAGCCCAAGCCTTCAACCGCCATTCCCAGTCACCAAGGAGACCAGCGCTGTCCTGTAGAAGGCTTTCCGTAGCCCTTCCCATTCTGTGGCAGACGTGGCCCATGCCAGCCACTGCCCAAGTAATGAGGCCAGAAACAAAGCACTTAGCTGCTAAGGGCCTGGGAGAGGGCAGGCTGCAGGGAAAGCTGCCCACCTACCTACCCTAGTGTGATGGCCTTGATGCTGTAAGGCGCTAGGGGCGAGGCCATCTGTAAAGATATAAGAAAGGGTCTGAGACGCTGCTGCGTAGTAACAGGAATGCCAGACGGAGGCCAGGGTGTGACAGTAGGATTGTGGGGCAATAAGGAGGAATACAGGGGGTATAGGAACTTAGGTCATACTTGCCTACCTGACCCTCTCCATGAGGGAGAAAATGCTCTGTTCCTGGACTTTCCTGGTAACCTTTGGTGAAACACCTTTCTTATCCATTAACTAGCTCACCACAGGTGATGGCAATCATACATTACCAGGAAAGTCCAGGAACAGAGCATTTTCTCCCTCATGGAGAGGCCGGGTCAGGTAGGCAAGTATGAGGAAGGTTCCAGAGGCTGCAGCAGCAGCAGTAAGATGTGGCCGGATGATAGGGGAAGAGAGAGGGAGCCTTGTGCTGTGATGCAGGCAGAGTCTGGAGCTGAGTAACAAGCAACGTGCAGCTGGGCTGGGGAGGTGGATCCAGGCTGCTGGTGACAAGTAGAAAAGGAGCAAGTGAGAGCCTTGTCTCTGCCTACGGCCACACCACCCTGAACACGCCCGATCTCGTCTGATCTCGGAAGCTAAGCAGGGTCAGGCCTGGTTAGTACTTGGATGGGAGACCGCCTGGGAATACCAGGTGCTGTAGGCTTTTGCTTTTCTAGGCTGCAACCAGCAGGGGTCGCTCTTGTCAGCTTCTTTTTCTTCTTCATTTTTTCAAATTCAACTTTTTGCTTTCTTTCTTTCTTTCATTCCTCTATGTTCATGCAGAAAACCCGAACCGTTTACCACTCGGCGGCAGCCCCATACTCATCAGGATAATGCATACACCACTACGTTAGCAGCGCCGTACATCCCACCTAGTGTCACCGACACAGTGAAATCACAGCGATGCTGCGCCCAAATTTCCTGCTGCAACAGACAGTGCGCTAAAGGCGTCACCTGGCACACAGGTTATACGCCCACCTCACACACTGGCAAATTGTCTGCCCTCAAACCCAGTCCACTGCATTGCTGGGCACCTTATCATCCAGATATCAGGTCAGTCCTAAACATCTGGACCATAACCAACGTCATAGTGAATCCTGCATGTATGCACTTTTTATTCAGTACCCGGACATGCAGCAGACACGGGAACTGGATGCAGTGCAATATGTACTAAGCCTCGGAGAGAGATAAAGTGGATGGAGGTAAAGAACCAGCCAACCAGCTCCTAACTGTCATTATTCAAACACAGCCTGTAACATGGCAGTTAGGAGCTGATTGGCTGTTACTTTACCTCTGGCCACTTTATCTCTCTTTAAGGCATAGGTCTGCAAACTCGGTCCTCATTACCCCCACACAGTGCATGTTTTGCAGGTCTCCTCACAGAATCACAAGTGAAATAATGAACTCCGCCTGCGGACCTTTTCAAATGTGTCTGTGAGTAATTAATCCACCTGTGCACCTGCTGGGTTACCTGCAAAACATGCACTGTGTGGGGGTAATAAGGACCGAGTTTGCAGATCTATGCTTTAAGGCTTAGTACATAGTCCCCCTATGTCTGTTTCCCAACAATGGATGAGTGTGAACATATAAATGGTGTCCTTTCACCAATGTACTATGCTGAGTCCGCATGCTACTTCTCCTCCAAAAGGTAAGTATAGCTCTCACTTCCGCGTGGAACCACAAGTCTCAGCCAGTCTGCTTGGAATTTTTCCTGTCAGCTGCTTATCTGCGTCACACTGCTGGATGGCGTCTCCCGGCGCTCCTCTCTCAGCAGCTACAACTGTCGCCCCTCCAACTGCTCCCTTTTATTTGGAAATCAACTCTGGGCCCCTCTTTTAAAATGGCCAAATTAGAGGAGGCTCTCACTGGCCACAAAATGGCTGTCATCAGAATCACCTGTAAAGTGATCTTTTGGGAAAGTAGCATATTACTTGTGGGTGGGACAGGTGTGTAAGTAATACCTCACAGCCTCAGCAGGGGATCACAGGAGGCCATCTTCTCTAGGCCCCAATGCCTGGTGTGGGCCCACGTCTGCAATGTTCCAGCAGTAGCAGCACCGTCCTGAGGTGCACAGGAATCCTTGTGCAAAGCCACTGCTAATTCCAGACAGCTGCCTGAGTCCACAATGTGTTCCTGGCTCCCAGCAACCCTCCACCCGTGGCCTGGACTCTGTGCAAAGCAGCCCAAGCCTTCAACCGCCATTCCCAGTCACCAAGTAGACCAGCGCTGTCCTGAAGAAGGCTTTCCGTAGCCCTTCCCATTCTGTGGCAGACGTGGCCCATGCCAGCCACTGCCCAAGTAATGAGGCCAGAAACAAAGCACTTAGCTGCTAAGGGCCTGGGAGAGGGCAGGCTGCAGGGAAAGCTGCCCACCTACCCACCCTAGTGTGATGGCCTTGCTGCTGTAAGGCGCTAGGGGCGAGGCCATCTGTAAAGATATAAGAAAGGGTCTGAGACGCTGCTGCGTAGTAACAGGAATGCCAGACGGAGGCCAGGGTGTGACAGTAGGACTGTGGGGCAATAAGGAGGAATACAGGGGGTATAGGAACTTAGGTCATACTTGCCTACCTGACCCTCTCCATGAGGGAGAAAATGCTCTGTTCCTGGACTTTCCTGGTAACCTTTGGTGAAACACCTTTCTTATCAATTAACTAGCTCACCACAGGTGATGGCAATCATACATTACCAGGAAAGTCCAGGAACAGAGCATTTTCTCCCTCATGGAGAGGCCGGGTCAGGTAGGCAAGTATGAGGAAGGTTCCAGAGGCTGCAGCAGCAGTAAGATGTGGCCGGATGATAGGGGAAGAGAGAGGGAGCCTTGTGCTGTGATGCAGGCAGAGTCTGGAGCTGAGTAACAAGCAACGTGCAGCTGGGCTGGGGAGGTGGATCCAGGCTGCTGGTGACAAGTAGAAAAGGAGCAAGTGAGAGCCTTGTCTCTGCCTATGGCCACACCACCCTGAACACGCCCGATCTCGTCTGATCTCGGAAGCTAAGCAGGGTCAGGCCTGGTTAGTACTTGGATGGGAGACCGCCTGGGAATACCAGGTGCTGTAGGCTTTTGCTTTTCTAGGCTGCAACCAGCAGGGGTCGCTCTTGTCAGCTTCTTTTTCTTCTTCATTTTTTCAAATTAAACTTTTTTCTTTCTTTCTTTCTTTCTTTCATTCCTCTATGTTCATGCAGAAAACCCGAACCGTTTACCACTCGGCGGCAGCCCCATACTCATCAGGATAATGCATACACCACTACGTTAGCAGCGCCGTACATCCCACCTAGTGTCACCGACACAGTGAAATCACAGCGATGCTGCGCCCAAATTTCCTGCTGCAACAGACAGTGCGCTAAAGGCGTCACCTGGCACACAGGTTATACGGCCACCTCACACACTGGCAAAGTGTCTGCCCTCAAACCCAGTCCACTGCATTTCTGGGCACCTTATCATCCAGATATCAGGTCAGTCCTAAACATCTGGACCCTAACCAACGTCATAGTGAATCCTGCATGTATGCACTTTTTATTCAGTACCCGGACATGCAGCAGACACGGGAACTGGATGCAGTGCAGTATGTACTAAGCCTCGGAGAGAGATAAAGTGGATGGAGGTAAAGAACCAGCCAACCAGCTCCTAACTGTCATTATTCAAACACAGCCTGTAACATGGCAGTTAGGAGCTGATTGGCTGTTACTTTACCTCTGGCCACTTTATCTCTCTTTAAGGCATAGGTCTGCAAACTCGGTCCTCATTACCCCCACACAGTGCATGTTTTGCAGGTCTCCTCACAGAATCACAAGTGAAATAATGAACTCCGCCTGCGGACCTTTTCAAATGTGTCTGTGAGTAATTAATCCACCTGTGCACCTGCTGGGTTACCTGCAAAACGTGCACTGTGCGGGGGTAATAAGGACCGAGTTTGCAGATCTATGCTTTAATGCTTAGTACATAGTCCCCCTATGTCTGTTTCCCAACAATGGATGAGTGTGAACATATAAATGGTGTCATTTCACCAATGTACTATGCTGAGTCCGCATGCTGCTACTTCTCCTCCAAAAGGTAAGTATAGCTCTCACTTCCGCGTGGAACCACAAGTCTCAGCCAGTCTGCTTGGAATTTTTCCTGTCAGCTGCTTATCTGCGTCACACTGCTGGATGGCGTCTCCCGGCGCTCCTCTCTCAGCTGCTACAACTGTCGCCCCTCCAACTGCTCCCTTTTATTTGGAAATCAACTCTGGGCCCCTCTTTTAAAATGGCCAAATTAGAGGAGGCTCTCACTGGCCACAAAATGGCTGTCATCAGAATAATCACCTGTAAAGTGATCTTTTGGGAAAGTAGCATATTACTTGTGGGTGGGACAGGTGTGTAAGTAATACCTCACAGCCTCAGCAGGGGATCACAGGAGGCCATCTTCTCTAGGCCCCAATGCCTGGTGTGGGCCCACGTCTGCAATGTTCCAGCAGTAGCAGCACCGTCCTGAGGTGCACAGGAATCCTTGTGCCAAGCCACTGCTAATTCCAGACAGCTGCCTGAGTCCACAATGTGTTCCTGGCTCCCAGCAACCCTCCACCCATGGCCTGGACTCTGTGCAAAGCAGCCCAAGCCTTCAACCGCCATTCCCAGTCACCAAGGAGACCAGCGCTGTCCTGAAGAAGGCTTTCCGTAGCCCTTCCCATTCTGTGGCAGACGTGGCCCACGCCAGCCACTGCCCAAGTAATGAGGCCAGAAACAAAGCACTTACCTGCTAAGGGCCTGGGAGAGGGCAGGCTGCAGGGAAAGCTGCCCACCTACCCACCCTAGTGTGATGGCCTTGCTGCTGTAAGGCGCTAGGGGCGAGGCCATCTGTAAAGATATAAGAAAGGGTCTGAGACACTGCTGCGTAGTAACAGGAATGCCAGACGGAGGCCAGGGTGTGACAGTAGGATTGTGGGGCAATAAGGAGGAATACAGGGGGTATAGGAAGGTCATACTTGGCTACCTGACCCTCTCCATGAGGGAGAAAATGCTCTGTTCCTGGACTTTCCTGGTAACCTTTGGTGAAACACCTTTCTTATCAATTAACTAGCTCACCACAGGTGATGGCAATCATACATTACCAGGAAAGTCCAGGAACAGAGCATTTTCTCCCTCATGGAGAGGCCGGGTCAGGTAGGCAAGTATGAGGAAGGTTCCAGAGGCTGCAGCAGCAGCAGTAAGATGTGGCCGGATGATAGGGGAAGAGAGAGGGAGCCTTGTGCTGTGATGCAGGCAGAGTCTGGAGCTGAGTAACAAGCAACGTGCAGCTGGGCTGGGGAGGTGGATCCAGGCTGCTGGTGACAAGTAGAAAAGGAGCAAGTGAGAGCCTTGTCTCTGCCTACGGCCACACCACCCTGAACACGCCCGATCTCGTCTGATCTCGGAAGCTAAGCAGGGTCAGGCCTGGTTAGTACTTGGATGGGAGACCGCCTGGGAATACCAGGTGCTGTAGGCTTTTGCTTTTCTAGGCTGCAACCAGCAGGGGTCGCTCTTGTCAGCTTCTTTTTCTTCTTCATTTTTTCAAATTCAACTTTTTGCTTTCTTTCTTTCTTTCTTTCATTCCTCTATGTTCATGCAGAAAACCCGAACCGTTTACCACTCGGCGGCAGCCCCATACTCATCAGGATAATGCATACACCACTACGTTAGCAGCGCCGTACATCCCACCTAGTGTCACCGACACAGTGAAATCACAGCGATGCTGCGCCCAAATTTCCTGCTGCAACAGACAGTGCGCTAAAGGCGTCACCTGGCACACAGGTTATACGGCCACCTCACACACTGGCAAAGTGTCTGCCCTCAAACCCAGTCCACTGCATTGCTGGGCACCTTATCATCCAGATATCAGGTCAGTCCTAAACATCTGGACCATAACCAACGTCATAGTGAATCCTGCATGTATGCACTTTTTATTCAGTACCCGGACATGCAGCAGACACGGGAACTGGATGCAGTGCAATATGTACTAAGCCTCGGAGAGAGATAAAGTGGATGGAGGTAAAGAACCAGCCAACCAGCTCCTAACTGTCATTATTCAAACACAGCCTGTAACATGGCAGTTAGGAGCTGATTGGCTGTTACTTTACCTCTGGCCACTTTATCTCTCTTTAAGGCATAGGTCTGCAAACTCGGTCCTCATTACCCCCTCACAGTGCATGTTTTGCAGGTCTCCTCACAGAATCACAAGTGAAATAATGAACTCAGCCTGCGGACCTTTTCAAATGTGTCTGTGAGTAATTAATCCACCTGTGCACCTGCTGGGTTACCTGCAAAACATGCACTGTGCGGGGGTAATAAGGACCGAGTTTGCAGATCTATGCTTTAAGGCTTAGTACATAGTCCCCCTATGTCTGTTTCCCAACAATGGGTGAGTGTGAACATATAAATGGTGTCATTTCACCAATGTACTATGCTGAGTCCGCATGCTACTTCTCCTCCAAAAGGTAAGTATAGCTCTCACTTCCGCGTGGAACCACAAGTCTCAGCCAGTCTGCTTGGAATTTTTCCTGTCAGCTGCTTATCTGCGTCACGCTGCTGGATGGCGTCTCCCGGCGCGCTCCTCTCTCAGCAGCTACAACTGTCGCCCCTCCAACTGCTCCCTTTTATTTGGAAATCAACTCTGGGCCCCTCTTTTAAAATGGCCAAATTAGAGGAGGCTCTCACTGGCCACAAAATGGCTGTCATCAGAATAATCACCTGTAAAGTGATCTTTTGGGAAAGTAGCATATTACTTGTGGGTGGGACAGGTGTGTAAGTAATACCTCACAGCCTCAGCAGGGGATCACAGGAGGCCATCTTCACTAGGCCCCAAATGCCTGGTGTGGGCCCACGTCTGCAATGTTCCAGCAGTAGCAGCACCGTCCTGAGGTGCACAGGAATCCTTGTGCAAAGCCACTGCTAATTCCAGACAGCTGCCTGAGTCCACAATGTGTTCCTGGCTCCCAGCAACCCTCCACCCATGGCCTGGACTCTGTGCAAAGCAGCCCAAGCCTTCAACCGCCATTCCCAGTCACCAAGGAGACCAGCGCTGTCCTGTAGAAGGCTTTCCGTAGCCCTTCCCATTCTGTGGCAGACGTGGCCCATGCCAGCCACTGCCCAAGTAATGAGGCCAGAAACAAAGCACTTAGCTGCTAAGGGCCTGGGAGAGGGCAGGCTGCAGGGAAAGCTGCCCACCTACCTACCCTAGTGTGATGGCCTTGCTGCTGTAAGGCGCTAGGGGCGAGGCCATCTGTAAAGATATAAGAAAGGGTCTGAGACGCTGCTGCGTAGTAACAGGAATGCCAGACGGAGGCCAGGGTGTGACAGTAGGATTGTGGGGCAATAAGGAGGAATACAGGGGGTATAGGAACTTAGGTCATACTTGCCTACCTGACCCTCTCCATGAGGGAGAAAATGCTCTGTTCCTGGACTTTCCTGGTAACCTTTGGTGAAACACCTTTCTTATCCATTAACTAGCTCACCACAGGTGATGGCAATCATACATTACCAGGAAAGTCCAGGAACAGAGCATTTTCTCCCTCATGGAGAGGCCGGGTCAGGTAGGCAAGTATGAGGAAGGTTCCAGAGGCTGCAGCAGCAGCAGTAAGATGTGGCCGGATGATAGGGGAAGAGAGAGGGAGCCTTGTGCTGTGATGCAGGCAGAGTCTGGAGCTGAGTAACAAGCAACGTGCAGCTGGGCTGGGGAGGTGGATCCAGGCTGCTGGTGACAAGTAGAAAAGGAGCAAGTGAGAGCCTTGTCTCTGCCTACGGCCACACCACCCTGAACACGCCCGATCTCGTCTGATCTCGGAAGCTAAGCAGGGTCAGGCCTGGTTAGTACTTGGATGGGAGACCGCCTGGGAATACCAGGTGCTGTAGGCTTTTGCTTTTCTAGGCTGCAACCAGCAGGGGTCGCTCTTGTCAGCTTCTTTTTCTTCTTCATTTTTTCAAATTAAACTTTTTTCTTTCTTTCTTTCTTTCTTTCATTCCTCTATGTTCATGCAGAAAACCCGAACCGTTTACCACTCGGCGGCAGCCCCATACTCATCAGGATAATGCATACACCACTACGTTAGCAGCGCCGTACATCCCACCTAGTGTCACCGACACAGTGAAATCACAGCGATGCTGCGCCCAAATTTCCTGCTGCAACAGACAGTGCGCTAAAGGCGTCACCTGGCACACAGGTTATACGGCCACCTCACACACTGGCAAAGTGTCTGCCCTCAAACCCAGTCCACTGCATTGCTGGGCACCTTATCATCCAGATATCAGGTCAGTCCTAAACATCTGGACCATAACCAACGTCATAGTGAATCCTGCATGTATGCACTTTTTATTCAGTACCCGGACATGCAGCAGACACGGGAACTGGATGCAGTGCAATATGTACTAAGCCTCGGAGAGAGATAAAGTGGATGGAGGTAAAGAACCAGCCAACCAGCTCCTAACTGTCATTATTCAAACACAGCCTGTAACATGGCAGTTAGGAGCTGATTGGCTGTTACTTTACCTCTGGCCACTTTATCTCTCTTTAAGGCATAGGTCTGCAAACTCGGTCCTCATTACCCCCTCACAGTGCATGTTTTGCAGGTCTCCTCACAGAATCACAAGTGAAATAATGAACTCCGCCTGCGGACCTTTTCAAATGTGTCTGTGAGTAATTAATCCACCTGTGCACCTGCTGGGTTACCTGCAAAACATGCACTGTGTGGGGGTAATAAGGACCGAGTTTGCAGATCTATGCTTTAAGGCTTAGTACATAGTCCCCCTATGTCTGTTTCCCAACAATGGATGAGTGTGAACATATAAATGGTGTCCTTTCACCAATGTACTATGCTGAGTCCGCATGCTACTTCTCCTCCAAAAGGTAAGTATAGCTCTCACTTCCGCGTGGAACCACAAGTCTCAGCCAGTCTGCTTGGAATTTTTCCTGTCAGCTGCTTATCTGCGTCACACTGCTGGATGGCGTCTCCCGGCGCTCCTCTCTCAGCAGCTACAACTGTCGCCCCTCCAACTGCTCCCTTTTATTTGGAAATCAACTCTGGGCCCCTCTTTTAAAATGGCCAAATTAGAGGAGGCTCTCACTGGCCACAAAATGGCTGTCATCAGAATAATCACCTGTAAAGTGATCTTTTGGGAAAGTAGCATATTACTTGTGGGTGGGACAGGTGTGTAAGTAATACCTCACAGCCTCAGCAGGGGATCACAGGAGGCCATCTTCTCTAGGCCCCAATGCCTGGTGTGGGCCCACGTCTGCAATGTTCCAGCAGTAGCAGCACCGTCCTGAGGTGCACAGGAATCCTTGTGCAAAGCCACTGCTAATTCCAGACAGCTGCCTGAGTCCACAATGTGTTCCTGGCTCCCAGCAACCCTCCACCCGTGGCCTGGACTCTGTGCAAAGCAGCCCAAGCCTTCAACCGCCATTCCCAGTCACCAAGTAGACCAGCGCTGTCCTGAAGAAGGCTTTCCGTAGCCCTTCCCATTCTGTGGCAGACGTGGCCCATGCCAGCCACTGCCCAAGTAATGAGGCCAGAAACAAAGCACTTAGCTGCTAAGGGCCTGGGAGAGGGCAGGCTGCAGGGAAAGCTGCCCACCTACCCACCCTAGTGTGATGGCCTTGCTGCTGTAAGGCGCTAGGGGCGAGGCCATCTGTAAAGATATAAGAAAGGGTCTGAGACGCTGCTGCGTAGTAACAGGAATGCCAGACGGAGGCCAGGGTGTGACAGTAGGACTGTGGGGCAATAAGGAGGAATACAGGGGGTATAGGAACTTAGGTCATACTTGCCTACCTGACCCTCTCCATGAGGGAGAAAATGCTCTGTTCCTGGACTTTCCTGGTAACCTTTGGTGAAACACCTTTCTTATCAATTAACTAGCTCACCACAGGTGATGGCAATCATACATTACCAGGAAAGTCCAGGAACAGAGCATTTTCTCCCTCATGGAGAGGCCGGGTCAGGTAGGCAAGTATGAGGAAGGTTCCAGAGGCTGCAGCAGCAGTAAGATGTGGCCGGATGATAGGGGAAGAGAGAGGGAGCCTTGTGCTGTGATGCAGGCAGAGTCTGGAGCTGAGTAACAAGCAACGTGCAGCTGGGCTGGGGAGGTGGATCCAGGCTGCTGGTGACAAGTAGAAAAGGAGCAAGTGAGAGCCTTGTCTCTGCCTACGGCCACACCACCCTGAACACGCCCGATCTCGTCTGATCTCGGAAGCTAAGCAGGGTCAGGCCTGGTTAGTACTTGGATGGGAGACCGCCTGGGAATACCAGGTGCTGTAGGCTTTTGCTTTTCTAGGCTGCAACCAGCAGGGGTCGCTCTTGTCAGCTTCTTTTTCTTCTTCATTTTTTCAAATGAAACTTTTTTCTTTCTTTCTGTCTTTCATTCCTCTATGTTCATGCAGAAAACCCGAACCGTTTACCACTCGGCGGCAGCCCCATACTCATCAGGATAATGCATACACCACTACGTTAGCAGCGCCGTACATCCCACCTAGTGTCACCGACACAGTGAAATCACAGCGATGCTGCGCCCAAATTTCCTGCTGCAACAGACAGTGCGCTAAAGGCGTCACCTGGCACACAGGTTATACGGCCACCTCACACACTGGCAAAGTGTCTGCCCTCAAACCCAGTCCACTGCATTTCTGGGCACCTTATCATCCAGATATCAGGTCAGTCCTAAACATCTGGACCATAACCAACGTCATTGTGAATCCTGCATGTATGCACTTTTTATTCAGTACCCGGACATGCAGCAGACACGGGAACTGGATGCAGTGCAATATGTACTAAGCCTCGGAGAGAGATAAAGTGGATGGAGGTAAAGAACCAGCCAACCAGCTCCTAACTGTCATTATTCAAACACAGCCTGTAACCTGGCAGTTAGGAGCTGATTGGCTGTTACTTTACCTCTGGCCACTTTATCTCTCTTTAAGGCATAGGTCTGCAAACTCGGTCCTCATTACCCCCACACAGTGCATGTTTTGCAGGTCTCCTCACAGAATCACAAGTGAAATAATGAACTCCGCCTGCGGACCTTTTCAAATGTGTCTGTGAGTAATTAATCCACCTGTGCACCTGCTGGGTTACCTGCAAAACATGCACTGTGTGTGTGGGGGTAATAAGGACCGAGTTTGCAGATCTATGCTTTAAGGCTTAGTACATAGTCCCCCTATGTCTGTTTCCCAACAATGGATGAGTGTGAACATATAAATGGTGTCATTTCACCAATGTACTATGCTGAGTCCGCATGCTACTTCTCCTCCAAAAGGTAAGTATAGCTCTCACTTCCGCGTGGAACCATAAGTCTCAGCCAGTCTGCTTGGAATTTTTCCTGTCAGCTGCTTATCTGCGTCACACTGCTGGATGGCGTCTCCCGGCGCTCCTCTCTCAGCAGCTACAACTGTCGCCCCTCCAACTGCTCCCTTTTATTTGGAAATCAACTCTGGGCCCCTCTTTTAAAATGGCCAAATTAGAGGAGGCTCTCACTGGCCACAAAATGGCTGTCATCAGAATAATCACCTGTAAAGTGATCTTTTGGGAAAGTAGCATATTACTTGTGGGTGGGACAGGTGTGTAAGTAATACCTCACAGCCTCAGCAGGGGATCACAGGAGGCCATCTTCTCTAGGCCCCAATGCCTGGTGTGGGCCCACGTCTGCAAGGTTCCAGCAGTAGCAGCACCGTCCTGAGGTGCACAGGAATCCTTGTGCCAAGCCACTGCTAATTCCAGACAGCTGCCTGAGTCCACAATGTGTTCCTGGCTCCCAGCAATCCTCCACCCATGGCCTGGACTCTGTGCAAAGCAGCCCAAGCCTTCAACCGCCATTCCCAGTCACCAAGGAGACCAGCGCTGTCCTGAAGAAGGCTTTCCGTAGCCCTTCCCATTCTGTGGCAGACGTGGCCCACGCCAGCCACTGCCCAAGTAATGAGGCCAGAAACAAAGCACTTAGCTGCTAAGGGCCTGGGAGAGGGCAGGCTGCAGGGAAAGCTGCGCACCTACCCACCCTAGTGTGATGGCCTTGCTGCTGTAAGGCGCTAGGGGCGAGGCCATCTGTAAAGATATAAGAAAGGGTCTGAGACGCTGCTGCGTAGTAACAGGAATGCCAGACGGAGGCCAGGGTGTGACAGTAGGATTGTGGGGCAATAAGGAGGAATACAGGGGGTATAGGAACTTAGGTCATACTTGCCTACCTGACCCTCTCCATGAGGGAGAAAATGCTCTGTTCCTGGACTTTCCTGGTAACCTTTGGTGAAACACCTTTCTTATCAATTAACTAGCTCACCACAGGTGATGGCAATCATACATTACCAGGAAAGTCCAGGAACAGAGCATTTTCTCCCTCATGGAGAGGCCGGGTCAGGTAGGCAAGTATGAGGAAGGTTCCAGAGGCTGCAGCAGCAGCAGTAAGATGTGGCCGGATGATAGGGGAAGAGAGAGGGAGCCTTGTGCTGTGATGCAGGCAGAGTCTGGAGCTGAGTAACAAGCAACGTGCAGCTGGGCTG
The DNA here is from genome assembly GCF_028390025.1 of Pseudophryne corroboree. Classification (NCBI taxonomy): domain Eukaryota; kingdom Metazoa; phylum Chordata; class Amphibia; order Anura; family Myobatrachidae; genus Pseudophryne; species Pseudophryne corroboree. The sequence continues at coordinate 7,201,874 of NC_086448.1, forward strand.
GGGAGGTGGATCCAGGCTGCTGGTGACAAGTAGAAAAGGAGCAAGTGAGAGCCTTGTCTCTGCCTACGGCCACACCACCCTGAACACGCCCGATCTCGTCTGATCTCGGAAGCTAAGCAGGGTCAGGCCTGGTTAGTACTTGGATGGGAGACCGCCTGGGAATACCAGGTGCTGTAGGCTTTTGCTTTTCTAGGCTGCAACCAGCAGGGGTCGCTCTTGTCAGCTTCTTTTTCTTCTTCATTTTTTCAAATTAAACTTTTTGCTTTCTTTCTTTCTTTCTTTCTTTCTTTCTTTCATTCCTCTATGTTCATGCAGAAAACCCGAACCGTTTACCACTCGGCGGCAGCCCCATACTCATCAGGATAATGCATACACCACTACGTTAGCAGCGCCGTACATCCCACCTAGTGTCACCGACACAGTGAAATCACAGCGATGCTGCGCCCAAATTTCCTGCTGCAACAGACAGTGCGCTAAAGGCGTCACCTGGCACACAGGTTATACGGCCACCTCACACACTGGCAAAGTGTCTGCCCTCAAACCCAGTCCACTGCATTGCTGGGCACCTTATCATCCAGATATCAGGTCAGTCCTAAACATCTGGACCATAACCAACGTCATAGTGAATCCTGCATGTATGCACTTTTTATTCAGTACCCGGACATGCAGCAGACACGGGAACTGGATGCAGTGCAATATGTACTAAGCCTCGGAGAGAGATAAAGTGGATGGAGGTAAAGAACCAGCCAACCAGCTCCTAACTGTCATTATTCAAACACAGCCTGTAACATGGCAGTTAGGAGCTGATTGGCTGTTACTTTACCTCTGGCCACTTTATCTCTCTTTAAGGCATAGGTCTGCAAACTCGGTCCTCATTACCCCCTCACAGTGCATGTTTTGCAGGTCTCCTCACAGAATCACAAGTGAAATAATGAACTCAGCCTGCGGACCTTTTCAAATGTGTCTGTGAGTAATTAATCCACCTGTGCACCTGCTGGGTTACCTGCAAAACATGCACTGTGCGGGGGTAATAAGGACCGAGTTTGCAGATCTATGCTTTAAGGCTTAGTACATAGTCCCCCTATGTCTGTTTCCCAACAATGGGTGAGTGTGAACATATAAATGGTGTCATTTCACCAATGTACTATGCTGAGTCCGCATGCTACTTCTCCTCCAAAAGGTAAGTATAGCTCTCACTTCCGCGTGGAACCACAAGTCTCAGCCAGTCTGCTTGGAATTTTTCCTGTCAGCTGCTTATCTGCGTCACGCTGCTGGATGGCGTCTCCCGGCGCGCTCCTCTCTCAGCAGCTACAACTGTCGCCCCTCCAACTGCTCCCTTTTATTTGGAAATCAACTCTGGGCCCCTCTTTTAAAATGGCCAAATTAGAGGAGGCTCTCACTGGCCACAAAATGGCTGTCATCAGAATAATCACCTGTAAAGTGATCTTTTGGGAAAGTAGCATATTACTTGTGGGTGGGACAGGTGTGTAAGTAATACCTCACAGCCTCAGCAGGGGATCACAGGAGGCCATCTTCTCTAGGCCCCAATGCCTGGTGTGGGCCCACGTCTGCAATGTTCCAGCAGTAGCAGCACCGTCCTGAGGTGCACAGGAATCCTTGTGCAAAGCCACTGCTAATTCCAGACAGCTGCCTGAGTCCACAATGTGTTCCTGGCTCCCAGCAACCCTCCACCCGTGGCCTGGACTCTGTGCAAAGCAGCCCAAGCCTTCAACCGCCATTCCCAGTCACCAAGGAGACCAGCGCTGTCCTGAAGAAGGCTTTCCGTAGCCCTTCCCATTCTGTGGCAGACGTGGCCCATGCCAGCCACTGCCCAAGTAATGAGGCCAGAAACAAAGCACTTAGCTGCTAAGGGCCTGGGAGAGGGCAGGCTGCAGGGAAAGCTGCCCACCTACCTACCCTAGTGTGATGGCCTTGCTGCTGTAAGGCGCTAGGGGCGAGGCCATCTGTAAAGATATAAGAAAGGGTCTGAGACGCTGCTGCGTAGTAACAGGAATGCCAGACGGAGGCCAGGGTGTGACAGTAGGATTGTGGGGCAATATGGAGGAATACAGGGGGTATAGGAACTTAGGTCATACTTGCCTACCTGACCCTCTCCATGAGGGAGAAAATGCTCTGTTCCTGGACTTTCCTGGTAACCTTTGGTGAAACACCTTTCTTATCAATTAACTAGCTCACCACAGGTGATGGCAATCATACATTACCAGGAAAGTCCAGGAACAGAGCATTTTCTCCCTCATGGAGAGGCCGGGTCAGGTAGGCAAGTATGAGGAAGGTTCCAGAGGCTGCAGCAGCAGCAGTAAGATGTGGCCGGATGATAGGGGAAGAGAGAGGGAGCCTTGTGCTGTGATGCAGGCAGAGTCTGGAGCTGAGTAACAAGCAACGTGCAGCTGGGCTGGGGAGGTGGATCCAGGCTGCTGGTGACAAGTAGAAAAGGAGCAAGTGAGAGCCTTGTCTCTGCCTACGGCCACACCACCCTGAACACGCCCGATCTCGTCTGATCTCGGAAGCTAAGCAGGGTCAGGCCTGGTTAGTACTTGGATGGGAGACCGCCTGGGAATACCAGGTGCTGTAGGCTTTTGCTTTTCTAGGCTGCAACCAGCAGGGGTCGCTCTTGTCAGCTTCTTTTTCTTCTTCATTTTTTCAAATTCAACTTTTTGCTTTCTTTCTTTCTTTCTTTCATTCCTCTATGTTCATGCAGAAAACCCGAACCGTTTACCACTCGGCGGCAGCCCCATACTCATCAGGATAATGCATACACCACTACGTTAGCAGCGCCGTACATCCCACCTAGTGTCACCGACACAGTGAAATCACAGCGATGCTGCGCCCAAATTTCCTGCTGCAACAGACAGTGCGCTAAAGGCGTCACCTGGCACACAGGTTATACGGCCACCTCACACACTGGCAAAGTGTCTGCCCTCAAACCCAGTCCACTGCATTGCTGGGCACCTTATCATCCAGATATCAGGTCAGTCCTAAACATCTGGACCCTAACCAACGTCATAGTGAATCCTGCATGTATGCACTTTTTATTCAGTACCCGGACAGGCAGCAGACACGGGAACTGGATGCAGTGCAATATGTACTAAGCCTCGGAGAGAGATAAAGTGGATGGAGGTAAAGAACCAGCCAACCAGCTCCTAACTGTCATTATTCAAACACAGCCTGTAACATGGCAGTTAGGAGCTGATTGGCTGTTACTTTACCTCTGGCCACTTTATCTCTCTTTAAGGCATAGGTCTGCAAACTCGGTCCTCATTACCCCCTCACAGTGCATGTTTTGCAGGTCTCCTCACAGAATCACAAGTGAAATAATGAACTCCGCCTGCGGACCTTTTCAAATGTGTCTGTGAGTAATTAATCCACCTGTGCACCTGCTGGGTTACCTGCAAAACATGCACTGTGTGGGGGTAATAAGGACCGAGTTTGCAGATCTATGCTTTAAGGCTTAGTACATAGTCCCCCTATGTCTGTTTCCCAACAATGGATGAGTGTGAACATATAAATGGTGTCATTTCACCAATGTACTATGCTGAGTCCGCATGCTACTTCTCCTCCAAAAGGTAAGTATAGCTCTCACTTCCGCGTGGAACCACAAGTCTCAGCCAGTCTGCTTGGAATTCTTCCTGTCAGCTGCTTATCTGCGTCACACTGCTGGATGGCGTCTCCCGGCGCTCCTCTCTCAGCAGCTATAACTGTCGCCCCTCCAACTGCTCCCTTTTATTTGGAAATCAACTCTGGGCCCCTCTTTTAAAATGGCCAAATTAGAGGAGGCTCTCACTGGCCACAAAATGGCTGTCATCAGAATAATCACCTGTAAAGTGATCTTTTGGGAAAGTAGCATATTACTTGTGGGTGGGACAGGTGTGTAAGTAATACCTCACAGCCTCAGCAGGGGATCACAGGAGGCCATCTTCTCTAGGCCCCAAATGCCTGGTGTGGGCCCACGTCTGCAATGTTCCAGCAGTAGCAGCACCGTCCTGAGGTGCACAGGAATCCTTGTGCAAAGCCACTGCTAATTCCAGACAGCTGCCTGAGTCCACAATGTGTTCCTGGCTCCCAGCAACCCTCCACCCATGGCCTGGACTCTGTGCAAAGCAGCCCAAGCCTTCAACCGCCATTCCCAGTCACCAAGGAGACCAGCGCTGTCCTGTAGAAGGCTTTCCGTAGCCCTTCCCATTCTGTGGCAGACGTGGCCCATGCCAGCCACTGCCCAAGTAATGAGGCCAGAAACAAAGCACTTAGCTGCTAAGGGCCTGGGAGAGGGCAGGCTGCAGGGAAAGCTGCCCACCTACCTACCCTAGTGTGATGGCCTTGATGCTGTAAGGCGCTAGGGGCGAGGCCATCTGTAAAGATATAAGAAAGGGTCTGAGACGCTGCTGCGTAGTAACAGGAATGCCAGACGGAGGCCAGGGTGTGACAGTAGGATTGTGGGGCAATAAGGAGGAATACAGGGGGTATAGGAACTTAGGTCATACTTGCCTACCTGACCCTCTCCATGAGGGAGAAAATGCTCTGTTCCTGGACTTTCCTGGTAACCTTTGGTGAAACACCTTTCTTATCCATTAACTAGCTCACCACAGGTGATGGCAATCATACATTACCAGGAAAGTCCAGGAACAGAGCATTTTCTCCCTCATGGAGAGGCCGGGTCAGGTAGGCAAGTATGAGGAAGGTTCCAGAGGCTGCAGCAGCAGCAGTAAGATGTGGCCGGATGATAGGGGAAGAGAGAGGGAGCCTTGTGCTGTGATGCAGGCAGAGTCTGGAGCTGAGTAACAAGCAACGTGCAGCTGGGCTGGGGAGGTGGATCCAGGCTGCTGGTGACAAGTAGAAAAGGAGCAAGTGAGAGCCTTGTCTCTGCCTACGGCCACACCACCCTGAACACGCCCGATCTCGTCTGATCTCGGAAGCTAAGCAGGGTCAGGCCTGGTTAGTACTTGGATGGGAGACCGCCTGGGAATACCAGGTGCTGTAGGCTTTTGCTTTTCTAGGCTGCAACCAGCAGGGGTCGCTCTTGTCAGCTTCTTTTTCTTCTTCATTTTTTCAAATTCAACTTTTTGCTTTCTTTCTTTCTTTCTTTCATTCCTCTATGTTCATGCAGAAAACCCGAACCGTTTACCACTCGGCGGCAGCCCCATACTCATCAGGATAATGCATACACCACTACGTTAGCAGCGCCGTACATCCCACCTAGTGTCACCGACACAGTGAAATCACAGCGATGCTGCGCCCAAATTTCCTGCTGCAACAGACAGTGCGCTAAAGGCGTCACCTGGCACACAGGTTATACGGCCACCTCACACACTGGCAAAGTGTCTGCCCTCAAACCCAGTCCACTGCATTGCTGGGCACCTTATCATCCAGATATCAGGTCAGTCCTAAACATCTGGACCATAACCAACGTCATAGTGAATCCTGCATGTATGCACTTTTTATTCAGTACCCGGACATGCAGCAGACACGGGAACTGGATGCAGTGCAATATGTACTAAGCCTCGGAGAGAGATAAAGTGGATGGAGGTAAAGAACCAGCCAACCAGCTCCTAACTGTCATTATTCAAACACAGCCTGTAACATGGCAGTTAGGAGCTGATTGGCTGTTACTTTACCTCTGGCCACTTTATCTCTCTTTAAGGCATAGGTCTGCAAACTCGGTCCTCATTACCCCCTCACAGTGCATGTTTTGCATGTTTTGCAGGTCTCCTCACAGAATCACAAGTGAAATAATGAACTCCGCCTGCGGACCTTTTCAAATGTGTCTGTGAGTAATTAATCCACCTGTGCACCTGCTGGGTTACCTGCAAAACATGCACTGTGTGGGGGTAATAAGGACCGAGTTTGCAGATCTATGCTTTAAGGCTTAGTACATAGTCCCCCTATGTCTGTTTCCCAACAATGGATGAGTGTGAACATATAAATGGTGTCCTTTCACCAATGTACTATGCTGAGTCCGCATGCTACTTCTCCTCCAAAAGGTAAGTATAGCTCTCACTTCCGCGTGGAACCACAAGTCTCAGCCAGTCTGCTTGGAATTTTTCCTGTCAGCTGCTTATCTGCGTCACACTGCTGGATGGCGTCTCCCGGCGCTCCTCTCTCAGCAGCTACAACTGTCGCCCCTCCAACTGTTCCCTTTTATTTGGAAATCAACTCTGGGCCCCTCTTTTAAAATGGCCAAATTAGAGGAGGCTCTCACTGGCCACAAAATGGCTGTCATCAGAATGACCTGTAAAGTGATCTTTTGGGAAACTAGCATATTACTTGTGGGTGGGACAGGTGTGTAAGTAATACCTCACAGCCTCAGCAGGGGATCACAGGAGGCCATCTTCTCTAGGCCCCAATGCCTGGTGTGGGCCCACGTCTGCAATGTTCCAGCAGTAGCAGCACCGTCCTGAGGTGCACAGGAATCCTTGTGCAAAGCCACTGCTAATTCCAGACAGCTGCCTGAGTCCACAATGTGTTCCTGGCTCCCAGCAACCCTCCACCCGTGGCCTGGACTCTGTGCAAAGCAGCCCAAGCCTTCAACCGCCATTCCCAGTCACCAAGTAGACCAGCGCTGTCCTGAAGAAGGCTTTCCGTAGCCCTTCCCATTCTGTGGCAGACGTGGCCCATGCCAGCCACTGCCCAAGTAATGAGGCCAGAAACAAAGCACTTAGCTGCTAAGGGCCTGGGAGAGGGCAGGCTGCAGGGAAAGCTGCCCACCTACCCACCCTAGTGTGATGGCCTTGCTGCTGTAAGGCGCTAGGGGCGAGGCCATCTGTAAAGATATAAGAAAGGGTCTGAGACGCTGCTGCGTAGTAACAGGAATGCCAGACGGAGGCCAGGGTGTGACAGTAGGATTGTGGGGCAATAAGGAGGAATACAGGGGGTATAGGAACTTAGGTCATACTTGCCTACCTGACCCTCTCCATGAGGGAGAAAATGCTCTGTTCCTGGACTTTCCTGGTAACCTTTGGTGAAACACCTTTCTTATCAATTAACTAGCTCACCACAGGTGATGGCAATCATACATTACCAGGAAAGTCCAGGAACAGAGCATTTTCTCCCTCATGGAGAGGACGGGTCAGGTAGGCAAGTATGAGGAAGGTTCCAGAGGCAGCAGCAGCAGTAAGATGTGGCCGGATGATAGGGGAAGAGAGAGGGAGCCTTGTGCTGTGATGCAGGCAGAGTCTGGAGCTGAGTAACAAGCAACGTGCAGCTGGGCTGGGGAGGTGTATCCAGGCTGCTGGTGACAAGTAGAAAAGGAGCAAGTGAGAGCCTTGTCTCTGCCTATGGCCACACCACCCTGAACACGCCTGATCTCGGAAGCTAAGCAGGGTCAGGCCTGGTTAGTACTTGGATGGGAGACCGCCTGGGAATACCAGGTGCTGTAGGCTTTTGCTTTTCTAGGCTGCAACCAGCAGGGGTCGCTCTTGTCAGCTTCTTTTTCTTCTTCATTTTTTCAAATTCAACTTTTTTCTTTCTTTCTTTCTTTCATTCCTCTATGTTCATGCAGAAAACCCGAACCGTTTACCACTCGGCGGCAGCCCCATACTCATCAGGATAATGCATACACCACTACGTTAGCAGCGCCGTACATCCCACCTAGTGTCACCGACACAGTGAAATCACAGCGATGCTGCGCCCAAATTTCCTGCTGCAACAGACAGTGCGCTAAACGCGTCACCTGGCACACAGGTTATACGGCCACCTCACACACTGGCAAAGTGTCTGCCCTCAAACCCAGTCCACTGCATTTCTGGGCACCTTATCATCCAGATATCAGGTCAGTCCTAAACATCTGGACCCTAACCAACGTCATAGTGAATCCTGCATGTATGCACTTTTTATTCAGTGCCCGGACATGCAGCAGACACGGGAACTGGATGCAGTGCAGTATGTACTAAGCCTCGGAGAGAGATAAAGTGGATGGAGGTAAAGAACCAGCCAACCAGCTCCTAACTGTCATTATTCAAACACAGCCTGTAACATGGCAGTTAGGAGCTGATTGGCTGTTACTTTACCTCTGGCCACTTTATCTCTCTTTAAGGCATAGGTCTGCAAACTCGGTCCTCATTACCCCCACACAGTGCATGTTTTGCAGGTCTCCTCACAGAATCACAAGTGAAATAATGAACTCCGCCTGCGGACCTTTTCAAATGTGTCTGTGAGTAATTAATCCACCTGTGCACCTGCTGGGTTACCTGCAAAACATGCACTGTGCGGGGGTAATAAGGACCGAGTTTGCAGATCTATGCTTTAAGGCTTAGTACATAGTCCCCCTATGTCTGTTTCCCAACAATGGATGAGTGTGAACATATAAATGGTGTCATTTCACCAATGTACTATGCTGAGTCCGCATGCTACTTCTCCTCCAAAAGGTAAGTATAGCTCTCACTTCCGCGTGGAACCACAAGTCTCAGCCAGTCTGCTTGGAATTTTTCCTGTCAGCTGCTTATCTGCGTCACACTGCTGGATGGCGTCTCCCGGCGCTCCTCTCTCAGCAGCTACAACTGTCGCCCCTCCAACTGCTCCCTTTTATTTGGAAATCAACTCTGGGCCCCTCTTTTAAAATGGCCAAATTAGAGGAGGCTCTCACTGGCCACAAAATGGCTGTCATCAGAATAATCACCTGTAAAGTGATCTTTTGGGAAAGTAGCATATTACTTGTGGGTGGGACAGGTGTGTAAGTAATACCTCACAGCCTCAGCAGGGGATCACAGGAGGCCATCTTCTCTAGGCCCCAATGCCTGGTGTGGGCCCACGTCTGCAAGGTTCCAGCAGTAGCAGCACCGTCCTGAGGTGCACAGGAATCCTTGTGCCAAGCCACTGCTAATTCCAGACAGCTGCCTGAGTCCACAATGTGTTCCTGGCTCCCAGCAATCCTCCACCCATGGCCTGGACTCTGTGCAAAGCAGCCCAAGCCTTCAACCGCCATTCCCAGTCACCAAGGAGACCAGCGCTGTCCTGAAGAAGGCTTTCCGTAGCCCTTCCCATTCTGTGGCAGACGTGGCCCATGCCAGCCACTGCCCAAGTAATGAGGCCAGAAACAAAGCACTTAGCTGCTAAGGGCCTGGGAGAGGGCAGGCTGCAGGGAAAGCTGCCCACCTACCCACCCTAGTGTGATGGCCTTGCTGCTGTAAGGCGCTAGGGGTGAGGCCATCTGTAAAGATATAAGAAAGGGTCTGAGACGCTGCTGCGTAGTAACAGGAATGCCAGACGGAGGCCAGGGTGTGACAGTAGGATTGTGGGGCAATAAGGAGGAATACAGGGGGTATAGGAACTTAGGTCATACTTGCCTACCTGACCCTCTCCATGAGGGAGAAAATGCTCTGTTCCTGGACTTTCCTGGTAACCTTTGGTGAAACACCTTTCTTATCAATTAACTAGCTCACCACAGGTGATGGCAATCATACATTACCAGGAAAGTCCAGGAACAGAGCATTTTCTCCCTCATGGAGAGGCCGGGTCAGGTAGGCAAGTATGAGGAAGGTTCCAGAGGCTGCAGCAGTAAGATGTGGCCGGATGATAGGGGAAGAGAGAGGGAGCCTTGTGCTGTGATGCAGGCAGAGTCTGGAGCTGAGTAACAAGCAACGTGCAGCTGGGCTGGGGAGGTGGATCCAGGCTGCTCGTGACAAGTAGAAAAGGAGCAAGTGAGAGCCTTGTCTCTGCCTACGGCCACACCACCCTGAACACGCCCGATCTCGTCTGATCTCGGAAGCTAAGCAGGGTGTCAAAGTCAAAAATATTACATAGAGAGAACATTCAAACCACACACACATTTAAGTCGCTATACTTGCAAATATGCGCAGCGAGCACAGCAATATATAGAAACACACGCATTTGCTCGGACATGGCACGGAGATGGATTCGGCGCTTGTTTCATACAGTACATGGTTATAATAATGTCAAGCACCAGACATCATGGAGATTTAGAATTGGCTGATGAATTGATGTCATGAATACGTATCATTTGAACAGAACCAGATGTGCCCATCATGTTTGGTATTGAAGCAAGCAGAATGATGTGTGGGTTAGTTTGATGCTGGTTGTGAAGTTGTGGGACATTGCAGCAGATAGATATGATTATATGTATAAAAGCTAAGATCACATTGTTAGAACAATGGATGCTCAAGACAACCTTTTACTAAGTTTTCAGGGCTGAACCTGATCAGCATATACAAAGAAAGAAAGACCCCTCCCCCAGGTACTGGTCAAACAGGAAGGTAGTGGTCAGGTGTGGCCTCAGAGAACAGATGTAATGTAGCTACACTCAGAACAAAGCACACAGCAAGCATGGCTGGATCATCACCGGGCTCCTTAGAAAAGACTAAGTATCATCTCAATATCTCATGGCTGATTGGCATAGAATAGTTTTAAATATGTGTTTGTAGCAATGTAGTTGTAGAATGGTTGGCATAGATTAGTTAGTTTGGAAATACAAATGGCTTAAGGTTAACGAGGTTTGGGCAGTTGTGTGATTGTTGGGTGTTTGTGGATACTCTGTGAAGTCTGTGATGAATTGGAACAGTATACAATCTGTAGCATAGTATTTGTGGTATTTGTTTGCCTAATGGAGATTTAAAATAGATTGTGCTGGTTAGTTATACTATATATCTTGTTAATCATAAATACCACCATGCAGTTACGTTTGTGTTAATTACATAGTGATCTGGTCTTGTGATGAATATGCTCTGGTTATTGAGATACTGAAGTTGTTTGGAATGTGAAATTATAAGATGGTTCTAGGAAGTTGGATTACATTGTGAAGTATTTAGATTGTTTGGAATTGTAAAATCAGAACATATGCGTTGTTTTGAGGCTTGGACATTTTGGAATAAATGGAGTCTTGTGTTTTCTGCTATGTGATTGTGGTGTAGTAGAGAGTGCCATGTGTTTGGGCCTGCAAATCTAAAATGGCTGCTGCCGGGTATTTTCCCCTCCCCCTTTCAGCCATGTGGTGTAGTCTTTGGAATCAAGTGGAGTTTTCCCAAAATGGAGTCAAGCTTCTGCCCCATGCGGCATTGTAGGGACAATTGTGTTGCTGGGTGTTGTGTATATAGGGACAGGCAGCATGGGTAAGCTCAAGTACTTTCTAAACAAAGATTCTCAGCATTGACTGACTGCGCAGCGATTGTTCCTCACATGTGTAAGCTTTCTCTGCAATCATATTGATCTTCTTGTTATTGTAAGCCATTTCTTTCTCTCTCTCTCTTCTCCTTTTCCTCTCTTATTTTCCCTTAAACGTAATTGTATTGTATTGTATTTCCTGTGTAATTATCTGGTTAGGTAGTCTATGTTATATTGTAGTGTATCATTTGTACTGTGATTCCTTTTGCAAGTATAATAGTTATAATACATATAATAGGTTTTGGACCCTAAGCCCAGGTATCTGTGTATTCCTTATAGTGTTAAGTAATCTCAGAGCGTCGGTGACGCTCAAACAGCTTGTGAGTTAATCAGGTTACACCAGGTTGCATTTACACGTTATCACCACACTAAGGTTTACTGTATATTTCGTTGTTAAAGGTATAGATATAAAGGTTTAACGTTGTAAGCGTCTGCACCGCTGGTGATCTCCTCGTGGTCCCGAGCGTCCGCTACGCTATAGCGAATCATTACGTTAGTCGGCAGCCAATAGCGTGCCTGCCTGTGATCTCTGGGCCGTAAGCGATTGTGACGCTTGAGCGTCTCGACTACGGTTGAGCGATCGTTACGCAACTTGCGTACCCTTACGGTACTTCTTACGTAGATAGCGTACAGTGTTCTTAGACCTCTTAAAGTGTTTTATATACGATAAATATTTAGCTTTATCAATTGGGGGCCGTCCAGTCCTTCACATATCTGCACTAGGTAATATCAGCAGACATTATCCATCAGCAAAGGGCGGGAGGTTGTATCCCTCGTAGTGCTGACGGGATAAGCGTCTGCTTCGCTTAGGTAAAGGGTGCTGAAGGAATCCGGGAACCGGAGGTAAGAGCAAAACGCTAGTGTCTTTTAAAACTGTTTATTTTTCTGTCTTGCACGCACACATATATATCTGCATTTCCTTTTCATTTGTGTATTTTCGTATGTCACTCTCCTGTTTGCCAGTTTATAGTTGATAAACGTGCTGAGAGAGATTTGCCGCTATTTCAATAGTTTGAGTAAAGGTAATATAGTTAAAGTGTAGACAAACACACAGTTTTTGCCTGGGAGATAAGGCGAAGTCAGTGTGGTGTGTGGTAGATGATCAAGGATCATCTACATTGATAAAAGTATAAATTGTGTTACGGTGGATCTTTGCTTTGCGTACACGTGTCTCTAACAAAGACTTGCGTACGCAATCCAAAGGCCGACGCACGCAGCGTATATTACGCAACGGAGCGTCTGGGTACGCCCAAGTAACTCAAACAACAGGCGATAAGTAGCGCAACGCGGTAAATAACGCAAAGCGATAAATAGCACAAATTGATTTCAGCTTTCCAAAACTTAGTTTAAATACCTTACTTTACTGCAACACCTCTGGGGAGAGCTATCAGACTACGGGAAATGATTTTTTTCTGATCAGAAAACTATAAGAATGATAGTGGGTTGAAAACGGTATGAGTGTATTGAATCCCGCTTTGTGGACTTTGTGATCTATGTGATAAAACGGTATTGAATTCCGCTTTGTGGACTTTGTGATCTGTGTGATCTTTAGTGGAACGTGATGAGCACGGTCTGAGTGAAAACGTGCAACAGAGTGTGATAAAGTTTTCGTTGTATTACGCTCTAGCTGTTTTGGAGCACAGTAGGGAGACTCCAATGATCCTACCATTTATGGGCAACAAGTGTCTATAAGTGGTACGATTGGACCGCACGGTTGTATGTGTGACCAATAACGCAACGTGATATGAGGTCGTATATCCATGCGTAAATCTTGCCCTCATACGTGTTGTAGGGAGCACATGCAAGCGTGATTTGTGTAAAGAAAAAGGAAGGGAATTTTCTCAGGAAAATCTCTAAAGATAGGGCCTGCAACGGCTACACGTGTCTGCTAGAAGGCGGACCGGAGATACCCGGAGCAGAAGAAGTTCAGTGGAAGAGCTTTAAGGATTTCCAACGAAGTTCTGTGTTTGGTGCATTTTAGGAAGTTTTTCTGTGTTAGAAAGGTCCACAATGGCAGCCAAGTGCACAATACAGAGACGGTCGGAGGTCAGGATTCAGACTCCAGAGGCTTGCAGACCCCGAGGGTCTGCTCGGTTAGTAATGTGGAGGAGGTATGGTCCCCACACTGAGACCTTTTGTGATGAATGGACACGAATGACTGCGGGGGATAAGGCACCATTTCCCGGGATAGGTAGTTTTGACTTAGAGGTGTTGCATAATTTAAGGCGGAGGATCGGTCTCATAAAATCCTGGAAACAACGAGTTAAAAATGATGATTGTTTGCAGATATGGCTACAGGAAAGTGACATGCAGAGAAATGTAACTTACATACCTAACTTTCATCTTGAGAGGAGAGACATGGCAATGGAGGGGATTATGGTTGCGGAGAAAAGCACAAGGGTGAACAATAAAAACGCTCTTAGCAACTGTAGTATAGATGATAAGAATAAGTGTAATAAATGTAACAAAGATAATTGTAATACTGTTGAATGTACAACTATTAACCCATGCAAGTCGCACCCCATGTCAAACTTTCCTCAGGAACACCAACAAGAAAGTGAGCCCAGAACGATGTCGGCACCTCTTCCAGAAGCCATCACACAAGACATCCAGGTGGACGCGACCCAATCGGTAAAGACTGTAATCAAACCCCCTAATGGAGGGTCAGGTGAGGTCGTGTCCACAGGTACGTATGGTATTATACATTACGCACAAACAAATGTACCTCATATTGTAGAATCAATTCAGAATTACGTTACTGGACTTAATCCTGTCAGGGTAATTGCAGTACCAAATGGGAAAACTGACTCTTCAGGAGTCACCCCCGTCAGGAACATCGCCATGTACTGCCCCTTTTCCCGAACAGAATTAAGAACAATTCTGTCTGAATTTCCTGATCCCAGGAAAGACTTAGTTGCTTGTCAAAGATACATTAGAGTGCTAGGACATACTGCAGAGCCAAATAACAAAGATTGGAGGACAGTTTTGAGGGCATGTTTACCCCCCGATGTTGATTCATTGAAATTTATCGCTGATTGTAAGCTAGATGAGGAAGTGCCACTAACAAACGAGTATAACCAAGATAATGTAAAAAGAATCAATCTACAGTTGAAAGAATATTTTCCCACAGTAGTAAAATGGAATAAAATCTTTACAATAAAACAAAAAGAAGGTGAATCCGCATCAGAGTATTTTCACCGGGCTCTGCAGGATATGGCTAGGTACACGGGTATAGATGACATTGACACTAACGTACACCACAGAGAGGTAGCTGTGTCTGTATTAATGGACAGCTTAAAAGACACACTAAAAATCAGGGTACAAACCTCCATACCTCACTGGAGAGGCATCTCGGTGGCTGCATTAAGAGAGTCCGCTATCGAGCATGACCGCAATATCCAAAGAACCAGGGAAGCGCAGGGAGAACGGTTGATGGCGATGAGCATCCGAGCGTTTGAGGAGGCATCAAATCAACCAAGACCTCAGGTCATTGACACTTGGAGGAAACCAAGGATTTGTTATAATTGTAGAAGAGAAGGGCATTATGCCAGCAACTGTAATAACCCACATAAAGTCAGACCCCCTAGACAAAGAAATGAGCAAAGTTATAACACACAAAATTATAATCAGGGATCATATAGGAAAAATTTTGGCCCACACCCATAATGTGCAGTCAGGAAAGGTGATCATTAGGACTGATGGTAAGCCTGAGGTTATAGTTAATAAATTGGGAGGTCATTCCCTGAAAACACAGGAATGACCAGGTGAAACGTTGTAAATGTATCTGTGAAATTTTTTTTTTTCTCTCTCTCTCTATCCCCATCTCTGACGAGTATTGGTAAGAATTCACACATTGCATATCCACTTGGTCCTTGCAGAAGTCTACCAAACCCCAGCATGACCTCCGCCACAATGTATTTCTGGCCAGATACAGACAGTGGAGTAATGCAGGTGCTGGTGGGGAGGGACTGCTCAAGGAGACCATTAGACACGTAGATATGACAGCCTGATAATCTGACAATGTTTTCCTAATGCTGAACAATGTTTTAAAAAATGCTTTGATTCTCTTTTCCTATTGATGGTTAATGTCGAGTTATGTAATATATATATGCATATGAATTGTTCTCTATCTCTTTTGTTTTTTTTTTGTTTTCTCTCTCTTCTCACTCATGTTTTCATGGTTTAAAGATGGTATGTCACCCCTCAGTTGGACCAATGGTAATGCCAGATTTTTGCTCCTTACAGAAAGATCGCCGGTTAGGAAGGAATATTGCATCACCAGAATGTTCGTTTGGAAGACTGAGAGACAGCACCTTTGAGAGGACAGCAGAACAAGAAGAACAACAAGACGAGAGAACTTATTATCGTAACAAGTTCTCTCCCCCTCAAACTGATTTCTTATACCCCCTTTACAAATTTCTTCTTTTCTCCTCCTGTAAGATGGACTTGCCCCAAGAGACTGTGATATGGATTTTCCTGTTGACCATGATGTTGACCAGAACAGTCTGTTTCGGTGAGAGTACCAGGGAGGTCGAGAAAGGATCCAGAAAGGTCCTGATGACTGAGACGGAGGTGTAAATTTCCAATAGCAACCCAATCACCAAGCAAAGGCGAGTACCGGGCACGATCTAACAACCATGTTATTTGTAAACAATTGTGAAGGATTGTTAGTTCAAAAAGAAAACTGTATCTGTAGGCTCTGTGACAATGGTTGAGGATGGATGCATAAAGAAATGCCAATCCAGTTTTAATATCCATATGGACCGGCATCCATTGAGTGACTATCACTCCTTAGTGGGTAGCGTGTTAAATAAAACAGATTGTTGGGTATGCTCTCAAGTACCTCAAGGTCATAGCAAATCAGGGCTAGTACCATTTCCTTTAACGGTAAGGGAGGTACTTGAGCTAAAGGGTGGGAGACCGGTGGACAGGAGGTTTAATATCTCCAGCCCTCCTAGTTTGAAGCTCCACCAATACCATGTGGATAGGTCCCTATTATGTTTTAACATCTCCAATCCCCGAAAGCCGGGAAATTGGGAAGTGTCATGGAGCAACCAAACCATGACCTTTTCGCATAGAGCAGATAGAATGCCTACAGATACAGAGCTTGTACGCCACATAGCCAGTAGAGGAAAATCTTTCCGGTATAGGTATACCTTAGGAAATAGGATTACGAGAGTTGGAGAAGTATCACCAGGATACTGTGCACATATCGTACAAACTGATACGTGTACTAAACAGATGGGAGAATTAGAGTTAGGAGAGTTCACATGGAAAATGTGTAACATGGTAATGACATATTCCGTCCCATATGTTCTCCCCGATGATGCATATTTCATATGCGGGAGAAAGGCGTATGAGCGGCTTGCCCCAAACTCTGAAGGATTGTGTTATATTGGAAAAGTACTACCTGAGGTAATGAGTCTAAGGAGTGAGGAAACTGTAATCCCAATGGATTTGATTTATGACCCAACGGTAGAAACAATGATGTAATGAAAATGCGATTATACGGTCCGTTTCTTTCACCTGTTTTTCCGTTTTCTCCAAGATAAAAAGACCTCCTTGGACGAGGAAGTTGACGAGACGCTATACAGACAACGAATAGACCAAAGAAGAAGTTTTGACCACTTTAGATACGGACATTTGATGAACTTTGCCATGGATCCCCAGTTTCCCTAGAATTCTTAAACTTACGCTAGCCCAACATTTTTTTTGTAAATCTAATGGCATTGACAAAGCTTTTTGCTCGCACCTAATGGGCAAAACAGCGCAAAGAAGACGACTTTCAACTGATACCGAACAAAACTTCAACCGACAGATGTACATTAACCTGACATAGAATACCACTGCATTTTCCATAAGTGTTCTTTATCTTCATCTCTACAACCCTCAGGTAATGACACACATAGTCGATAGGGAACACAGGCACAGATATCAGCAACCACATACCTCCCCCATTCATGTATCATCAACTAAAATGTGCTCCCCCATTTTGTTGCAACCAAAAGCCGAAACGAGCTCGGTAGAGTTTGACAGCCCATCCACAGACCCTTAATACGGGATAAGAAGGAATTCAAATGTATACTTCGAAATACCTCGAAGCTTGATTTAAAACACGTACGGCACGATGATACATGACCCCCCAAACATGGATTCATACATACATACTTCTGCTATCTCACTAGGTCATACCTTTTTCCCACCTTCTTCTCTCCTCCCTTACCCAATCATAGAAATGTATTTACATATGACATATATTTTTCTCTTTTTGAAATGTTTTAGGAAGTGGCAGTTATTGGTGACTGCCAAAGGGTGGACTGTCAAAGTCAAAAATATTACATAGAGAGAACATTCAAACCACACACACATTTAAGTCGCTATACTTGCAAATATGCGCAGCGAGCACAGCAATATATGGAAACACACGCATTTGCTCGGACATGGCACGGAGATGGATTCGGCGCTTGTTTCATACAGTACATGATTATAATAATGTCAAGCACCAGACATCATGGAGATTTAGAATTGGCTGATGAATTGATGTCATGAATACGTATCATTTGAACAGAACCAGATGTGCCCATCATGTTTGGTATTGAAGCAAGCAGAATGATGTGTGGGTTAGTTTGATGCTGGTTGTGAAGTTGTGGGACATTGCAGCAGATAGATATGATTATATGTATAAAAGCTAAGATCACATTGTTAGAACAATGGATGCTCAAGACAACCTTTTACTAAGTTTTCAGGGCTGAACCTGATCAGCATATACAAAGAAAGAAAGACCCCTCCCCCAGTTACTGGTCAAACAGGAAGGTAGTGGTCAGGTGTGGCCTCAGAGAACAGATGTAATGTAGCTACACTCAGAACAAAGCACACAGCAAGCATGGCTGGATCATCACCGGGCTCCTTAGAAAAGACTAAGTATCATCTCAATATCTCATGGCTGATTGGCATAGAATAGTTTTAAATATGTGTTTGTAGCAATGTAGTTGTAGAATGGTTGGCATAGATTAGTTAGTTTGGAAATACAAATGGCTTAAGGTTAACGAGGTTTGGGCAGTTGTGTGATTGTTGGGTGTTTGTGGATACTCTGTGAAGTCTGTGATGAATTGGAACAGTATACAATCTGTAGCATAGTATTTGTGGTATTTGTTTGCCTAATGGAGATTTAAAATAGATTGTGCTGGTTAGTTATACTATATATCTTGTTAATCATAAATACCACCATGCAGTTACGTTTGTGTTAATTACATTGTGATCTGGTCTTGTGATGAATATGCTCTGGTTATTGAGATACTGAAGTTGTTTGGAATGTGAAATTATAAGATGGTTCTAGGAAGTTGGATTACATTGTGAAGTATTTAGATTGTTTGGAATTGTAAAATCAGAACATATGCGTTGTTTTGAGGCTTGGACATTTTGGAATAAATGGAGTCTTGTGTTTTCTGCTATGTGATTGTGGTGTAGTAGAGAGTGCCATGTGTTTGGGCCTGCAAATCTAAAATGGCTGCTGCCGGGTATTTTCCCCTCCCCCTTTCAGCCATGTGGTGTAGTCTTTGGAATCAAGTGGAGTTTTCCCAAAATGGAGTCAAGCTTCTGCCCCATGCGGCATTGTAGGGACAATTGTGTTGCTGGGTGTTGTGTATATAGGGACAGGCAGCATGGGTAAGCTCAAGTACTTTCTAAACAAAGATTCTCAGCATTGACTGACTGCGCAGCGATTGTTCCTCACATGTGTAAGCTTTCTCTGCAATCATATTGATCTTCTTGTTATTGTAAGCCATTTCTTTCTCTCTCTCTCTCTCTTCTCCTTTTCCTCTCTTATTTTCCCTTAAACGTAATTGTATTGTATTGTATTTCCTGTGTAATTATCTGGTTAGGTAGTCTATGTTATATTGTAGTGTATCATTTGTACTGTGATTCCTTTTGCAAGTATAATAGTTATAATACATATAATAGGTTTTGGACCCTAAGCCCAGGTATCTGTGTATTCCTTATAGTGTTAAGTAATCTCAGAGCGTCGGTGACGCTCAAACAGCTTGTGAGTTAATCAGGTTACACCAGGTTGCATTTACACGTTATCACCACACTAAGGTTTACTGTATATTTCGTTGTTAAAGGTATAGATATAAAGGTTTAACGTTGTAAGCGTCTGCACCGCTGGTGATCTCCTCGTGGTCCCGAGCGTCCGCTACGCTATAGCGAATCATTACGTTAGTCGGCAGCCAATAGCGTGCCTGCCTGTGATCTCTGGGCCGTAAGCGAACGTGACGCTTGAGCGTCTCGACTACGGTTGAGCGATCGTTACGCAACTTGCGTACCCTTACGGTACTTCTTACGTAGATAGCGTACAGTGTTCTTAGACCTCTTAAAGTGTTTTATATACGATAAATATTTAGCTTTATCAAGGGTCAGGCCTGGTTAGTACTTGGATGGGAGACCGCCTGGGAATACCAGGTGCTGTAGGCTTTTGCTTTTCTAGGCTGCAACCAGCAGGGGTCACTCTTGTCAGCTTCTTTTTCTTCTTCATTTTTTCAAATTAAACTTTTTTCTTTCTTTCTTTCTTTCATTCCTCTATGTTCATGCAGAAAACCCGAACCGTTTACCACTCGGCGGCAGCCCCATACTCATCAGGATAATGCATACACCACTACGTTAGCAGCGCCGTACATCCCACCTAGTGTCACCGACACAGTGAAATCACAGCGATGCTGCGCCCAAATTTCCTGCTACAACAGACAGTGCGCTAAAGGCGTCACCTGGCACACAGGTTATACGGCCACCTCACACACTGGCAAAGTGTCTGCCCTCAAACCCAGTCCACTGCATTGCTGGGCACCTTATCATCCAGATATCAGGTCAGTCCTAAACATCTGGACCCTAACCAACGTCATAGTGAATCCTGCATGTATGCACTTTTTATTCAGTACCCGGACATGCAGCAGACACGGGAACTGGATGCAGTGCAATATGTACTAAGCCTCGGAGAGAGATAAAGTGGATGGAGGTAAAGAACCAGCCAACCAGCTCCTAACTGTCATTATTCAAACACAGCCTGTAACATGGCAGTTAGGAGCTGATTGGCTGTTACTTTACCTCTGGCCCACGTCTGCAATGTTCCAGCAGTAGCAGCACCGTCCTGAGGTGCACAGGAATCCTTGTGCAAAGCCACTGCTAATTCCAGACAGCTGCCTGAGTCCACAATGTGTTCCTGGCTCCCAGCAACCCTCCACCCATGGCCTGGACTCTGTGCAAAGCAGCCCAAGCCTTCAACCGTCATTCCCAGTCACCAAGGAGACCAGCGCTGTCCTGAAGAAGGCTTTCCGTAGCCCTTCCCATTCTGTGGCAGACGTGGCCCATGCCAGCCACTGCCCAAGTAATGAGGCCAGAAACAAAGCACTTAGCTGCTAAGGGCCTGGGAGAGGGCAGGCTGCAGGGAAAGCTGCCCACCTACCTACCCTAGTGTGATGGCCTTGCTGCTGTAAGGCGCTAGGGGCGAGGCCATCTGTAAAGATATAAGAAAGGGTCTGAGACGCTGCTGCGTAGTAATAGGAATGCCAGACGGAGGCCAGGGTGTGACAGTAGGATTGTGGGGCAATAAGGAGGAATACAGGGGGTATAGGAACTTAGGTCATACTTGCCTACCTGACCCTCTCCATGAGGGAGAAAATGCTCTGTTCCTGGACTTTCCTGGTAACCTTTGGTGAAACACCTTTCTTATCAATTAACTAGCTCACCACAGGTGATGGCAATCATACATTACCAGGAAAGTCCAGGAACAGAGCATTTTCTCCCTCATGGAGAGGCCGGGTCAGGTAGGCAAGTATGAGGAAGGTTCCAGAGGCTGCAGCAGCAGCAGTAAGATGTGGCCGGATGATAGGGGAAGAGAGAGGGAGCCTTGTGCTGTGATGCAGGCAGAGTCTGGAGCTGAGTAACAAGCAACGTGCAGCTGGGCTGGGGAGGTGGATCCAGGCTGCTGGTGACAAGTAGAAAAGGAGCAAGTGAGAGCCTTGTCTCTGCCTACGGCCACACCACCCTGAACACGCCCGATCTCGTCTGATCTCGGAAGCTAAGCAGGGTCAGGCCTGGTTAGTACTTGGATGGGAGACCGCCTGGGAATACCAGGTGCTGTAGGCTTTTGCTTTTCTAGGCTGCAACCAGCAGGGGTCGCTCTTGTCAGCTTCTTTTTCTTCTTCATTTTTTCAAATGAAACTTTTTTCTTTCTTTCTTTCTTTCATTCCTCTATGTTCATGCAGAAAACCCGAACCGTTTACCACTCGGCGGCAGCCCCATACTCATCAGGATAATGCATACACCACTACGTTAGCAGCGCCGTACATCCCACCTAGTGTCACCGACACAGCGAAATCACAGCGATGCTGCGCCCAAATTTCCTGCTGCAACAGACAGTGCGCTAAAGGCGTCACCTGGCACACAGGTTATACGGCCACCTCACACACTGGCAAAGTGTCTGCCCTCAAACCCAGTCCACTGCATTGCTGGGCACCTTATCATCCAGATATCAGGTCAGTCCTAAACATCTGGACCCTAACCAACGTCATAGTGAATCCTGCATGTATGCACTTTTTATTCAGTACCCGGACATGCAGCAGACACGGGAACTGGATGCAGTGCAATATGTACTAAGCCTCGGAGAGAGATAAAGTGGATGGAGGTAAAGAACCAGCCAACCAGCTCCTAACTGTCATTATTCAAACACAGCCTGTAAAATGGCAGTTAGGAGCTGATTGGCTGTTACTTTACCTCTGGCCACTTTATCTCTCTTTAAGGCATAGGTCTGCAAACTCGGTCCTCATTACCCCCACACAGTGCATGTTTTGCAGGTCTCCTCACAGAATCACAAGTGAAATAATGAACTCCGCCTGCGGACCTTTTCAAATGTGTCTGTGAGTAATTAATCCACCTGTGCACCTGCTGGGTTACCTGCAAAACATGCACTGTGTGGGGGTAATAAGGACCGAGTTTGCAGATCTATGCTTTAAGGCTTAGTACATAGTCCCCCTATGTCTGTTTCCCAACAATGGATGAGTGTGAACATATAAATGGTGTCATTTCACCAATGTACTATGCTGAGTCCGCATGCTGCTACTTCTCCTCCAAAAGGTAAGTATAGCTCTCACTTCCGCGTGGAACCACAAGTCTCAGCCAGTCTGCTTGGAATTTTTCCTGTCAGCTGCTTATCTGCGTCACACTGCTGGATGGCGTCTCCCGGCGCTCCTCTCTCAGCAGCTACAACTGTCGCCCCTCCAACTGCTCCCTTTTATTTGGAAATCAACTCTGGGCCCCTCTTTTAAAATGGCCAAATTAGAGGAGGCTCTCACTGGCCACAAAATGGCTGTCATCAGAATAATCACCTGTAAAGTGATCTTTTGGGAAAGTAGCATATTACTTGTGGGTGGGACAGGTGTGTAAGTAATACCTCACAGCCTCAGCAGGGGATCACAGGAGGCCATCTTCTCTAGGCCCCAATGCCTGGTGTGGGCCCACGTCTGCAATGTTCCAGCAGTAGCAGCACCGTCCTGAGGTGCACAGGAATCCTTGTGCAAAGCCACTGCTAATTCCAGACAGCTGCCTGAGTCCACAATGTGTTCCTGGCTCCCAGCAACCCTCCACCCATGGCCTGGACTCTGTGCAAAGCAGCCCAAGCCTTCAACCGCCATTCCCAGTCACCAAGGAGACCAGCGCTGTCCTGAAGAAGGCTTTCCGTAGCCCTTCCCATTCTGTGGCAGACGTGGCCCACGCCAGCCACTGCCCAAGTAATGAGGCCAGAAACAAAGCACTTAGCTGCTAAGGGCCTGGGAGAGGGCAGGCTGCAGGGAAAGCTGCCCACCTACCCACCCTAGTGTGATGGCCTTGCTGCTGTAAGGCGCTAGGGGCGAGGCCATCTGTAAAGATATAAGAAAGGGTCTGAGACGCTGCTGCGTAGTAACAGGAATGCCAGACGGAGGCCAGGGTGTGACAGTAGGATTGTGGGGCAATAAGGAGGAATACAGGGGGTATAGGAACTTAGGTCATACTTGCCTACCTGACCCTCTCCATGAGGGAGAAAATGCTCTGTTCCTGGACTTTCCTGGTAACCTTTGGTGAAACACCTTTCTTATCAATTAACTAGCTCACCACAGGTGATGGCAATCATACATTACCAGGAAAGTCCAGGAACAGAGCATTTTCTCCCTCATGGAGAGGCCGGGTCAGGTAGGCAAGTATGAGGAAGGTTCCAGAGGCTGCAGCAGCAGTAAGATGTGGCCGGATGATAGGGGAAGAGAGAGGGAGCCTTGTGCTGTGATGCAGGCAGAGTCTGGAGCTGAGTAACAAGCAACGTGCAGCTGGGCTGGGGAGGTGGATCCAGGCTGATGGTGACAAGTAGAAAAGGAGCAAGTGAGAGCCTTGTCTCTGCCTACGGCCACACCACCCTGAACACGCCTGATCTCGTCTGATCTCGGAAGCTAAGCAGGGTCAGGCCTGGTTAGTACTTGGATGGGAGACCGCCTGGGAATACCAGGTGCTGTAGGCTTTTGCTTTTCTAGGCTGCAACCAGCAGGGGTCGCTCTTGTCAGCTTCTTTTTCTTCTTCATTTTTTCAAATTAAACTTTTTTCTGTCTTTCTTTCATTCCTCTATGTTCATGCAGAAAACCCGAACTGTTTACCACTCGGCGGCAGCCCCATACTCATCAGGATAATGCATACACCACTACGTTAGCAGCGCCGTACATCCCACCTAGTGTCACCGACACAGTGAAATCACAGCGATGCTGCGCCCAAATTTCCTGCTGCAACAGACAGTGCGCTAAAGGCGTCACCTGGCACACAGGTTATACGGCCACCTCACACACTGGCAAAGTGTCTGCCCTCAAACCCAGTCCACTGCATTTCTGGGCACCTTATCATCCAGATATCAGGTCAGTCCTAAACATCTGGACCATAACCAACGTCATAGTGAATCCTGCATGTATGCACTTTTTATTCAGTACCCGGACATGCAGCAGACACGGGAACTGGATGCAGTGCAGTATGTACTAAGCCTCGGAGAGAGATAAAGTGGATGGAGGTAAAGAACCAGCCAACCAGCTCCTAACTGTCATTATTCAAACACAGCCTGTAACATGGCAGTTAGGAGCTGATTGGCTGTTACTTTACCTCTGGCCACTTTATCTCTCTTTAAGGCATAGGTCTGCAAACTCGGTCCTCATTACCCCCACACAGTGCATGTTTTGCAGGTCTCCTCACAGAATCACAAGTGAAATAATGAACTCCGCCTGCGGACCTTTTCAAATGTGTCTGTGAGTAATTAATCCACCTGTGCACCTGCTGGGTTACCTGCAAAACATGCACTGTGTGGGGGTAATAAGGACCGAGTTTGCAGATCTATGCTTTAAGGCTTAGTACATAGTCCCCCTATGTCTGTTTCCCAACAATGGATGAGTGTGAACATATAAATGGTGTCATTTCACCAATGTACTATGCTGAGTCCGCATGCTACTTCTCCTCCAAAAGGTAAGTATAGCTCTCACTTCCGCGTGGAACCACAAGTCTCAGCCAGTCTGCTTGGAATTTTTCCTGTCAGCTGCTTATCTGCGTCACACTGCTGGATGGCGTCTCCCGGCGCTCCTCTCTCAGCAGCTACAACTGTCGCCCCTCCAACTGCTCCCTTTTATTTGGAAATCAACTCTGGGCCCCTCTTTTAAAATGGCCAAATTAGAGGAGGCTCTCACTGGCCACAAAATGGCTGTCATCAGAATAATCACCTGTAAAGTGATCTTTTGGGAAAGTAGCATATTACTTGTGGGTGGGACAGGTGTGTAAGTAATACCTCACAGCCTCAGCAGGGGATCACAGGAGGCCATCTTCTCTAGGCCCCAATGCCTGGTGTGGGCCCACGTCTGCAAGGTTCCAGCAGTAGCAGCACCGTCCTGAGGTGCACAGGAATCCTTGTGCCAAGCCACTGCTAATTCCAGACAGCTGCCTGAGTCCACAATGTGTTCCTGGCTCCCAGCAATCCTCCACCCATGGCCTGGACTCTGTGCAAAGCAGCCCAAGCCTTCAACCGCCATTCCCAGTCACCAAGGAGACCAGCGCTGTCCTGAAGAAGGCTTTCCGTAGCCCTTCCCATTCTGTGGCAGACGTGGCCCACGCCAGCCACTGCCCAAGTAATGAGGCCAGAAACAAAGCACTTAGCTGCTAAGGGCCTGGGAGAGGGCAGGCTGCAGGGAAAGCTGCCCACCTACCCACCCTAGTGTGATGGCCTTGCTGCTGTAAGGCGCTAGGGGCGAGGCCATCTGTAAAGATATAAGAAAGGGTCTGAGACGCTGCTGCGTAGTAACAGGAATGCCAGACGGAGGCCAGGGTGTGACAGTAGGATTGTGGGGCAATAAGGAGGAATACAGGGGGTATAGGAACTTAGGTCATACTTGCCTACCTGACCATGAGGGAGAAAATGCTCTGTTCCTGGACTTTCCTGGTAACCTTTGGTGAAACACCTTTCTTATCAATTAACTAGCTCACCACAGGTGATGGCAATCATACATTACCAGGAAAGTCCAGGAACAGAGCATTTTCTCCCTCATGGAGAGGCCGGGTCAGGTAGGCAAGTATGAGGAAGGTTCCAGAGGCTGCAGCAGCAGTAAGATGTGGCCGGATGATAGGGGAAGAGAGAGGGAGCCTTGTGCTGTGATGCAGGCAGAGTCTGGAGCTGAGTAACAAGCAACGTGCAGCTGGGCTGGGGAGGTGGATCCAGGCTGCTGGTGACAAGTAGAAAAGGAGCAAGTGAGAGCCTTGTCTCTGCCTACGGCCACACCACCCTGAACACGCCCGATCTCGTCTGATCTCGGAAGCTAAGCAGGGTCAGGCCTGGTTAGTACTTGGATGGGAGACCGCCTGGGAATACCAGGTGCTGTAGGCTTTTGCTTTTCTAGGCTGCAACCAGC
Organism: Pseudophryne corroboree; assembly: GCF_028390025.1. NCBI lineage: Eukaryota > Metazoa > Chordata > Amphibia > Anura > Myobatrachidae > Pseudophryne > Pseudophryne corroboree. The sequence continues at coordinate 7,227,946 of NC_086448.1, forward strand.
AGGGGTCGCTCTTGTCAGCTTCTTTTTCTTCTTCATTTTTTCAAATTAAACTTTTTGCTTTCTTTCTTTCTTTCATTCCTCTATGTTCATGCAGAAAACCCGAACCGTTTACCACTCGGCGGCAGCCCCATACTCATCAGGATAATGCATACACCACTACGTTAGCAGCGCCGTACATCCCACCTAGTGTCACCGACACAGTGAAATCACAGCGATGCTGCGCCCAAATTTCCTGCTGCAACAGACAGTGCGCTAAAGGCGTCACCTGGCACACATGTTATACGGCCACCTCACACACTGGCAAATTGTCTGCCCTCAAACCCAGTCCACTGCATTTCTGGGCACCTTATCATCCAGATATCAGGTCAGTCCTAAACATCTGGACCATAACCAACGTCATAGTGAATCCTGCATGTATGCACTTTTTATTCAGTACCCGGACATGCAGCAGACACGGGAACTGGATGCAGTGCAGTATGTACTAAGCCTCGGAGAGAGATAAAGTGGATGGAGGTAAAGAACCAGCCAACCAGCTCCTAACTGTCATTATTCAAACACAGCCTGTAACATGGCAGTTAGGAGCTGATTGGCTGTTACTTTACCTCTGGCCACTTTATCTCTCTTTAAGGCATAGGTCTGCAAACTCGGTCCTCATTACCCCCACACAGTGCATGTTTTGCAGGTCTCCTCACAGAATCACAAGTGAAATAATGAACTCCGCCTGCGGACCTTTTCAAATGTGTCTGTGAGTAATTAATCCACCTGTGCACCTGCTGGGTTACCTGCAAAACATGCACTGTGTGGGGGTAATAAGGACCGAGTTTGCAGATCTATGCTTTAAGGCTTAGTACATAGTCCCCCTATGTCTGTTTCCCAACAATGGATGAGTGTGAACATATAAATGGTGTCATTTCACCAATGTACTATGCTGAGTCCGCATGCTACTTCTCCTCCAAAAGGTAAGTATAGCTCTCACTTCCGCGTGGAACCACAAGTCTCAGCCAGTCTGCTTGGAATTTTTCCTGTCAGCTGCTTATCTGCGTCACACTGCTGGATGGCGTCTCCCGGCGCTCCTCTCTCAGCAGCTACAACTGTCGCCCCTCCAACTGCTCCCTTTTATTTGGAAATCAACTCTGGGCCCCTCTTTTAAAATGGCCAAATTAGAGGAGGCTCTCACTGGCCACAAAATGGCTGTCATCAGAATAATCACCTGTAAAGTGATCTTTTGGGAAAGTAGCATATTACTTGTGGGTGGGACAGGTGTGTAAGTAATACCTCACAGCCTCAGCAGGGGATCACAGGAGGCCATCTTCTCTAGGCCCCAATGCCTGGTGTGGGCCCACGTCTGCAAGGTTCCAGCAGTAGCAGCACCGTCCTGAGGTGCACAGGAATCCTTGTGCCAAGCCACTGCTAATTCCAGACAGCTGCCTGAGTCCACAATGTGTTCCTGGCTCCCAGCAATCCTCCACCCATGGCCTGGACTCTGTGCAAAGCAGCCCAAGCCTTCAACCGCCATTCCCAGTCACCAAGGAGACCAGCGCTGTCCTGAAGAAGGCTTTCCGTAGCCCTTCCCATTCTGTGGCAGACGTGGCCCACGCCAGCCACTGCCCAAGTAATGAGGCCAGAAACAAAGCACTTAGCTGCTAAGGGCCTGGGAGAGGGCAGGCTGCAGGGAAAGCTGCCCACCTACCCACCCTAGTGTGATGGCCTTGCTGCTGTAAGGCGCTAGGGGCGAGGCCATCTGTAAAGATATAAGAAAGGGTCTGAGACGCTGCTGCGTAGTAACAGGAATGCCAGACGGAGGCCAGGGTGTGACAGTAGGATTGTGGGGCAATAAGGAGGAATACAGGGGGTATAGGAACTTAGGTCATACTTGCCTACCTGACCATGAGGGAGAAAATGCTCTGTTCCTGGACTTTCCTGGTAACCTTTGGTGAAACACCTTTCTTATCAATTAACTAGCTCACCACAGGTGATGGCAAACATACATTACCAGGAAAGTCCAGGAACAGAGCATTTTCTCCCTCATGGAGAGGCCGGGTCAGGTAGGCAAGTATGAGGAAGGTTCCAGAGGCTGCAGCAGCAGTAAGATGTGGCCGGATGATAGGGGAAGAGAGAGGGAGCCTTGTGCTGTGATGCAGGCAGAGTCTGGAGCTGAGTAACAAGCAACGTGCAGCTGGGCTGGGGAGGTGGATCCAGGCTGCTGGTGACAAGTAGAAAAGGAGCAAGTGAGAGCCTTGTCTCTGCCTACGGCCACACCACCCTGAACACGCCCGATCTCGTCTGATCTCGGAAGCTAAGCAGGGTCAGTCCTGGTTAGTACTTGGATGGGAGACCGCCTGGGAATACCAGGTGCTGTAGGCTTTTGCTTTTCTAGGCTGCAACCAGCAGGGGTCGCTCTTGTCAGCTTCTTTTTCTTCTTCATTTTTTCAAATTAAACTTTTTGCTTTCTTTCTTTCTTTCATTCCTCTATGTTCATGCAGAAAACCCGAACCGTTTACCACTCGGCGGCAGCCCCATACTCATCAGGATAATGCATACACCACTACGTTAGCAGCGCCGTACATCCCACCTAGTGTCACCGACACAGTGAAATCACAGCGATGCTGCGCCCAAATTTCCTGCTGCAACAGACAGTGCGCTAAAGGCGTCACCTGGCACACATGTTATACGGCCACCTCACACACTGGCAAATTGTCTGCCCTCAAACCCAGTCCACTGCATTTCTGGGCACCTTATCATCCAGATATCAGGTCAGTCCTAAACATCTGGACCATAACCAACGTCATAGTGAATCCTGCATGTATGCACTTTTTATTCAGTACCCGGACATGCAGCAGACACGGGAACTGGATGCAGTGCAGTATGTACTAAGCCTCGGAGAGAGATAAAGTGGATGGAGGTAAAGAACCAGCCAACCAGCTCCTAACTGTCATTATTCAAACACAGCCTGTAACATGGCAGTTAGGAGCTGATTGGCTGTTACTTTACCTCTGGCCACTTTATCTCTCTTTAAGGCATAGGTCTGCAAACTCGGTCCTCATTACCCCCACACAGTGCATGTTTTGCAGGTCTCCTCACAGAATCACAAGTGAAATAATGAACTCCGCCTGCGGACCTTTTCAAATGTGTCTGTGAGTAATTAATCCACCTGTGCACCTGCTGGGTTACCTGCAAAACATGCACTGTGTGGGGGTAATAAGGACCGAGTTTGCAGATCTATGCTTTAAGGCTTAGTACATAGTCCCCCTATGTCTGTTTCCCAACAATGGATGAGTGTGAACATATAAATGGTGTCATTTCACCAATGTACTATGCTGAGTCCGCATGCTACTTCTCCTCCAAAAGGTAAGTATAGCTCTCACTTCCGCGTGGAACCACAAGTCTCAGCCAGTCTGCTTGGAATTTTTCCTGTCAGCTGCTTATCTGCGTCACACTGCTGGATGGCGTCTCCCGGCGCTCCTCTCTCAGCAGCTACAACTGTCGCCCCTCCAACTGCTCCCTTTTATTTGGAAATCAACTCTGGGCCCCTCTTTTAAAATGGCCAAATTAGAGGAGGCTCTCACTGGCCACAAAATGGCTGTCATCAGAATAATCACCTGTAAAGTGATCTTTTGGGAAAGTAGCATATTACTTGTGGGTGGGACAGGTGTGTAAGTAATACCTCACAGCCTCAGCAGGGGATCACAGGAGGCCATCTTCTCTAGGCCCCAATGCCTGGTGTGGGCCCACGTCTGCAAGGTTCCAGCAGTAGCAGCACCGTCCTGAGGTGCACAGGAATCCTTGTGCCAAGCCACTGCTAATTCCAGACAGCTGCCTGAGTCCACAATGTGTTCCTGGCTCCCAGCAATCCTCCACCCATGGCCTGGACTCTGTGCAAAGCAGCCCAAGCCTTCAACCGCCATTCCCAGTCACCAAGGAGACCAGCGCTGTCCTGAAGAAGGCTTTCCGTAGCCCTTCCCATTCTGTGGCAGACGTGGCCCACGCCAGCCACTGCCCAAGTAATGAGGCCAGAAACAAAGCACTTAGCTGCTAAGGGCCTGGGAGAGGGCAGGCTGCAGGGAAAGCTGCCCACCTACCCACCCTAGTGTGATGGCCTTGCTGCTGTAAGGCGCTAGGGGCGAGGCCATCTGTAAAGATATAAGAAAGGGTCTGAGACGCTGCTGCGTAGTAACAGGAATGCCAGACGGAGGCCAGGGTGTGACAGTAGGATTGTGGGGCAATAAGGAGGAATACAGGGGGTATAGGAACTTAGGTCATACTTGCCTACCTGACCCTCTCCATGAGGGAGAAAATGCTCTGTTCCTGGACTTTCCTGGTAACCTTTGGTGAAACACCTTTCTTATCAATTAACTAGCTCACCACAGGTGATGGCAATCATACATTACCAGGAAAGTCCAGGAACAGAGCATTTTCTCCCTCATGGAGAGGCCGGGTCAGGTAGGCAAGTATGAGGAAGGTTCCAGAGGCTGCAGCAGCAGCAGTAAGATGTGGCCGGATGATAGGGGAAGAGAGAGGGAGCCTTGTGCTGTGATGCAGGCAGAGTCTGGAGCTGAGTAACAAGCAACGTGCAGCTGGGCTGGGGAGGTGGATCCAGGCTGCTGGTGACAAGTAGAAAAGGAGCAAGTGAGAGCCTTGTCTCTGCCTACGGCCACACCACCCTGAACACGCCCGATCTCGTCTGATCTCGGAAGCTAAGCAGGGTCAGGCCTGGTTAGTACTTGGATGGGAGACCGCCTGGGAATACCAGGTGCTGTAGGCTTTTGCTTTTCTAGGCTGCAACCAGCAGGGGTCGCTCTTGTCAGCTTCTTTTTCTTCTTCATTTTTTCAAATGAAACTTTTTTCTTTCTTTCTTTCTTTCATTCCTCTATGTTCATGCAGAAAACCCGAACCGTTTACCACTCGGCGGCAGCCCCATACTCATCAGGATAATGCATACACCACTACGTTAGCAGCGCCGTACATCCCACCTAGTGTCACCGACACAGCGAAATCACAGCGATGCTGCGCCCAAATTTCCTGCTGCAACAGACAGTGCGCTAAAGGCGTCACCTGGCACACAGGTTATACGGCCACCTCACACACTGGCAAAGTGTCTGCCCTCAAACCCAGTCCACTGCATTGCTGGGCACCTTATCATCCAGATATCAGGTCAGTCCTAAACATCTGGACCCTAACCAACGTCATAGTGAATCCTGCATGTATGCACTTTTTATTCAGTACCCGGACATGCAGCAGACACGGGAACTGGATGCAGTGCAATATGTACTAAGCCTCGGAGAGAGATAAAGTGGATGGAGGTAAAGAACCAGCCAACCAGCTCCTAACTGTCATTATTCAAACACAGCCTGTAAAATGGCAGTTAGGAGCTGATTGGCTGTTACTTTACCTCTGGCCACTTTATCTCTCTTTAAGGCATAGGTCTGCAAACTCGGTCCTCATTACCCCCACACAGTGCATGTTTTGCAGGTCTCCTCACAGAATCACAAGTGAAATAATGAACTCCGCCTGCGGACCTTTTCAAATGTGTCTGTGAGTAATTAATCCACCTGTGCACCTGCTGGGTTACCTGCAAAACATGCACTGTGTGGGGGTAATAAGGACCGAGTTTGCAGATCTATGCTTTAAGGCTTAGTACATAGTCCCCCTATGTCTGTTTCCCAACAATGGATGAGTGTGAACATATAAATGGTGTCATTTCACCAATGTACTATGCTGAGTCCGCATGCTGCTACTTCTCCTCCAAAAGGTAAGTATAGCTCTCACTTCCGCGTGGAACCACAAGTCTCAGCCAGTCTGCTTGGAATTTTTCCTGTCAGCTGCTTATCTGCGTCACACTGCTGGATGGCGTCTCCCGGCGCTCCTCTCTCAGCAGCTACAACTGTCGCCCCTCCAACTGCTCCCTTTTATTTGGAAATCAACTCTGGGCCCCTCTTTTAAAATGGCCAAATTAGAGGAGGCTCTCACTGGCCACAAAATGGCTGTCATCAGAATAATCACCTGTAAAGTGATCTTTTGGGAAAGTAGCATATTACTTGTGGGTGGGACAGGTGTGTAAGTAATACCTCACAGCCTCAGCAGGGGATCACAGGAGGCCATCTTCTCTAGGCCCCAATGCCTGGTGTGGGCCCACGTCTGCAATGTTCCAGCAGTAGCAGCACCGTCCTGAGGTGCACAGGAATCCTTGTGCAAAGCCACTGCTAATTCCAGACAGCTGCCTGAGTCCACAATGTGTTCCTGGCTCCCAGCAACCCTCCACCCATGGCCTGGACTCTGTGCAAAGCAGCCCAAGCCTTCAACCGCCATTCCCAGTCACCAAGGAGACCAGCGCTGTCCTGAAGAAGGCTTTCCGTAGCCCTTCCCATTCTGTGGCAGACGTGGCCCACGCCAGCCACTGCCCAAGTAATGAGGCCAGAAACAAAGCACTTAGCTGCTAAGGGCCTGGGAGAGGGCAGGCTGCAGGGAAAGCTGCCCACCTACCCACCCTAGTGTGATGGCCTTGCTGCTGTAAGGCGCTAGGGGCGAGGCCATCTGTAAAGATATAAGAAAGGGTCTGAGACGCTGCTGCGTAGTAACAGGAATGCCAGACGGAGGCCAGGGTGTGACAGTAGGATTGTGGGGCAATAAGGAGGAATACAGGGGGTATAGGAACTTAGGTCATACTTGCCTACCTGACCCTCTCCATGAGGGAGAAAATGCTCTGTTCCTGGACTTTCCTGGTAACCTTTGGTGAAACACCTTTCTTATCAATTAACTAGCTCACCACAGGTGATGGCAATCATACATTACCAGGAAAGTCCAGGAACAGAGCATTTTCTCCCTCATGGAGAGGCCGGGTCAGGTAGGCAAGTATGAGGAAGGTTCCAGAGGCTGCAGCAGCAGTAAGATGTGGCCGGATGATAGGGGAAGAGAGAGGGAGCCTTGTGCTGTGATGCAGGCAGAGTCTGGAGCTGAGTAACAAGCAACGTGCAGCTGGGCTGGGGAGGTGGATCCAGGCTGATGGTGACAAGTAGAAAAGGAGCAAGTGAGAGCCTTGTCTCTGCCTACGGCCACACCACCCTGAACACGCCTGATCTCGTCTGATCTCGGAAGCTAAGCAGGGTCAGGCCTGGTTAGTACTTGGATGGGAGACCGCCTGGGAATACCAGGTGCTGTAGGCTTTTGCTTTTCTAGGCTGCAACCAGCAGGGGTCGCTCTTGTCAGCTTCTTTTTCTTCTTCATTTTTTCAAATTAAACTTTTTTCTGTCTTTCTTTCATTCCTCTATGTTCATGCAGAAAACCCGAACTGTTTACCACTCGGCGGCAGCCCCATACTCATCAGGATAATGCATACACCACTACGTTAGCAGCGCCGTACATCCCACCTAGTGTCACCGACACAGTGAAATCACAGCGATGCTGCGCCCAAATTTCCTGCTGCAACAGACAGTGCGCTAAAGGCGTCACCTGGCACACAGGTTATACGGCCACCTCACACACTGGCAAAGTGTCTGCCCTCAAACCCAGTCCACTGCATTTCTGGGCACCTTATCATCCAGATATCAGGTCAGTCCTAAACATCTGGACCATAACCAACGTCATAGTGAATCCTGCATGTATGCACTTTTTATTCAGTACCCGGACATGCAGCAGACACGGGAACTGGATGCAGTGCAGTATGTACTAAGCCTCGGAGAGAGATAAAGTGGATGGAGGTAAAGAACCAGCCAACCAGCTCCTAACTGTCATTATTCAAACACAGCCTGTAACATGGCAGTTAGGAGCTGATTGGCTGTTACTTTACCTCTGGCCACTTTATCTCTCTTTAAGGCATAGGTCTGCAAACTCGGTCCTCATTACCCCCACACAGTGCATGTTTTGCAGGTCTCCTCACAGAATCACAAGTGAAATAATGAACTCCGCCTGCGGACCTTTTCAAATGTGTCTGTGAGTAATTAATCCACCTGTGCACCTGCTGGGTTACCTGCAAAACATGCACTGTGTGGGGGTAATAAGGACCGAGTTTGCAGATCTATGCTTTAAGGCTTAGTACATAGTCCCCCTATGTCTGTTTCCCAACAATGGATGAGTGTGAACATATAAATGGTGTCATTTCACCAATGTACTATGCTGAGTCCGCATGCTACTTCTCCTCCAAAAGGTAAGTATAGCTCTCACTTCCGCGTGGAACCACAAGTCTCAGCCAGTCTGCTTGGAATTTTTCCTGTCAGCTGCTTATCTGCGTCACACTGCTGGATGGCGTCTCCCGGCGCTCCTCTCTCAGCAGCTACAACTGTCGCCCCTCCAACTGCTCCCTTTTATTTGGAAATCAACTCTGGGCCCCTCTTTTAAAATGGCCAAATTAGAGGAGGCTCTCACTGGCCACAAAATGGCTGTCATCAGAATAATCACCTGTAAAGTGATCTTTTGGGAAAGTAGCATATTACTTGTGGGTGGGACAGGTGTGTAAGTAATACCTCACAGCCTCAGCAGGGGATCACAGGAGGCCATCTTCTCTAGGCCCCAATGCCTGGTGTGGGCCCACGTCTGCAAGGTTCCAGCAGTAGCAGCACCGTCCTGAGGTGCACAGGAATCCTTGTGCCAAGCCACTGCTAATTCCAGACAGCTGCCTGAGTCCACAATGTGTTCCTGGCTCCCAGCAATCCTCCACCCATGGCCTGGACTCTGTGCAAAGCAGCCCAAGCCTTCAACCGCCATTCCCAGTCACCAAGGAGACCAGCGCTGTCCTGAAGAAGGCTTTCCGTAGCCCTTCCCATTCTGTGGCAGACGTGGCCCACGCCAGCCACTGCCCAAGTAATGAGGCCAGAAACAAAGCACTTAGCTGCTAAGGGCCTGGGAGAGGGCAGGCTGCAGGGAAAGCTGCCCACCTACCCACCCTAGTGTGATGGCCTTGCTGCTGTAAGGCGCTAGGGGCGAGGCCATCTGTAAAGATATAAGAAAGGGTCTGAGACGCTGCTGCGTAGTAACAGGAATGCCAGACGGAGGCCAGGGTGTGACAGTAGGATTGTGGGGCAATAAGGAGGAATACAGGGGGTATAGGAACTTAGGTCATACTTGCCTACCTGACCATGAGGGAGAAAATGCTCTGTTCCTGGACTTTCCTGGTAACCTTTGGTGAAACACCTTTCTTATCAATTAACTAGCTCACCACAGGTGATGGCAATCATACATTACCAGGAAAGTCCAGGAACAGAGCATTTTCTCCCTCATGGAGAGGCCGGGTCAGGTAGGCAAGTATGAGGAAGGTTCCAGAGGCTGCAGCAGCAGTAAGATGTGGCCGGATGATAGGGGAAGAGAGAGGGAGCCTTGTGCTGTGATGCAGGCAGAGTCTGGAGCTGAGTAACAAGCAACGTGCAGCTGGGCTGGGGAGGTGGATCCAGGCTGCTGGTGACAAGTAGAAAAGGAGCAAGTGAGAGCCTTGTCTCTGCCTACGGCCACACCACCCTGAACACGCCCGATCTCGTCTGATCTCGGAAGCTAAGCAGGGTCAGGCCTGGTTAGTACTTGGATGGGAGACCGCCTGGGAATACCAGGTGCTGTAGGCTTTTGCTTTTCTAGGCTGCAACCAGCAGGGGTCGCTCTTGTCAGCTTCTTTTTCTTCTTCATTTTTTCAAATTAAACTTTTTGCTTTCTTTCTTTCTTTCATTCCTCTATGTTCATGCAGAAAACCCGAACCGTTTACCACTCGGCGGCAGCCCCATACTCATCAGGATAATGCATACACCACTACGTTAGCAGCGCCGTACATCCCACCTAGTGTCACCGACACAGTGAAATCACAGCGATGCTGCGCCCAAATTTCCTGCTGCAACAGACAGTGCGCTAAAGGCGTCACCTGGCACACAGGTTATACGGCCACCTCACACACTGGCAAAGTGTCTGCCCTCAAACCCAGTCCACTGCATTTCTGGGCACCTTATCATCCAGATATCAGGTCAGTCCTAAACATCTGGACCATAACCAACGTCATAGTGAATCCTGCATGTATGCACTTTTTATTCAGTACCCGGACATGCAGCAGACACGGGAACTGGATGCAGTGCAGTATGTACTAAGCCTCGGAGAGAGATAAAGTGGATGGAGGTAAAGAACCAGCCAACCAGCTCCTAACTGTCATTATTCAAACACAGCCTGTAACATGGCAGTTAGGAGCTGATTGGCTGTTACTTTACCTCTGGCCACTTTATCTCTCTTTAAGGCATAGGTCTGCAAACTCGGTCCTCATTACCCCCACACAGTGCATGTTTTGCAGGTCTCCTCACAGAATCACAAGTGAAATAATGAACTCCGCCTGCGGACCTTTTCAAATGTGTCTGTGAGTAATTAATCCACCTGTGCACCTGCTGGGTTACCTGCAAAACATGCACTGTGTGGGGGTAATAAGGACCGAGTTTGCAGATCTATGCTTTAAGGCTTAGTACATAGTCCCCCTATGTCTGTTTCCCAACAATGGATGAGTGTGAACATATAAATGGTGTCATTTCACCAATGTACTATGCTGAGTCCGCATGCTACTTCTCCTCCAAAAGGTAAGTATAGCTCTCACTTCCGCGTGGAACCACAAGTCTCAGCCAGTCTGCTTGGAATTTTTCCTGTCAGCTGCTTATCTGCGTCACACTGCTGGATGGCGTCTCCCGGCGCTCCTCTCTCAGCAGCTACAACTGTCGCCCCTCCAACTGCTCCCTTTTATTTGGAAATCAACTCTGGGCCCCTCTTTTAAAATGGCCAAATTAGAGGAGGCTCTCACTGGCCACAAAATGGCTGTCATCAGAATAATCACCTGTAAAGTGATCTTTTGGGAAAGTAGCATATTACTTGTGGGTGGGACAGGTGTGTAAGTAATACCTCACAGCCTCAGCAGGGGATCACAGGAGGCCATCTTCTCTAGGCCCCAATGCCTGGTGTGGGCCCACGTCTGCAAGGTTCCAGCAGTAGCAGCACCGTCCTGAGGTGCACAGGAATCCTTGTGCCAAGCCACTGCTAATTCCAGACAGCTGCCTGAGTCCACAATGTGTTCCTGGCTCCCAGCAATCCTCCACCCATGGCCTGGACTCTGTGCAAAGCAGCCCAAGCCTTCAACCGCCATTCCCAGTCACCAAGGAGACCAGCGCTGTCCTGAAGAAGGCTTTCCGTAGCCCTTCCCATTCTGTGGCAGACGTGGCCCACGCCAGCCACTGCCCAAGTAATGAGGCCAGAAACAAAGCACTTAGCTGCTAAGGGCCTGGGAGAGGGCAGGCTGCAGGGAAAGCTGCCCACCTACCCACCCTAGTGTGATGGCCTTGCTGCTGTAAGGCGCTAGGGGCGAGGCCATCTGTAAAGATATAAGAAAGGGTCTGAGACGCTGCTGCGTAGTAACAGGAATGCCAGACGGAGGCCAGGGTGTGACAGTAGGATTGTGGGGCAATAAGGAGGAATACAGGGGGTATAGGAACTTAGGTCATACTTGCCTACCTGACCATGAGGGAGAAAATGCTCTGTTCCTGGACTTTCCTGGTAACCTTTGGTGAAACACCTTTCTTATCAATTAACTAGCTCACCACAGGTGATGGCAATCATACATTACCAGGAAAGTCCAGGAACAGAGCATTTTCTCCCTCATGGAGAGGCCGGGTCAGGTAGGCAAGTATGAGGAAGGTTCCAGAGGCTGCAGCAGCAGTAAGATGTGGCCGGATGATAGGGGAAGAGAGAGGGAGCCTTGTGCTGTGATGCAGGCAGAGTCTGGAGCTGAGTAACAAGCAACGTGCAGCTGGGCTGGGGAGGTGGATCCAGGCTGCTGGTGACAAGTAGAAAAGGAGCAAGTGAGAGCCTTGTCTCTGCCTACGGCCACACCACCCTGAACACGCCCGATCTCGTCTGATCTCGGAAGCTAAGCAGGGTCAGGCCTGGTTAGTACTTGGATGGGAGACCGCCTGGGAATACCAGGTGCTGTAGGCTTTTGCTTTTCTAGGCTGCAACCAGCAGGGGTCGCTCTTGTCAGCTTCTTTTTCTTCTTCATTTTTTCAAATTAAACTTTTTTCTGTCTTTCTTTCATTCCTCTATGTTCATGCAGAAAACCCGAACTGTTTACCACTCGGCGGCAGCCCCATACTCATCAGGATAATGCATACACCACTACGTTAGCAGCGCCGTACATCCCACCTAGTGTCACCGACACAGTGAAATCACAGCGATGCTGCGCCCAAATTTCCTGCTGCAACAGACAGTGCGCTAAAGGCGTCACCTGGCACACAGGTTATACGGCCACCTCACACACTGGCAAAGTGTCTGCCCTCAAACCCAGTCCACTGCATTTCTGGGCACCTTATCATCCAGATATCAGGTCAGTCCTAAACATCTGGACCATAACCAACGTCATAGTGAATCCTGCATGTATGCACTTTTTATTCAGTACCCGGACATGCAGCAGACACGGGAACTGGATGCAGTGCAGTATGTACTAAGCCTCGGAGAGAGATAAAGTGGATGGAGGTAAAGAACCAGCCAACCAGCTCCTAACTGTCATTATTCAAACACAGCCTGTAACATGGCAGTTAGGAGCTGATTGGCTGTTACTTTACCTCTGGCCACTTTATCTCTCTTTAAGGCATAGGTCTGCAAACTCGGTCCTCATTACCCCCACACAGTGCATGTTTTGCAGGTCTCCTCACAGAATCACAAGTGAAATAATGAACTCCGCCTGCGGACCTTTTCAAATGTGTCTGTGAGTAATTAATCCACCTGTGCACCTGCTGGGTTACCTGCAAAACATGCACTGTGTGGGGGTAATAAGGACCGAGTTTGCAGATCTATGCTTTAAGGCTTAGTACATAGTCCCCCTATGTCTGTTTCCCAACAATGGATGAGTGTGAACATATAAATGGTGTCATTTCACCAATGTACTATGCTGAGTCCGCATGCTACTTCTCCTCCAAAAGGTAAGTATAGCTCTCACTTCCGCGTGGAACCACAAGTCTCAGCCAGTCTGCTTGGAATTTTTCCTGTCAGCTGCTTATCTGCGTCACACTGCTGGATGGCGTCTCCCGGCGCTCCTCTCTCAGCAGCTACAACTGTCGCCCCTCCAACTGCTCCCTTTTATTTGGAAATCAACTCTGGGCCCCTCTTTTAAAATGGCCAAATTAGAGGAGGCTCTCACTGGCCACAAAATGGCTGTCATCAGAATAATCACCTGTAAAGTGATCTTTTGGGAAAGTAGCATATTACTTGTGGGTGGGACAGGTGTGTAAGTAATACCTCACAGCCTCAGCAGGGGATCACAGGAGGCCATCTTCTCTAGGCCCCAATGCCTGGTGTGGGCCCACGTCTGCAAGGTTCCAGCAGTAGCAGCACCGTCCTGAGGTGCACAGGAATCCTTGTGCCAAGCCACTGCTAATTCCAGACAGCTGCCTGAGTCCACAATGTGTTCCTGGCTCCCAGCAATCCTCCACCCATGGCCTGGACTCTGTGCAAAGCAGCCCAAGCCTTCAACCGCCATTCCCAGTCACCAAGGAGACCAGCGCTGTCCTGAAGAAGGCTTTCCGTAGCCCTTCCCATTCTGTGGCAGACGTGGCCCACGCCAGCCACTGCCCAAGTAATGAGGCCAGAAACAAAGCACTTAGCTGCTAAGGGCCTGGGAGAGGGCAGGCTGCAGGGAAAGCTGCCCACCTACCCACCCTAGTGTGATGGCCTTGCTGCTGTAAGGCGCTAGGGGCGAGGCCATCTGTAAAGATATAAGAAAGGGTCTGAGACGCTGCTGCGTAGTAACAGGAATGCCAGACGGAGGCCAGGGTGTGACAGTAGGATTGTGGGGCAATAAGGAGGAATACAGGGGGTATAGGAACTTAGGTCATACTTGCCTACCTGACCATGAGGGAGAAAATGCTCTGTTCCTGGACTTTCCTGGTAACCTTTGGTGAAACACCTTTCTTATCAATTAACTAGCTCACCACAGGTGATGGCAATCATACATTACCAGGAAAGTCCAGGAACAGAGCATTTTCTCCCTCATGGAGAGGCCGGGTCAGGTAGGCAAGTATGAGGAAGGTTCCAGAGGCTGCAGCAGCAGTAAGATGTGGCCGGATGATAGGGGAAGAGAGAGGGAGCCTTGTGCTGTGATGCAGGCAGAGTCTGGAGCTGAGTAACAAGCAACGTGCAGCTGGGCTGGGGAGGTGGATCCAGGCTGCTGGTGACAAGTAGAAAAGGAGCAAGTGAGAGCCTTGTCTCTGCCTACGGCCACACCACCCTGAACACGCCCGATCTCGTCTGATCTCGGAAGCTAAGCAGGGTCAGGCCTGGTTAGTACTTGGATGGGAGACCGCCTGGGAATACCAGGTGCTGTAGGCTTTTGCTTTTCTAGGCTGCAACCAGCAGGGGTCGCTCTTGTCAGCTTCTTTTTCTTCTTCATTTTTTCAAATTAAACTTTTTGCTTTCTTTCTTTCTTTCATTCCTCTATGTTCATGCAGAAAACCCGAACCGTTTACCACTCGGCGGCAGCCCCATACTCATCAGGATAATGCATACACCACTACGTTAGCAGCGCCGTACATCCCACCTAGTGTCACCGACACAGTGAAATCACAGCGATGCTGCGCCCAAATTTCCTGCTGCAACAGACAGTGCGCTAAAGGCGTCACCTGGCACACATGTTATACGGCCACCTCACACACTGGCAAATTGTCTGCCCTCAAACCCAGTCCACTGCATTTCTGGGCACCTTATCATCCAGATATCAGGTCAGTCCTAAACATCTGGACCATAACCAACGTCATAGTGAATCCTGCATGTATGCACTTTTTATTCAGTACCCGGACATGCAGCAGACACGGGAACTGGATGCAGTGCAGTATGTACTAAGCCTCGGAGAGAGATAAAGTGGATGGAGGTAAAGAACCAGCCAACCAGCTCCTAACTGTCATTATTCAAACACAGCCTGTAACATGGCAGTTAGGAGCTGATTGGCTGTTACTTTACCTCTGGCCACTTTATCTCTCTTTAAGGCATAGGTCTGCAAACTCGGTCCTCATTACCCCCACACAGGGCATGTTTTGCAGGTCTCCTCACAGAATCACAAGTGAAATAATGAACTCCGCCTGCGGACCTTTTCAAATGTGTCTGTGAGTAATTAATCCACCTGTGCACCTGCTGGGTTACCTGCAAAACATGCACTGTGTGGGGGTAATAAGGACCGAGTTTGCAGATCTATGCTTTAAGGCTTAGTACATAGTCCCCCTATGTCTGTTTCCCAACAATGGATGAGTGTGAACATATAAATGGTGTCATTTCACCAATGTACTATGCTGAGTCCGCATGCTACTTCTCCTCCAAAAGGTAAGTATAGCTCTCACTTCCGCGTGGAACCACAAGTCTCAGCCAGTCTGCTTGGAATTTTTCCTGTCAGCTGCTTATCTGCGTCACACTGCTGGATGGCGTCTCCCGGCGCTCCTCTCTCAGCAGCTACAACTGTCGCCCCTCCAACTGCTCCCTTTTATTTGGAAATCAACTCTGGGCCCCTCTTTTAAAATGGCCAAATTAGAGGAGGCTCTCACTGGCCACAAAATGGCTGTCATCAGAATAATCACCTGTAAAGTGATCTTTTGGGAAAGTAGCATATTACTTGTGGGTGGGACAGGTGTGTAAGTAATACCTCACAGCCTCAGCAGGGGATCACAGGAGGCCATCTTCTCTAGGCCCCAATGCCTGGTGTGGGCCCACGTCTGCAAGGTTCCAGCAGTAGCAGCACCGTCCTGAGGTGCACAGGAATCCTTGTGCCAAGCCACTGCTAATTCCAGACAGCTGCCTGAGTCCACAATGTGTTCCTGGCTCCCAGCAATCCTCCACCCATGGCCTGGACTCTGTGCAAAGCAGCCCAAGCCTTCAACCGCCATTCCCAGTCACCAAGGAGACCAGCGCTGTCCTGAAGAAGGCTTTCCGTAGCCCTTCCCATTCTGTGGCAGACGTGGCCCACGCCAGCCACTGCCCAAGTAATGAGGCCAGAAACAAAGCACTTAGCTGCTAAGGGCCTGGGAGAGGGCAGGCTGCAGGGAAAGCTGCCCACCTACCCACCCTAGTGTGATGGCCTTGCTGCTGTAAGGCGCTAGGGGCGAGGCCATCTGTAAAGATATAAGAAAGGGTCTGAGACGCTGCTGCGTAGTAACAGGAATGCCAGACGGAGGCCAGGGTGTGACAGTAGGATTGTGGGGCAATAAGGAGGAATACAGGGGGTATAGGAACTTAGGTCATACTTGCCTACCTGACCCTCTCCATGAGGGAGAAAATGCTCTGTTCCTGGACTTTCCTGGTAACCTTTGGTGAAACACCTTTCTTATCAATTAACTAGCTCACCACAGGTGATGGCAATCATACATTACCAGGAAAGTCCAGGAACAGAGCATTTTCTCCCTCATGGAGAGGCCGGGTCAGGTAGGCAAGTATGAGGAAGGTTCCAGAGGCTGCAGCAGCAGCAGTAAGATGTGGCCGGATGATAGGGGAAGAGAGAGGGAGCCTTGTGCTGTGATGCAGGCAGAGTCTGGAGCTGAGTAACAAGCAACGTGCAGCTGGGCTGGGGAGGTGGATCCAGGCTGCTGGTGACAAGTAGAAAAGGAGCAAGTGAGAGCCTTGTCTCTGCCTACGGCCACACCACCCTGAACACGCCCGATCTCGTCTGATCTCGGAAGCTAAGCAGGGTCAGGCCTGGTTAGTACTTGGATGGGAGACCGCCTGGGAATACCAGGTGCTGTAGGCTTTTGCTTTTCTAGGCTGCAACCAGCAGGGGTCGCTCTTGTCAGCTTCTTTTTCTTCTTCATTTTTTCAAATGAAACTTTTTTCTTTCTTTCTTTCTTTCATTCCTCTATGTTCATGCAGAAAACCCGAACCGTTTACCACTCGGCGGCAGCCCCATACTCATCAGGATAATGCATACACCACTACGTTAGCAGCGCCGTACATCCCACCTAGTGTCACCGACACAGCGAAATCACAGCGATGCTGCGCCCAAATTTCCTGCTGCAACAGACAGTGCGCTAAAGGCGTCACCTGGCACACAGGTTATACGGCCACCTCACACACTGGCAAAGTGTCTGCCCTCAAACCCAGTCCACTGCATTGCTGGGCACCTTATCATCCAGATATCAGGTCAGTCCTAAACATCTGGACCCTAACCAACGTCATAGTGAATCCTGCATGTATGCACTTTTTATTCAGTACCCGGACATGCAGCAGACACGGGAACTGGATGCAGTGCAATATGTACTAAGCCTCGGAGAGAGATAAAGTGGATGGAGGTAAAGAACCAGCCAACCAGCTCCTAACTGTCATTATTCAAACACAGCCTGTAAAATGGCAGTTAGGAGCTGATTGGCTGTTACTTTACCTCTGGCCACTTTATCTCTCTTTAAGGCATAGGTCTGCAAACTCGGTCCTCATTACCCCCACACAGTGCATGTTTTGCAGGTCTCCTCACAGAATCACAAGTGAAATAATGAACTCCGCCTGCGGACCTTTTCAAATGTGTCTGTGAGTAATTAATCCACCTGTGCACCTGCTGGGTTACCTGCAAAACATGCACTGTGTGTGTGGGGGTAATAAGGACCGAGTTTGCAGATCTATGCTTTAAGGCTTAGTACATAGTCCCCCTATGTCTGTTTCCCAACAATGGATGAGTGTGAACATATAAATGGTGTCATTTCACCAATGTACTATGCTGAGTCCGCATGCTGCTACTTCTCCTCCAAAAGGTAAGTATAGCTCTCACTTCCGCGTGGAACCACAAGTCTCAGCCAGTCTGCTTGGAATTTTTCCTGTCAGCTGCTTATCTGCGTCACACTGCTGGATGGCGTCTCCCGGCGCTCCTCTCTCAGCAGCTACAACTGTCGCCCCTCCAACTGCTCCCTTTTATTTGGAAATCAACTCTGGGCCCCTCTTTTAAAATGGCCAAATTAGAGGAGGCTCTCACTGGCCACAAAATGGCTGTCATCAGAATAATCACCTGTAAAGTGATCTTTTGGGAAAGTAGCATATTACTTGTGGGTGGGACAGGTGTGTAAGTAATACCTCACAGCCTCAGCAGGGGATCACAGGAGGCCATCTTCTCTAGGCCCCAATGCCTGGTGTGGGCCCACGTCTGCAATGTTCCAGCAGTAGCAGCACCGTCCTGAGGTGCACAGGAATCCTTGTGCAAAGCCACTGCTAATTCCAGACAGCTGCCTGAGTCCACAATGTGTTCCTGGCTCCCAGCAACCCTCCACCCATGGCCTGGACTCTGTGCAAAGCAGCCCAAGCCTTCAACCGCCATTCCCAGTCACCAAGGAGACCAGCGCTGTCCTGAAGAAGGCTTTCCGTAGCCCTTCCCATTCTGTGGCAGACGTGGCCCACGCCAGCCACTGCCCAAGTAATGAGGCCAGAAACAAAGCACTTAGCTGCTAAGGGCCTGGGAGAGGGCAGGCTGCAGGGAAAGCTGCCCACCTACCCACCCTAGTGTGATGGCCTTGCTGCTGTAAGGCGCTAGGGGCGAGGCCATCTGTAAAGATATAAGAAAGGGTCTGAGACGCTGCTGCGTAGTAACAGGAATGCCAGACGGAGGCCAGGGTGTGACAGTAGGATTGTGGGGCAATAAGGAGGAATACAGGGGGTATAGGAACTTAGGTCATACTTGCCTACCTGACCCTCTCCATGAGGGAGAAAATGCTCTGTTCCTGGACTTTCCTGGTAACCTTTGGTGAAACACCTTTCTTATCAATTAACTAGCTCACCACAGGTGATGGCAATCATACATTACCAGGAAAGTCCAGGAACAGAGCATTTTCTCCCTCATGGAGAGGCCGGGTCAGGTAGGCAAGTATGAGGAAGGTTCCAGAGGCTGCAGCAGCAGTAAGATGTGGCCGGATGATAGGGGAAGAGAGAGGGAGCCTTGTGCTGTGATGCAGGCAGAGTCTGGAGCTGAGTAACAAGCAACGTGCAGCTGGGCTGGGGAGGTGGATCCAGGCTGATGGTGACAAGTAGAAAAGGAGCAAGTGAGAGCCTTGTCTCTGCCTACGGCCACACCACCCTGAACACGCCTGATCTCGTCTGATCTCGGAAGCTAAGCAGGGTCAGGCCTGGTTAGTACTTGGATGGGAGACCGCCTGGGAATACCAGGTGCTGTAGGCTTTTGCTTTTCTAGGCTGCAACCAGCAGGGGTCGCTCTTGTCAGCTTCTTTTTCTTCTTCATTTTTTCAAATTAAACTTTTTTCTGTCTTTCTTTCATTCCTCTATGTTCATGCAGAAAACCCGAACTGTTTACCACTCGGCGGCAGCCCCATACTCATCAGGATAATGCATACACCACTACGTTAGCAGCGCCGTACATCCCACCTAGTGTCACCGACACAGTGAAATCACAGCGATGCTGCGCCCAAATTTCCTGCTGCAACAGACAGTGCGCTAAAGGCGTCACCTGGCACACAGGTTATACGGCCACCTCACACACTGGCAAAGTGTCTGCCCTCAAACCCAGTCCACTGCATTTCTGGGCACCTTATCATCCAGATATCAGGTCAGTCCTAAACATCTGGACCATAACCAACGTCATAGTGAATCCTGCATGTATGCACTTTTTATTCAGTACCCGGACATGCAGCAGACACGGGAACTGGATGCAGTGCAGTATGTACTAAGCCTCGGAGAGAGATAAAGTGGATGGAGGTAAAGAACCAGCCAACCAGCTCCTAACTGTCATTATTCAAACACAGCCTGTAACATGGCAGTTAGGAGCTGATTGGCTGTTACTTTACCTCTGGCCACTTTATCTCTCTTTAAGGCATAGGTCTGCAAACTCGGTCCTCATTACCCCCACACAGTGCATGTTTTGCAGGTCTCCTCACAGAATCACAAGTGAAATAATGAACTCCGCCTGCGGACCTTTTCAAATGTGTCTGTGAGTAATTAATCCACCTGTGCACCTGCTGGGTTACCTGCAAAACATGCACTGTGTGGGGGTAATAAGGACCGAGTTTGCAGATCTATGCTTTAAGGCTTAGTACATAGTCCCCCTATGTCTGTTTCCCAACAATGGATGAGTGTGAACATATAAATGGTGTCATTTCACCAATGTACTATGCTGAGTCCGCATGCTACTTCTCCTCCAAAAGGTAAGTATAGCTCTCACTTCCGCGTGGAACCACAAGTCTCAGCCAGTCTGCTTGGAATTTTTCCTGTCAGCTGCTTATCTGCGTCACACTGCTGGATGGCGTCTCCCGGCGCTCCTCTCTCAGCAGCTACAACTGTCGCCCCTCCAACTGCTCCCTTTTATTTGGAAATCAACTCTGGGCCCCTCTTTTAAAATGGCCAAATTAGAGGAGGCTCTCACTGGCCACAAAATGGCTGTCATCAGAATAATCACCTGTAAAGTGATCTTTTGGGAAAGTAGCATATTACTTGTGGGTGGGACAGGTGTGTAAGTAATACCTCACAGCCTCAGCAGGGGATCACAGGAGGCCATCTTCTCTAGGCCCCAATGCCTGGTGTGGGCCCACGTCTGCAAGGTTCCAGCAGTAGCAGCACCGTCCTGAGGTGCACAGGAATCCTTGTGCCAAGCCACTGCTAATTCCAGACAGCTGCCTGAGTCCACAATGTGTTCCTGGCTCCCAGCAATCCTCCACCCATGGCCTGGACTCTGTGCAAAGCAGCCCAAGCCTTCAACCGCCATTCCCAGTCACCAAGGAGACCAGCGCTGTCCTGAAGAAGGCTTTCCGTAGCCCTTCCCATTCTGTGGCAGACGTGGCCCACGCCAGCCACTGCCCAAGTAATGAGGCCAGAAACAAAGCACTTAGCTGCTAAGGGCCTGGGAGAGGGCAGGCTGCAGGGAAAGCTGCCCACCTACCCACCCTAGTGTGATGGCCTTGCTGCTGTAAGGCGCTAGGGGCGAGGCCATCTGTAAAGATATAAGAAAGGGTCTGAGACGCTGCTGCGTAGTAACAGGAATGCCAGACGGAGGCCAGGGTGTGACAGTAGGATTGTGGGGCAATAAGGAGGAATACAGGGGGTATAGGAACTTAGGTCATACTTGCCTACCTGACCATGAGGGAGAAAATGCTCTGTTCCTGGACTTTCCTGGTAACCTTTGGTGAAACACCTTTCTTATCAATTAACTAGCTCACCACAGGTGATGGCAATCATACATTACCAGGAAAGTCCAGGAACAGAGCATTTTCTCCCTCATGGAGAGGCCGGGTCAGGTAGGCAAGTATGAGGAAGGTTCCAGAGGCTGCAGCAGCAGTAAGATGTGGCCGGATGATAGGGGAAGAGAGAGGGAGCCTTGTGCTGTGATGCAGGCAGAGTCTGGAGCTGAGTAACAAGCAACGTGCAGCTGGGCTGGGGAGGTGGATCCAGGCTGCTGGTGACAAGTAGAAAAGGAGCAAGTGAGAGCCTTGTCTCTGCCTACGGCCACACCACCCTGAACACGCCCGATCTCGTCTGATCTCGGAAGCTAAGCAGGGTCAGGCCTGGTTAGTACTTGGATGGGAGACCGCCTGGGAATACCAGGTGCTGTAGGCTTTTGCTTTTCTAGGCTGCAACCAGCAGGGGTCGCTCTTGTCAGCTTCTTTTTCTTCTTCATTTTTTCAAATTAAACTTTTTGCTTTCTTTCTTTCTTTCATTCCTCTATGTTCATGCAGAAAACCCGAACCGTTTACCACTCGGCGGCAGCCCCATACTCATCAGGATAATGCATACACCACTACGTTAGCAGCGCCGTACATCCCACCTAGTGTCACCGACACAGTGAAATCACAGCGATGCTGCGCCCAAATTTCCTGCTGCAACAGACAGTGCGCTAAAGGCGTCACCTGGCACACATGTTATACGGCCACCTCACACACTGGCAAATTGTCTGCCCTCAAACCCAGTCCACTGCATTTCTGGGCACCTTATCATCCAGATATCAGGTCAGTCCTAAACATCTGGACCATAACCAACGTCATAGTGAATCCTGCATGTATGCACTTTTTATTCAGTACCCGGACATGCAGCAGACACGGGAACTGGATGCAGTGCAGTATGTACTAAGCCTCGGAGAGAGATAAAGTGGATGGAGGTAAAGAACCAGCCAACCAGCTCCTAACTGTCATTATTCAAACACAGCCTGTAACATGGCAGTTAGGAGCTGATTGGCTGTTACTTTACCTCTGGCCACTTTATCTCTCTTTAAGGCATAGGTCTGCAAACTCGGTCCTCATTACCCCCACACAGGGCATGTTTTGCAGGTCTCCTCACAGAATCACAAGTGAAATAATGAACTCCGCCTGCGGACCTTTTCAAATGTGTCTGTGAGTAATTAATCCACCTGTGCACCTGCTGGGTTACCTGCAAAACATGCACTGTGTGGGGGTAATAAGGACCGAGTTTGCAGATCTATGCTTTAAGGCTTAGTACATAGTCCCCCTATGTCTGTTTCCCAACAATGGATGAGTGTGAACATATAAATGGTGTCATTTCACCAATGTACTATGCTGAGTCCGCATGCTACTTCTCCTCCAAAAGGTAAGTATAGCTCTCACTTCCGCGTGGAACCACAAGTCTCAGCCAGTCTGCTTGGAATTTTTCCTGTCAGCTGCTTATCTGCGTCACACTGCTGGATGGCGTCTCCCGGCGCTCCTCTCTCAGCAGCTACAACTGTCGCCCCTCCAACTGCTCCCTTTTATTTGGAAATCAACTCTGGGCCCCTCTTTTAAAATGGCCAAATTAGAGGAGGCTCTCACTGGCCACAAAATGGCTGTCATCAGAATAATCACCTGTAAAGTGATCTTTTGGGAAAGTAGCATATTACTTGTGGGTGGGACAGGTGTGTAAGTAATACCTCACAGCCTCAGCAGGGGATCACAGGAGGCCATCTTCTCTAGGCCCCAATGCCTGGTGTGGGCCCACGTCTGCAAGGTTCCAGCAGTAGCAGCACCGTCCTGAGGTGCACAGGAATCCTTGTGCCAAGCCACTGCTAATTCCAGACAGCTGCCTGAGTCCACAATGTGTTCCTGGCTCCCAGCAATCCTCCACCCATGGCCTGGACTCTGTGCAAAGCAGCCCAAGCCTTCAACCGCCATTCCCAGTCACCAAGGAGACCAGCGCTGTCCTGAAGAAGGCTTTCCGTAGCCCTTCCCATTCTGTGGCAGACGTGGCCCACGCCAGCCACTGCCCAAGTAATGAGGCCAGAAACAAAGCACTTAGCTGCTAAGGGCCTGGGAGAGGGCAGGCTGCAGGGAAAGCTGCCCACCTACCCACCCTAGTGTGATGGCCTTGCTGCTGTAAGGCGCTAGGGGCGAGGCCATCTGTAAAGATATAAGAAAGGGTCTGAGACGCTGCTGCGTAGTAACAGGAATGCCAGACGGAGGCCAGGGTGTGACAGTAGGATTGTGGGGCAATAAGGAGGAATACAGGGGGTATAGGAACTTAGGTCATACTTGCCTACCTGACCATGAGGGAGAAAATGCTCTGTTCCTGGACTTTCCTGGTAACCTTTGGTGAAACACCTTTCTTATCAATTAACTAGCTCACCACAGGTGATGGCAAACATACATTACCAGGAAAGTCCAGGAACAGAGCATTTTCTCCCTCATGGAGAGGCCGGGTCAGGTAGGCAAGTATGAGGAAGGTTCCAGAGGCTGCAGCAGCAGTAAGATGTGGCCGGATGATAGGGGAAGAGAGAGGGAGCCTTGTGCTGTGATGCAGGCAGAGTCTGGAGCTGAGTAACAAGCAACGTGCAGCTGGGCTGGGGAGGTGGATCCAGGCTGCTGGTGACAAGTAGAAAAGGAGCAAGTGAGAGCCTTGTCTCTGCCTACGGCCACACCACCCTGAACACGCCCGATCTCGTCTGATCTCGGAAGCTAAGCAGGGTCAGTCCTGGTTAGTACTTGGATGGGAGACCGCCTGGGAATACCAGGTGCTGTAGGCTTTTGCTTTTCTAGGCTGCAACCAGCAGGGGTCGCTCTTGTCAGCTTCTTTTTCTTCTTCATTTTTTCAAATTAAACTTTTTGCTTTCTTTCTTTCTTTCATTCCTCTATGTTCATGCAGAAAACCCGAACCGTTTACCACTCGGCGGCAGCCCCATACTCATCAGGATAATGCATACACCACTACGTTAGCAGCGCCGTACATCCCACCTAGTGTCACCGACACAGTGAAATCACAGCGATGCTGCGCCCAAATTTCCTGCTGCAACAGACAGTGCGCTAAAGGCGTCACCTGGCACACATGTTATACGGCCACCTCACACACTGGCAAATTGTCTGCCCTCAAACCCAGTCCACTGCATTTCTGGGCACCTTATCATCCAGATATCAGGTCAGTCCTAAACATCTGGACCATAACCAACGTCATAGTGAATCCTGCATGTATGCACTTTTTATTCAGTACCCGGACATGCAGCAGACACGGGAACTGGATGCAGTGCAGTATGTACTAAGCCTCGGAGAGAGATAAAGTGGATGGAGGTAAAGAACCAGCCAACCAGCTCCTAACTGTCATTATTCAAACACAGCCTGTAACATGGCAGTTAGGAGCTGATTGGCTGTTACTTTACCTCTGGCCACTTTATCTCTCTTTAAGGCATAGGTCTGCAAACTCGGTCCTCATTACCCCCACACAGTGCATGTTTTGCAGGTCTCCTCACAGAATCACAAGTGAAATAATGAACTCCGCCTGCGGACCTTTTCAAATGTGTCTGTGAGTAATTAATCCACCTGTGCACCTGCTGGGTTACCTGCAAAACATGCACTGTGTGGGGGTAATAAGGACCGAGTTTGCAGATCTATGCTTTAAGGCTTAGTACATAGTCCCCCTATGTCTGTTTCCCAACAATGGATGAGTGTGAACATATAAATGGTGTCATTTCACCAATGTACTATGCTGAGTCCGCATGCTACTTCTCCTCCAAAAGGTAAGTATAGCTCTCACTTCCGCGTGGAACCACAAGTCTCAGCCAGTCTGCTTGGAATTTTTCCTGTCAGCTGCTTATCTGCGTCACACTGCTGGATGGCGTCTCCCGGCGCTCCTCTCTCAGCAGCTACAACTGTCGCCCCTCCAACTGCTCCCTTTTATTTGGAAATCAACTCTGGGCCCCTCTTTTAAAATGGCCAAATTAGAGGAGGCTCTCACTGGCCACAAAATGGCTGTCATCAGAATAATCACCTGTAAAGTGATCTTTTGGGAAAGTAGCATATTACTTGTGGGTGGGACAGGTGTGTAAGTAATACCTCACAGCCTCAGCAGGGGATCACAGGAGGCCATCTTCTCTAGGCCCCAATGCCTGGTGTGGGCCCACGTCTGCAAGGTTCCAGCAGTAGCAGCACCGTCCTGAGGTGCACAGGAATCCTTGTGCCAAGCCACTGCTAATTCCAGACAGCTGCCTGAGTCCACAATGTGTTCCTGGCTCCCAGCAATCCTCCACCCATGGCCTGGACTCTGTGCAAAGCAGCCCAAGCCTTCAACCGCCATTCCCAGTCACCAAGGAGACCAGCGCTGTCCTGAAGAAGGCTTTCCGTAGCCCTTCCCATTCTGTGGCAGACGTGGCCCACGCCAGCCACTGCCCAAGTAATGAGGCCAGAAACAAAGCACTTAGCTGCTAAGGGCCTGGGAGAGGGCAGGCTGCAGGGAAAGCTGCCCACCTACCCACCCTAGTGTGATGGCCTTGCTGCTGTAAGGCGCTAGGGGCGAGGCCATCTGTAAAGATATAAGAAAGGGTCTGAGACGCTGCTGCGTAGTAACAGGAATGCCAGACGGAGGCCAGGGTGTGACAGTAGGATTGTGGGGCAATAAGGAGGAATACAGGGGGTATAGGAACTTAGGTCATACTTGCCTACCTGACCCTCTCCATGAGGGAGAAAATGCTCTGTTCCTGGACTTTCCTGGTAACCTTTGGTGAAACACCTTTCTTATCAATTAACTAGCTCACCACAGGTGATGGCAATCATACATTACCAGGAAAGTCCAGGAACAGAGCATTTTCTCCCTCATGGAGAGGCCGGGTCAGGTAGGCAAGTATGAGGAAGGTTCCAGAGGCTGCAGCAGCAGCAGTAAGATGTGGCCGGATGATAGGGGAAGAGAGAGGGAGCCTTGTGCTGTGATGCAGGCAGAGTCTGGAGCTGAGTAACAAGCAACGTGCAGCTGGGCTGGGGAGGTGGATCCAGGCTGCTGGTGACAAGTAGAAAAGGAGCAAGTGAGAGCCTTGTCTCTGCCTACGGCCACACCACCCTGAACACGCCCGATCTCGTCTGATCTCGGAAGCTAAGCAGGGTCAGGCCTGGTTAGTACTTGGATGGGAGACCGCCTGGGAATACCAGGTGCTGTAGGCTTTTGCTTTTCTAGGCTGCAACCAGCAGGGGTCGCTCTTGTCAGCTTCTTTTTCTTCTTCATTTTTTCAAATGAAACTTTTTTCTTTCTTTCTGTCTTTCATTCCTCTATGTTCATGCAGAAAACCCGAACCGTTTACCACTCGGCGGCAGCCCCATACTCATCAGGATAATGCATACACCACTACGTTAGCAGCGCCGTACATCCCACCTAGTGTCACCGACACAGTGAAATCACAGCGATGCTGCGCCCAAATTTCCTGCTGCAACAGACAGTGCGCTAAAGGCGTCACCTGGCACACAGGTTATACGGCCACCTCACACACTGGCAAAGTGTCTGCCCTCAAACCCAGTCCACTGCATTGCTGGGCACCTTATCATCCAGATATCAGGTCAGTCCTAAACATCTGGACCCTAACCAACGTCATAGTGAATCCTGCATGTATGCACTTTTTATTCAGTACCCGGACATGCAGCAGACACGGGAACTGGATGCAATGCAATATGTACTAAGCCTCGGAGAGAGATAAAGTGGATGGAGGTAAAGGACCAGCCAACCAGCTCCTAACTGTCATTATTCAAACACAGCCTGTAACATGGCAGTTAGGAGCTGATTGGCTGTTACTTTACCTCTGGCCACTTTATCTCTCTTTAAGGCATAGGTCTGCAAACTCGGTCCTCATTACCCCCACACAGTGCATGTTTTGCAGGTCTCCTCACAGAATCACAAGTGAAATAATGAACTCCGCCTGCGGACCTTTTCAAATGTGTCTGTGAGTAATTAATCCACCTGTGCACCTGCTGGGTTACCTGCAAAACATGCACTGTGTGGGGGTAATAAGGACCGAGTTTGCAGATCTATGCTTTAAGGCTTAGTACATAGTCCCCCTATGTCTGTTTCCCAACAATGGATGAGTGTGAACATATAAATGGTGTCATTTCACCAATGTACTATGCTGAGTCCGCATGCTGCTACTTCTCCTCCAAAAGGTAAGTATAGCTCTCACTTCCGCGTGGAACCACAAGTCTCAGCCAGTCTGCTTGGAATTTTTCCTGTCAGCTGCTTATCTGCGTCACACTGCTGGATGGCGTCTCCCGGCGCTCCTCTCTCAGCAGCTACAACTGTCGCCCCTCCAACTGCTCCCTTTTATTTGGAAATCAACTCTGGGCCCCTCTTTTAAAATGGCCAAATTAGAGGAGGCTCTCACTGGCCACAAAATGGCTGTCATCAGAATAATCACCTGTAAAGTGATCTTTTGGGAAAGTAGCATATTACTTGTGGGTGGGACAGGTGTGTAAGTAATACCTCACAGCCTCAGCAGGGGATCACAGGAGGCCATCTTCTCTAGGCCCCAATGCCTGGTGTGGGCCCACGTCTGCAATGTTCCAGCAGTAGCAGCACCGTCCTGAGGTGCACAGGAATCCTTGTGCAAAGCCACTGCTAATTCCAGACAGCTGCCTGAGTCCACAATGTGTTCCTGGCTCCCAGCAACCCTCCACCCGTGGCCTGGACTCTGTGCAAAGCAGCCCAAGCCTTCAACCGCCATTCCCAGTCACCAAGGAGACCAGCGCTGTCCTGAAGAAGGCTTTCCGTAGCCCTTCCCATTCTGTGGCAGACGTGGCCCATGCCAGCCACTGCCCAAGTAATGAGGCCAGAAACAAAGCACTTAGCTGCTAAGGGCCTGGGAGAGGGCAGGCTGCAGGGAAAGCTGCCCACCTACCCACCCTAGTGTGATGGCCTTGCTGCTGTAAGGCGCTAGGGGCGAGGCCATCTGTAAAGATATAAGAAAGGGTCTGAGACGCTGCTGCGTAGTAACAGGAATGCCAGAAGGAGGCCAGGGTGTGACAGTAGGATTGTGGGGCAATAAGGAGGAATACAGGGGGTATAGGAACTTAGGTCATACTTGCCTACCTGACCCTCTCCATGAGGGAGAAAATGCTCTGTTCCTGGACTTTCCTGGTAACCTTTGGTGAAACACCTTTCTTATCAATTAACTAGCTCACCACAGGTGATGGCAATCATACATTACCAGGAAAGTCCAGGAACAGAGCATTTTCTCCCTCATGGAGAGGCCGGGTCAGGTAGGCAAGTATGAGGAAGGTTCCAGAGGCTGCAGCAGCAGCAGTAAGATGTGGCCGGATGATAGGGGAAGAGAGAGGGAGCCTTGTGCTGTGATGCAGGCAGAGTCTGGAGCTGAGTAACAAGCAACGTGCAGCTGGGCTGGGGAGGTGGATCCAGGCTGCTGGTGACAAGTAGAAAAGGAGCAAGTGAGAGCCTTGTCTCTGCCTACGGCCACACCACCCTGAACACGCCCGATCTCGTCTGATCTCGGAAGCTAAGCAGGGTCAGG
Source organism: Pseudophryne corroboree (assembly GCF_028390025.1). Classification (NCBI taxonomy): domain Eukaryota; kingdom Metazoa; phylum Chordata; class Amphibia; order Anura; family Myobatrachidae; genus Pseudophryne; species Pseudophryne corroboree. The sequence continues at coordinate 7,256,585 of NC_086448.1, forward strand.
CCTGGTTAGTACTTGGATGGGAGACCGCCTGGGAATACCAGGTGCTGTAGGCTTTTGCTTTTCTAGGCTGCAACCAGCAGGGGTCGCTCTTGTCAGCTTCTTTTTCTTCTTCATTTTTTCAAATGAAACTTTTTTCTTTCTTTCTGTCTTTCATTCCTCTATGTTCATGCAGAAAACCCGAACCGTTTACCACTCGGCGGCAGCCCCATACTCATCAGGATAATGCATACACCACTACGTTAGCAGCGCCGTACATCCCACCTAGTGTCACCGACACAGTGAAATCACAGCGATGCTGCGCCCAAATTTCCTGCTGCAACAGACAGTGCGCTAAAGGCGTCACCTGGCACACAGGTTATACGGCCACCTCACACACTGGCAAAGTGTCTGCCCTCAAACCCAGTCCACTGCATTGCTGGGCACCTTATCATCCAGATATCAGGTCAGTCCTAAACATCTGGACCCTAACCAACGTCATAGTGAATCCTGCATGTATGCACTTTTTATTCAGTACCCGGACATGCAGCAGACACGGGAACTGGATGCAGTGCAGTATGTACTAAGCCTCGGAGAGAGATAAAGTGGATGGAGGTAAAGAACCAGCCAACCAGCTCCTAACTGTCATTATTCAAACACAGCCTGTAAAATGGCAGTTAGGAGCTGATTGGCTGTTACTTTACCTCTGGCCACTTTATCTCTCTTTAAGGCATAGGTCTGCAAACTCGGTCCTCATTACCCCCACACAGTGCATGTTTTGCAGGTCTCCTCACAGAATCACAAGTGAAATAATGAACTCCGCCTGCGGACCTTTTAAAATGTGTCTGTGAGTAATTAATCCACCTGTGCACCTGCTGGGTGTGGGGGTAATAAGGACCGAGTTTGCAGATCTATGCTTTAAGGCTTAGTACATAGTCCCCCTATGTCTGTTTCCCAACAATGGATGAGTGTGAACATATAAATGGTGTCATTTCACCAATGTACTATGCTGAGTCCGCATGCTACTTCTCCTCCAAAAGGTAAGTATAGCTCTCACTTCCGCGTGGAACCACAAGTCTCAGCCAGTCTGCTTGGAATTCTTCCTGTCAGCTGCTTATCTGCGTCACACTGCTGGATGGCGTCTCCCGGCGCTCCTCTCTCAGCAGCTACAACTGTCGCCCCTCCAACTGCTCCCTTTTATTTGGAAATCAACTCTGGGCCCCTCTTTTAAAATGGCCAAATTAGAGGAGGCTCTCACTGGCCACAAAATGGCTGTCATCAGAATAATCACCTGTAAAGTGATCTTTTGGGAAAGTAGCATATTACTTGTGGGTGGGACAGGTGTGTAAGTAATACCTCACAGCCTCAGCAGGGGATCACAGGAGGCCATCTTCTCTAGGCCCCAATGCCTGGTGTGGGCCCACGTCTGCAAAGTTCCAGCAGTAGCAGCACCGTCCTGAGGTGCACAGGAATCCTTGTGCAAAGCCACTGCTAATTCCAGACAGCTGCCTGAGTCCACAATGTGTTCCTGGCTCCCAGCAACCCTCCACCCATGGCCTGGACTCTGTGCAAAGCAGCCCAAGCCTTCAACCGCCATTCCCAGTCACCAAGGAGACCAGCGCTGTCCTGAAGAAGGCTTTCCGTAGCCCTTCCCATTCTGTGGCAGACGTGGCCCACGCCAGCCACTGCCCAAGTAATGAGGCCAGAAACAAAGCACTTACCTGCTAAGGGCCTGGGAGAGGGCAGGCTGCAGGGAAAGCTGCCCACCTACCCACCCTAGTGTGATGGCCTTGCTGCTGTAAGGCGCTAGGGGCGAGGCCATCTGTAAAGATATAAGAAAGGGTCTGAGACGCTGCTGCGTAGTAACAGGAATGCCAGACGGAGGCCAGGGTGTGACAGTAGGATTGTGGGGCAATAAGGAGGAATACAGGGGGTATAGGAACTTAGGTCATACTTGCCTACCTGACCCTCTCCATGAGGGAGAAAATGCTCTGTTCCTGGACTTTCCTGGTAACCTTTGGTGAAACACCTTTCTTATCAATTAACTAGCTCACCACAGGTGATGGCAATCATACATTACCAGGAAAGTCCAGGAACAGAGCATTTTCTCCCTCATGGAGAGGCCGGGTCAGGTAGGCAAGTATGAGGAAGGTTCCAGAGGCTGCAGCAGCAGCAGTAAGATGTGGCCGGATGATAGGGGAAGAGAGAGGGAGCCTTGTGCTGTGATGCAGGCAGAGTCTGGAGCTGAGTAACAAGCAACGTGCAGCTGGGCTGGGGAGGTGGATCCAGGCTGCTGGTGACAAGTAGAAAAGGAGCAAGTGAGAGCCTTGTCTCTGCCTACGGCCACACCACCCTGAACACGCCCGATCTCGTCTGATCTCGGAAGCTAAGCAGGGTCAGGCCTGGTTAGTACTTGGATGGGAGACCGCCTGGGAATACCAGGTGCTGTAGGCTTTTGCTTTTCTAGGCTGCAACCAGCAGGGGTCGCTCTTGTCAGCTTCTTTTTCTTCTTCATTTTTTCAAATGAAACTTTTTTCTTTCTTTCTGTCTTTCATTCCTCTATGTTCATGCAGAAAACCCGAACCGTTTACCACTCGGCGGCAGCCCCATACTCATCAGGATAATGCATACACCACTACGTTAGCAGCGCCGTACATCCCACCTAGTGTCACCGACACAGTGAAATCACAGCGATGCTGCGCCCAAATTTCCTGCTGCAACAGACAGTGCGCTAAACGCGCCACCTGGCACACAGGTTATACGGCCACCTCACACACTGGCAAAGTGTCTGCCCTCAAACCCAGTCCACTGCATTGCTGGGCACCTTATCATCCAGATATCAGGTCAGTCCTAAACATCTGGACCATAACCAACGTCATAGTGAATCCTGCATGTATGCACTTTTTATTCAGTACCCGGACATGCAGCAGACACGGGAACTGGATGCAGTGCAATATGTACTAAGCCTCGGAGAGAGATAAAGTGGATGGAGGTAAAGAACCAGCCAACCAGCTCCTAACTGTCATTATTCAAACACAGCCTGTAACATGGCAGTTAGGAGCTGATTGGCTGTTACTTTACCTCTGGCCACTTTATCTCTCTTTAAGGCATAGGTCTGCAAACTCGGTCCTCATTACCCCCACACAGTGCATGTTTTGCAGGTCTCCTCACAGAATCACAAGTGAAATAATGAACTCCGCCTGCGGACCTTTTCAAATGTGTCTGTGAGTAATTAATCCACCTGTGCACCTGCTGGGTTACCTGCAAAACATGCACTGTGTGGGGGTAATAAGGACCGAGTTTGCAGATCTATGCTTTAAGGCTTAGTACATAGTCCCCCTATGTCTGTTTCCCAACAATGGATGAGTGTGAACATATAAATGGTGTCCTTTCACCAATGTACTATGCTGAGTCCGCATGCTACTTCTCCTCCAAAAGGTAAGTATAGCTCTCACTTCCGCGTGGAACCACAAGTCTCAGCCAGTCTGCTTGGAATTTTTCCTGTCAGCTGCTTATCTGCGTCACACTGCTGGATGGCGTCTCCCGGCGCTCCTCTCTCAGCAGCTACAACTGTCGCCCCTCCAACTGCTCCCTTTTATTTTGAAATCAACTCTGGGCCCCTCTTTTAAAATGGCCAAATTAGAGGAGGCTCTCACTGGCCACAAAATGGCTGTCATCAGAATAATCACCTGTAAAGTGATCTTTTGGGAAAGTAGCATATTACTTGTGGGTGGGACAGGTGTGTAAGTAATACCTCACAGCCTCAGCAGGGGATCACAGGAGGCCATCTTCTCTAGGCCCCAATGCCTGGTGTGGGCCCACGTCTGCAATGTTCCAGCAGTAGCAGCACCGTCCTGAGGTGCACAGGAATCCTTGTGCAAAGCCACTGCTAATTCCAGACAGCTGCCTGAGTCCACAATGTGTTCCTGGCTCCCAGCAACCCTCCACCCGTGGCCTGGACTCTGTGCAAAGCAGCCCAAGCCTTCAACCGCCATTCCCAGTCACCAAGGAGACCAGCGCTGTCCTGAAGAAGGCTTTCCGTAGCCCTTCCCATTCTGTGGCAGACGTGGCCCATGCCAGCCACTGCCCAAGTAATGAGGCCAGAAACAAAGCACTTAGCTGCTAAGGGCCTGGGAGAGGGCAGGCTGCAGGGAAAGCTGCCCACCTACCCACCCTAGTGTGATGGCCTTGCTGCTGTAAGGCGCTAGGGGCGAGGCCATCTGTAAAGATATAAGAAAGGGTCTGAGACGCTGCTGCGTAGTAACAGGAATGCCAGAAGGAGGCCAGGGTGTGACAGTAGGATTGTGGGGCAATAAGGAGGAATACAGGGGGTATAGGAACTTAGGTCATACTTGCCTACCTGACCCTCTCCATGAGGGAGAAAATGCTCTGTTCCTGGACTTTCCTGGTAACCTTTGGTGAAACACCTTTCTTATCAATTAACTAGCTCACCGCAGGTGATGGCAATCATACATTACCAGGAAAGTCCAGGAACAGAGCATTTTCTCCCTCATGGAGAGGGTCAGGTAGGCAAGTATGAGGAAGGTTCCAGAGGCAGCAGCAGCAGTAAGATGTGGCCGGATGATAGGAGAAGAGAGAGGGAGCCTTGTGCTGTGATGCAGGCAGAGTCTGGAGCTGAGTAACAAGCAACGTGCAGCTGGGCTGGGGAGGTGGATCCAGGCTGCTGGTGACAAGTAGAAAAGGAGCAAGTGAGAGCCTTGTCTCTGCCTACGGCCACACCACCCTGAACACGCCCGATCTCGCCTGATCTCGGAAGCTAAGCAGGGTCAGGCCTGGTTAGTACTTGGATGGGAGACCGCCTGGGAATACCAGGTGCTGTAGGCTTTTGCTTTTCTAGGCTGCAACCAGCAGGGGTCGCTCTTGTCAGCTTCTTTTTCTTCTTCATTTTTTCAAATTAAACTTTTTTCTTTCTTTCTTTCTTTCATTCCTCTATGTTCATGCAGAAAACCCGAACCGTTTACCACTCGGCGGCAGCCCCATACTCATCAGGATAATGCATACACCACTACGTTAGCAGCGCCGTACATCCCACCTAGTGTCACCGACACAGTGAAATCACAGCGATGCTGCGCCCAAATTTCCTGCTGCAACAGACAGTGCGCTAAAGGCGTCACCTGGCACACAGGTTATACGGCCACCTCACACACTGGCAAAGTGTCTGCCCTCAAACCCAGTCCACTGCATTGCTGGGCACCTTATCATCCAGATATCAGGTCAGTCCTAAACATCTGGACCATAACCAACGTCATAGTGAATCCTGCATGTATGCACTTTTTATTCAGTGCCCGGACATGCAGCAGACACGGGAACTGGATGCAGTGCAATATGTACTAAGCCTCGGAGAGAGATAAAGTGGATGGAGGTAAAGAACCAGCCAACCAGCTCCTAACTGTCATTATTCAAACACAGCCTGTAACATGGCAGTTAGGAGCTGATTGGCTGTTACTTTACCTCTGGCCACTTTATCTCTCTTTAAGGCATAGGTCTGCAAACTCGGTCCTCATTACCCCCACACAGGGCATGTTTTGCAGGTCTCCTCACAGAATCACAAGTGAAATAATGAACTCCGCCTGCGGACCTTTTCAAATGTGTCTGTGAGTAATTAATCCACCTGTGCACCTGCTGGGTTACCTGCAAAACATGCACTGTGTGGGGGTAATAAGGACCGAGTTTGCAGATCTATGCTTTAAGGCTTAGTACATAGTCCCCCTATGTCTGTTTCCCAACAATGGATGAGTGTGAACATATAAATGGTGTCCTTTCACCAATGTACTATGCTGAGTCCGCATGCTACTTCTCCTCCAAAAGGTAAGTATAGCTCTCACTTCCGCGTGGAACCACAAGTCTCAGCCAGTCTGCTTGGAATTTTTCCTGTCAGCTGCTTATCTGCGTCACACTGCTGGATGGCGTCTCCCGGCGCTCCTCTCTCAGCAGCTACAACTGTCGCCCCTCCAACTGTTCCCTTTTATTTGGAAATCAACTCTGGGCCCCTCTTTTAAAATGGCCAAATTAGAGGAGGCTCTCACTGGCCACAAAATGGCTGTCATCAGAATAATCACCTGTAAAGTGATCTTTTGGGAAAGTAGCATATTACTTGTGGGTGGGACAGGTGTGTAAGTAATACCTCACAGCCTCAGCAGGGGATCACAGGAGGCCATCTTCTCTAGGCCCCAATGCCTGGTGTGGGCCCACGTCTGCAATGTTCCAGCAGTAGCAGCACCGTCCTGAGGTGCACAGGAATCCTTGTGCAAAGCCACTGCTAATTCCAGACAGCTGCCTGAGTCCACAATGTGTTCCTGGCTCCCAGCAACCCTCCACCCGTGGCCTGGACTCTGTGCAAAGCAGCCCAAGCCTTCAACCGCCATTCCCAGTCACCAAGTAGACCAGCGCTGTCCTGAAGAAGGCTTTCCGTAGCCCTTCCCATTCTGTGGCAGACGTGGCCCACGCCAGCCACTGCCCAAGTAATGAGGCCAGAAACAAAGCACTTAGCTGCTAAGGGCCTGGGAGAGGGCAGGCTGCAGGGAAAGCTGCCCACCTACCCACCCTAGTGTGATGGCCTTGCTGCTGTAAGGCGCTAGGGGCGAGGCCATCTGTAAAGATATAAGAAAGGGTCTGAGACGCTGCTGCGTAGTAACAGGAATGCCAGACGGAGGCCAGGGTGTGACAGTAGGATTGTGGGGCAATAAGGAGGAATACAGGGGGTATAGGAACTTAGGTCATACTTGCCTACCTGACCCTCTCCATGAGGGAGAAAATGCTCTGTTCCTGGACTTTCCTGGTAACCTTTGGTGAAACACCTTTCTTATCAATTAACTAGCTCACCGCAGGTGATGGCAATCATACATTACCAGGAAAGTCCAGGAACAGAGCATTTTCTCCCTCATGGAGAGGGTCAGGTAGGCAAGTATGAGGAAGGTTCCAGAGGCTGCAGCAGCAGCAGCAAGATGTGGCCGGATGATAGGGGAAGAGAGAGGGAGCCTTGTGCTGTGATGCAGGCAGAGTCTGGAGCTGAGTAACAAGCAACGTGCAGCTGGGCTGGGGAGGTGGATCCAGGCTGCTGGTGACAAGTAGAAAAGGAGCAAGTGAGAGCCTTGTCTCTGCCTACGGCCACACCACCCTGAACACGCCCGATCTCGTCTGATCTCGGAAGCTAAGCAGGGTCAGGCCTGGTTAGTACTTGGATGGGAGACCGCCTGGGAATACCAGGTGCTGTAAGCTTTTGCTTTTCTAGGCTGCAACCAGCAGGGGTCGCTCTTGTCAGCTTCTTTTTCTTCTTCATTTTTTCAAATTAAACTTTTTTCTTTCTTTCTTTCTTTCATTCCTCTATGTTCATGCAGAAAACCCGAACCGTTTACCACTCGGCGGCAGCCCCATACTCATCAGGATAATGCATACACCACTACGTTAGCAGCGCCGTACATCCCACCTAGTGTCACCGACACAGTGAAATCACAGCGATGCTGCGCCCAAATTTCCTGCTGCAACAGACAGTGCGCTAAAGGCGTCACCTGGCACACAGGTTATACGGCCACCTCACACACTGGCAAAGTGTCTGCCCTCAAACCCAGTCCACTGCATTGCTGGGCACCTTATCATCCAGATATCAGGTCAGTCCTAAACATCTGGACCATAACCAACGTCATAGTGAATCCTGCATGTATGCACTTTTTATTCAGTGCCCGGACATGCAGCAGACACGGGAACTGGATGCAGTGCAGTATGTACTAAGCCTCGGAGAGAGATAAAGTGGATGGAGGTAAAGAACCAGCCAACCAGCTCCTAACTGTCATTATTCAAACACAGCCTGTAACATGGCAGTTAGGAGCTGATTGGCTGTTACTTTACCTCTGGCCACTTTATCTCTCTTTAAGGCATAGGTCTGCAAACTCGGTCCTCATTACCCCCACACAGGGCATGTTTTGCAGGTCTCCTCACAGAATCACAAGTGAAATAATGAACTCCGCCTGCGGACCTTTTCAAATGTGTCTGTGAGTAATTAATCCACCTGTGCACCTGCTGGGTTACCTGCAAAACATGCACTGTGTGGGGGTAATAAGGACCGAGTTTGCAGATCTATGCTTTAAGGCTTAGTACATAGTCCCCCTATGTCTGTTTCCCAACAATGGATGAGTGTGAACATATAAATGGTGTCATTTCACCAATGTACTATGCTGAGTCCGCATGCTACTTCTCCTCCAAAAGGTAAGTATAGCTCTCACTTCCGCGTGGAACCACAAGTCTCAGCCAGTCTGCTTGGAATTTTTCCTGTCAGCTGCTTATCTGCGTCACACTGCTGGATGGCGTCTCCCGGCGCGCTCCTCTCTCAGCAGCTACAACTGTCGCCCCTCCAACTGCTCCCTTTTATTTGGAAATCAACTCTGGGCCCCTCTTTTAAAATGGCCAAATTAGAGGAGGCTCTCACTGGCCACAAAATGGCTGTCATCAGAATAATCACCTGTAAAGTGATCTTTTGGGAAAGTAGCATATTACTTGTGGGTGGGACAGGTGTGTAAGTAATACCTCACAGCCTCAGCAGGGGATCACAGGAGGCCATCTTCTCTAGGCCCCAATGCCTGGTGTGGGCCCACGTCTGCAATGTTCCAGCAGTAGCAGCACCGTCCTGAGGTGCACAGGAATCCTTGTGCCAAGCCACTGCTAATTCCAGACAGCTGCCTGAGTCCACAATGTGTTCCTGGCTCCCAGCAATCCTCCACCCATGGCCTGGACTCTGTGCAAAGCAGCCCAAGCCTTCAACCGCCATTCCCAGTCACCAAGGAGACCAGCGCTGTCCTGAAGAAGGCTTTCCGTAGCCCTTCCCATTCTGTGGCAGACGTGGCCCACGCCAGCCACTGCCCAAGTAATGAGGCCAGAAACAAAGCACTTACCTGCTAAGGGCCTGGGAGAGGGCAGGCTGCAGGGAAAGCTGCCCACCTACTGTCAAAGTCAGAAAAATATCACGCTACACACTGCCATATATGCACCTCATGCGAGTGCCTGCTGCGTGTGCATGAGCCCTCCCGTGCGTGCGCATACTCTCAGTTGCGTGCACCCGCAGGCGCACGGTATGCGCATTTATGGTAGAGTTTATGTGCGTCTAGCGGGCGACTCAATCGTAACATATTTTAGTCATATAATGTATTTTGTAGATTATGGTCCCTTTGATAGAATCTGAAAGTTTAGTTAATATAGCATGTTCGGGGACAAAGAGATTCCTCTTTGTTTGATACGAAGGGTCAGACAGGGGTTACACAGTGGTGTTTAGTATCCATCGGAAGAGAATATAATTAGCACTATTCCGGTGTTGGTTTGAAGCGGATTACTCGCTCGTGCGTATAGTTATGGACATAAGAAGTTTATGGACATTTACTATATTTGCACTTCATTACCCATGCGGCGGGAAACCCAGTTTCCCTCCCACCTGAGCAGTTTGAAATAGTCACAGCCCACCTGTATGAACCAACCTATGACCTTTTGTTATAATGCAGAGACGAATTCCTGTGTCCAATGAACAATAAGAATGTAGGGACCATTGTACTGTACTGTGTGTAAGTGTATATAAAGACAAGCCGATCTGGGCCAGCTCTCTACTCTCTTCAACGGTTCTCATTGCTGATAATCGGGAGCTGGATATCCAGAAAGGCGCTTGCGATTGTTTCCCCTGGTGCGTAAGTTCGTACGGTATTCCATACGCCAATTGCGTACTGTGTTCTTTAGCCTTTTAGAGTGTTTTATTCAAGGTATAGAATAGGCATTGTCAATTGGGGACTCGCCCGCTCTTCACATATCTGCACTAGGTAATTCCAGCAGACATTATCGGTCAGCAAAAGGCGGGAGGTAATATTCCTCGTAGTGCTGACCAGATAAGCGTCTGCTTCGCTTAGTAAGGAGTGCTGAAGGAATCCGGAACCAAAAGGTAGGAACAGTACGTTATTGTCTTTTAAAACCTGTTTAGTTTCTGTTTTGCGAACGTACGCATAAATACACACACCTGTATTCCTTGGTTAGTATTATTTGTCCGTATTTCATTCTCCTGATTGCCACACATTAGTGATAACGTGTTGAGACATTTGTTGTTATTAATAGTTAAAAGTAATATTTAAGGGAATAATTGTAAAAGGCACGCACACAATCTTGCCTAGAATACAAGGGAGATTTGAGTGGTGGTCAGTGAAGGATTACTGTTAAAGATCATTCACATTGATAAACGTGTAGTGTGTAACTGTGGACGTACTTGGTCTGTGTACACGTGTCTTTACAAGGGCAGGGCGTACGCAGCAAGGGTCAACGCACGGAGCGTGTATTACGCAACGGAGCGTACGGATACGCCCACATGATACAAACCGCACGATAGTATTGTTTAGTAAGCGATAAGGAAATAACGCGAAAATAACACAAATCTATCTCAAATCCAAAAGTTTAAAAGTTAAAAGAAAAAGACTTTCTCTGTTGCAATTCTTCTGGGTTGAGCTAATACCGAATGAAAGGATTTCTGTGCAGAAATAAAAAAAAATTAAAGTGTACATGTGGTAAGAGTGTGTGTATATATAAGATTTATCTTTTATTACGGAAGTGGGAACCATAGGCCAGTAGAAAGAGATACACCAGCGAGAGTGATATCGTGGGGTGGCTTGGGAGGCGTCCCTTGTTAGACTCGACACATTAATGAGCAGTAGAGTCTGCTGTACATCACAGACCAGGAGGTCACAGACCAGGAGGTCACAGACCAGGAGGTCACGGAACAAGAGGTTCAGGTACAGCAGACTAGAAGTAGAGAGCACAACCGAAGAGGGGTTGGTGCGAGACCCATATAGGCCAAAGAAGCTCATCGCTGAAGGAATTTGCAGCAGAAATTTTCAATTCCACTGATCGTTCCGCACATAAGATTAGTTGCTTGTGTGCAGATACGATTGTACCGCATGTGATTGTGTGCATTAGCGTGTCTTAAATTCAGAAGAACGCTACTTGCACATTGTTAACGTGATTTGTGTAATTTTTATTTTATTTTAAGGGAAGTAGCCTGATCACTCGGGGACATTCCAACAACCGATACTTGCTGGGGACTGGAAGGTCCAACGCGCCCCAGTAAATAAAGGTTCATAGGGGCCCTAGGTTGGGTACAGCAGCTCTGGGAACAGTGATTGCAGTACTGGCCAACGTGGGCGGGAGTTAAGTGGGCGGACATCGAAGCAACACCCCTACCGCAGCCTTACCCCGGACATTTTGGTTTTCTGTGAGGGTTGCCGGAGACCCTGATTGGAAGTCAGAGGTAGTGAAAGCAACGCCTGCAGAGATGGGGGCCACTTGTTCAGGTAAGGGGCGATCAACCCAGGTTCAGGTTGATTTGAAACCGATCAATCAGGTCGGCAAGGTAATGTGTGAGAAATCAGACCAAGATGGTCATTACACAGAAATATTATGCAATGAATGGGAAAGGATGACTGTGCATGACGGGGAAAAGTTTCCCCGGGTAGGTGGTTTTAACCCAGAAGTATTACAGAATTTAAGGAGAAGAGTGTGCCTGATTAAATCTTCAAAAAGGCGTATTAGACATTATGATGATTTAAAATTGTGGCAACAGGAAAGTGAAATGCAAAGAAATTTAACTTACATATCTGACTCTCATCTTGGGAGGAGAGACATGGCAATGGAGAGGATTATGGCTGCAGAGAATGGCACAATGGTGTACGATAAAAAGGCACTTAGCAACTGTATTATAGATGATAAGACTAATTGTAATAAACGTAACGATGATAATTGTAATACTGTTAAATGTACAACTATTAACCCATGCAAGTTGCACCCCATGTTAAACTTCCCTCAGGATTACAAACAAGAAAGTGAGCCCAGCACGATGTCGGTACCTCTTCCAGAAGCCATCCTACAAGACATCCAGGTGGACGCGACCAAATCGGTAAAGGCAGTAATCAAACTCCCTAACGGAGGGTCAGGTGAGGTCGTGTCCACAGGTACGTACGGTGTTATATATCACGCACAAACAAATGTACCCCATATTGTAAGACCAACACAAGGTGATGTAATTGAATTTAGTCCTGTCAGGGTGATCACAGTCCCCAATGGTAAGACTGACGATCAGGGAATCATTCCCGTCAAGGACAGTGCAATGCGCCGTCCCTGGTCCCGGATAGAACTGAGATCAATCATGTCTGAATTCCCTGATCCCAGGGAAGATTTAGTTGCATGTCAGAGATTTATTAAAGAACTAGGAAACTCCACAGAACCCACCAACAAAGATTGGCGACAGTGCTGAGGGCATGTTTGCCCTCCAGTGTTGACCCTGCAAAATTTATTGCTGATTGTAGATTAAACACAGAAGTACCTCGTACGGAGGAACACAATCAGGAATGTATTAAGCAGATCAACCAGCAGTTAGGAGTATATTTCCCAGCCATTGCCAAGTGGAACAAAATCCTCTCCATAAGACAAGGAGAAAGGGAAAGTACTTTTGACTACTTCAATCAAGCACTGCAAGTAATGGCTAGAGACACTGGGATCACAGACATCAAAACAAATGCACAGCATAAAGAAGTAGCGGTTAAGTTATTAATGAATGGTTTAAAGGAGGTGTTGAGAACAAGGGTACAGACCACCAACCCAAACTGGAGAAATATCTCGGTGGCTACATTAAGAGAGGCCGTTATTGATCATGATCAGAACATCACCAGACACAGGGAGTCACGGAGTAATAAGCTGATGGCTGTAAGTATACAGGCTCTAACCAAAAAGCCACACCAGCTTAAGACCCAAAATCCTGTGAGAAATTCAAATGTGGTAGTTTGTTACTATTGTCACAAAGAGGGACATTTTGCAAGAGATTGTAGATCAAGAAGTAGACAAAAGTCATATCAACCCCCTAGACATGAATATGAGCAAAGTTATGACACACCAAATTATAATCAGGTATCACATAGGAAGAATTTTGGGCCACACCCATGATATGTAGTCAGGAAAAGGTGATAATTAGGACTGATGGTAACCCTGAGGTAACGGTTAATAAATTGGGAGGTCATTCCCTGAAGACACAGGAATGACCGGGTAAAATTTGTAATGTATCTGTGAAATGTTTTCTTTTTCCCCATCTCTGACGGTCATCAGCAGGACTCAAACATTGCATAGCTACTTGGTCTTTGCAGAAGTCTACCAAACCCCAGCATGACCTACCCGCATCAATGTATCCTGGCCAGATACAAAGGGTGGAGTATGGAGGTGCTGGTGGGAGGGACTGAGCAAGGATACCATTGGACATGTAGATATGACAGCCTGATGATGAACGGCAGATCTGACAATGTTTTAAAATGTTTGAAAAATGTTTTTTTTTCCCTGTTGTTGTTTATTGTTGGTTTATGTAATATATGTATATGAATTGTTCTCTCTCTCTTTTGTTTTTTTTGTTTTCTCTCTTCTCACTCATGTTTTCATGTTTTAAAGATGGTATGTCACACATCAGTTAGACAAATGGTGATGCAATATTTTTGCTCCTTACAGAAAGATCGCTGGTTTGGAGGAAATATTGTATCACCGGAGTGTTCGGTTGGAAGACTGAGAGACAGCACCTTTGAGATGACAGCAAAACAAGAAGAACAACAAGACTAGAGAACTAATTATCGTAACAAGTTTCTCTCCCCCTCAAACTGTTTTTCTGTACCCCCATTACAAATTTCTCCTTTTCTCCCCCTGTAAGATGGACTTGCCCCAAGAGACTGTGATATGGATTTTCCTGTTGACCATGATTTTGACCAGAGCAGTCTGTTTCGGTGAGAGTACCAGTGAGGTCGAGAAAGGATCCAGAAGGGTTTCTGATGACTTAGACGGAGGTGTAGATTTCCAAGAACAACATAATCACCGAGTAAAGGCGAGTATCAGAAAACGATCTGGTAGCATTGACAATAGAAGGAATTGTGAAGGATTGTTAGCTGAATAGAACTGTATCTGTAGACTCTGTGACAGTGTAGTTGAGGATGGGTGTATCAAGAAATGCCAATCCAGTTTTAATATCCACATGGACCGGCATCCATTGAGTGACTATCACTCCTTAGTGGGTAAAGTGTTAAATCAGACAGATTGTTGGGTATGCTCTCAAGTACCTCAAGGCCATAGCAAATCAGGATTAGTGCCTTTCCCTTTAACTATAGGGGAGGTACTTGAGCTAAGTGGTGGGAGGCCGGTGGACAGGAGGTTTAATATCTCCAGTCCTCCTAGTTTGAAGCTCCACCAATATCATGTGGATAGATCCCTAGTATGTTTTAACATTTCCAATCCCCGAAAGCCGGGAAATTGGGAAGTGTCATGGAATAACCAAACCATGACCTTTTCATACAGAGCCGATAGAATGCCTACAGATACAGAACTTATACGCCACATAGCCGGTAGCGGAAAATATTTCCGATATAGGTATACCCTAGGAAGTAGGACCATGAGAGTTGGAGAGGTATCACCAGGATACTGTGCACATATCGTACAAACTGATACGTGTACTAAACAGATGAGAGAATTAGGGTTAGGAGATTTCATATGGAAAATGTGTAATATGGTAATGTCCTACTCCGTCCCATATGTTCTCCCCGATGATGCATATTTCATATGCGGGAGGAAGGCGTATAAGTGGCTTGCCCCAAACTCAGAAGGGTTATGTTACATTGGAAAAGTACTGCCTGAGGTAATGACCGTATCCCACACTAAAATGAAGGATATTCACCGCAGTGCCCAAGCTCCTTATACTCACACTCATTACGAACACATCGTTAAACGGCACCTGATAGAAAGAACAGAGCATCCGGCCTCTGACCTGATCCATGAATCCACCGGGATTCAATTCCTAATCGCGTTAGATATCACTCGTACCGCCAGAGGAGTGATAAATTATAAATATATATCTGCGCTTGCAAATTTATTAGACAATATCACTGAAATGTATGATGACACATTCAGGTATACCGGAAGGGAGCTCCAAGCTTATAAAACAGAACTGGTTCAGCATAGGATGATTCTCAATTATCTCACAGCTGTGACAGGCGGGTATTGTGTTACCCTAGCGACTCAGTATGGAATAAAGTGCTGCACATATAATACAAACAGCACCGAGGACCCGGCCGAGGTCATAGACAAAAAGATGGATGACATTTTGCAATTAAAATGGGAGTTCCGAAGGAAACACAATCTCACCCTTGCCGCTGTGGGTAATGAGCTGACCAGTTGGGTGTCATGGTTGAACCCACGAAATTGGTTCTCTGGTTTAGGAGAATGGACTCAAGGAATTATCATGGATGTAGGGAAATTTCTTTTGTGTATTCTGGGTGTCATCATAGTGGTCGGTCTGATATTTAGATGCGTTCGGGTTTTAACAAAGTGTAAACGTAGCGCCCGAGTGATGAGTTTAAGAAGTGAAGATACTGTAAAAACAACGACTGATTTGGTTTATGACCCAACGATAGAGACAATGTTGTGATGAAAATGTGATTCCACGGTCCGTTTCTTTCACCCGTTTCTCCTTTGTTTTCCTCCAAGGTACAAAGACATCCGCTTGGAAGAAGAATTTGACAACCTTTTACACAGACAACTGATGGACTATGCCATAGACCCCCATATCCCTAGTACCTTTAATTTTACGCTAGCCCAACACTTTTTGTAAGTCTATGGACATTGAGAAAGCTTTTGCTCGCACTTTGGCAAAAGCCCAAGGAGACTACAGTCAACATGTACATCGAGACAAGACAAGACACAAGACAAGACCTCAATCGGCAAATGTACATTAAACTCACATAGTTTACGACTGCATTTACCATAATTGCTTCTTATCTTCATCTCTACAACCTTCAGGTAATGACACACATAGTCGATAGGGAATATAGGCACAGATATCAGCACTCACATATCCCCCTATTCATGTATCATCAACTAAAATGTGCTCCCCCATTTTGTTGCAACCAAAAGCCGAAAAGAGCTCGGTAAAGTTTGACAGCCCATCCACAGACCCGTACCATGGGATAAGAAGGAATTCAAATGTATACTTCGCAATACCTCGAAGCTTGATTTAAAACACGTACGGCACGATGATACATGACCCCCCAAACATGGATTCATACACACATGCTTCTGCTATCTCACTAGGTCATACCGTTTTCCCACCTTCTCCCCTACCCAATCATAGAAATGTATTATACATGACATATATTTTTTTTCTTTTGAACTGTTTTAGGAAGTGGCAGTTATTGGTGACTGCCAAAGGGTGGACTGTCAAAGTCAGAAAAATATCACGCTACACACTGCCATATATGCACCTCATGCGAGTGCCTGCTGCGTGTGCATGAGCCCTCCCGTGCGTGCGCATACTCTCAGTTGCGTGCACCCGCAGACGCACGGTATGCGCATTTACGGTAGAGTTTATGTGCGTCTAGCGGGCGACTCAATCGTAACATATTTTAGTCATATAATGTATTTTGTAGATTATGGTCCCTTTGATAGAATCTGAAAGTTTAGTTAATATAGCATGTTCGGGGACAAAGAGATTCCTATTTGTTTGATACGAAGGGTCAGACAGGGGTTACACAGTGGTGTTTAGTATCCATCGGAAGAGAATATAATTAGCACTATTCCGGTGTTGGTTTGAAGCGGATTACTCGCTCGTGCGTATAGTTATGGACATAAGAAGTTTATGGACATTTACTATATTTGCACTTTATTACCCATGCGGCGGGAAACCCAGTTTCCCTCCCACCTGAGCAGTTTGAAATAGTCACAGCCCACCTGTATGAACCAACCTATGACCTTTTGTTATAATGCAGAGACGAATTCCTGTGTCCAATGAACAATAAGAATGTAGGGACCATTGTACTGTACTGTGTGTAAGTGTATATAAAGACAAGCCGATCTGGGCCAGCTCTCTACTCTCTTCAACGGTTCTCATTGCTGATAATCGGGAGCTGGATATCCAGAAAGGCGCTTGCGATTGTTTCCCCTGGTGCGTAAGTTCTCTGCAACCATATTGTCTCTTATTTAATGTTATAAGCCATTCTCTCTCTCCTTCCCCCTTTAAATGTAATTGTATCTTTATTGTATTTTATGTGTAGTGATTCGGTTAGGTATTTTATGTTATCTTGGTAGTGTATAACTTGTATTGTATTATTCTTTTGTGATTGAACGTTCATTCATTTCCTTAAAAGGCGTTAGACCCTTAGACCGGTATTTGAGTGTTTATTATATTGCTAAGGGGTTCTCTGAGAGTCACATACGCTCATACAGCTTTTAAACTAACAAGGTTACACTGTGTTGCATTTACACCTTATCACTGCACAAGGGTTTACAGTATAAGTACATTGTTTATGGTATTGTTTTAAAGGTTTAACACTGTGAGCGTCAGCGCCACTTGTGATCTCCTCGTGGTCCCAAGCGTCCGCTACGCTGATAGCGTATCATTACGTCAGTCGGCAGCCTATAGCGTGCTTGCCTTTACGCCCTAAGCCGTGAGCAAACGTGATGCTCGTGCGTCTCGTCCACGGCTAAGCGTTCGTTACGCTACGTGCGTACTCTTACGGTATTCCATACGCCAATTGCGTACTGTGTTCTTTAGCCTTTTAGAGTGTTTTATTCAAGGTATAGAATAGCCATTGTCAATTGGGGACTCGCCCGCTCTTCACATATCTGCACTAGGTAATTCCAGCAGACATTATCGGTCAGCAAAAGGCGGGAGGTAATATCCCTTGTAGTGCTGACCAGATAAGCGTCTGCTTCGCTTAGTAAGGAGTGCTGAAGGAATCCGGAACCAAAAGGTAGGAACAGTACGTTATTGTCTTTTAAAACCTGTTTAGTTTCTGTTTTGCGAACGTACGCATAAATACACACACCTGTATTCCTTGGTTAGTATTATTTGTCCGTATTTCATTCTCCTGATTGCCACACATTAGTGATAACGTGTTGAGACATTTGTTGTTATTAATAGTTAAAAGTAATATTTAAGGGAATAATTGTAAAAGGCACGCACACAATCTCGCCTAGAATACAAGGGAGATTTGAGTGGTGGTCAGTGAAGGATTACTGTTAAAGATCATTCACATTGATAAACGTGTAGTGTGTAACTGTGGACGTACTTGGTCTGTGTACACGTGTCCTTACAAGGGCAGGGCGTACGCAGCAAGGGTCGACGCACGGAGCGTGTATTACGCAACGGAGCGTACGGATACGCCCACATGATACAAACCGCACGATAGTATTGTTTAGTAAGCGATAAGGAAATAACGCGAAAATAACACAAATCTATCTCAAATCCAAAAGTTTAAAAGTTAAAAGAAAAAGACTTTCTCTGTTGCAATTCTTCTGGGTTGAGCTAATACCGAATGAAAGGATTTCTGCGCAGAAATAAAAAAAAAATTAAAGTGTACATGTGGTAAGAGTGTGTGTATATATAAGATTTATCTTTTATTACGGAAGTGGGAACCATAGGCCAGTAGAAAGAGATACACCAGCGAGAGTGATATCGTGGGGTGGCTTGGGAGGCGTCCCTTGTTAGACTCGACACATTAATGAGCAGTAGAGTCTGCTGTACATCACAGACCAGGAGGTCACAGACCAGGAGGTCACAGACCAGGAGGTCACGGAACAAGAGGTTCAGGTACAGCAGACTAGAAGTAGAGAGCACAACCGAAGAGGGGTTGGTGCGAGACCCATATAGGCCAAAGAAGCTCATCGCTGAAGGAATTTGCAGCAGAAATTTTCAATTCCACTGATCGTTCCGCACATAAGATTAGTTGCTTGTGTGCAGATACGATTGTACCGCATGTGATTGTGTGCATTAGCGTGTCTTAAATTCAGAAGAACGCTACTTGCACATTGTTAACGTGATTTGTGTAATTTTTATTTTATTTTAAGGGAAGTAGCCTGATCACTCGGGGACATTCCAACAACCGATACTTGCTGGGGACTGGAAGGTCCAACGCGCCCCAGTGAATAAAGGTTCATAGGGGCCCTAGGTTGGGTACAGCAGCTCTGGGAACAGTGATTGCAGTACTGGCCAACGTGGGCGGGAGTTAAGTGGGCGGACTTCGAAGCAACACCCCCACCGCAGCCTTACCCCGGACATTTTGGTTTTCTGTGAGGGTTGCCGGAGACCCTGATTGGAAGTCAGAGGTAGTGAAAGCAACGCCTGCAGAGATGGGGGCCACTTGTTCAGGTAAGGGGCGATCAACCCAGGTTCAGGTTGATTTGAAACCGATCAATCAGGTCGGCAAGGTAATGTGTGAGAAATCAGACCAAGATGGTCATCACACAGAAATATTATGCAATGAATGGGAAAGGATGACTGTGCATGACGGGGAAAAGTTTCCCCGGGTAGGTGGTTTTAACCCAGAAGTATTACAGAATTTAAGGAGAAGAGTGTGCCTGATTAAATCTTCAAAAAGGCGTATTAGACATTATGATGATTTAAAATTGTGGCAACAGGAAAGTGAAATGCAAAGAAATTTAACTTACATATCTGACTCTCATCTTGGGAGGAGAGACATGGCAATGGAGAGGATTATGGCTGCAGAGAATGGCACAATGGTGTACGATAAAAAGGCACTTAGCAACTGTATTATAGATGATAAGACTAATTGTAATAAACGTAACGATGATAATTGTAATACTGTTAAATGTACAACTATTAACCCATGCAAGTTGCACCCCATGTTAAACTTCCCTCAGGATTACAAACAAGAAAGTGAGCCCAGCACGATGTCGGTACCTCTTCCAGAAGCCATCCTACAAGACATCCAGGTGGACGCGACCAAATCGGTAAAGGCAGTAATCAAACTCCCTAACGGAGGGTCAGGTGAGGTCGTGTCCACAGGTACGTACGGTGTTATATATCACGCACAAACAAATGTACCCCATATTGTAAGACCAACACAAGGTGATGTAATTGAATTTAGTCCTGTCAGGGTGATCACAGTCCCCAATGGGAAGACTGACGATCAGGGAATCATTCCCGTCAAGGACAGTGCAATGCGCCGTCCCTGGTCCCGGACAGAACTGAGATCAATCATGTCTGAATTCCCTGATCCCAGGGAAGATTTAGTTGCATGTCAGAGATTTATTAAAGAACTAGGAAACTCCACAGAACCCACCAACAAAGATTGGCGGACAGTGCTGAGGGCATGTTTGCCCTCCAGTGTTGACCCTGCGAAATTTATTGCTGATTGTAGATTAAACACAGAAGTACCTCGTACGGAGGAACACAATCAGGAATGTATTAAGCAGATCAACCAGCAGTTAGGAGTATATTTCCCAGCCATTGCCAAGTGGAACAAAATCCTCTCCATAAGACAAGGAGAAAGGGAAAGTACTTTTGACTACTTCAATCGAGCACTGCAAGTAATGGCTAGAGACACTGGGATCACAGACATCAAAACAAATGCACAGCATAAAGAAGTAGCGGTTAAGTTATTAATGAATGGTTTAAAGGAGGTGTTGAGAACAAGGGTACAGACCACCAACCCAAACTGGAGAAATATCTCGGTGGCTACATTAAGAGAGGCCGTTATTGATCATGATCAGAACATCACCAGACACAGGGAGTCACGGAGTAATAAGCTGATGGCTGTAAGTATACAGGCTCTAACCAAAAAGCCACACCAGCTTAAGACCCAAAATCCTGTGAGAAATTCAAATGTGGTAGTTTGTTACTATTGTCACAAAGAGGGACATTTTGCAAGAGATTGTAGATCAAGAAGTAGACAAAAGTCATATCAACCCCCTAGACATGAATATGAGCAAAGTTATGACACACCAAATTATAATCAGGGATCACATAGGAAGAATTTTGGGCCACACCCATGATATGTAGTCAGGAAAAGGTGATAATTAGGACTGATGGTAACCCTGAGGTAACGGTTAATAAATTGGGAGGTCATTCCCTGAAGACACAGGAATGACCGGGTAAAATTTGTAATGTATCTGTGAAATGTTTTCTTTTCCCCCATCTCTGACGGTCATCAGCAGGACTCAAACATTGCATAGCTACTTGGTCTTTGCAGAAGTCTACCAAACCCCAGCATGACCTACCCGCATCAATGTATCCTGGCCAGATACAAAGGGTGGAGTATGGAGGTGCTGGTGGGAGGGACTGAGCAAGGATACCATTGGACATGTAGATATGACAGCCTGATGATGAACGGCAGATCTGACAATGTTTTAAAATGTTTGAAAAATGTTTTTTTTCCCCTGTTGTTGTTTATTGTTGGTTTATGTAATATATGTATATGAATTGTTCTCTCTCTCTCTTTTGTTTTTTTTTGTTTTCTCTCTTCTCACTCATGTTTTCATGTTTTAAAGATGGTATGTCACACATCAGTTAGACAAATGGTGATGCAATATTTTTGCTCCTTACAGAAAGATCGCTGGTTTGGAAGAAATATTGTATCACCGGAGTGTTCGGTTGGAAGACTGAGAGACAGCACCTTTGAGATGACAGCAGAACAAGAAGAACAACAAGACTAGAGAACTAATTATCGTAACAAGTTTCTCTCCCCCTCAAACTGTTTTTCTGTACCCCCATTACAAATTTCTCCTTTTCTCCCCCTGTAAGATGGACTTGCCCCAAGAGACTGTGATATGGATTTTCCTGTTGACCATGATGTTGACCAGAGCAGTCTGTTTCGGTGAGAGTACCAGTGAGGTCGAGAAAGGATCCAGAAGGGTTTCTGATGACTTAGACGGAGGTGTAGATTTCCAAGAACAACATAATCACCGAGTAAAGGCGAGTATCAGAAAACGATCTGGTAGCATTGACAATAGAAGGAATTGTGAAGGATTGTTAGCTGAAGAGAACTGTATCTGTAGACTCTGTGACAGTGTAGTTGAGGATGGGTGTATCAAGAAATGCCAATCCAGTTTTAATATCCACATGGACCGGCATCCATTGAGTGACTATCACTCCTTAGTGGGTAAAGTGTTAAATCAGACAGATTGTTGGGTATGCTCTCAAGTACCTCAAGGCCATAGCAAATCAGGATTAGTGCCTTTCCCTTTAACTATAGGGGAGGTACTTGAGCTAAGTGGTGGGAGGCCGGTGGACAGGAGGTTTAATATCTCCAGTCCTCCTAGTTTGAAGCTCCACCAATATCATGTGGATAGATCCCTAGTATGTTTTAACATTTCCAATCCCCGAAAGCCGGGAAATTGGGAAGTGTCATGGAATAACCAAACCATGACCTTTTCATACAGAGCCGATAGAATGCCTACAGATACAGAACTTATACGCCACATAGCCGGTAGCGGAAAATATTTCCGATATAGGTATACCCTAGGAAGTAGGACCATGAGAGTTGGAGAGGTATCACCAGGATACTGTGCACATATCGTACAAACTGATACATGTACTAAACAGATGAGAGAATTAGGGTTAGGAGATTTCATATGGAAAATGTGTAATATGGTAATGTCCTACTCCGTCCCATATGTTCTCCCCGATGATGCATATTTCATATGCGGGAGGAAGGCGTATAAGTGGCTTGCCCCAAACTCAGAAGGGTTATGTTACATTGGAAAAGTACTGCCTGAGGTAATGACCGTATCCCACACTAAAATGAAGGATATTCACCGCAGTGCCCAAGCTCCTTATACTCACACTCATTACGAACACATCGTTAAACGGCACCTGATAGAAAGAACAGAGCATCCGGCCTCTGACCTGATCCATGAATCCACCGGGATTCAATTCCTAATCGCGTTAGATATCACTCGTACCGCCAGAGGAGTGATAAATTATAAATATATATCTGCGCTTGCAAATTTATTAGACAATATCACTGAAATGTATGATGACACATTCAGGTATACCGGAAGGGAGCTCCAAGCTTATAAAACAGAACTGGTTCAGCATAGGATGATTCTCAATTATCTCACAGCTGTGACAGGCGGGTATTGTGTTACCCTAGCGACTCAGTATGGAATAAAGTGCTGCACATATAATACAAACAGCACCGAGGACCCGGCCGAGGTCATAGACAAAAAGATGGATGACATTTTGCAATTAAAATGGGAGTTCCGAAGGAAGCACAATCTCACCCTTGCCGCTGTGGGTAATGAGCTGACCAGTTGGGTGTCATGGTTGAACCCACGAAATTGGTTCTCTGGTTTAGGAGAATGGACTCAAGGAATTATCATGGATGTAGGGAAATTTCTTTTGTGTATTCTGGGTGTCATCATAGTGGTCGGTCTGATATTTAGATGCGTTCGGGTTTTAACAAAGTGTAAACGTAGCGCCCGAGTGATGAGTTTAAGAAGTGAAGATACTGTAAAAACAACGACTGATTTGGTTTATGACCCAACGATAGAGACAATGTTGTGATGAAAATGTGATTCCACGGTCCGTTTCTTTCACCCGTTTCTCCTTTGTTTTCCTCCAAGGTACAAAGACATCCGCTTGGAAGAAGAATTTGACAACCTTTTACACAGACAACTGATGGACTATGCCATAGACCCCCATATCCCTAGTACCTTTAATTTTACGCTAGCCCAACACTTTTTGTAAGTCTATGGACATTGAGAAAGCTTTTGCTCGCACTTTGGCAAAAGCCCAAGGAGACTACAGTCAACATGTACATCGAGACAAGACAAGACACAAGACAAGACCTCAATCGGCAAATGTACATTAAACTCACATAGTTTACGACTGCATTTACCATAATTGCTTCTTATCTTCATCTCTACAACCTTCAGGTAATGACACACATAGTCGATAGGGAATATAGGCACAGATATCAGCACTCACATATCCCCCTATTCATGTATCATCAACTAAAATGTGCTCCCCCATTTTGTTGCAACCAAAAGCCGAAAAGAGCTCGGTAAAGTTTGACAGCCCATCCACAGACCCGTACCATGGGATAAGAAGGAATTCAAATGTATACTTCGCAATACCTCGAAGCTTGATTTAAAACACGTACGGCACGATGATACATGACCCCCCAAACATGGATTCATACACACATGCTTCTGCTATCTCACTAGGTCATACCGTTTTCCCACCTTCTCCCCTACCCAATCATAGAAATGTATTATACATGACATATATTTTTTTTCTTTTGAACAGTTTTAGGAAGTGGCAGTTATTGGTGACTGCCAAAGGGTGGACTGTCAAAGTCAGAAAAATATCACGCTACACACTGCCATATATGCACCTCATGCGAGTGCCTGCTGCGTGTGCATGAGCCCTCCCGTGCGTGCGCATACTCTCAGTTGCGTGCACCCGCAGGCGCACGGTATGCGCATTTACGGTAGAGTTTATGTGCGTCTAGCGGGCGACTCAATCGTAACATATTTTAGTCATATAATGTATTTTGTAGATTATGGTCCCTTTGATAGAATCTGAAAGTTTAGTTAATATAGCATGTTCGGGGACAAAGAGATTCCTCTTTGTTTGATATGAAGGGTCAGACAGGGGTTACACAGTGGTGTTTAGTATCCATCGGAAGAGAATATAATTAGCACTATTCCGGTGTTGGTTTGAAGCGGATTACTCGCTCGTGCGTATAGTTATGGACATAAGAAGTTTATGGACATTTACTATATTTGCACTTTATTACCCATGCGGCGGGAAACCCAGTTTCCCTCCCACCTGAGCGGTTTGAAATAGTCACAGCCCACCTGTATGAACCAACCTATGACCTTTTGTTATAATGCAGAGACGAATTCCTGTGTCCAATGAACAATAAGAATGTAGGGACCATTGTACTGTACTGTGTGTAAGTGTATATAAAGACAAGCCGATCTGGGCCAGCTCTCTACTCTCTTCAACGGTTCTCATTGCTGATAATCGGGAGCTGGATATCCAGAAAGGCGCTTGCGATTGTTTCCCCTGGTGCGTAAGTTCTCTGCAACCATATTGTCTCTTATTTAATGTTATAAGCCATTCTCTCTCTCCTTCCCCCTTTAAATGTAATTGTATCTTTATTGTATTTTATGTGTAGTGATTCGGTTAGGTATTTTATGTTATCTTGGTAGTGTATAACTTGTATTGTATTATTCTTTTGTGATTGAACGTTCATTCATTTCCTTAAAAGGCGTTAGACCCTTAGACCGGTATTTGAGTGTTTATTATATTGCTAAGGGGTTCTCTGAGAGTCACATACGCTCATACAGCTTTTAAACTAACAAGGTTACACTGTGTTGCATTTACACCTTATCACTGCACAAGGGTTTACAGTATAAGTACATTGTTTATGGTATTGTTTTAAAGGTTTAACACTGTGAGCGTCAGCGCCGCTTGTGATCTCCTCGTGGTCCCAAGCGTCCGCTACGCTGATAGCGTATCATTACGTCAGTCGGCAGCCTATAGCGTGCTTGCCTTTACGCCCTAAGTCGTGAGCAAACGTGACGCTCGTGCGTCTCGTCCACGGCTAAGCGTTCGTTACGCTACGTGCGTACTCTTACGGTATTCCATACGCCAATTGCGTACTGTGTTCTTTAGCCTTTTAGAGTGTTTTATTCAAGGTATAGAATAGCCATTGTCAATTGGGGACTCGCCCGCTCTTCACATATCTGCACTAGGTAATTCCAGCAGACATTATCGGTCAGCAAAAGGCGGGAGGTAATATTCCTCGTAGTGCTGACCAGATAAGCGTCTGCTTCGCTTAGTAAGGAGTGCTGAAGGAATCCGGAACCAAAAGGAAGGAACAGTACGTTATTGTCTTTTAAAACCTGTTTAGTTTCTGTTTTGCGAACGTACGCATAAATACACACACCTGTATTCCTTGGTTAGTATTATTTGTCCGTATTTCATTCTCCTGATTGCCACACATTAGTGATAACGTGTTGAGACATTTGTTGTTATTAATAGTTAAAAGTAATATTTAAGGGAATAATTGTAAAAGGCACGCACACAATCTCGCCTAGAATACAAGGGAGATTTGAGTGGTGGTCAGTGAAGGATTACTGTTAAAGATCATTCACATTGATAAACGTGTAGTGTGTAACTGTGGACGTACTTGGTCTGTGTACACGTGTCCTTACAAGGGCAGGGCGTACGCAGCAAGGGTCGACGCACGGAGCGTGTATTACGCAACGGAGCGTACGGATACGCCCACATGATACAAACCGCACGATAGTATTGTTTAGTAAGCGATAAGGAAATAACGCGAAAATAACACAAATCTATCTCAAATCCAAAAGTTTAAAAGTTAAAAGAAAAAGACTTTCTCTGTTGCAATTCTTCTGGGTTGAGCTAATACCGAATGAAAGGATTTCTGCGCAGAAATAAAAAAAAATTAAAGTGTACATGTGGTAAGAGTGTGTGTATATATAAGATTTATCTTTTATTACGGAAGTGGGAACCATAGGCCAGTAGAAAGAGATACACCAGCGAGAGTGATATCGTGGGGTGGCTTGGGAGGCGTCCCTTGTTAGACTCGACACATTAATGAGCAGTAGAGTTTGCTGTACATCACAGACCAGGAGGTCACAGACCAGGAGGTCACAGACCAGGAGGTCACGGAACAAGAGGTTCAGGTACAGCAGACTAGAAGTAGAGAGCACAACCGAAGAGGGGTTGGTGCGAGACCCATATAGGCCAAAGAAGCTCATCGCTGAAGGAATTTGCAGCAGAAATTTTCAATTCCACTGATCGTTCCGCACATAAGATTAGTTGCTTGTGTGCAGATACGATTGTACCGCATGTGATTGTGTGCATTAGCGTGTCTTAAATTCAGAAGAACGCTACTTGCACATTGTTAACGTGATTTGTGTAATTTTTATTTTATTTTAAGGGAAGTAGCCTGATCACTCGGGGACATTCCAACAACCGATACTTGTTGGGGACTGGAAGGTCCAACGCGCCCCAGTAAATAAAGGTTCATAGGGGCCCTAGGTTGGGTACAGCAGCTCTGGGAACAGTGATTGCAGTACTGGCCAACGTGGGCGGGAGTTAAGTGGGCGGACTTCGAAGCAACACCCCCACCGCAGCCTTACCCCGGACATTTTGGTTTTCTGTGAGGGTTGCCGGAGACCCTGATTGAAAGTCAGAGGTAGTGAAAGCAACGCCTGCAGAGATGGGGGCCACTTGTTCAGGTAAGGGGCAATCAACCCAGGTTCAGGTTGATTTGAAACCGATCAATCAGGTCGGCAAGGTAATGTGTGAGAAATCAGACCAAGATGGTCATCACACAGAAATATTATGCAATGAATGGGAAAGGATGACTGTGCATGACGGGGAAAAGTTTCCCCGGGTAGGTGGTTTTAACCCAGAAGTATTACAGAATTTAAGGAGAAGAGTGTGCCTGATTAAATCTTCAAAAAGGCGTATTAGACATTATGATGATTTAAAATTGTGGCAACAGGAAAGTGAAATGCAAAGAAATTTAACTTACATATCTGACCCTCACCTTGGGAAGAGAGACATGGCAATGGAGAGGAGTATGGTTGCAGAGAATGGCACAATGGTGTACGATAAAAAGGCACTTAGCAACTGTATTATAGATGATAAGACTAATTGTAATAAACGTAACGATGATAATTGTAATACTGTTAAATGTACAACTATTAACCCATGCAAGTTGCACCCCATGTTAAACTTCCCTCAGGATTACAAACAAGAAAGTGAGCCCAGCACGATGTCGGTACCTCTTCCAGAAGCCATCCTACAAGACATCCAGGTGGACGCGACCAAATCGGTAAAGGCAGTAATCAAACCCCCTAACGGAGGGTCAGGTGAGGTCGTGTCCACAGGTACGTACGGTGTTATATATCACGCACAAACAAATGTACCCCATATTGTAAGACCAACACAAGGTGATGTAATTGAATTTAGTCCTGTCAGGGTGATCACAGTCCCCAATGGGAAGACTGACGATCAGGGAATCATTCCCGTCAAGGACAGTGCAATGCGCCGTCCCTGGTCCCGGACAGAACTGAGATCAATCATGTCTGAATTCCCTGATCCCAGGGAAGATTTAGTTGCATGTCAGAGATTTATTAAAGAACTAGGAAACTCCACAGAACCCACCAACAAAGATTGGCGGACAGTGCTGAGGGCATGTTTGCCCTCCAGTGTTGACCCTGCGAAATTTATTGCTGATTGTAGATTAAACACAGAAGTACCTCGTACGGAGGAACACAATCAGGAATGTATTAAGCAGATCAACCAGCAGTTAGGAGTATATTTCCCAGCCATTGCCAAGTGGAACAAAATCCTCTCCATAAGACAAGGAGAAAGGGAAAGTACTTTTGACTACTTCAATCGAGCACTGCAAGTAATGGCTAGAGACACTGGGATCACAGACATCAAAACAAATGCACAGCATAAAGAAGTAGCGGTTAAGTTATTAATGAATGGTTTAAAGGAGGTGTTGAGAACAAGGGTACAGACCACCAACCCAAACTGGAGAAATATCTAGGTGGCTACATTAAGAGAGGCCGTTATTGATCATGATCAGAACATCACCAGACACAGGGAGTCACGGAGTAATAAGCTGATGGCTGTAAGTATACAGGCTCTAACCAAAAAGCCACACCAGCTTAAGACCCAAAATCCTGTGAGAAATTCAAATGTGGTAGTTTGTTACCATTGTCACAAAGAGGGACATTTTGCAAGAGATTGTAGATCAAGAAGTAGACAAAAGTCATATCAACCCCCTAGACATGAATATGAGCAAAGTTATGACACACCAAATTATAATCAGGGATCACATAGGAAGAATTTTGGGCCACACCCATGAGATGTAGTCAGGAAAAGGTGATAATTAGGACTGATGGTAACCCTGAGGTAACGGTTAATAAATTGGGAGGTCATTCCCTGAAGACACAGGAATGACCGGGTAAAATTTGTAATGTATCTGTGAAATGTTTTCTTTTTCCCCATCTCTGACGGTCATCAGCAGGACTCAAACATTGCATAGCTACTTGGTCTTTGCAAAAGTCTACCAAACCCCAGCATGACCTACCCGCATCAATGTATCCTGGCCAGATACAAAGGGTGGAGTATGGAGGTGCTGGTGGGAGGGACTGAGCAAGGATACCATTGGACATGTAGATATGACAGCCTGATGATGAACGGCAGATCTGACAATGTTTTAAAATGTTTGAAAAATGTTTTTTTTTTCCTGTTGTTGTTTATTGTTGGTTTATGTAATATATGTATATGAATTGTTCTCTCTCTCTTTTGTTTTTTTTTTGTTTTCTCTCTTCTCACTCATGTTTTCATGTTTTAAAGATGGTATGTCACACATCAGTTAGACAAATGGTGATGCAATATTTTTGCTCCTTACAGAAAGATCGCTGGTTTGGAAGAAATATTGTATCACCGGAGTGTTCGGTTGGAAGACTGAGAGACAGCACCTTTGAGATGACAGCAGAACAAGAAGAACAACAAGACTAGAGAACTAATTATCGTAACAAGTTTCTCTCCCCCTCAAACTGTGTTTCTGTACCCCCATTACAAATTTCTCCTTATCTCCCCCTGTAAGATGGACTTGCCCCAAGAGACTGTGATATGGATTTTCCTGTTGACCATGATGTTGACCAGAGCAGTCTGTTTCGGTGAGAGTACCAGTGAGGTCGAGAAAGGATCCAGAAGGGTTTCTGATGACTAAGACGGAGGTGTAGATTTCCAAGAACAACATAATCACCGAGTAAAGGTGAGTATCAGAAAACGATCTGGTAGCATTGACAATAGAAGGAATTGTGAAGGATTGTTAGCTGAAGAGAACTGTATCTGTAGACTCTGTGACAGTGTAGTTGAGGATGGGTGTATCAAGAAATGCCAATCCAGTTTTAATATCCACATGGACCGGCATCCATTGAGTGACTATCACTCCTTAGTGGGTAAAGTGTTAAATCAGACAGATTGTTGGGTATGCTCTCAAGTACCTCAAGGCCATAGCAAATCAGGATTAGTGCCCTTCCCTTTAACTATAGGGGAGGTACTTGAGCTAAGTGGTGGGAGGCCGGTGGACAGGAGGTTTAATATCTCCAGTCCTCCTAGTTTGAAGCTCCACCAATATCATGTGGATAGATCCCTAGTATGTTTTAACATTTCCAATCCCCGAAAGCCGGGAAATTGGGAAGTGTCATGGAATAACCAAACCATGACCTTTTCATACAGAGCCGATAGAATGCCTACAGATACAGAACTTATACGCCACATAGCCGGTAGCGGAAAATATTTCCGATATAGGTATACCCTAGGAAGTAGGACCATGAGAGTTGGAGAGGTATCACCAGGATACTGTGCACATATCGTACAAACTGATACGTGTACTAAACAGATGAGAGAATTAGGGTTAGGAGATTTCATATGGAAAATGTGTAATATGGTAATGTCCTACTCCGTCCCATATGTTCTCCCCGATGATGCATATTTCATATGCGGGAGGAAGGCGTATAAGTGGCTTGCCCCAAACTCAGAAGGGTTATGTTACATTGGAAAAGTACTGCCTGAGGTAATGACCGTATCCCACACTAAAATGAAGGATATTCACCGCAGTGCCCAAGCTCCTTATACTCACACTCATTACGAACACATCGTTAAACGGCACCTGATAGAAAGAACAGAGCATCCGGCCTCTGACCTGATCCATGAATCCACCGGGATTCAATTCCTAATCGCGTTAGATATCACTCGTACCGCCAGAGGAGTGATAAATTATAAATATATATCTGCGCTTGCAAATTTATTAGACAATATCACTGAAATGTATGATGACACATTCAGGTATACCGGAAGGGAGCTCCAAGCTTATAAAACAGAACTCGTTCAGCATAGGATGATTCTCAATTATCTCACAGCTGTGACAGGCGGGTATTGTGTTACCCTAGCGACTCAGTATGGAATAAAGTGCTGCACATATATTACAAACAGCACCGAGGACCCGGCCGAGGTCATAGACAAAAAGATGGATGACATTTTGCAATTAAAATGGGAGTTCCGAAGGAAACACAATCTCACCCTTGCCGCTGTGGGTAATGAGCTGACCAGTTGGGTGTCATGGTTGAACCCACGAAATTGGTTCTCTGGTTTAGGAGAATGGACTCAAGGAATTATCATGGATGTAGGGAAATTTCTTTTGTGTATTCTGGGTGTCATCATAGTGGTCGGTCTGATATTTAGATGCGTTCGGGTTTTAACAAAGTGTAAACGTAGCGCCCGAGTGATGAGTTTAAGAAGTGAAGATACTGTAAAAACAACGACTGATTTGGTTTATGACCCAACGATAGAGACAATGTTGTGATGAAAATGTGATTCCACGGTCCGTTTCTTTCACCCGTTTCTCCTTTGTTTTCCTCCAAGGTACAAAGACATCCGCTTGGAAGAAGAATTTGACAACCTTTTACACAGGCAACTGATGGACTATGCCATAGACCCCCATATCCCTAGTACCTTTAATTTTACGCTAGCCCAACACTTTTTGTAAGTCTATGGACATTGAGAAAGCTTTTGCTCGCACTTTGGCAAAAGCCCAAGGAGACTACAGTCAACATGTACATCGAGACAAGACAAGACACAAGACAAGACCTCAATCGGCAAATGTACATTAAACTCACATAGTTTACGACTGCATTTACCATAATTGCTTCTTATCTTCATCTCTACAACCTTCAGGTAATGACACACATAGTCGATAGGGAATATAGGCACAGATATCAGCACTCACATATCCCCCTATTCATGTATCATCAACTAAAATGTGCTCCCCCATTTTGTTGCAACCAAAAGCCGAAAAGAGCTCGGTAAAGTTTGAAAGCCCATCCACAGACCCGTACCACGGGATAAGAAGGAATTCAAATGTATACTTCGCAATACCTCGAAGCTTGATTTAAAACACGTACGGCACGATGATACATGACCCCCCAAACATGGATTCATACACACACGCTTCTGCTATCTCACTAGGTCATACCGTTTTCCCACCTTCTCCCCTACCCAATCATAGAAATGTATTATACATGACATATATTTTTTTTCTTTTGAACTGTTTTAGGAAGTGGCAGTTATTGGTGACTGCCAAAGGGTGGACTGTCAAAGTCAGAAAAATATCACGCTACACACTGCCATATATGCACCTCATGCGAGTGCCTGCTGCGTGTGCATGAGCCCTCCCGTGCGTGCGCATACTCTCAGTTGCGTGCACCCGCAGGCGCACGGTATGCGCATTTATGGTAGAGTTTATGTGCGTCTAGCGGGCGACTCAATCGTAACATATTTTAGTCATATAATGTATTTTGTAGATTATGGTCCCTTTGATAGAATCTGAAAGTTTAGTTAATATAGCATGTTCGGGGACAAAGAGATTCCTCTTTGTTTGATACGAAGGGTCAGACAGGGGTTACACAGTGGTGTTTAGTATCCATCGGAAGAGAATATAATTAGCACTATTCCGGTGTTGGTTTGAAGCGGATTACTCGCTCGTGCGTATAGTTATGGACATAAGAAGTTTATGGACATTTACTATATTTGCACTTTATTACCCATGCGGCGGGAAACCCAGTTTCCCTCCCACCTGAGCAGTTTGAAATAGTCACAGCCCACCTGTATGAACCAACCTATGACCTTTTGTTATAATGCAGAGACGAATTCCTGTGTCCAATGAACAATAAGAATGTAGGGACCATTGTACTGTACTGTGTGTAAGTGTATATAAAGACAAGCCGATCTGGGCCAGCTCTCTACTCTCTTCAACGGTTGTTATGATTCCCGTACTCCAGACCAGATGAGATCTTATGGCAGAGGTCTGAGTACTGGAAAGATATGCTGGTTACGGGAACAGGGAAGCCTAGTAACCCCTGGCGCCCTAACTCCGTTGTCTCGCCCGTGTTATCAGAAATCCCCTGCGAGACTATGGTTGCTTGAGCCCATGGCAGCCGCGTTCGAAGGGCGGATTATGTCTGCCCAACCCCGATGCCCCCTCAGGTCTTAATGGGAGACAAAGGGAAATCCGAGACAGGGTGATAACAAGGGGCCCTCTGACTAAGCAACCAGGCCAGGGGTTACAAGCTATCTAACTTAACCAAAAGTATGTGCGGACAAACCGCCAGGGAAAAGGACAACCAAAGATCCACTGATCCGTTACTCCTATCCAGCACCGCTGGATACCAGAGTGGACTTGTGGGAGCGGAATCCTCCGCAAAAGCTCCGGAACACAATAAAACTAAATAATAAATAGTAAGCGGTCAAGCCGCAACACACGGCTACGCCGCGACTCACGAACACCACAGGATGTTAAAGGTGCTCGGTAGGACTCCAGGAATAGATGACAAATTCCGAGTACTGGATCACTGAGGACAGGAACAACCGAATTGAGCAGGACTGGAAACTCTCTGTAACTGACACAGCCAGCAGGAAGCTAACACCGGCGTCTGTGAGAAGTCCTGAGAGTGCTTTTATTAGGAAACCCTCCAATCCGGATCCAGACAGGGTAATCATGATTATGCCGTGCAGCTGCATGCTGCACGGCCAGGATACAATTTGACCTGATTAATTAGACCTAGCAACGGGGAACGCGGTCCGACAGTGGCGTCCCCGTTGCTATGGTCTAAGCGGCTCCGTGCGCCCGGCGTCTAGCGTTGCTAGGGAGCCGGCGGCTGTCTGCCTGCGGCGTCCCTAGTTGCTAGGCGCCGGGCCGCACTGACGGGCGGACCCTCGGCGCCTAACAGTACCCCCCCCTTGAGGAGGGGTCAAGGAACCCCTAAGGCCAGGTTTTTGAGGAAATTCTCGAAAAAATGCCCTTTTGAGCCTCGGGGCATGGAGATCCTCGTCCAGGACCCAAGACCTTTCTTCTGGACCATAACCTCTCCAATGTACCAAAAAATAAAGCCGACCCCGGGACAACTTGGAATCGAGAACCTTCTCCACTAAGAACTCCTGCTGACCCTGTACGTCTATTGGTGATTTCCCCTGAGAGATCTTGCGAGGAAATTTACTGGACGAAACATATGGTTTTAACAAGGAGCAATGGAAGGTATTTCCGATCCGTAAAGTTTTTGGTAACCGTAACCGGAAAGCCACTGGATTGACTTTTTTGATAATAAGAAATGGTCCAATAAATTTAGGACCCAATCTGGCTGAGGTTTGTCGAAGTTTAATGTTGCGAGTCGACAACCATACCCTATCTCCAACTTTAAAAGTGCACGGCCGCCGGAGCCTGTCAGAAAATGTTTTCTCCCGAAATGCCGCTTTTCTGAGAGCCAGGTGCACTTTTCTCCAAATGAGTTTGAGATGAGAGGTCAAGGTCAGTGAGGAGACAGAGGAATGTTGAAAAAAGGAATTAGCTCTGGGGTGAAAACCAAAAACTGTAAAAAATGGAGATACATTGGTGGAGGAATGACAGGCATTGTTGTAAGCAAACTCTGCTAACGGAAGAAACTCAGACCAGTCATTTTGGAGTTTGGCCGAGTACAAACGCAAATATTGTTTTAATGATTGATTGACTCGCTCAGTCTGCCCGTTGGATTGGGGATGGTAGCCAGACGTTAAAGATAATTTCATCTTCAATGAGGCACAAAAAGACTTCCAAAATTGTGCAATGAATTGTGGACCCCGATCAGAAACAATATCAGTGGGTAACCCATGGAGTCTGAAAACATGGCGGAGGAACAAGACTGCCAATCCCTGGGCAGATGGCAATCGGGGAAGAGCAATAAAATGGGCCATTTTGCTAAAACGGTCCACTACCACCCATATGACTCGGCATCCGGCTGACAGAGGAAGGTCCACCACAAAATCCATGGAAATATGAGACCATGGCCTAAGAGGAACATTCAAGGGCAAAAGTTGACCGATAGGCAAGGAACGGGGAACCTTATGCTGTGCACAGACCTGACAAGAAAAAACAAATTCCTTTATGTCTTTGGAAAGACCAGGCCACCATACCGAGCGGGAAACTAATTCAAAAGTTTTAGCGATCCCCGGATGCCCGGCAACTTTGCTATCGTGAAACTCCGTCAAAACCGTTGCTCTCAAAAACTCGGGGACAAAAAGACGACCAGCAGGAGTATTACCAGGAGCTTGATGTTGAAGCTGCTTCAACTGGGTAAATAAATCCTGTGTGAGGCCTGCCCGAATGACTGAAGACGGAAGTATGGGAGTAACAGGACTGTTGTCTTGAACTGGAAGAAAACTGCGTGACAGGGCATCTGCCTTGGTATTCTTGGAACCTGGCCTGAAGGTGATAATGAACTTGAAACGAGTAAAAAATAAAGCCCAACGAGCTTGCCGGGCATTCAGCCATTTAGCTGATTCAATGTATTGAAGATTTTTGTGATCAGTCAAAACCGAAATGGTATGAGTGGCTCCTTCAAGCCAATGTCTCCACTCCTCGAAAGCCCATTTAATAGCCAGTAATTCCCGGTTACCAACATCGTAGTTGGATTCAGCAGATGAGAATTTCCTGGACATAAAGGCACAAGGATGTAATTCCAGGGAATCCGGATCCTTCTGAGACAGGATAGCCCCTACTCCAACCTCCGAGGCATCGACCTCAACAATGAAAGGCAATTCTGGGTTGGGATGTCTGAGGACAGGGGCTGAGACAAAGGCTTGTTTCAAGGCCTGAAAAGACAACTCCGCTTCACGTGACCAGTTGGTAGGATCTGCTCCCTTTTTAGTCAGTGCCACAATGGGAGCAACTAGGTCAGAGAAAGAGTGAATAAATCTTCTATAGTAATTCGCAAACCCTAAAAAGCGCTGAATTGCTTTTAAATTGGTGGGTTGCGCCCAACAAAGGATGGCTTGGAGCTTCTTTGGTTCCATACAGAATCCCCGAGGGGAAATAATGTACCCTAAAAAGGATACCTCCGTGACATGAAATTCACACTTCTCCAGCTTGGCATATAGGTGATTTTCACGTAATTTTTTTAGAACCTGACGCACCTGGGTAACATGTTGTTCTATAGAGTCAGAATATATCAAAATATCATCTAAGTAGACTACAACGAATCTTCCAAGAAATTCACGGAGCACATCGTTAATGAGATCCTGGAAAACTGCCGGAGCGTTGGACAGGCCGAATGGCATAACCAGATACTCATAGTGGCCTGACTGAGTACTGAATGCCGTTTTCCACTCATCCCCTGACTTGATTCTGATGAGGTTATATGCTCCTCTTAGGTCAATCTTAGAAAAAATTACAGCCGAACGTAGCTGATCAAAGAGGACAGAAATCAGCGGCAAAGGGTAAGTATTCTTTACTGAGATTTTATTCAAGGCTCTAAAGTCAATGCAAGGTCTGAGTGATCAATCCTTCTTCTCCACGAAGAAGAAGCCTGCACTTAAAGGGGATTTAGATGGCCTGATAAATCCTTTCCCTAGGCTTTCTTTAACATACTCATTCATGGCCACAGTTTCAGGTCCGGACAATGCATATAACCTTCCCTTAGGCAAAGTGGCACCAGGAATTAACTCAATAGCACAATCATAAGGCCTATGGGGAGGCAGAATATCCGCATTGCCCTTGGAAAATACATCAACAAAATCCTGGTATTCCACAGGAATGGGTGCGGGAATGACAGCAGCAATTCTGATGGGAAGCGTAATACATTCTTTATTACAGATGGTACCCCATTGTAAGATCTCCCCCAACTGCCAATCAATGATGGGATTATGAAAGGCCAGCCAAGGGTGACCCAGAACCACAGGAACTGCTGGGCAATGGGTAAGGAAAAACTCAATCTTTTCAGAATGCAGAGCTCCTACCGAAAGAAGAACAGAAGGTGTACAGAGAGAAATAACCCCATTGGACAAGGGACTCCCATCTAAACCATGCATGGTGATACACCTACCCAAGGCTAACTGAGGAATACCTAAGGCCTTGGCCCATGTTAAATCCATAAAGTTCCCTGCAGCTCCACTGTCCACAAAAGCCGAGACCGAGGAACAGAGGCTGCCAAAGGAAACTTTAGCTGGAACTAACAGTGAATTATTTGAGGAGATAAGCTGTAAACCAAAGTGAACCCCCTCACAACTCACTTGGTCGAGGCGTTTCCCGACTTGTTCGGACAACTACGGGCAAAATGTCCCTTACCCCCACAATATAAACAAAGACCAGAATTTTGCCTTCTGGTTCTTTCTTCAGGAGACAGTTTGGAGAGGCCTATCTGCATGGGCTCCTCAATGTCCACAGGAATGGAAAAAACACAAGGAGTAGACCCGACAGATGCTCCTTTTTCAGCCCTCCGCTCCCTGAGACGACGATCAATCTTAATAGAGAGCTCCATGAGTTTATCGAGAGTCTCAGGAGCGGGATACTGAAGGAGACTGTCTTTTATAGACTCAGATAAGCCGAGGCGAAACTGACTGCGCAGGGCTGGGTCATTCCATCCACAGTCGTTCGACCAACGGCGAAACTCCGTACAATAAATCTCTGCGGGATTCCTACCCTGTCTGAGAGCACGCAACTGACTCTCGGCGGATGCCTCTCTATCAGGGTCGTCATACAAAAGCCCTAAGGACCCCAGAAAGGCGTCTACAGACAATAAAGCTGGATCGTCTGTCTTTAAACCAAAAGCCCAGGTCTGAGGATCCCCCTGTAGCAGAGAAATAATAATTCCTAACCGCTGAGATTCCGTACCTGAGGAGACTGGTCTTAAACGAAAATAAAGTTTACAAGACTCTTTAAAATTAAAAAACTGCTTTCTATCCCCAGAAAAACGGTCAGGCAGATGCATTTTTGGTTCAGGAATGACCCTCGGGGAAGTCCGTAACAGATCTTCCTGTGACCTCACCCGAAGGGACAGATCCTGAACTATCTGAGTAAGCTCTTGAATCTGGCTAACTAAAAGCTGGCCCGGATTTGGCCCAACACCGGTGGGATTCATGAGGCTGACAAATCTCCCAACTGAATAAGGGAAAAAATTAACTCCTGTTAATTTTAAATTTTAGTATGGCCGGTGTTAATGTTATGATTCCCGTACTCCAGACCAGATGAGATCTTATGGCAGAGGTCTGAGTACTGGAAAGATATGCTGGTTACGGGAACAGGGAAGCCTAGTAACCCCTGGCGCCCTAACTCCGTTGTCTCGCCCGTGTTATCAGAAATCCCCTGCGAGACTATGGTTGCTTGAGCCCATGGCAGCCGCGTTCGAAGGGCGGATTATGTCTGCCCAACCCCGATGCCCCCTCAGGTCTTAATGGGAGACAAAGGGAAATCCGAGACAGGGTGATAACAAGGGGCCCTCTGACTAAGCAACCAGGCCAGGGGTTACAAGCTATCTAACTTAACCAAAAGTATGTGCGGACAAACCGCCAGGGAAAAGGACAACCAAAGATCCACTGATCCGTTACTCCTATCCAGCACCGCTGGATACCAGAGTGGACTTGTGGGAGCGGAATCCTCCGCAAAAGCTCCGGAACACAATAAAACTAAATAATAAATAGTAAGCGGTCAAGCCGCAACACACGGCTACGCCGCGACTCACGAACACCACAGGATGTTAAAGGTGCTCGGTAGGACTCCAGGAATAGATGACAAATTCCGAGTACTGGATCACTGAGGACAGGAACAACCGAATTGAGCAGGACTGGAAACTCTCTGTAACTGACACAGCCAGCAGGAAGCTAACACCGGCGTCTGTGAGAAGTCCTGAGAGTGCTTTTATTAGGAAACCCTCCAATCCGGATCCAGACAGGGTAATCATGATTATGCCGTGCAGCTGCATGCTGCACGGCCAGGATACAATTTGACCTGATTAATTAGACCTAGCAACGGGGAACGCGGTCCGACAGTGGCGTCCCCGTTGCTATGGCCTAAGCGGCTCCGTGCGCCCGGCGTCTAGCGTTGCTAGGGAGCCGGCGGCTGTCTGCCTGCGGCGTCCCTAGTTGCTAGGCGCCGGGCCGCACTGACGGGCGGACCCTCGGCGCCTAACAACGGTTCTCATTGCTGATAATCGGGAACTGGATATCCAGAAAGGCGCTTGCGATTGTTTCCCCTGGTGCGTAAGTTCTCTGCAACCATATTGTCTCTTATTTAATGTTATAAGCCATTCTCTCTCTCCTTCCCCCTTTAAATGTAATTGTATCTTTATTGTATTTTATGTGTAGTGATTCGGTTAGGTATTTTATGTTATCTTGGTAGTGTATAACTTGTATTGTATTATTCTTTTGTGATTGAACGTTCATTCATTTCCTTAAAAGGCGTTAGACCCTTAGACCGGTATTTGAGTGTTTATTATATTGCTAAGGGGTTCTCTGAGAGTCACATATGCTCATACAGCTTTTAAACTAACAAGGTTACACTGTGTTGCATTTACACCTTATCACTGCACAAGGGTTTACAGTATAAGTACATTGTTTATGGTATTGTTTTAAAGGTTTAACACTGTGAGCGTCAGTGCCGCTTGTGATCTCCTCGTGGTCCCAAGCGTCCGCTACGCTGATAGCGTATCATTACGTCAGTCGGCAGCCTATAGCGTGCTTGCCTTTACGCCCTAAGCCGTGAGCAAACGTGACGCTCGTGCGTCTCGTCCACGGCTAAGCGTTCGTTACGCTACGTGCGTACTCTTACGGTATTCCATACGCCAATTGCGTACTGTGTTCTTTAGCCTTTTAGAGTGTTTTATTCAAGGTATAGAATAGGCATTGTCAATTGGGGACTCGCCCGCTCTTCACATATCTGCACTAGGTAATTCCAGCAGACATTATCGGTCAGCAAAAGGCGGGAGGTAATATTCCTCGTAGTGCTGACCAGATAAGCGTCTGCTTCGCTTAGTAAGGAGTGCTGAAGGAATCCGGAACCAAAAGGTAGGAACAGTACGTTATTGTCTTTTAAAACCTGTTTAGTTTCTGTTTTGCGAACGTATGCATAAATACACACACCTGTATTCCTTGGTTAGTATTATTTGTCCGTATTTCATTCTCCTGATTGCCACACATTAGTGATAACGTGTTGAGACATTTGTTGTTATTAATAGTTAAAAGTAATATTTAAGGGAATAATTGTAAAAGGCACGCACACAATCTCGCCTAGAATACAAGGGAGATTTGAGTGGTGGTCAGTGAAGGATTACTGTTAAAGATCATTCACATTGATAAACGTGTAGTGTGTAACTGTGGACGTACTTGGTCTGTGTACACGTGTCCTTACAAGGGCAGGGCGTACGCAGCAAGGGTCGACGCACGGAGCGTGTATTACGCAACGGAGCGTACGGATACGCCCACATGATACAAACCGCACGATAGTATTGTTTAGTAAGCGATAAGGAAATAACGCGAAAATAACACAAATCTATCTCAAATCCAAAAGTTTAAAAGTTAAAAGAAAAAGACTTTCTCTGTTGCAATTCTTCTGGGTTGAGCTAATACCGAATGAAAGGATTTCTGCGCAGAAATAAAAAAAAATTAAAGTGTACATGTGGTAAGAGTCTGTGTATATATAAGATTTATCTTTTATTACGGAAGTGGGAACCATAGGCCAGTAGAAAGAGATACACCAGCGAGAGTGATATCGTGGGGTGGCTTGGGAGGCGTCCCTTGTTAGACTCGACACATTAATGAGCAGTAGAGTTTGCTGTACATCACAGACCAGGAGGTCACAGACCAGGAGGTCACGGAACAAGAGGTTCAGGTACAGCAGACTAGAAGTAGAGAGCACAACCGAAGAGGGGTTGGTGCGAGACCCATATAGGCCAAAGAAGCTCATCGCTGAAGGAATTTGCAGCAGAAATTTTCAATTCCACTGATCGTTCCGCACATAAGATTAGTTGCTTGTGTGCAGATACGATTGTACCGCATGTGATTGTGTGCATTAGCGTGTCTTAAATTCAGAAGAACGCTACTTGCACATTGTTAACGTGATTTGTGTAATTTTTATTTTATTTTAAGGGAAGTAGCCTGATCACTCGGGGACATTCCAACAACCGATACTTGCTGGGGACTGGAAGGTCCAATGCGCCCCAGTAAATAAAGGTTCATAGGGGCCCTAGGTTGGGTACAGCAGCTCTGGGAACAGTGATTGCAGTACTGGCCAACGTGGGCGGGAGTTAAGTGGGCGGACTTCGAAGCAACACCCCCACCGCAGCCTTACCCCGGACATTTTGGTTTTCTGTGAGGGTTGCCGGAGACCCTGATTGAAAGTCAGAGGTAGTGAAAGCAACGCCTGCAGAGATGGGGGCCACTTGTTCAGGTAAGGGGCGATCAACCCAGGTTCAGGTTGATTTGAAACCGATCAATCAGGTCGGCAAGGTAATGTGTGAGAAATCAGACCAAGATGGTCATCACACAGAAATATTATGCAATGAATGGGAAAGGATGACTGTGCATGACGGGGAAAAGTTTCCCCGGGTAGGTGGTTTTAACCCAGAAGTATTACAGAATTTAAGGAGAAGAGTGTGCCTGATTAAATCTTCAAAAAGGCGTATTAGACATTATGATGATTTAAAATTGTGGCAACAGGAAAGTGAAATGCAAAGAAATTTAACTTACATATCTGACTCTCACCTTGGGAAGAGAGACATGGCAATGGAGAGGAGTATGGTTGCAGAGAATGGCACAATGGTGTACGATAAAAAGGCACTTAGCAACTGTATTATAGATGATAAGACTAATTGTAATAAACGTAACGATGATAATTGTAATACTGTTAAATGTACAACTATTAACCCATGCAAGTTGCACCCCATGTTAAACTTCCCTGAGGATTACAAACAAGAAAGTGAGCCCAGCACGATGTCGGTACCTCTTCCAGAAGCCATCCTACAAGACATCCAGGTGGACGCGACCAAATCGGTAAAGGCAGTAATCAAACCCCCTAACGGAGGGTCAGGTGAGGTCGTGTCCACAGGTACGTACGGTGTTATATATCACGCACAAACAAATGTACCCCATATTGTAAGACCAACACAAGGTGATGTAATTGAATTTAGTCCTGTCAGGGTGATCACAGTCCCCAATGGGAAGACTGACGATCAGGGAATCATTCCCGTCAAGGACAGTGCAATGCGCCGTCCCTGGTCCCGGACAGAACTGAGATCAATCATGTCTGAATTCCCTGATCCCAGGGAAGATTTAGTTGCATGTCAGAGATTTATTAAAGAACTAGGAAACTCCACAGAACCCACCAACAAAGATTGGCGGACAGTGCTGAGGGCATGTTTGCCCTCCAGTGTTGACCCTGCGAAATTTATTGCTGATTGTAGATTAAACACAGAAGTACCTCGTACGGAGGAACACAATCAGGAATGTATTAAGCAGATCAACCAGCAGTTAGGAGTATATTTCCCAGCCATTGCCAAGTGGAACAAAATCCTCTCCATAAGACAAGGAGAAAGGGAAAGTACTTTTGACTACTTCAATCGAGCACTGCAAGTAATGGCTAGAGACACTGGGATCACAGACATCAAAACAAATGCACAGCATAAAGAAGTAGCGGTTAAGTTATTAA
Organism: Pseudophryne corroboree; assembly: GCF_028390025.1. Taxonomy (NCBI): domain Eukaryota; kingdom Metazoa; phylum Chordata; class Amphibia; order Anura; family Myobatrachidae; genus Pseudophryne; species Pseudophryne corroboree. Next base: position 7,298,932 of record NC_086448.1, read on the forward strand.
TGAATGGTTTAAAGGAGGTGTTGAGAACAAGGGTACAGACCACCAACCCAAACTGGAGAAATATCTCGGTGGCTACATTAAGAGAGGCCGTTATTGATCATGATCAGAACATCACCAGACACAGGGAGTCACGGAGTAATAAGCTGATGGCTGTAAGTATACAGGCTCTAACCAAAAAGCCACACCAGCTTAAGACCCAAAATCCTGTGAGAAATTCAAATGTGGTAGTTTGTTACCATTGTCACAAAGAGGGACATTTTGCAAGAGATTGTAGATCAAGAAGTAGACAAAAGTCATATCAACCCCCTAGACATGAATATGAGCAAAGTTATGAGACACCAAATTATAATCAGGGATCACATAGGAAGAATTTTGGGCCACACCCATGATATGTAGTCAGGAAAAGGTGATAATTAGGACTGATGGTAACCCTGAGGTAACGGTTAATAAATTGGGAGGTCATTCCCTGAAGACACAGGAATGACCGGGTAAAATTTGTAATGTATCTGTGAAATGTTTTCTTTTTCCCCATCTCTGACGGTCATCAGCAGGACTCAAACATTGCATAGCTACTTGGTCTTTGCAGAAGTCTACCAAACCCCAGCATGACCTACCCGCATCAATGTATCCTGGCCAGATACAAAGGGTGGAGTATGGAGGTGCTGGTGGGAGGGACTGAGCAAGGATACCATTGGACATGTAGATATGACAGCCTGATGATGAACGGCAGATCTGACAATGTTTTAAAATGTTTGAGAAATGTTTTTTTTCCCTGTTGTTGTTTATTGTTGGTTTATGTAATATATGTATATGAATTGTTCTCTCTCTCTTTTGTTTTTTTTTTGTTTTCTCTCTTCTCACTCATGTTTTCATGTTTTAAAGATGGTATGTCACACATCAGTTAGACAAATGGTGATGCAATATTTTTGCTCCTTACAGAAAGATCGCTGGTTTGGAAGAAATATTGTATCACCGGAGTGTTCGGTTGGAAGACTGAGAGACAGCACCTTTGAGATGACAGCAGAACAAGAAGAACAACAAGACTAGAGAACTAATTATCGTAACAAGTTTCTCTCCCCCTCAAACTGTTTTTCTGTACCCCCATTACAAATTTCTCCTTTTCACCCCCTGTAAGATGGACTTGCCCCAAGAGACTGTGATATGGATTTTCCTGTTGACCATGATGTTGACCAGAGCAGTCTGTTTCGGTGAGAGTACCAGTGAGGTCGAGAAAGGATCCAGAAGGGTTTCTGATGACTTAGATGGAGGTGTAGATTTCCAAGAACAACATAATCACCGAGTAAAGGCGAGTATCAGAAAACGATCTGGTAGCATTGACAATAGAAGGAATTGTGAAGGATTGCTAGCTGAAGAGAACTGTATCTGTAGACTCTGTGACAGTGTAGTTGAGGATGGGTGTATCAAGAAATGCCAATCCAGTTTTAATATCCACATGGACCGGCATCCATTGAGTGACTATCACTCCTTAGTGGGTAAAGTGTTAAATCAGACAGATTGTTGGGTATGCTCTCAAGTACCTCAAGGCCATAGCAAATCAGGATTAGTGCCCTTCCCTTTAACTATAGGGGAGGTACTTGAGCTAAGTGGTGGGAGGCCGGTGGACAGGAGGTTTAATATCTCCAGTCCTCCTAGTTTGAAGCTCCACCAATATCATGTGGATAGATCCCTAGTATGTTTTAACATTTCCAATCCCCGAAAGCCGGGAAATTGGGAAGTGTCATGGAATAACCAAACCATGACCTTTTCATACAGAGCCGATAGAATGCCTACAGATACAGAACTTATACGCCACATAGCCGGTAGCGGAAAATATTTCCGATATAGGTATACCCTAGGAAGTAGGACCATGAGAGTTGGAGAGGTATCACCAGGATACTGTGCACATATCGTACAAACTGATACGTGTACTAAACAGATGAGAGAATTAGGGTTAGGAGATTTCATATGGAAAATGTGTAATATGGTAATGTCCTACTCCGTCCCATATGTTCTCCCCGATGATGCATATTTCATATGCGGGAGGAAGGCGTATAAGTGGCTTGCCCCAAACTCAGAAGGGTTATGTTACATTGGAAAAGTACTGCCTGAGGTAATGACCGTATCCCACACTAAAATGAAGGATATTCACCGCAGTGCCCAAGCTCCTTATACTCACACTCATTACGAACACATCGTTAAACGGCACCTGATAGAAAGAACAGAGCATCCGGCCTCTGACCTGATCCATGAATCCACCGGGATTCAATTCCTAATCGCGTTAGATATCACTCGTACCGCCAGAGGAGTGATAAATTATAAATATATATCTGCGCTTGCAAATTTATTAGACAATATCACTGAAATGTATGATGACACATTCAGGTATACCGGAAGGGAGCTCCAAGCTTATAAAACAGAACTCGTTCAGCATAGGATGATTCTCAATTATCTCACAGCTGTGACAGGCGGGTATTGTGTTACCCTAGTGACTCAGTATGGAATAAAGTGCTGCACATATATTACAAACAGCACCGAGGACCCGGCCGAGGTCATAGACAAAAAGATGGATGACATTTTGCAATTAAAATGGGAGTTCCGAAGGAAACACAATCTCACCCTTGCCGCTGTGGGTAATGAGCTGACCAGTTGGGTGTCATGGTTGAACCCACGAAATTGGTTCTCTGGTTTAGGAGAATGGACTCAAGGAATTATCATGGATGTAGGGAAATTTCTTTTGTGTATTCTGGGTGTCATCATAGTGGTCGGTCTGATATTTAGATGCGTTCGGGTTTTAACAAAGTGTAAACGTAGCGCCCGAGTGATGAGTTTAAGAAGTGAAGATACTGTAATAACAACGACTGATTTGGTTTATGACCCAACGATAGAGACAATGTTGTGATGAAAATGTGATTCCACGGTCCGTTTCTTTCACCCGTTTCTCCTTTGTTTTCCTCCAAGGTACAAAGACATCCGCTTGGAAGAAGAATTTGACAACCTTTTACACAGACAACTGATGGACTATGCCATAGACCCCCATATCCCTAGTACCTTTAATTTTACGCTAGCCCAACACTTTTTGTAAGTCTATGGACATTGAGAAAGCTTTTGCGCGCACTTTGGCAAAAGCCCAAGGAGACTACAGTCAACATGTACATCGAGACAAGACAAGACACAAGACAAGACCTCAATCGGCAAATGTACATTAAACTCACATAGTTTACGACTGCATTTACCATAATTGCTTCTTATCTTCATCTCTACAACCTTCAGGTAATGACACACATAGTCGATAGGGAATATAGGCACAGATATCAGCACTCACATATCCCCCTATTCATGTATCATCAACTAAAATGTGCTCCCCCATTTTGTTGCAACCAAAAGCCGAAAAGAGCTCGGTAAAGTTTGACAGCCCATCCACAGACCCGTACCACGGGATAAGAAGGAATTCAAATGTATACTTCGCAATACCTCGAAGCTTGATTTAAAACACGTATGGCACGATGATACATGACCCCCCAAACATGGATTCATACACACATGCTTCTGCTATCTCACTAGGTCGTACCGTTTTCCCACCTTCTCCCCTACCCAATCATAGAAATGTATTATACATGGCATATATTTTTTTTCTTTTGAACTGTTTTAGGAAGTGGCAGTTATTGGTGACTGCCAAAGGGTGGACTGTCAAAGTCAGAAAAATATCACGCTACACACTGCCATATATGCACCTCATGCGAGTGCCTGCTGCGTGTGCATGAGCCCTCCCGTGCGTGCGCATACTCTCAGTTGCGTGCACCCGCAGGTGCACGGTATGCGCATTTACGGTAGAGTTTATGTGCGTCTAGCGGGCGACTCAATCGTAACATATTTTAGTCATATAATGTATTTTGTAGATTATGGTCCCTTTGATAGAATCTGAAAGTTTAGTTAATATAGCATGTTCGGGGACAAAGAGATTCCTCTTTGTTTGATACGAAGGGTCAGACAGGGGTTACACAGTGGTGTTTAGTATCCATTGGAAGAGAATATAATTAGCACTATTCCGGTGTTGGTTTGAAGCGGATTACTCGCTCGTGCGTATAGTTATGGACATAAGAAGTTTATGGACATTTACTATATTTGCACTTTATTACCCATGCGGCGGGAAACCCAGTTTCCCTCCCACCTGAGCAGTTTGAAATAGTCACAGCCCACCTGTATGAACCAACCTATGACCTTTTGTTATAATGCAGAGACGAATTCCTGTGTCCAATGAACAATAAGAATGTAGGGACCATTGTACTGTACTGTGTGTAAGTGTATATAAAGACAAGCCGATCTGGGCCAGCTCTCTACTCTCTTCAACGGTTCTCATTGCTGATAATCGGGAGCTGGATATCCAGAAAGGCGCTTGCGATTGTTTCCCCTGGTGCGTAAGTTCTCTGCAACCATATTGTCTCTTATTTAATGTTATAAGCCATTCTCTCTCTCCTTCCCCCTTTAAATGTAATTGTATCTTTATTGTATTTTATGTGTAGTGATTCGGTTAGGTATTTTATGTTATCTTGGTAGTGTATAACTTGTATTGTATTATTCTTTTGTGATTGAACGTTCATTCATTTCCTTAAAAGGCGTTAGACCCTTAGACCGGTATTTGAGTGTTTATTATATTGCTAAGGGGTTCTCTGAGAGTCACATACGCTCATACAGCTTTTAAACTAACAAGGTTACACTGTGTTGCATTTACACCTTATCACTGCACAAGAGTTTACAGTATAAGTACATTGTTTATGGTATTGTTTTAAAGGTTTAACACTGTGAGCGTCAGCGTCGCTTGTGATCTCCTCGTGGTCCCAAGCGTCCGCTACGCTGATAGCGTATCATTACGTCAGTCGGCAGCCTATAGCGTGCTTGCCTTTACGCCCTAAGCCGTGAGCAAACGTGACGCTCGTGTGTCTCGTCCACGGCTAAGCGTTCGTTACGCTACGTGCGTACTCTTACGGTATTCCATACGCCAATTGCGTACTGTGTTCTTTAGCCTTTTAGAGTGTTTTATTCAAGGTATAGAATAGGCATTGTCACTACCCACCCTAGTGTGATGGCCTTGCTGCTGTAAGGCGCTAGGGGCGAGGCCATCTGTAAAGATATAAGAAAGGGTCTGAGACGCTGCTGCGTAGTAACAGGAATGCCAGACGGAGGCCAGGGTGTGACAGTAGGATTGTGGGGCAATAAGGAGGAATACAGGGGGTATAGGAAGGTCATACTTGCCTACCTGACCCTCTCCATGAGGGAGAAAATGCTCTGTTCCAGGACTTTCCTGGTAACCTTTGGTGAAACACCTTTCTTATCAATTAACTAGCTCACCACAGGTGATGGCAATCATACATTACCAGGAAAGTCCAGGAACAGAGCATTTTCTCCCTCATGGAGAGGGTCAGGTAGGCAAGTATGAGGAAGGTTCCAGAGGCTGCAGCAGCAGCAGTAAGATGTGGCCGGATGATAGGGGAAGAGAGAGGGAGCCTTGTGCTGTGATGCAGGCAGAGTCTGGAGCTGAGTAACAAGCAACGTGCAGCTGGGCTGGGGAGGTGGATCCAGGCTGCTGGTGACAAGTAGAAAAGGAGCAAGTGAGAGCCTTGTCTCTGCCTACAACCACACCACCCTGAACACGCCCGATCTCGTCTGATCTCGGAAGCTAAGCAGGGTCAGGCCTGGTTAGTACTTGGATGGGAGACCGCCTGGGAATACCAGGTGCTGTAGGCTTTTGCTTTTCTAGGCTGCAACCAGCAGGGGTCGCTCTTATCAGCTTCTTTTTCTTCTTCATTTTTTCAAATTAAAATTTTTTCTTTCTTTCATTCCTCTATGTTCATGCAGAAAACCCGAACCGTTTACCACTCGGCGGCAGCCCCATACTCAACAGGATAATGCATACACCACTACGTTAGCAGCGCCGTACATCCCACCTAGTGTCACCGACACAGTGAAATCACAGCGATGCTGCGCCCAAATTTCCTGCTGCAACAGACAGTGCGCTAAAGGCGTCACCTGGCACACAGGTTATACGGCCACCTCACACACTGGCAAAGTGTCTGCCCTCAAACCCAGTCCACTGCATTGCTGGGCACCTTATCATCCAGATATCAGGTCAGTCCTAAACATCTGGACCATAACCAACGTCATAGTGAATCCTGCATGTATGCACTTTTTATTCAGTACCCGGACATGCAGCAGACACGGGAACTGGATGCAGTGCAATATGTACTAAGCCTCGGAGAGAGATAAAGTGGATGGAGGTAAAGAACCAGCCAACCAGCTCCTAACTGTCATTATTCAAACACAGCCTGTAACATGGCAGTTAGGAGCTGATTGGCTGTTACTTTACCTCTGGCCACTTTATCTCTCTTTAAGGCATAGGTCTGCAAACTCGGTCCTCATTACCCCCACACAGTGCATGTTTTGCAGGTCTCCTCACAGAATCACAAGTGAAATAATGAACTCCGCCTGTGGACCTTTTCAAATGTGTCTGTGAGTAATTAATCCACCTGTGCACCTGCTGGGTTACCTGCAAAACATGCACTGTGTGGGGGTAATAAGGACCGAGTTTGCAGATCTATGCTTTAAGGCAGAGGTTCTCAAACTCGGTCCTCGGGGGCTGTCAAAGTAAAAAAATATTGTTATTCTCATGCCTTGTACTAACCCCATGCGCTTGCCCGCTGCACGTGCACATTCTCTCCCGTGCGTGCGCATATTCGCAGTTGCGTGACGGACATGCGCTCAAGCGCGTGGTATGTGCATTTACGGTAGAGTTTGTGTGCGTCTGGCGGGCGACTCGATTGTCACATAGTTAATCCAAATAGTGTATTTTGTAGGTTATGGTCTCCTTAATAATATCAGTAAGTTTGTTTAGTGTAACTGGTTCATGGACAGAGAGATTCCTCTTTACATGATACGAAGGGTCAGACAGGTTTTGAGCAGTTGTGTTTAGTATGCAACGGTAGAGTATATTATTAGAAACATTCCGGTATTGGTTTGAAAGAGATTAATCGCTCTTGCGAATAGTTATGGTTATAAGAAGTTTATGGACATTTACTGTATTTGCAATTCATTATCCATGCGGCGGGAATCCTGAGATTCCCTCCCACCTGAGCAGTATGAAATAGTCACAGACCACCTGTTTGAATCAACCTATGACCTTTTGTTATAATGTGAAGACAGATTCCTGTGTCCAATGAACAATGAGATTGTAGGCCCCTTTGTAGTGTACTGTATGCAGTGTATATAAGGCAGCCAGTTTGGGCCAGCTCAGTCTACTCTCCACAAAAGGTTTTCATCACTGACTAACTTCAGAGCTGGTACCAGGACTGCGCAGCAATCATTCCCCAGTGTGTAAGTTTTTCTCTGTAACCAACTTGTTCTCTGTTTGTATTTGCCATACTCTCTCTCTCTCTCTGTTATTGTTACGCTGTTGTATATTGTATATGTGTAGTTATTATGTTTAGATATTGATGTTAGTCTGTAGTGTATAAAATGTTAACTGTATTTTCCCTTTTTACATAACTAAATCTCGTTAGTAAAGGTTTTGGAACCTTAGCAAGGTATTGTGTGTTTATTACATTGCTGAGAGTATTCAGAGCGTCTCAATCGCTCAAGAGGCTTTTATATAATAGAGGTTAATTAGCATTGCATTGTGTTCACATTACAAAACCAAGGTTTACAGTATAGGCTCAGCCTTTCATTGTGTTGCATACAAGGTTTACTGTGTGTCATCCTGTGAGCGTCTGCGCCGCTCGTGTTCCTCTTGTGGGCACAGCGTCCGCTACGCTAGTAGCGTAACATTACGGTACTCGGACCGCCTATAGCGTGTTTGATACCCAGCGTAAGCCGTGAGCGAACGTGTCGCTCGTGCGTCTCGACCACGGCCTAGCGTCTGCTATGCTAAATGCGTACCCTTACGGTACCCCGTACGCCCATTGTGTACTGAGTCTCTTACCAATATATAGTGAATGTTATAAGATAAATATTTAGCTTTATCAATTGGCGGCTCGTCCGTCCTCCACATATCCGCTCTAGCGAACACAAGCAGACTTTATCTGTCAGCTAAGGGCGGGAAGGCGTATCCCTTTGTATCCGAGTTGGTGGTGAGGGATACGGTAGTGCTGACTAGATAAGCATCTGCATCGCTACGCTGTAGGAGTGCTGGTGGAATCCGGAACCGGAAGGTAAGAACAGTACGCTATTGTCTTTTAAAACTGTTTTATTTCTGTTTGATACGCATTGCGTACGCAACACACGCACACACCTGCATTTTGTCATTTGTGTAATTTCACATCTCGCTTTCCTGTTTGCCATTTATCATTGATAACGTGCTGAGAAAGATTTGTTGCTATTGGTAGTTAAAAGTAAAATTAATACGTAAGGGAGTAATTTGTAAAACACGCACACGGCTTGCCTAACATACAAGGAAGTTCTGTGTGGTGCTTGGTAGATGATTACAGTTAAAGATCATTTACATTGATATAAACGTGTTACTTGTGTTACTGTGGACGTGTCTGGCCTGTGTACACGTGTCCCTAACAAAGGGCGGGACAAGCGTACGCGACGCAAGGGCTGACGCACGTAGCATATATTACGCAACAGAGCGTATGGGTACGCCCACGTAATACAAATCACGATAGTATTGTTTTAGTAGGCGATACGGAGGCAACGCGATAATAGCGCAAGTCAATATCAGTGTCCTAAATTTTAGCGTAAATAATCCTTCTCTAGTTGTAACTCCTTTCGGGACTAGACTGTGATACTGAATGAAAGGGATTTCTGCGCAGAAACGAAACTAAAGAGTATATGAGGTGAAAGAGTGTGTATACATATATATAAGTTTCTCATTTTTGGGTGGAATCACAGGAAATCGAGTTCTCGTGAGGTACATACGTGAAAGTGACAGCACGGTAGCTTGGGAGGCATCCCTTGTTAACATATTAAAATAAGAGCATTAGAGATAACGGACCAGGAGGTCCAGAGACAGACCAGGAGGTCTAGGCACAGCGGACTAGGAAGTCCGCTACAGACAGAGTCAAGAAGCACAACACCAGGAGGGTTGGTGCAATACCCATATAGGCCATTAAGCTCTGGCTGAAGGAATTCGCAGCCACAATTTTCGATTCCACTGGTCGTTCCGCACATAAGATTAGTTGCTTATGTGCAGAACGATTGTACCGCATGTAATTGTGTGCATTAGTTAGTAACTTGACCCAGCACCATTTGCATATGCTAGAGGGGTCATAAACGCTATTTGTACATTCTAACGTGATTTGTGTAATTTTTTTTTATTTTAAGGGAGGTTCGCTGGTCACTCAGGAATTCTCCAGCAACTGATATTTACTGGGAAGGGTTAAGTGCTCTTCGGATCACACCCACATGTTCCAGTAAATAGAGGTTCAGGTCGCAGGGGCCCTAGGTTGAGTACGCCAGCGCTAAGGCAGTGTGTGGGCGTATTGGTCGACGTGGGCGAGTGAGTGGAGGTACTCGGTAAACTTTCACCGTCAGTCTACCCCGGACATCTTGGTTTTTGTAAGGGTTCGCTGAAGACCCTGATTTGAAGGTCAGAGGTAGCGAAAGCAACACCTGCAAAGATGGGGGCCAGTTGTTCAGGTAGGGGGCGATCAACTCTGGTCCAGGTTGATTCAGTAAACCGACCAATCGGGTCGGCAAGGTACATCATGTGTGAGAAATACGGTTCACACACAGAGGTTTTGTGCGATGAATGGGAAAGAATGACTGTGCATGACGGGGAAAAGTTCCCACGGGTAGGCAGTTTTAGCCCCGAGGTGTTACAAAATCTAAGGAGAAGGATATGTCTCATTAAATCTGCAAAGAGACGGATCAAACATTATGATTATTTACAATTATGGCAACAGGAAGGTGAAATACAGAGAGGATTGGCTCAAGCGGCTGGATCTAACCCTATCAGGAAACTGATAGCCACCGCTCCACCACCACCATACATAACGGGAGAGAAAGTGGTTACAGAGAATGGCACACTGGTGTATGATAAACATGCACTTAGTAACTGTATAGATGTTAAGAATAATGTAACTAAGATTGTTGATGCTAATACTAACTCGTGCAAGCTGTACCCTGTTTTAAACTTTCCCCAGGATTGTGGCCAAGAGGATGAACCCACAACAATATCGGCACTCTCTCTAGCAGCCACCATAGCAGAAACAACAGTGGGCACGTCCCAACCAGTAAGAGCAGTATCAAAGGCCCCTAGTGGAGGGACAGGTGAGGTCGTATCAACTGGTAAGTACGGCACTGTGCACTATGCTGAAACCATTACACTACATGTTGTAGAATCTACTCAGAATGATGTTATTGAACTTAATCCCGTTAGGGTAATTGCAGTACCAAATGGGAAAACTGACACTTCAGGAGTCACTCCTGTCAGAAACATTGCCATGCACTGCCCCTTTTCCCGAACAGAATTAAGATCAATGGTGTCTGAATTCCCTGATCCTAGGAAAGATCTAGTTGCAAGCCAGAAGTACATTAGAGAGCTAGGACATACTGTGGAGCCCAATAACAAAGATTGGCGGACATTGCTGAGGGCATGTTTACCCTCCAATGTCGACTCAGCGAGTTTTATAACTGACTGTAGACTAGATGAAGAAGTACCCCTTACTGAGGAGTACAACCAAGATAATGTGAAAATAATTAATTTGCAGCTGGGAGTATATTTCCCAGCTGTTGCTAAATGGAACAAAATTTTCTCCATCAAGCAAAAGGAGGGAGAAACAGCTGCTGATTATTTTCATCGGGCACTACAGGAAATGGCTAAGTATACAGGGATAGAAGATATTAAGACAAATGTGAATCATAGAGAAGTAGCAGTATCTGTGTTAATGGATGGTTTAAAGGAAGTATTGAGGACGAGGGTACAGACCACCCAACCATGTTGGCGAGGTTTGTCGGTGGCTACTTTGAGAGAGGCCGCTATTGATCATGATCGGAACATCACCAGACACAGGGAGTCGCAGAGTGATAAGCTGATGGCTGTAAGTATACAGGCCCTTACCACAAGGCCAACTCAGCATAAGTCTCAGACCCCTGTGGGTAAGTCAAATGTGGTAACTTGTTATTACTGTCATAAAGAGGGACATTTTGCACGAGACTGTAGATTCAAAAGTGCACAAAACTCATATCAACCCCCTAGACAACGACATGACACACGAAATTTGGATCAAGGACCGCAGAGACGGAGTTATGAGCCACACGCAGGGGAAACAAAAAGGTATCCCCCAAGAAGAGACTGGCAAGTCTCTGATAGTTCCAATTTACCCCCTTCACAGGTAATAGCTGCCAGCGCAATACAGGGAGGTCACCACATACAATAGGGGTGGGGCCACACCTGTAGTCTGCAGCCAGTGAAATTAATTGCGAGCCTTGGAAGTGAACCCGAGGTCACAATTGATGTAGCTGGTAAATCTCTAAATTTCCTTGTAGATACGGGGGCGGCCAAGTCAGTGATAAATTCGACCGTGGGCATGAGAACCACTGGTAAAACAATTCCAGCCATGGGAGTAACAGGAGTAGTACAACACTACCCTTTAAGCAAACCTGCAGAGATTACGATAGGGCCTTTGCATACCAAGCATTCTTTTCTGCTGGCTGCATCGGCTCCGACTAATCTCCTAGGGAGAGATTTACTGTGCAAAATGGGATGTGTCATATATTGTACTCCTGAAGGTGTGTTCTTGGACATACCCGAAAACCACGCTCAGGAAGTGCAGGATATGCTAGACTCCCCAACAAGATTAATGTCACACACTGTTGTTGCAAATAGGTTTCCGTCCAAGGTAGAGGAAATGATTTCCCAGATACCGGAATCACTTTGGACCAAGGATGGACAAGACACTGGATTAATGGCAAACGTAGCCCCAGTAGTTGTACAAGTAAAAGATGGTAGGATAGCTCCAAAAATCCCACAATACCCTCTGAAGCCAGAGGTGGAGTTAGGAGTTTACCCTGTAATAGAGCGCTTGCTACAACAGGGCATTCTGGTAAGAACGTCCAGCACTGCATATAGTCCCATCTTCCCTGTTAAAAAGAGTGGGGGGAGGGGTTACAGATTAGTGCAGGATCTAAGAGGGATCAACAAAATAGTTGAGAGTCAATTCCCCGTAGTGCCAAATCCAGCTGTCATCCTTATACAAATCCCTCCCACTGCCAAATTTTTCACTGTGATTGACCTCTGCTCCGCCTTCTTCTCGGTACCTCTGCACCCTGACAGTCAATACTTATTCGCATTTACATACAGAGGAGTTCAGTACACCTGGACTCGATTACCACAAGGTTTCATAGACAGTCCAAGTATTTTCTCACAGGCCCTGCATGATTGTTTACAGTCTTTTCAACCTGAGAGTGGATCAATATTAATACAGTACGTGGATGACCTACTGCTGTGTTCAGATTCACTGGAATCATCTCTGAGAGATACGAAACAACTCCTGTTTCATCTTTCAGACACCGGACACAAGGTTTCCAAAGACAAGTTACAATTATGCCAGACCAAGGTAAAATATTTGGGACACTGTCTGACACAAGGACTGAGACACCTTACCGCTGATAGAATTCAAGCAATTCGTGACATGACCCTGCCACAAACCCAGCAACAGATTAGAACGTTTTTAGGAATGTGTTGGTATTGCCGTAACTGGATCCCAGGTTTTTCCATACTGTCCTTGCCTTTACAGGAGATGGTCTCCTCAAACAAACCTGATCGGATTTCGCACACAGACGAGTCTGAGATGGCATTTGAGAGACTTAAACAGTGCCTAACGCAGGCACCAGCATTAGGCATGCCAGATTATGGGAAACCCTTTGAGCTGTACGGAACAGAGAGTGCTGGGTGCGCGGCAGGTGTCTTAACCCAGAAGCATGGTGATGCCAACAGGCCGGTAGCCTACTATAGCACTCAGCTAGACACGGTAGCGCGATCCCTCCCCACATGCTTGCGAAGTGTTGCAGCAATAGCATTGCTAGTAAGTAAAAGCGAAGATGTAGTGCTAGGACACAACCTCACAATTCATACACCACATGCAGTGTCAGCTTTACTGAATTCGGCCCAAACCAGACACATCTCATCAGCACGGTTTACAAGATGGGAATTGGCGTTGATGGCCCCCGTAAACATCACCATAAGGAGATGCAGCGCACTAAATCCTGCAACATATCTCCCAGGTGTGCCTGGACAGGCACAAAGGGTGGAGGATGAGAGTGATGGTGAAGGAGGATTTAATAAGGAAAATGACACACATGATTGTATGGAATATTTGGCCCAAAATTTCACGGCAAGGCCTGACATCAGTGACAACCCACTGGAAGATGTAGATTTTACTTTCTACACTGACGGCAGTTGTCACAGACAGACGGACTCGGGAGACCTGTGTACTGGATACGCAGTCGTAGATGACCAAGGTACCATAGAGGCGGAACCCCTAGGCCCACCACACTCAGCACAAGTTGCTGAACTGGTTGCCCTAACCAGAGCATGCAAACTGGCTAAAGGCAAGTCAGCCAATATCTACACAGATTCTAGGTACGCCTTTGGAGTAGTCCATGATTTCGGGGCCCTATGGCGCCTCAGAAATTTCATGACAGCAGCTGGCACACCCGTAGCACATGCAGCCCACATCAAAAGACTACTAACAGCGATACAGGAACCCGACAGAGTGGCTGTTATCAAGTGTAAAGCTCACACGTATAGCCAAGACCCGGTATCACTTGGTAACAGCCGAGCAGACGAAGCTGCTAAATCAGCAGCCAGTAACCCCATACAGACAGACAGCACACAACTGATGGTATTTAATACTGTAAACACACAGAAATTATATGAAATGCAAGATTTGTGTTCACCACAAGAAAAGGCAGTTTGGAGGTCAAAAGGATATGGCCAGGAGTCCTCAGGACTCTGGACAGATGGACAGGGTAAGCCAGTGGCACCCAGAGCTTACCTTCCAAGTCTAGCGGAAGCGGCACATGGGCTGACTTATCTAGGCAAAGAAGGAATGTGTAGGTTGGTAAGAGCTTATTGGTGCGCCCCAGGATTTTCTTCCCATGCGGGTAAAAGAGCAATGACATGTCTCACCTGCTTGAGGAAGAATATCGGAAAGGCAATACCAACAGAACCATCCCATATCCCTCCTACAGATGGTCCTTTCCAGGTAATACAAATTGATTTCATACAATTGCCACCTTGTAGAAATGTAAAATATGTATTGGTTTGTATTGACGTGTTCTCAAATTGGGTTGAAGCATTTCCCGCGGCCACGAATACCGCTGTGTTTACTGCAAAGAAAATTGTGCAGGAATTTGTGTGTAGGTACGGTATCCCTAGAATCATTGAGAGTGATTGGGGTACCCATTTTACCGGTGAAGTTTTTCAAGCAATGTGTAAGTTGATGGGAATTAATAGTAAGCTGCACACTCCGTGCCGCCCCCAGGCGAGTGCGAAAGTGGAAAGAGTAAACAGCACTATTTAAAACAAATTAAGCAAGGTAATGGCTGAAACAGGATTGTTATGGCCCGAAGCTTTGCCAATCGTATTATACAGCATCAGAACCACTCCCAGGTCCCCTCTTAATCTGTCTCCTTTTGAAATTCTGTTTGGTCGACAACCCCATGTTATAATTAACCCCCAGGATGATTTGAAATGTAACAATGAAGTCACTGTAAAGTATTTGGTTAAAAGGAGTAAACAATTGAGGAATCAGAATGATAATCTAAAGTTGGTGATTCCTGATTTGCCAGACAGTAATTGTCATGACATTGAACCTGGGGATTATGTAATGATACGGAATTTTCTACGCTCAGGTTGCCTTATTGACAGATGGGAAGGATCATATCAAGTCTTATTGACCAGCACGACAGCATTGAAGGTTGCCGAGAAAGAGACTTGGGTCCATTCGTCTCATTGTAAAAAGGTTGCTGACCCAGAGAGGTCCCGTGATAAAGAACAGACGGTAGAGGTTGTATCACTAGAGTGTCTGTTCCGGGAAGGTTGAGACGACACCTGAGCGCTGAGAATAATAAGACCGGAGGCGTTTGTCGAGCCAGATTTCTTTTTCCCTTTTGTTATTTTCTCCAGTTCCCATCTCCCTCCTATTTTCCTTCCCCCTTCTTATTTGTCTCCTTTTCCTCCTATAAGATGGACTTGCCCCAAGAGACTGTGATCCGGATTTTCCTGTTGACCATGATGTTGACTAGAGCAGTCTGTTTCGGTGAGAGTACCATGGAGGTCGAGAAGGGATCTGGAATGGGTTCTGATGACCAGGATGGAGGCGTAGTTTTCCAAGAGCAACATAATCACCGAGTAAAGGCGAGTATCAGAAAACGATCTGGTAGCATTGACAATAGAAGGAATTGTGAAGGATTGTTAGCTGAAGAGAACTGCATCTGCAGGCATTGTGACAATATAGTTGAGGATGGGTGCATCAAGAAATGTCAGTCCAGTTTTAATGTCCACATGGACCGGCATCCATTGAGTGACTATCACTCCTTAGTGGGTAAGGTGTTAAATCAGACAGACTGTTGGGTATGCTCTCAAGTACCTCAAGGTCATAGCAAATCAGGACTAGTACCATTCCCTTTAACTGTAGGAGAGGTACTTGAGTTAAGTGGTGGGAGGCCGGTGGACAAGAGGTTTAATATCTCTAGTCCTCCTAGTTTGAAGCTCCACCAGTATCATGTGGATAAGTCCTTAGTATGCTTTAACATTTCCAACCCCGAAAGCTGGGAAATTGGGAAGTGTCATGGAGTAATCAAACCATGACATTTTCATATAGAGCCGATAGAATGCCCATAGACACAGAGCTTATACGCCAGATCGCCAACAGTGGAAAATATTTCCGGTATAGGTATACTCTAGGAAGTAGGACCATGCGAGTTGGAGAAGTATCACCAGGATACTGTGCACATATCGTACAACCTGATACGTGTACTAGACAGATGGGAGAGATAGGGTTAGGAGATTTCACATGGAAAATTTGTAACATGGTAATGTCATACTCCGTCCCATATGTTCTCCCCGATGATGCATATTTCATATGCGGGCGAAAGGCGTATAAGTGGCTTGCCCCAAACTCAGAGGGATTGTGTTACATTGGAAAAGTACTGCCTGAAGTAATGACTGTATCCCATAACAAAATGAAAGACATTCACCGCGGTGCCCAAGCTCCTTATACTCGCACTCATTACGAGCACGTCGTTAAAAGGTGCCTGATAAAGAGGACAGAGCACTCGGCCTCTGATCTGATCCATGAATCCACCGGGATTCAATTCCTACTCGCGTTAGATATCACTCGTACCGCCAGAGGAGTGATAAATTATAAATATATATCTGCGCTAGCGAACTTGTTAGACAATATCACCGAAATGTATGACGACACATTCAGGTACACTGGGAAAGAGTTACAAGCCTACAAAACAGAACTGGTTCAGCATAGGATGATTCTCAATTATCTCACAGCAGTGACAGGCGGGTATTGTGTTACCCTAGCAACTCAGTATGGAGTAAAGTGCTGCACGTATATTACAAACAGCACAGAGGACCCAGCCGAGGTCATAGACCAAAAGATGGATGACATTTTGCAATTAAAGTGGGAGTTTCGAAGGAAACACAATCTCACACTCGCTGCTGTGGGTAATGAGCTGACCAGTTGGGTGTCATGGTTGAACCCACGAAATTGGTTCTCTGGTTTAGGAGAATGGACCCAAGGTATTATAATGGACGTAGGGAAATTTCTCTTGTGTATTCTGGGAGTCGTCATATTGGTTGGCCTGATATTTAGATGCGTTCGGACTTTAACAAAGTGTAAAGGTAGTACCAGAGTGATGAGTCTGAGGAGCGAGGACACTGTAATAACAACAACTAATTTGATTTATGACCCAACGATAGAGACAATGTTGTGATGAAAATGTGATTCCACGGTCCGTTTCTTTCACCCGTTTCTCCTTTATTTTCCTCCAAGGTACAAAGACATCCGCTTGGAAGAAGAATTTGACAACCTCTTTTATACAGACCATTGATGAACTATGCTACAAGCCCCCAATATATCTAGTGACTTTAACTTTTACGATAGCCCAATCCTTTAGAGACTGTAAATTTATGGACAATGGAACAGCTTTTGCTCGCTATTTATAGCAAAAGCACCGAGAGACATCAGACAACATGTACATCAAGACAAGACATCAGACAAGACCTCAATCGGCTACTGTTTATATAAACTCACATAGTTTACGACTGCATTTATAACGATTGTCTCTTATCTTCATCTCTACAACCTCCAGGTAGTATCTCACATAGTCGACAGGTGATTCTCACATATTAGCACTCACATGTTCCCCCCCTTCATGTATCATCAACTAAATGTGCTCCCCCATTTGTTGCAACCAAAAGCCGAAAAGAGCTCGGTAGAGTTTGACAGCCCATCCACAGACCCTTGATACGGGATAAGAAGGATTCAAATGTATACTTCGCAATACCTCGAAGCTTGATTTAAAACACGTACGGCATGATGATACATGACCCCTCAAACATGGATTTCATACACATATGCTTTTACTATCTCACTAGGTCATACTTTTCCTACCTTCTCCTCTCCTCCCCTTACCCAATCATAAAAAGGTGTTTACATGATGACAATAATTTTTCTGTTTTGTTTAGGAAGTGGCAGTTATTGGTGACTGCCAAAGGGTGGACTGTCAAAGTCGAAAAATATCGTTATTCTCATGCCTTGTACTAACCCCATGCGCTTGCCCGCTGCACGTGCACATTCTCTCCCGTGCGTGCGCATATTCGCAGTTGCGTGACGGCGCCTCCACGGACATGCGCTCAAGCGCGTGGTATGTGCATTTACGGTAGAGTTTGTGTGCGTCTGGCGGGTGACTCAATTGTCACATGGTTAATCCAAATAGTGTATTTTGTAGGTTATGGTCTCCTTAATAATATCAGTAAGTTTGTTTAGTGTAACTGGTTCATGGACAGAGAGATCCCTCTTTACATGATACGAAGGGTCAAACAGGTTTTGAGCAGTGGTGTTTGGTATGCAACGGTAGAGTATATTACTGGTAACATTCCGGTGTTGGTTTGAAAGAGATTAATCGCTCTTGCGAATAGTTATGGTTATAAGAAGTTTATGGACATTTACTGTATTTGCAATTCATTATCTATGCGGCGGGAATCCTGAGATTCCCTCCCACCTGAGCAGTATGAAATAGTCACAGCCCACCTGTTTGAATCAACCTATGACCTTTTGTTATAATGTGAAGACAGATTCCTGTGTCCAATAAACAATGAGATTGTAGGCCCCTTTGTAGTGTACTGTATGCAGTGTATATAAGGCAGCCAGTTTGGGCCAGCTCAGTCTACTCTCCACAAAAGGTTTTCATCACTGACTAACTTCAGAGCTGGTACCAGGACAGCGCAGCGATCATTCCCCAGTGTGTAAGTTTTTCTCTGTAACCAACTTGTTCTCTGTTTGTATTTGCCATACTCTCTCTCTCTCTCTCTCTGTTATTGTTACGCTGTTGTATATTGTATATGTGTAGTTATTATGTTTAGATATTGATGTTAGTCTGTAGTGTATAAAATGTTAACTGTATTTTCCCTTTTTACATAACTAAATCTCGTTAGTAAAGGTTTTGGAACCTTAGCAAGGTATTGTGTGTTTATTACATTGCTGAGAGTATTCAGAGCGTCTCAATCGCTCAAGAGGCTTTTATATAATAGAGGTTAATTAGCATTGCATTGTGTTCACATTACAAAACCAAGGTTTACAGTATAGGCTCAGCCTTTCATTGTGTTGCATACAAGGTTTACTGTGTGTCATCCTGTGAGCGTCTGCGCCGCTCGTGTTCCTCTTGTGGGCATAGCGTCCGCTACGCTAGTAGCGTAGCATTACGGTACTCGGACCGCCTATAGCGTGCTCGATACCCAGCGTAAGCCGTGAGCGAACGTGTTGCTCGTGCGTCTCGACCACGGCC
Source organism: Pseudophryne corroboree (assembly GCF_028390025.1). Classification (NCBI taxonomy): domain Eukaryota; kingdom Metazoa; phylum Chordata; class Amphibia; order Anura; family Myobatrachidae; genus Pseudophryne; species Pseudophryne corroboree. The sequence goes on from NC_086448.1 coordinate 7,317,949, forward strand.
TAGCGTCTGCTACGCTAAGTGCGTACCCTTACGGTACCCCATACGCCCATTGCGTACTGAGTATCTTACCAATATATAGTGAATGTTATAAGATAAATATTTAGCTTTATCTCCATGAGGGAGAAAATGCTCTGTTCCATGGCCTTGCTGCTGTAAGGCGCTAGGGGCGAGGCCATCTGTAAAGATATAAGAAAGGGTCTGAGACACTGCTGCGTAGTAACAGGAATGCCAGACGGAGGCCAGGGTGTGACAGTAGGATTGTGGGGCAATAAGGAGGAATACAGGGGGTATAGGAACTTAGGTCATACTTGCCTACCTGACCCTCTCCATGAGGGAGAAAATGCTCTGTTCCTGGACTTTCCTGGTAGCCTTTGGTGAAACACCTTTCTTATCAATTAACTAGCTCACCACAGGTGATGGCAATCATACATTACCAGGAAAGTCCAGGAACAGAGCATTTTCTCCCTCATGGAGAGGCCGGGTCAGGTAGGCAAGTATGAGGAAGGTTCCAGAGGCTGCAACAGCAGCAGCAGTAAGATGTGGCCGGATGATAGGGGAAGAGAGAGGGAGCCTTGTGCTGTGATGCAGGCAGAGTCTGGAGCTGAGTAACAAGCAACGTGCAGCTGGGCTGGGGAGGTGGATCCAGGCTGCTGGTGACAAGTAGAAAAGGAGCAAGTGAGAGCCTTGTCTCTGCCTACGGCCACACCACCCTGAACACGCCCGATCTCGTCTGATTGGACACTATCCTATATAACGGCACATCCATTCAGCTGGGTCGTGGTCTACTCCACCTGCTCCTTCCGAGGATCGGCCCCTGATCTCGGAGTGCTGGGGTTTAAAGGGTCGGCTTGGTTGCAGCGTCTTTAGACATGTCCGTCTTGATGACACCTTCTGCAAATTGGCTGGCTCTGTGGGACAAACTGATTGGTCAATCTTCTTCCACCGCCGCGGTTTAGTTCCCCCCTTTCATTAGAGGTGCATCTCCTCCTACCCCTCCACCGGGTTTCCTCAAGGTTGGACACGTTCTGTCTGGCCAACTGACGCATCTCTCTGCGCATTTCTGCCATGCCCATGGTTAAATCTTCCATCTGTCTTTTCAGATTGTGTACCGTATCCCACATTGGGGTCTGAGCACTCTATACAGCCAGGTCCTTTACCTTCTGTGAATTCTCTCTGGTAGAATCTCTTCCGGGTAACAGTAGATCCTCTTGAAATCCTGGCATTTCCGGGAATGACACTTCCTGATTATTATCAGAGCCTACTACTTTAACTGCTGCTTCCTTGAAGTCTAGAAAAACGAGTTTTATGGTAAGAACTTACCTTTGTTAAAACTCTTTCTGCGAGGTACACTGGACTCCCCAAGGATAGACATTGGGGTGTAGAGTAGGATCTTGATCCGAAGCACCAACAGGCTCAAAAGCTTTGACCTTCTTCCCAAGATGCATAGCGCCGCCTCCTATATCACCCCGCCTCCATGCACAGGAGCTCAGTTTTGTTAACCAGCCCAATGCAGTAGCAAGTAAAAGAGACGACAACTGCCAGTTGCCACAAACACCACACTCTCCCGACAGGAGAAGTGTCAGCGGCTAATGCCATACCAACCCAAAGAAGCTAAGTGCGTCAGGGTGGGCGCCTTGTGGAGCCCAGTGTACCTCGCAGAAAGAGTTTTAACAAAGGTAAGTTCTTACCATAAATCTCGTTTTCTGCTGTGGGGTACACTGGGCTCCACAAGGATAGACATTGGGGATGTCCTAAAGCAGTTCCTTATGGGAGGGGACGCACAGTAGCGGGCACAAGAACCCGGCGTCCAAAGGAAGCATCCTGGGAAGTGCCGGTATTGAAGGCATAAAACCTTATGAACATGTTCACTGAGTACCACGTAGCCGCCATGCACAATAGTTCAATGGTCGCACCACGGCGGGCCGCCCAAGAAGGTCCAACAGACCGAGTAGAATGGGCCATAATGTGAGCAGGAGCTGACAGACCAGCCCTCACATAAGCATGTGCAATCACCATTCTAATTCATCTGGCCAAAGTCTGCTTGTGAGCAGGCCAGATGAATCCAAACAGAATAAAGAGAGAATCAGATTTCCTAACAGAAGCAGTTCTCTTCACATAGATACGGAGAACCCGTACCACATCCAAAGACCGCTCTTTGGGAGACAAATCAGGAGAGACAAAGGCCGGAACCACAATCTCCTGATTAAGGTGGAACGAAGAAACCACCTTAGGTAAATATCCAGGACGAGTCCTAAGAACCGCCCGGTCACGGTGAAAAATCAGATATGGGGAACTACAAGAAAGGGACCCAGATCCAACACTCTTCTAGCAGAGGCAATAGCCAGCAAGAACACCACCTTAAAGGAAAGCCACTTAAGGTCAGCTGAACCAAGGGGTTCAAATGGAGGCTCTTGCAACGCTTCCAAAACCACCGACAAGTCCCAAGGAGCCACAGGCGGGACATACTGAGGTTGGATACGCAACACACCCTGAGTGAAAGTATGAACATCAGGTAAAGTCGCAATTTTTCTCTGAAACCACACCGACAAGGCAGAAATATGAACCTTGAGGGAGGCCAGACGCAGGCCTAATTCTAGACCTTGCTGCAGAAAAGCCAAAAGCTTGGCTGTACTAAACTTGGAAGCGTCATGATTGTTAGATACGCACCAAACAAAGTAGGAATGCCAGACCCTATGGTAAATCTGAGCAGAAGCCGGTTTCCGGGCCCGCAACATAGTTTTAATGACCTCTTCAGAAAAACCCTTAGCCCTCAAGACGGAAGCTTCAAGAGCCACGCCGTCAAAGACAGCTGGGCTAGGTCCTGGTAGACACAGGTGCCCTGTACGAGGAGGTCTGGGCGTTGTGGAAGTAGAATTGGACGCTTTGACGATAGGCCCTGCAGGTCTGAGAACCAGTGCCGTCTGGGCCACGCCGGAGCTATGAGAAGCAGATTTCCTTTTTCTTGCTTGAACTTCCGAATTACCCTGGGCAGGAGTGATACCGGAGGGAACACGTACGGCAGCCGAAACCTCCATGGCATCGCTAGCGCTTCCACGAATGCTGCTTGAGGATCCCTTGTCCTTGCTCCGAAGACCGGAACCTTGTGATTGTGTCGAGACGCCATCAGATCCACATCTGGAAGACCCCTTTATCATGAGGAGTTGAAACACTTCTGGATGGAGGCCCCACTCGCTGGCATGCACGTCCTGACGACTGAGAAAGTCTGCTTCCCAATTCAGGACTCCCGGAATGAATATTGCCGATATTGCCGGTAGATGGCGTTCCCCCCAACGTAGAATCCGTGAGACTTCCTTCATTGCTAAACGGCTTCGAGTGCCGCCTTGATGATTTATGTAATACACTGTGGTGGCGTTGTCCGACTGTACTTGAACAGGACGGTTCTGAAATAAATCCTGGGCCAGGTTCAACGCATTGAAGACCGCCCGCAATTCCAGAATGTTGATCGAGAGGAGAGATTCCTCCTTGGTCCACCGACCCTGAAGGGAGTGCTGCTTCAGCACCACGCCCCAACTTCTCAGACTGGCATCTGTCGTCAACAGGACCCAGTTGGATATCCAGAAGGGACGGCCCCTGCACAATTGTTGGTCCCGGAGCCACCAGACCAGCGACAGACAGACCTCCGGAGTCAATGAGATCATGTGAGACCTGATCCAGTGAGGCAGGCCATCCCACTTGGCTAGAATTAGCCTCTGGAGGGGGCGAGAATGGAATTGAGCATACTCCACCATGTCGAATGCTGATACCATGAGGCCCAGTACCTGCATTGCCGAATGTATCGACACTTGCGGATGAGAAAGGAAGCAAAGAATCCTGTCCTGAAGCTTCAGGACTTTCTCCTGAGACAAGAACAACCTCTGGTTGTGATTGTCCAACAGCGCTCCCAGGTGCACCATGCTCTGAGCAGGGACCAGGGAGGACTTCTTCCAGTTGATGAGCCACCCGTGGGCTTGTAGAAACCGGACCGTCATATCCAGATGACGTAGGAGAAGATCTGGGGAATTTGCCAGGATTAACAAGTCGTCCAGATACGGCAGTATCCTGACCCCTTGACGGCGGCGTACCACCATCATCACCGCCATAACTTTGGTAAAGACTCGTGGAGCCGTTGTTAAACCAAAAGGTAATGCCCGAAACTGGTAATGGATGTTGCCAATAGCAAACCTCAGGTATTGTTGATGTGACACTGCTATAGGAATATGCAGGTAAGCATCATGTATGTCCAGGGAGACATCATGTATGTCCAGGTTCCAAGGCCAGAACTATAGAGCGAAGGGTTTCCATACGGAACTTGGAAATCTTCACAAACCTGTTCAATGCCTTGAGGTTGAGAATGGGCCGGGAGGACCCATTCGGTTTCGGGACTAGAAACAGCGGAGAATAGTACCCCCGGCCCCTCTGAGCAAGGGGCACCTGTACTACGACTCCTGTATCCAGGAGGTTCTGTACCACCGAGTGTAGAGTTTTTGCCTTTGTCTGGTCCAAAGGGACGTCTGTCTGGCAAAATCGATGAGGGGGTCGGTTTTTGAAGGCTATGGCGTAACCTCGAGTGACGACTTCCCGTACCCAGGCATCTGAAGTGGTCTTCAACCATTCCTGGGTATACCCTAGAAGCCGGCCCCCCACCCTGGGATCCCCCAGGGGGAGGCCCACCCCATCATGCGGCAGGCTTATCGGTCTTGGCAGCTGACTGACGGGCAGCCCAGGCTCTTTTGGGCTTCGGCTTACCAGGTTTGGAAGTGCGGGCCTGCTTATGGTACGCCTGACCTTTTGCTTTACCTGGAGGACGATAGGGGCGAAAAGACGTACCTTTAGCCTTCGACACAGAAGGAGCGGTATTAGGCAGACAGGCAGTTTTGGCAGTAGCCACGTCAGCCACTATCTTATTTAAGTCCTCCCCAAACAGAATATCTCCCTTGAAAGGGAGTACCTCCAGGGTTTTTCTAGAGTCCAGATCCACAGACCAGGATCTCAGCCACAATATCCGGCGAGCCAGGACTGATGTAGTAGAGGCCTTGGCTGCTAGGATACCGGCATCAGAAGCCGCCTCTTTAATATATCGAGAAGCTGTGACAATATATTACAAGCATTGTCTAGCATGGTCAGAGGAGATTTCAGCTTCTAACTCCAAGGCCCATGCTTCAATAGCCTCTGCAGCCCAAGTAGCTGCAATAGTGGGCCTTTGTGCAGCACCCGTGATGGTGTAAATCGCTTTCAGACAACCCTCCACACGTTTATCCGTAGGCTCTTTTAGAGACGTGACGGTAGTGACAGGTAGAGCTGAGGAAACCACCATCCTAGCCACATGTGAGTCCACTGGAGGAGGCGCTTCCCAATTCTTAGACAGCTCTGGCGCGAGGGGATAGCGAGCCAGCATCTTCTTTTGAGGCACAAACTTCATACCCAGGTTTTCCCAGGGTTCCTGATATATATCCACTAGGTGATCAGAGTGAGGTAAAACTTGTTTAACCACCTTCTGACGCTTGAACCTATCTGGTTTCTTAGGAGGGACGGATGGCTCGGGATCATCCGTAATCTGCAGAATTAACTTAATAGCCTCCAAAAGATCAAGAACATCCACATGTGAACTACCCTCCCCATCAGCCAGTGGCGTAACTACTGCCCCCGCAGTCCTCGCGGTGGCTTGGGGGCGAGGGGCTGCGGGGGCGCCACTGACTTAGAACAGATTGACATGCGGACGAGCGTCCGCATGTCAATCTGCGGTCTCCTCTCCCTCCCTGCTGTGTTGGAGGGACACGGAACGCACATCGCGCGTCTCTCCTGTGTCCCTCCCTGGCTCTCCCTCGGCCGGTCTAAGGAAGTGCCGTTCGTGAGCTCTGATTAGCTCACGAACCGGCACTTCTTTTATTAGACCAGCCGGGGGGAGAGCCAGGAGGGACGCAGGAGAGACGCGCGATGCGCTCCGTGTCCCTCCAACACGGGGGGGGGGGGGGGGCGGAAGCAGGGAGCAGGCCTTGGGGCATTTACCTGGCACTGTGGGCATATACCTGGCACTGGGGTCATATACCTGGCACTGTGGGGGGAAGATCTGGCACTTGGGGCATATTCCTGGCACTGTGGGGGCAGATCTGGCACTGGGGGCATATACCTGGCACTGTGGGGGGAAGATCTGGAACTGGAGGCATATACCTGGCACTGTGGGGGAATATCTGGCACTGGGGGCATATACCTGGCACTGTGGGGGAATATTTGGCACTGGGGGGAGCAGGCACTGAGGGGGCATATGTGGCACTGTGGGGGAATATTTGGCACTGGGGGGAGCAGGCACTGAGGGGGCATATGTGGCACTGGGGGGGGGTATATGTGGCACTGGGGGCATGTACCTGGCACTGTGGGGGAATATCTGGCACTAGGGGCATATACCTGGCACTGTGGGGGAATATCTGGCACTGGGGGCATATGTGGCACTAGGAGCATGGCCCTAGCAACAAGCACTACCCCCTAGCAACGAGCATGACACTCAGTGCATGAAACCCCTGGCAACGAGCATGACACCCTGAGCATGAAAACCCCTGGCACCGTGCATGGAACCAAGAGCATGAAACCCCTGGCAACGAGCAGGTAATTTAAAAGTAATTAGAAGCCTTACTGTAGAACTTAATGTGTAATGGGCATTACGGTGTGTGCAGTGGCGTAGCTACTGCCCCCGCAGTCCTCGCGGTGGCTTGGGGGCGAGGGGCTGCGGGGGCGCCACTGACTTAGAACAGATTGACATGCGGACGAGCGTCCGCATGTCAATCTGCGGTCTCCTCTCCCTCCCTGCTGTGTTGGAGGGACACGGAACGCACATCGCGCGTCTCTCCAGTGTCCCTCCCTGGCTCTCCCCCGGCCGGTCTAAGGAAGTGCCGTTCGTGAGCTCTGATTGGCTCACGAACCAGCACTTCTTTTATTAGACCAGCCAGGGGGGGAGAGCCAGGAGGGACGCAGGAGAGACGCGCGATGCGCTCCGTGTCCCTCCAACACAGGGGGGGGGGGGAGCAGGGAGCAGGCACTTGGGGCATTTACCTGGCACTGTGGGCATATACCTGGCACTGGGGGCATATACCTGGCACTGTGGGGGGAAGATCTGGCACTTGGGGCATATACCTGGCACTGTGGGGGCAGATCTGGCACTGGGGGCATATACCTGGCACTGTGGGGGGAAGATCTGGCACTGGAGGCATATACCTGGCACTGTGGGGGAATATCTGGCACTGGGGGCATATACCTGGCACTGTGGGGGAATATTTGGCACTGGGGGGAGCAGGCACTGAGGGGGCATATGTGGCACTGTGGGGGAATATTTGGCACTGGGGGAAGCAGGCACTGAGGGGGCATATGTGGCACTAGGAGCATGGCCCTAGCAACAAGCACTACCCCCTAGCAACGAGCATGACACTCAGTGCATGAAACCCCTGGCAACGAGCATGACACCCTGAGCATGAAAACCCCTGGCACCGTGCATGGAACCAAGAGCATGAAACCCCTGGCAACGAGCAGGTAATTTAAAAGTAATTAGAAGCCTTACTGTAGAACTTAATGTGTAATGGGCATTACGGTGTGTGTCATAATGTATCAGGCATTACGGTGTGTTGTATACTATATCACGGGCATTGTGGTATGTGGTATAATGTCTCAGGATCATTGTGGTGTGTGTCATACTGTGTCACAGACATTGTATGTGCTATAATGTATCAGGGGTATTGCAGTGTGTAGCATAATGTATAACGGGCATTGCGATTCCTGTCATAATGTGTCACAGGCATTACGGTGTGTGGCATAATGTGTCTGGGGCATTACAGTGTGTGGCATATTGTGTCATGTGCATTATTGTGTGTGGAATAATGTCTAAGGGCCATTGCAGTATGTGGAATAATGTATACTGGGCATTACTATAAGGAGGAAAAATTACAAATAATGTAAGGGGCATGAATCAGGATTATTTTTCTTTCTTGTGGTGGCCAACGTCTGGGCGTGCAGGTTGCAAAACTGGGGTATAAGGTAGTCTTTTCCTGCAATGCCACGCCCTCCACGCAAAGCCACGCCCATTTCGACAAAGCCACACACCCTTTTTGCCGGCGCGCGCCCGTGGCGCGCGCATTTTTCTACCTTTGCTAGTGCCAATTACGGGGGGTATGGGGGGGGGGGGGCGCCAAAGGATTTTTTGGCTTGGGGGAGAAAAATTTCTAGTTACGCCACTGCCATCAGCCGTATCTGAGTCAGAACCTGAGGGGTCAGTATATGTGCCGTCTTCATCAGACGAGGTGTCAGTGACAGCAGTGGATTGTGAGGAGACAAGCGCTCGCTTAGAGGACCTCTTGGACTTAGGCGAGCGTTGGTCAGACTTTTTAGTAGTCAAGGACTGGTCCAACTTCTTTAATTGAGCAGATAAATCGTCTGCCCACGGCGGGTTAGCTGCAGGGACCACATACGGTTGTACCGGCATTGGGGGTCCCATAGGGGGTGTTAGTTTATGAACTAGCGTATGCAGAAGCGTGGAAAAAGCGTCCCACGGTGGGTCAGTATGTGCCTCCGTTGCCACAGTCCCACTGGGGGGTAAGGAGCCCCCAGAGCCAGAACCCACAGCTGCTATATTCTCTTTATATGTGCCTGTGGCTTCAGCAACACCAGCAGTGTGTTCAGCCCCAGAACCGTTACCCTCAGAAGCAGACATGATATAACTTGCAGTATGAGGTAACACAGTACAATTATCAGCAGCACCAGTGGCGTAACTAGAAATTTTTCTCCCCCAAACTAAAAAATTCTTCGGTGCCCCCCCCCCCCATCCCCCATCCCCCATAATTGGCACTAGTAAAGGGACAAACATGGGTGCGCCGCAAAAAAAGTGGCGTGGCTTCGTTAAAATGTGCGTGGCTTCTCATAAAGGGGCGTGGCATTGCAGGAAAAGACTACCTTATACCCCAGTTTTGCAACCTGCACGCCCAGACGTTGGCCACCACAGGAAAGAAAAATAATCCTGATTCATGCCCCTTACATTATTTGTCATTTTTCCTCCTTATAGTAATGCCCAGTATACATTATGCCACATACTGCAATGGCCCTTAGACATTATGCCACACACAATAATGCACATGACACAATATGCACACACCATAATGCCCCCGACACATTATGCCACACACCGTAATGCCCCCGACACATTATGCCACACACCGTAATGCCTGTGACACATTATGACAGGAATCACAATGCCCGTTATACATTATGCTACACACTGCAATGCCCCTGATACATTATACCTAATATCACAATGCCCGTGATATAGTATACCATACACCGTAATGCCTGACACATTATGACACACACCGCAATGTCCGTGATACATTATGCCACACACTGCAGTGCCCCTGAGAGATTATACCACATACCACAATGCCCGTGATATAGTATACCATACACCGTAATGCCTGTGACACATACTGCAGTGCCCGTTATACCCTATGCCACACACCGCAATGCCCGTTATACATTATGCCACACTGCAATGCCCCTGAGACATTATACCACATACCACAATGCTCGTGATATAGTATGCCACACACCGTAATGCCTGTGACACATTATGACACACACCGCAATGTACGTGATACATTATGCCACACACCGTAATGCCTCCTACAGTAAGGTTTCTAATTACTTTTAAATTACCTGCTCGTTGCCAGGGGTTTCATGCTCTTGGTTCCATGCACGGTGCCAGGGGTTTTCATGCTCAGGGTGTCATGCTCGTTGCCAGGGGTTTCATGCACTGGGTGTCATGCTCGTTGCCAGGAGTTTCATGCACTGGGTGTCATGCTCGTTGCCAGGGGTTTCATGCTCTTGGTTCCATGCACGGTGCCAGTGGTTTTCATGCTCAGGGTGTCATGCTCGTTGCTAGGGGGTAGTGCTTGTTGCTAGGGCTGTGCTCTCCCAGTGACACATATGCCCCCAGTGCCAGATATTCCACCACAGTGCCAGGTACTCACATGCCCCCAGTGCCAAATATAGCCCCCCCATGTGCCAGGTACACATATACCCCCCCAGTGCCACATATGCCCCCAGTGCCAGATATTCCCCCACAGTGCCAGGAACTCACATGCCCACAGTGCCAAATACAGCCCCCTTCCCCCCCATTTGCAAGGTATACATATACCCTCCCAGTGCCACATATGCCCCCAGTGCCAGATATTCCCCCACAGTGCCGGTACTCACATGCCCCCAGTGCCAAATATAACCCCCCCAGTGCCACATATGCCCCCTCAGTGCCACATAAGCCCCCCTCCCCCTGTGCCGCACATGCTCCCCCTGTGCTCCCCCCCCCCCCCCGCTGTTTTGTGATGGAGGGACACGGAGGGCACAGCGCGCGCCTCTCCTGTGTCCCTCCTGGGTCTCTGGCGGGTCTGTTAAAGGAAGTGCCGGTTCGTGAGCCAATCAGAGCTCACGAACGGCACTTAATTTATTAGACCTGCCGGAGACCCAGGAGGGACACAGGAGAGGCGCGCGCTGTGCCCTCTGTGTCCCTCCTTACAGCAGCGGAGGGAAGGAGGAGACCGCAGGGAGAGGAGATCGCAGGTTGACATGCGGACGCTCGTCCACATGTCAATCTGCGCTAAATCAGTGGTGCCCCCGCAGCCCTTGCGCCCCCAAGCCACCACGAGGGCTGCGGGGGCAGTAGTTACGCCATTGAGCAGCACTATATCCCTAAACCCAAACCCCTGCGCAGTGTAGTCAGCACCAGCAGAGATAAAGGAGAGGTGACTAAATCACAGAGAAAAATACGTATTACAGTTCATCTCTGTGAAAATCATATATTAGATAACACCTGACGCACCAAGCCCCCTCAGGTTATGGAATATAGGGATAGCAGGTTGAGTGAGAGACACGAGATGGACACCACTCAGCTATCTAATGCACACACAGATAGTCACAGTCTGTACAATGCAGAGGTTATTACAGACAATAATACTGCACTGGACTAGCTTACTGTTATGATTCCAGCACTCTGGTCAGAGGAGATCTTATGGCAAGGACCGGAGCACTGTAACGGAATGCTGGGGAAGGGAGCAGGACAGGAAAATAGCCCCTGGTGCCCTAACTCTGTTGTCTCACCCGCGTTGTCAGAAATCCCCTGCGAGACTATGGTTTCTTGAGCCCTTGGCAGCCGCGTTTGAAGGGCGGATTATGTCTGCCCAACTTCGATGCCCCCCGGTCTTAATGAGAGACAAAGGGAAACCCGAGACAGGGTGATAACAAGAGGCCCTCTAACTAAACAACCAGGCCAGGGGCTAAGCAAACTCAAAACTATAATATGTGCTGAGAAACCGCCAGGGAAAAGGACAACCAAAATATCCACTTGTCCAATTCTCCTACCCGGCACCGCCGAGTACCAGAGAGGACTTGTGGAAGCGGAACCCTCCGCAAATGCTCCAAACACAAAATATAAAAGGTAAAGCGGCTGAGCCGCAACACACGGCAGAGCCGCAACTCACGAACACCACTGGATATAAAACGGTGATCAGTCAGGACTCCAGGGAACCAAACGACCTCTTGGGATGAGATGACAACTCCCGAATACCGGACTTCTGAGGACTGGAATGACCGGATACAGCAGGACTGGAAACAGACTCTCAGCAAACAAAGGCAGCATGCAGGAAGCTATTACCGGCGTCTGTGAGAAGCCCTGGGAGTGTATTTAACAAGGAGTCCTCCAATCAGCTGCTAAAGGCTGATTAGAATAAATGCCGTGCAGCTGCCTTGCTGCACGGCCAGAGAGCAGGTGAATATCTTAATTTCCTAAAGCCTAGCAACGGGGAACGCGGTCCGCCAGTGGCGTCCCCGTTGCTAGGGTCCGTGCGGCTCAGCGCGCCCGGCGTCTAGCGTTGCTAGGGAGCCGGCGGCTGTACGCTCACGGCGTCTCTAGTTGCTAGGCGCCGGGCCGCGCAGACAAGCGGACCCCGGCGCCTAACAGTACCCCCCCCCCCCCATTGAGGAGGGGTCAAGGAACCCCTAAAGCCAGGTTTCTGAGGAAATTCCCGAAAAAATGCCCTCTTGAGCCTCGGGGCATGAAGATCCTTATCCAGGACCCAAGACCTTTCCTCCGGACCATAGCCTTTCCAGTGAACTAGAAAATACAGCCGACCCCGGGACAATTTGGAATCGAGAACTTTCTCTACCAAGAACTCCTGTTGTCCCTGTACATCCACTGGAGATCTACCCTGAGAGATCTTCCGAGGAAATCTACTGGAAGAAACGTATTGTTTCAACAGGGAACAATGAAACGTATTTCCAATCCTGAGAGATCTTGGTAAACGTAACCGAAAGGCAACTGGGTTGACTCTTTTAATAATAAGAAATGGCCCAATAAATTTGGGTCCCAGTCTAGCCGAGGATTGTCGAAGCCTGATGTTGCGAGTCGACAACCACACCCTATCTCCCACCTTAAAAGTGCAAGGACGTCGGAGCCTGTCAGAAAATTTCTTCTCTCGAAAGGCCGCTTTTCTGAGAGCAAGGTGCACCTTTTTCCAAATGGCTCTGAGATGGGAGGTTAAGGTTAGCGAGGAGACTGAGGAATGATGAAAAAAAGAATTAGCTCTGGGGTGAAAACCAAAAACTGAAAAGAATGGAGACTCTTTAGTGGAGGAATGACAATAATTATTGTAAGCAAATTCAGCCAACGGAAGAAACTCGGACCAATCATTCTGGAGTTTGGCTAAATACAAGCGCAAATATTGTTTCAATGATTGGTTAACTCGTTCGGTTTGCCCGTTGGATTGTGGGTGGTAACCGGATGTTAACGACAATTTCATCTTCAATGAGGCACAAAAACATTTCCAGAATTGTGCGATGAATTGTGGACCCCGATCAGAAACAATATCAGTAGGCAACCCATGAAGCCTGAATACATGGCGGAGAAACAAAACTGCCAACCCTTGGGCAGAAGGCAATCGGGGAAGAGCAATAAAATGAGCCATTTTACTAAAACGGTCCACTACCACCCATATGACTTGGAATCCGGCTGAAAGGGGAAGGTCAACCACAAAATCAGAGCCGGCCCTAACCAATATGATGCCCTAGGCAAGATTTTGGCTGGTGCCCCCTAGCACCACCGCTGGTTCCGCCTATGACCTTGCACCTCTTTCCCAGCACCATCACCCCTCAACCATAACAGTCCTCATTTTGGTGTTTGTACCCCCTATATTTTAAATAGGAACAGTTCGCACATTTGGCGCACAGCCCAAAAAGGGGTGTGTTTTTGCTGGCAAGGGGCATGGCCACACAATAGTAACCCCAATTCCAAATACGCCACACAGTACTGCACTTTATTCACATTTGATCATGCGATAGTTTCCATAATTAATATTACATCCCACAGTAGTATCACTTTACCTTATAAACGTTACTCCTTACAGTAGAGCCCCTTATTCACATTACATCACACTGAATTGCTCCTTATTCACATTACACTACACCCTATTGCTCTTTTTTCACATTAGACGACACAGTAGTGCCCTTTCTATACGCAACACCACATAGAAGAGCACCTTAAACACATAATTCCACACAGTAATGCCCCTAACACATATGAGACACATTATTAATGTCCTTCTAAACAATATGACAACCTTTATTAATGCCCTTTTACACATAATGTCCCTTACACATATGCCGCACATTAATAATGCCCTAATACACATAATGACACACATAGTGCCCCCTACACATTTGCTGCACATTGTTAGTGCCCTATGCACATAATGACAAATACAGTAGTACCCTGTTACACATACTGTATGCCACACATTATTAATGCCCTTATACACATAATGACACACATAGTGCCCCTTATACATATGTTGCACATTAATGCATTTTTACATGACACACATAATGCTCCTTACACATATTCCGAACACTACTGCACAACCAACCCACTCACATGCACACAGCACTCACACTACCGCTAACACTGTGACCTCTGCCTCTGCTTGGATACAGATGTGTCCTCATAAATCTTGCCTCAGTGCTAACGTCGGGCACATTTTTTAATGAAAATGCATCTTATTTGCATTGTTATGTGGCTAGGATGCACAAGCAGCTTCTGCTGATTAAAATGATATACAGCATGCCTTTATACTGTGTGAGACTGTGGCTGTATCTGCATATGAAATGCTACACACAGAATATAGGCATGCCGCATATCATTTTAATCAACAGAAGCTGCTGATGCCCCTGGGCATATCAAATGCCCTAGGCAATTGCCTAGTTTGCCTATAGCTATGGCCGGCTCTGCACAAAATCCATGGAAATATGAGACCACGGCCTGAGAGGAACATTTAAGGGCATAAGTTGCCCGATGGGCAAGGAACAGGGAACCTTATGCTGTGCACAAACCTGACATGAATAAACAAATTCCTTGACGTCTTTAGAAAGACCAGGCCACCATACTGAGCGAGAGACTAACTCCAATGTCTTAGAGACTCCTGGATGCCCTGAAACTTTGTTATCATGGAATTCCGTTAAAACAGTAGCTCTCAAAAACTCAGGGACGTAAAGACGACCAGCAGGAGTAATTCTAGGAGCTTGGTGTTGAAGCTGTTTTAACTGGGTAAATAAATCTTGTGTGAGCCCCGCCCAGATGACCGAAGATGGAAGTATGGGGGTAACAGGATTGTTATTGTGAACCGGAAGAAAGCTACGTGACAGGGCATCAGCCTTAGTATTCTTGGAACCAGGCCTGAAAGTGATTATAAATTTGAAACGCGTAAAAAATAATGCCCAACGTGCCTGCCGGGCATTAAGCCGCTTAGCCGATTCAATGTATTGCAGGTTCTTATGGTCAGTCAATACCGAAATAGTATGTTTTGCTCCCTCCAGCCAATGCCTCCACTCCTCGAAAGCCCACTTTACCGCCAGTAACTCCCGATTACCAACGTCATAGTTGGATTCAGCGGAGGAGAATTTCCTGGACATAAAGGCACAAGGATGTAACTCCAGAGACTCCGGATCCTTTTGAGAAAGGATAGCCCCCACTCCAACCTCCGAGGCATCAACCTCCACCACAAAGGGCAATTCCAGATTAGGATGTCTGAGGACTGGAGCCGAGACAAAGGCTTGTTTCAAGGCCCGGAAGGACAACTCAGCTTCACGCGACCAGTTGGTAGGATCCGCTCCTTTCTTTGTCAGAGCTACAATGGGAGCAACCAGGTCAGAAAAAGAATGAATGAACCTCCTATAATAATTCGCAAACCCTAAAAAGCGCTGAATTGCTTTTAAATTGGTGGGTTGCGCCCAACTAAGGATGGCCTGGAGTTTCTTTGGTTCCATGGAAAATCCCTGAGGGGAAATTATGTACCCTAAAAAAGATACTTCCGTGACATGAAACTCACACTTCTCCAGCTTGGCATATAAATGATTCTCACGTAACTTTTGAAGAACCAGACGCACCTGGGTAACATGTTGTTCCATTGATTCAGAAAAAATCAGGATGTCGTCTAAGTAAACGACCACGAATTTCCCTAGGAAGTCACGGAGCACATCGTTAATGAGGTCTTGAAAAACTGCTGGAGCATTAGACAGGCCGAACGGCATCACCAGGTATTCGTAGTGACCCGACTGAGTACTGAAGGCCGTTTTCCACTCATCTCCAGATTTAATTCGGATGAGGTTGTACGCTCCTCTAAGGTCAATTTTAGAAAAAATCACAGCAGAACGTAACTGATCAAAGAGTACAGAAATCAACGGCAAAGGATAGGTGTTTTTAACTGAGATCTTATTCAGGGCTCTAAAATCAATGCAAGGTCTAAGCGAGCCATCCTTTTTTTCCACAAAGAAGAAGCCTGCACTTAAAGGAGATTTTGATGGTCTAATAAATCCTTTCTCCAGGCTCTCCTTTACATAATCATTCATAGCCGCAGTTTCTGGCCCGGATAATGCATATAATCTTCCCTTTGGCAATGCGGCACCAGGAATTAACTCAATAGCACAATCATAAGGCCGATGGGGAGGCAGAATGTCCGCATTGCCTTTGGAGAAAACATCAGCAAACTCCTGGTATTCCACCGGAATGAGTTCTGGAATGATAGCTGCTACTCTGACTGGAAACGTGATACATTCCTTATCACAAAAAGTACCCCATTGTGAAATCTCCCCCGACCGCCAATCAATGGTGGAATTATGAAAGGCCAGCCAAGGGTGACCCAGAACAACTGGAACTGCTGGGCAATGTGTAAGAAAGAACTCGATTTTCTTGGAATGTAGAGCTCCTACTGTAAGTAGTACAGGGGGTGTATGGAGAGAAATAATCCCATTAGACAGCGGACTCCCATCTAAGCCATGCATGGTGACACACCTACCCAGCTCCACTGTCAACAAAAGCCGACACCGAAGAAGTGAGGCTGCCAAAGGAAACTTTAACTGGGACTAAAAGGGAGTTATTCGAGGAGATAAGCTGCAGACCTAGGTGAACCCCCTCACAATTCACCTGGTCAAAGCGTTTCCCGACTTGTTCGGACAATTACGAGCAAAATGTCCCTTACCCCCACAGTACAGACAAAGACCAGAATTTTGCCTTCTGGCTCTTTCTTCAGGAGACAGCCGGGAGAGACCCATCTGCATGGGCTCCTCTACGTCTTCAGGAATGGAATATACACACGGACTTGACCTTACAGGTGCTCCTTTTTCAGCCCTCCGCTCTCTGAGACGACGATCAATCTTAATAGAAAGCTCCATGAGTTTATCGAGAGTCTCAGGAGCGGGGTACTGAAGGAGACTGTCTTTTATAGACTCTGATAAGCCGAGGCGAAACTGACTGCGCAGGGATGGGCCATTCCAGCCACAGTCGTTCGACCAACGGCGAAACTCCGTACAATAAACCTCCGCAGGATTTCTACCCTGTCTGAGAGCGCGCAACTGACTTTCAGCGGACGCCTCTCTATCAGGGTCATCATACAAGAGCCCTAAAGACTCAAAAAAAGCATCAACTGACAACAATGCCGGATCCTCTGCTCTTAAACCAAATGCCCAGGTCTGAGGATCCCCCTGGAGCAAAGAAATAATAATCCCGACCCGCTGAGATTCAGTACCCGAGGAAGTCGGTCTTAAACGAAAATAAAGTTTACAGGATTCTTTAAAATTAAAAAACTCTTTTCTATCACCAGAAAAACGGTCAGGCAAGTGCTTTTTTGGTTCAGGGACTACCCTTGGGGAAGCTCGCAAAAGATCTTCCTGCGACTTCACCCGAAGAGAAAGATCCTGAACCATCTGAGTAAGTTCTTGAATCTGGCTGACTAAGAGCTGACCAGGATTTGGCCCTAAACCTGTTGGATTCATGAGGCCGATAAACTCTCACAAAACTGAATGAGAAAAAATTAAACCCCGTTTAATTTTAAGTTTTGGTATGGCCGGTAATAATGTTATGATTCCAGCACTCTGGTCAGAGGAGATCTTATGGCAAGGACCGGAGCAGTGGAACGGAATGCTGGGGAAGGGAGCAGGACAGGAAAATAGCCCCTGGCGCCCTAACTCTGTTGTCTCACCCGTGTTGTCAGAAATCCCCTGCGAGACTATGGTTTCTTGAGCCCATGGCAGCCGCGTTTGAAGGGCGGATTATGTCTGCCCAACTTCGATGCCCCCCGGTCTTAATGAGAGACAAAGGGAAACCCGAGCAGGGTGATAACAAGAGGCCCTCTAACTAAACAACCAGGCCAGGGGCTAAGCAAACTCAAAACTATAATATGTGCGGAGAAACCGCCAGGGAAAAGGACAACCAAAATATCCACTTGTCCAATTCTCCTACCCGGCACCGCCGAGTACCAGAGAGGACTTGTGGAAGCGGAACCCTCCGCAAATGCTCCAAACACAAAATATAAAAGGTAAAGCGGCTGAGCCGCAACACACGGCAGAGCCGCAACTCACGAACACCACTGGATATAAAACGGTGATCAGTCAGGACTCCAGGGAACCAAACGACCTCTTGGGATGAGATGACAACTCCCGAATACCGGACTTCTGAGGACTGGAATGACCGGATACAGCAGGACTGGAAACAGACTCTCAGCAAACAAAGGCAGCATGCAGGAAGCTATTACCGGCGTCTGTGAGAAGCCCTGGGAGTGTATTTAACAAGGAGTCCTCCAATCAGCTGCTAAAGGCTGATTAGAATAAATGCCGTGCAGCTGCCTTGCTGCACGGCCAGAGAGCAGGTGAATATCTTAATTTCCTAAAGCCTAGCAACGGGGAACGCGGTCCGCCAGTGGCGTCCCCGTTGCTAGGGTCCGTGCGGCTCAGCGCGCCCGGCGTCTAGCGTTGCTAGGGAGCCGGCGGCTGTACGCGCACGGCGTCTCTAGTTGCTAGGCGCCGGGCCGCGCAGACAAGCGGACCCCGGCGCCTAACACTTACACAGCTATATAACAATAGATATAACAGTACATGCAGGGCCGGCGCCACCATTAGGCAGCTTTAGGCAGCTGCCTATGAGCGCTGGCTACTGCCGGGCGGCACTACACGCTGCCGATGAAAGCTCAGCTGAGTTCCTGCTCTTCTTTGAGAGAACTGGAGCAGGGATGCTGCAGCCGGCCAACTCTGTAGCACTGTCTGCTTCTCTTTCTGCAATCATGATCGAACCTGGCATATTTTCTCCCCCCCACCAGACGGCACCCTCCTTAAATCACACTCCGCCCCCCCCCCCCCCTGCGACTGCATCCGGCATGTAAACCGGAGCCCATAGGTAATAGCGACCACAATATGGTCACATTCAATATCAGTTTTCATAAGCAGTCCTGTACTGGCTCAACTAGGACTATAAACTTTAGCAAAGCCAACTTTGACATGATGAAGGAAGCGTTAAGGGACATTGAATGGGAAATTCTGTTTCAAGGAAAAAATACTACAGAGAAATGGGATGTATTAAAATCACTGCTAATTAATAATACTCAGAAATTTATTCCCACCAGCAGCAAAAAAAGGAATAAAAATCCCAAACCAATGTGGTTTAACAAAATATAAAGGAATTAATGGACAAAAAAAGACGAGCATTTCAAATATACAAATCTGAGGGGGATGCGGAGTCATGTCCACACTATAAGGACTCTAACAAAATATGCAAAAAAGGAATAAGTGCGGCTAAAGTAGAAACTGAAAGCAGTGGCGTAACTAGAAATTTTTCTCCCCCAAGCCAAAAAATTCTTCGGCGCCCCCCCCTTCATGCTCCATAATTGGGACCAAAAAAGGGGCGTGGTTTTGTTGGAGTGGGCGTGGTTTCGCATAAAGGGGCGTGGCATTGCAGGAAAAGACTACCTTATACCCCAGTTTTGCAACCTGCACGCCCATACGTTGGCCACCACAGGAAAGAAAAATAATCCTGATTCATGCCCCTTACATTATTTGTCATTTTTCCTCCTTATAGTAATGCCCAGTATACATTATGCCACATACTGCAATGGCCCTTAGACATTATGCCGCACACAATAATGCACGACACAATATGCACACACTGTAATGCCCCCGACACATTATGCCACACACCGTAATGTCTGTGACACATTATGATACACACCGTAATGCCTGTGACACATTATGACAGGAATCGCAATGCCCATTATACATTATGCTACACACTGCAATGCCCCTGATACATTATAGCACATACAATGTCTGTGACACATTATGACACACACCGCAATGTCCGTGATACATTATGCCACACACTGCAATGCCCGATACATTATAGCACATACAATGCCTGTGACACATTATGCCACACACTGCAATGACCTTGAGACATTATACCACAATGCCCGTGATATAGTATACCATACACCGTAATGCCTGTGACACATACCGCAATGCCCTGCCCGTTATACCCTATGCCACACATTGCAATGCCCGTTATGTATTATGCCACACTGCAATGACCCTGAGACATTATACCACATACCACAATGCCCGTGATATAGTATACCACACACCGTAATGCCTGACACATTATGACACACACCGCAATGTCCGTGATACATTATGCCACACACTGCAATGATCCTGAGACATTATACCACATATCACAATGCCCGCGATATAGTATACCATACACCGTAATGCCTGTGACACATTATGACACACACCGCAATGTCCGTGATACATTATGCCACACACCGTAATGCCCATTACACATTAAGTCCTACAGTAAGGCTTCTAATTACTTTTCAATTACCTGCTCGTTGTCAGGGGTTTCATGCACTGGGTGTCATGCTCGTTGCCAGGGGTTTCATGCTCTTGGTTCCATGCACGGTGCCAGGGGTTTTCATGCTCAGGGTGTCATGCTCGTTGCCAGGTGTTTCATGCACTGGGTGTCATGCTCGTTGCCAGGTGTTTCATGCACTGGGTGTCATGCTCGTTGCTAGGAGGTAGTCCTTGTTGCTAGGGCTGTGCTCCCAGTGCCACATATGTCCCCAGTGCCTGATATTCCCCCACGGTGCCAGGTACTTACATACCCCAGTGCCAAATATAGTTGTCGTCCCCATGTGCCAGGTACACATATACCCTCCCAGTGCCACATATGCCCCCAGTGCCAGATATTCCCCCCCAGTGCCACATATGCCCCCAGTGCCAGATATGCCCCCAGTGCCATATATTCCCCCCCAGTGCCAAATATGCCCCCAGTGCCAGATATTCCCCCCCAGTGCCAGATATTCCCCCCCAGTGCCAGATATTCCCCCCGTGCCATATATGCCCCCAGTGCCAGATATCCCCCCCGTGCCATATATGCCCCCAGTGCCAGATATCCCCCCCAGTGCCATATATGCCCCCAGTGCCAGATATTCCCCCCCAGTGCCATATATGCCCCCAGTGCCAGATATTCCCCCCCAGTGCCATATATGCCCCAGTGCCAGATATCCCCCCCCCAGTGCCAGATATTCCCCCCAGTGCCATATATGCCCCAGTGCCAGATATCCCCCCCCAGTGCCATATATTCCCCCAGTGCCAGATATTCCCCCCCCAGTGCCATATATGCCCCCCGTGCCATATATGCCCCCAGTGCCAGATATCCCCCCCCCCAGTGCCATATATGCCCCCAGTGTCAGATATTCCCCCCAGTGCCATATATGCCCCAGTGCCAGATATCCCTCCCCCCAGTGCCAGATATTCCCCCCCCCAGTGCCAGATATGCCCCCAGTGCCAGATATTCCCCCCCCCAGTGCCAGATATTCCCCCAGTGCCAGATATTCCCCCCCCAGTGCCAGAAATGCCTCCCTCCCCCCCCCAGTGCCATATATGCCCCCAGTGCCAGATATTTACCCCCCCCCCCCGTCGCTTTTTGGAGGGACACAGAGGGCACAGCTCGCCTCTCCTGTGTCCCTCCTGCTGCATCATCTCCGGCGGCCGCGGGTCTATTAGGGGGAAGTGCCGGTTCGTGAGCCAATTAGAGCTCACGGACGGCACTTCCTTCTATTAGACCCGCGGCCGCCGGAGATGATGCAGCAGGAGGGACACAGGGAGGCGCGCTGTGTGCCCTCCGTGTCCCTCCATCAAGCGGCGGAGGGAAGGAGACTGCAGACTGACATGCGGACGCTCGTCCGCATGTCAGTCTGCTGTAAATCAGTGGCGCCCCCTCAGCCCCTCGCCCCCAAGCCACCGCGAGGACTGCGGGGGCAGTAGTTACGCCACTGACTGAAAGACTAGTAGCTAAGGCAGTGGTTTCCAAACTTTTTTGAATCACGGCGCCCTAGAATATCAGAATTTTTTTCACAGCACCCCTAGGCCAAAAATTTCTTATTGAGAAATTTAGAAAGAAATATTACATTAAGTAGATCGCATTTATATGTCATCCTTAGGGTCAGTTGTGTGGTGAGGGACAAGATTTGCTTCTGTTTGGCCACATATTTTATGACTGGCAGCCACCAGAACTGGTTTTGCCTATTATATTGACCATGAATAATTTGAATTGGTCCTGGACCACCAACCCAGGGCACCCCTGCAAGTGTCCCGAGGCACCCCAGGGAGCCACGGCACACAGTTTGGGAACCTCTGAGCTAAGGAAAGCAAAGTGAATCCTAACATTTTTTTTTAAGTACATCAACAGTAAGAGACTAAACAAGCAGAGTATAGGCCCTTTAAAGGACAAGAGGGGAGTCTTAATCAAAAATGATAATGACATAGCAAACAAACTAAACAAGTTTTTTTCAACGGTATTTACCAGAGAGGACAAAATGCTGGGTCTAACACAAAATCTCAACAAAGATAATGTCCTGCTAAATGCTTATTTGTGTGAGGAGGTAGTCTTTGACTGATTAAAAAAGTTAAAGATTAATAAGTCACCTGGTCCCGATGGAATTCACCCGAGGGTTCTTATGGAGCTGCACGCTGAGCTAGCAAGACCTCTATTTTTGCTCTTCATGGATTCGGTTAAATCGGGTATGGTTCCCAAGGACTGGCGTATAGCGGAGGTAGTGCCGATATTTAAAAAGGGGAGCAAAGCTGAACCAGGTAATTATAGACCAGTTAGTCTTACATCTATAGTGGGGAAAGTACTGGAAGGTATTCTAAGGGACAGTATTCAAAAGTTCCTTGAAGCAAATAAGGTCATTAAAAGGAACCAACATGGATTTGTGAAGGACAGATCATGTCAGACCAACTTACTTGGCTTTTATGAAACAGTAAGTGCAAACCTTGATCAGGGTAAGGAGGTGGATATAATCTTTTTAGACTTTGCCATAGCTTTTCGACACTGTACCACTGCATCTTATCTATAAGCTACAAGAAATAGGGCTAGGGAGCACAATATGCACTTGGGTCAGTAATTGGTTAGATAATAGGGAGCAGCGCGTTATGGTCAATGGATCATTTTCATATTGGACTAAAGTGGTGTGCCACAAGGGTCTGTACTTGGACCACTTTTGTTCAACATTTTCATCAATTACCTAACAGTAGGTCTAGAGAGCATGGTATCAATTTTCGCAGACGATACCAAATTGTGTAAGGTTATAAATACGGAGGAGGATGCTGAGTCTCTTCAGAACGGCTTAACTAAACTGGAAGCATGGGCAGCAAAATGGAGAATGAGATTCAACACAGAAAAGTGTAAGGTAATGTACTGTGGGGGCAAGACCAAAAATTACACCTACATACTAAATGGGGTAATATTAGGGGATTCTGTACTGGAAAAAGACGTAGGGGTTCACATAGATAAAAAATTAAGCAGCAGTACCCAAAGTAGGAGTGGAGCAAAGAAGGCTAATAGGATATTAGCATGCATAAAACGGGGAATTGATGCAAGGGACGAGAGTATTATACTCCCGTTATATAAATCACTAGTGAGGCCACATCTTGAATACTGTGTGCAATTTTGGGCACCATATTACAAAAAGGATATCCTGGAGCTAGAAAAGGTTCAGAGGCGGGTGACCAAACTAATCAAGGGCATGGAGACGCTGGAATACGAGGAAAGGCTTGCAAGGCTAGGCATGTTTACATTGGAAAAGAGGAGACTAAGAGGGGACATGATCAACATCTACAAATATATAAGGGGTCAATACACAGAGCTTGGGAGGGACCTGTTTTCTATAAGATCAGCACAGAGGACACGTGGTCACTCGCTTAGGTTAGAGGAGAGGAGTTTCCGCACATTGAGACAAAAAGTTTTTTTCACAGTACGGATAATACGTGTTTGGAATTCCCTGCCTGAGAGAGTAGTAACTGCGGACTCAGTCATCACCTTTAAGAATGGGTTAGATAAATTCCTATTGGATAAAGATATTCAGGGTTATGGTGCGTAGGCACGCATTATAGTTAATATAACTAGTCCTAACATAAAAATAACTAGTCCTATAATAAAACTGCATAGGAGACCACAAATAGGTTGAACTCGATGGACAATTGTCTTTTTTTAACCTTAGTTACTATGTTACTATGTTACATATAAAATTAGAGTTTTATTCAACTGGAACGCTACATTCATTGTGAAAACTTAGAAGCGGTTAAACCATAAACGGAGTTTGCAGTTCTCTCCACATATATTACGGACATAAAATACATTACAATGCGCCACATAGAGTAACCGACAAACTTATTAAGCTAAAGTCTCGGGACTGCCATGGCATATACATTCACATTGACCGTTCAATTGGGGGCCCCCTTTTTTCACTGCGGTATCGTTTAGTCAAGTACTATATATTTATATTTATAGTGCACTTTTCTAGGGGTAATTTCCTGACGACAGTCGCTGAATCCGGGCTCTAGTGAAAGTAGTAACATGAAGTCACACACGTAGAAGAAAAGCGTATCCTTATAGTCGTAGTGCGTTATACGGTAATCCTGTGTGTGGCCATTTGCTATGATGTATCCTCCTATCTAGATGCAGGACTATTGAAGGGAGCAATAAAGTTCTAGCCAGATATAGTTTACTCCGATAAGGGACGTCACTATGTCTATGGAGGAAGGGATTCGTTGAGTATAGGGGGTCGCCCGCCGCTGGGTGACCTTTGCGTCGGGGTAACCAGCTACTTCTCACAGTTACTATTAATAGCTATTTGTGCGACACCACAGGTCCGAACTAAATTATAGCTTCCCGCCTCTGAAATAACTTCAGCAGGTAAATTGTCTCTATTCTGCTTACACGGGTTCCTTAGCGTCTTGTCAACAGGGTGGCGGCTGATGCGGGGTGGCTAATGGTGGTACTAGTTATCACTGCGCCGTCCAACTTTGCTCAGCCCAGGGACTACTGGATTGCAGTATTAGGAGACTTAGCAGCTTGTGCAGCAAGGAAGGGGTTAACTACTGACAGTCTGCTCTGAGTGGGCACTAATGGGTATGAGGGGCAATAGTTTAGCAGGTCTCACCCGTCTCTGCCTCTGGAATAATTGTCCCCAGTCTCTGCTGTGAGCCGCCTGTCAGATCTGGAGCCGCGGCCAGTGTTCCGATGCTGCAGTTATCACTCAGGGTGGGTTGGGGCTGGCCCATCTATCAAGACCCCAGGAACCACCTTCGGGGGCGCCTTTCTGGGAGGGGCTATGTGCTTACCCCGCCTTTTGCTGCTGAGTTCCGAATTGAGGCCGTCCGCCCTAGTTCTGCCCCAGGGGTGGGGAGACAGCGATACACACGCCTCCACTCCTTCTCCTTCAGTCCCGGCTTGAAACCTTGCTGCCGGAGGCCAGGGGCCGCTGCTGGAAGTGGGTTGCTTCTCTTCTCCTCTGACGGTCCAGGCCCGGGAGCCTGCCACTTCTCTCCGCTGCTGATCTCAGCTGCACCTTCAGTCAGCTGCTGACACCCTCCGCTCACTCCTCTGTCCTCAAGATGACTCCCCAACCGACATCTCCAACGGCTCTCCTGCCATGAGCCGCATCAGTCACTTCCAGCCAGCCACGGGTTACAGTCCCAGACCCGTGGCTGCGTGCAGAGCCGGCCCTAACCAATATGATGCCCTAGGCAAGATTTTGGCTGGTGCCCCCCTAGCACCACGGTAGCATCTAGTTTCTCTTCGTGCAGAGGACCTTTCCCATAACCCCCTGGGTCCATGTCACAATCTGTTTGGAATAGAAAAGTGTGGCGAGCGAAGCGGAGCGAGACACCGAGCCCGCGAGGGTCCAAAGCTGCATAAAAAAAAAAAATACCCCAAACGATCGGAGAACGAAGAAAACATTTAGGAGCTGTAAGGGCGGAAGTTCTCTCCTGCCCACTCGTTGTGTCATGTCCAGGTCCTTTGCACGAAGGCAACATAGACACAACCGTAGCACCACCGCTGGTTCCGCCTCTGACCTTGCACCTCTTTCCCAGCACCATCACCCCTCACCCATAGCAGTCCTTATATTGGTGTTTGTACACCGTATATTTTAAATAGGAACAGTTTGCACATTTGGCGCACAGCCCAAAAAGGGGTGTGTTTTTGCTGGCAAGGGGCATGGCCACACAATAGTAACCCCAATTCCAATTACACCACACAGTACTGCACGTTATTCACATTTGATCATGCGATAGTGTCCATAACTCACATTACATCCCACAGTAGTATCACTTTACCTTATAAACGTTACTCCTCACAGTAGAGCCCCTTATTCACATTACATCACACTGAATTGCTCCTTATTCACATTACACCACACCCTATTGCTCTTTATTCACATTTGATCATGCGATAGTATCCATAATTCATATTACATACCACAGTAGTATCACTTTACCTTATAAACATTACTCCTCACAGTAGAGCCCCTTATTCATGAATTGCTCTTTATACATATTAGACGACACAGTAGTGCCCTTTCTATACGGAACGCCACATAGTAGAGCACCTTATACACATAATGCCACACATTAGTAATGCATTTATACACATGATTCCACACAGTAATGCCCCTTACACATTATTAATGTCCTTATAAAAGTAATGCGCCTTACACATTATCACAACCTTTATTAATGCCCTTATACACATAATGACACACATACAGTAGTACCCTGCTACACATATGCCACACATTATTAATGCCCTTATACACATAATGACACACAAAGTGCCCCCTACACATTTTCTGCACAGTATTAGTGCCCCTATACACATAATGACACACATACAGGAGTACCCTGTTACACATAAGCCGCACATTATTAATGCCCTTATACACATAATGACACACATAGTGCCCCTTACACATATGTTGCACATTATTAATGCATTTTTACATGACACACATTATGCTCCTTACACATATTCTGAACACTACTGCACAACCAACCCACTCGCATGCACACAGCACTCACACTGCCACTAACACTGTGACCTCTGCCTCTGCTTGGATACAGATGTGTCCTCATAAATCTTTCCTCAGTGCTAACGTCGGGCACTTTTTTTAATGAAAGTGCATCTTATTTGCATTGCTATGTGGCTAGGATACACAAGCAGCTTCTACTGATTAAACTGATGTAAAGATGTGCCCTGTGGGCACATCTGTGTTGCTGTCCCTAGCTGGCGGCAGCGCTGGGGCAGCTTGTCTGTCCCCAGCGCTGGGTGCGTGGCGGCGGGTGTCCGGTGCAGGGATTACCCTTTTCCCTGCACCGGACAGGAGGCTGCTGGAGGATTCAAATGTTGGCGCCCTCCGGGAGCCAATCGCGGCTCCCGGAGCGGCAGCCAGTCAGAGAGGGACGCGGCGAGCCAATCGGCGCTCGCCGCGTCACAGGCCCCGCCCCCGGCATCTGACGTCAGACGCCGGGCGGGAGCCGAAGGGACGGAGCGCGCGGAAGAGCGCGAAGAAGAAAGAAGACGCCGCGCGGAGGGGAGAAGAAGAGCCGGACGGGGAGCCAAGACGGCGTAGACGAAGAAGACGGCGGCCGTGGGGAGAAGAGCTCCGGTGGCCGCTGAAGAGGCCGGAAGACGTCGGCCTGCAGGAGGAAGATGTCCAGCGGCGGCTGGACGCGGAGGAGAGACGGCGGCGCCGCTGGCCAGGACGGGTCAGCGGCAGAAGAGAGTGCCGGAGACCCCGTGGATCAGGTGAGGCCTCGGTGAGGCAACCTTCACCCCCTCCCCTCTTCCTCCCTCGCCACCAGAGGCGGGCATTAGGCCCGGGGGCAAATCAGGCAATAGGCCTGTGGGCATTAGAGGGCGTTAGGCCCTAGTGTATTTGTGGCCAATTAGGGATACAATAAGGTGACCTTGGGCACAAGGCCCAGGTCACCCGACGGGCAACAAGTTAGGCGGGCGCTAGGCCCGTGGGTGAAATCAGGCCTCCGGCCTGTGTGCAGCTAGGGGGCGCTAGGCCCAGTGAATAAGAGCCCCCGAGGTGAGTACAGGTGGCCCTGGGCACTAGGCCCAGGCCACCCCGAGGTATTTAGGAAGGCAGAGCTGAGGCCCACATGAGGGAAGGCACAGGAGGTGGGTAGGCCGTGCGGTGCCCACCCCCTTTCAGCGGCAGGTAGGGATTTAAAGGGACAACACCGTGTGATCTTGTATTCCGATAGTGTGATGTATGTTGTTACCGTGCAGGGCAAAGTTATGTGTTGTTTAAGTTGTGCATAGTTGTGTCGCACCACCCACACGAGCTAGTTTGAGGGCTCTGTTTATGTAGCTAGTGTAGCGGACGCACACTAGGTTAGAGTTAGGCCCTGCACGGCTGTTTCTCTTTGCCTCCTTACAGGGACCTGTAAGTGGAGAAGATCGGAGTGCAAGACTTGTGACGGTGAGTAGCATCTGTGTACGTTTGTCCCTTGTCTGTCCCCGAGCGCCGGAGTCAGGATTGCTCACGGACGTGAGAATCCCTTTCATCACACTACGTGCGAGAGCGCGAGTGTGTGAAAGCTGGGTGGCTGAGGCTTTGTGCCAGTGATGACCTTTCACCCAACCGGTGAAGGTCGCGGTCACCCCTGGGGTATCCCCTGTTCCAGTGGAAGAAGGATCGATACCCTCCTTAAGGTAAACCTTTCTCTCCTCAGCTCGCTCGTCGGTCAGCTCCGAGAGGGAATCGCCGTGTCCGGATCCGACTGAAGATTTCCAGGTCCGTTGGAGGTTCCGGTACCTGAAGGTGAGAGAGAGCGGCGCCTGGTGAGTACAGAGTCTACACCTGCACGGCAGCAGGCACCACACCGCAGCCGCACCTCTCACACTGATATGCAGCATGCCTATATACTGTGTGCGACTGTGGCTGTATCTGCATATGAAATGCTACACACAGAATATAGGCATGCCGCATATCATTTTACTCAGCAGAAGCTGCTGATGCCCCTAGGCATATCAAATGCCCTAGGCAATTGCCTAGTTTGCCTATGCCTATGGCCAGCTCTGGCTGCGTGCCGGTCCTGCAGCTGTTGTCCCTCTGCCACCACTGTGAGGCCGACTATATACCAATGTCCCCACCAATGTCCCTTATGTTTATACACATTACGGGGTGTTGGGGTCACAGGGGCATAGCTCTTCAGGGGAATGCCACACACATATATATTATAAGGGCACGGTTGTGCCCTTATATTAAGGCTGAATCGAACAAACGGAATTCTCCCATAGGGAACTTCAGAGATGGGGGCATGGTGTTTGAGGGGCTACACCTCAAACGTGATTAGACGTACCGAGCTGAAATTTGGCATGGACGCGTAGAATCGTCACCCGGTGCTGCATGCCAAATTTCAGGGCAAAATAATAAAAACTGAGGAATTGGGAGTAACCTAAAGTTCCAACTGTCAGTTTTTTTTCTGCAACTTCCTGTATGGCTTTTTGACAACGTTTTCCTATAGAGTGAATGAGGAGATTTTTGGGAAGGCATAACTCAGGGTAGAGGACAAAGAAAGACTTGGGGTTTGTTTTATTAGATAGAGTATGTCCCAGTGTAGTGCCTTTTGGGGTTGTGGTTTTTGAGAAAGTTATAGTTTTTTTTTAATTAAGTAAAATATGCCCCATTTTAAAGATAGGGCTTTTCAATTTGTTGCGCCTGCGCAGTGGCCGCCAGCAGGGGGTGTACAGAGAGTAGCTTCACTTGAGTGGAGCAATATGGCTGATCACTCCTCACATAGCCAATTTATTTTGTGATTATAAAAATAATTAGATCTATATGTATTATACAAATTGATTGGGGGGTGTTTTGGGACTGAGTGGATGCTGTCTGAGTCTTTTTTTAGTTATGGTGTCGTGTCAGTAAAAATATATTACATCCGTATTGTGCTGTGAGCGTGGCCAGGCAGTTTAGATGACGTCACTTAATTTATTCATGTGTGTGCCGCAATGCCAGATGGGGCGGCAAATTCAAATGTGCTCTTCTACTCTATGTGACTGTGTACATTGCTGCCTGGCCGGCCGCCCTGTTACTGCTGCACCTGAAGCTGCCACACAGTAGCAGCAGCACAGGACATGTGACGGGAAGACAGAGCGGGCAGCTAGTCGCCCCTGTCCCCATCACGACGGCCTCTCAGCGGTGACAACCTCAGCAGAGTGTTCCTGGGCCAGGCTCCCAGCAGCGCTGTGCACTAGTGATTCATGCGCTCGCCGGCGGGTAGCCTGATCTGTGTAACCCGCTGGATCTGCAGTGACTGGCTTCCACTACCTGCGGAGGCATGAGAATCGGAGGTTACCAGCAGCTACTAAGGATCCTCTGTGACCCTATCTCCCGCTCTATGCTCCTCCTCTACCTGACACTAATGTGCTCCAAGAGCCGGGAGGGCACCGGCCACCTGTACTGCCCCCTGCTGATGACAGTATTTTGGGTGTGAGTGGGTTACTATGGTGCGAGTGCCGGGCAGGAGGCACAGGACACATGTCACATGCCCACTGTCAGCGCCCGTCATATGCTCCAGAGTCCTGGCCCTAGCTATAGGCAACTACCTGGGACATGGGGAAATCCTAGGGCCATCTGGGCAGGCAGAGCACGGCATAGATACTACTGTCATGTCAGCACAGCTGAAAGTGAAACTACAGAGGAGTCCGATCAGGGGGCGTGGCTACACGGGTCACTGCTGCCTTCCTGCAATGTGGGAAACTGAGGGGAGGAATGGCTCTGAGCTGCTATACTGAACATTGTGATATGCTGCCATGTAATTGTCATGTGTTAAGGTAAGGGAGGCACCATCTATAAGTGAACATGTATGTATAAGTGTGTGGCTGTGAGTATATATGTGTATAAGTGTGTGGCTGTGAGTATATATGTGTATAAGTGTGTGGCTGTGAGTATATATGTGTATAAGTGTGTGGCTGTGAGTATATATGTGTATAAGTGTGTGGCTGTGAGTATATATGTGTATAAGTGTGTGGCTGTGAGTATATATGTGTATAAGTGTGTGACTGTGAGTATATATGTGTATAAGTGTGTGGCTGTGAGTATATATGTGTATAAGTGTGTGACTGTGAGTATATATGTGTATAAGTGTGTGGCTGTGAGTATATATGTGTATAAGTGTGTGGCTGTGAGTATATATGTGTATAAGTGTGTGGCTGTGAGTATATATGTGTATAAGTGTGTGACTGTGAGTATATATGTGTATAAGTGTGTGGCTGTGAGTATATATGTGTATAAGTGTGTGACTGTGTATATATGGGTATAGGTGTGTGGCTGTGTGTATAGGTGTGTGGCTGTGTGCATATATGGGTATAAGTGTGTGACTGAGTATATATGTGTATAAGTGTGTGGCTGTGAGTATATATGTGTATAAGTGTGTGGCTGTGAGTATATATGTGTATAAGTGTGTGGCTGTGAGTATATATGTGTATAAGTGTGTGGCTGTGAGTATATATGTGTATAAGTGTGTGACTGTGAGTATATATGTGTATAAGTGTGTGACTGTGAGTATATATGTGTATAAGTGTGTGGCTGTGAGTATATATGTGTATAAGTGTGTGGCTGTGAGTATATATGTGTATAAGTGTGTGGCTGTGAGTATATATGTGTATAAGTGTGTGGCTGTGAGTATATATGTGTATAAGTGTGTGGCTGTGAGTATATATGTGTATAAGTGTGTGACTGTGAGTATATATGTGTATAAGTGTGTGGCTGTGAGTATATATGTGTATAAGTGTGTGACTGTGTATATATGGGTATAGGTGTGTGGCTGTGTGCATATATGGGTATAAGTGTGTGACTGAGTATATATGTGTATAAGTGTGTGGCTGTGAGTATATATGTGTGTATAAGTGTGTGGCTGTGAGTATATATGTGTATAAGTGTGTGGCTGTGAGTATATATGTGTATAAGTGTGTGGCTGTGAGTATATATGTGTATAAGTGTGTGACTGTGAGTATATATGTGTATAAGTGTGTGACTGTGAGTATATATGTGTATAAGTGTGTGACTGAGTATATATGTGTATAAGTGTGTGGCTGTGAGTATATATGTGTATAAGTGTGTGGCTGTGAGTATATATGTGTATAAGTGTGTGGCTGTGAGTATATATGTGTATAAGTGTGTGACTGTGAGTATATATGTGTATAAGT
This sequence comes from Pseudophryne corroboree, assembly GCF_028390025.1. Classification (NCBI taxonomy): domain Eukaryota; kingdom Metazoa; phylum Chordata; class Amphibia; order Anura; family Myobatrachidae; genus Pseudophryne; species Pseudophryne corroboree. The sequence continues at coordinate 7,349,855 of NC_086448.1, forward strand.
GTGTGGTCTGGCTGTGAGTATATATGTGTATAAGTGTGTGACTGTGTATATATGGGTATAGGTGTGTGGCTGTGTGTATAGGTGTGTGGCTGTGTGCATATATGTGTATAAGTGTGTGGCTGTGAGTATATATGTGTATAAGTGTGTGGCTGTGAGTATATATGTGTATAAGTGTGTGGCTGTGAGTATATATGTGTATAAGTGTGTGGCTGTGAGTATATATGTGTATAAGTGTGTGACTGTGAGTATATATGTGTATAAGTGTGTGACTGTGAGTATATATGTGTATAAGTGTGTGACTGAGTATATATGTGTATAAGTGTGTGGCTGTGAGTATATATGTGTATGTGTGTGGCTGTGAGTATATATGTGTATAAGTGTGTGGCTGTGAGTATATATGTGTATAAGTGTGTGGCTGTGAGTATATATGTGTATAAGTGTGTGGCTGTGAGTATATATGTGTATAAGTGTGTGACTGTGAGTATATATGTGTATAAGTGTGTGACTGTGAGTATATATGTGTATAAGTGTGTGACTGAGTATATATGTGTATGTGTGTGGCTGTGAGTATATATGTGTATAAGTGTGTGGCTGTGAGTATATATGTGTATAAGTGTGTGGCTGTGAGTATATATGTGTATAAGTGTGTGGCTGTGAGTATATATGTGTATAAGTGTGTGGCTGTGAGTATATATGTGTATAAGTGTGTGGCTGTGAGTATATATGTGTATAAGTGTGTGGCTGTGAGTATATATGTGTATAAGTGTGTGACTGTGAGTATATATGTGTATAAGTGTGTGGCTGTGAGTATATATGTGTATAAGTGTGTGACTGTGTATATATGGGTATAGGTGTGTGGCTGTGTGCATATATGGGTATAAGTGTGTGACTGAGTATATATGTGTATAAGTGTGTGGCTGTGAGTATATATGTGTGTATAAGTGTGTGGCTGTGAGTATATATGTGTATAAGTGTGTGGCTGTGAGTATATATGTGTATAAGTGTGTGGCTGTGAGTATATATGTGTATAAGTGTGTGACTGTGAGTATATATGTGTATAAGTGTGTGACTGTGAGTATATATGTGTATAAGTGTGTGACTGAGTATATATGTGTATAAGTGTGTGGCTGTGAGTATATATGTGTATAAGTGTGTGACTGAGTATATATGTGTATAAGTGTGTGGCTGTGAGTATATATGTGTATAAGTGTGTGACTGTGTGTATATATGGGTATAGGTGTGTGGCTGTGTGTATAGGTGTGTGGCTGTGTGCATATATGGGTATAAGTGTGTGACTGAGTATATATGTGTATAAGTGTGTGACTGAGTATATATGTGTATAAGTGTGTGGCTGTGAGTATATATGTGTATAAGTGTGTGGCTGTGAGTATATATGTGTATAAGTGTGTGACTGTGAGTATATATGTGTATAAGTGTGTGACTGAGTATATATGTGTATAAGTGTGTGGCTGTGAGTATATATGTGTATAAGTGTGTGGCTGTGAGTATATATGTGTATAAGTGTGTGACTGAGTATATATGTGTATAAGTGTGTGGCTGTGAGTATATATGTGTATAAGTGTGTGACTGTGTGTATATATGGGTATAGGTGTGTGGCTGTGTATAGGTGTGTGGCTGTGTGCATATATGGGTATAAGTGTGTGACTGAGTATATATGTGTATAAGTGTGTGGCTGTGAGTATATATGTGTATAAGTGTGTGACTGTGAGTATATATGTGTATAAGTGTGTGACTGTGAGTATATATGTGTATAAGTGTGTGGCTGTGAGTATATATGTGTATGTGTGTGACTGAGTGTATAAGTGTGTGGCTGTGAGTATATATGTGTATAAGTGTGTGACTGTGAGTATATATGTGTATAAGTGTGTGGCTGTGAGTATATATGTGTATAAGTGTGTGACTGTGAGTATATATGTGTATAAGTGTGTGGCTGTGAGTATATATGTGTATAAGTGTGTGGCTGTGAGTATATATGTGTATAAGTGTGTGGCTGTGAGTATATATGTGTATAAGTGTGTGACTGTGAGTATATATGTGTATAAGTGTGTGACTGTGAGTATATATGTGTATAAGTGTGTGACTGAGTATATATGTGTATAAGTGTGTTGCTGTGAGTATATATGTGTATAAGTGTGTGACTGTGTATATATGGGTATAGGTGTGTGGCTGTGTGTATAGGTGTGTGGCTGTGTGCATATATGGGTATAAGTGTGTGACTGTGAGTATATATGTGTATAAGTGTGTGACTGTGAGTATATATGTGTATAAGTGTGTGACTGAGTATATATGTGTATAAGTGTGTGACTGAGTATATATGTGTATAAGTGTGTGACTGTGAGTATATATGTGTATGTGTGTGACTGTGAGTATATATGTGTATAAGTGTGTGACTGAGTATATATGTGTATAAGTGTGTGGCTGTGAGTATATATGTGTATAAGTGTGTGACTGTGTGTATATATGGGTATAGGTGTGTGGCTGTGTGTATAGGTGTGTGGCTGTGTGCATATATGGGTATAAGTGTGTGACTGAGTATATATGTGTATAAGTGTGTGGCTGTGAGTATATATGTGTATAAGTGTGTGACTGTGAGTATATATGTGTATAAGTGTGTGACTGAGTATATATGTGTATAAGTGTGTGGCTGTGAGTATATATGTGTATAAGTGTGTGACTGTGAGTATATATGTGTATAAGTGTGTGACTGTGAGTATATATGTGTATAAGTGTGTGGCTGTGAGTATATATGTGTATGTGTGTGACTGAGTGTATAAGTGTGTGGCTGTGAGTATATATGTGTATAAGTGTGTGACTGTGAGTATATATGTGTATAAGTGTGTGGCTGTGAGTATATATGTGTATAAGTGTGTGACTGTGAGTATATATGTGTATAAGTGTGTGGCTGTGAGTATATATGTGTATAAGTGTGTGGCTGTGAGTATATATGTGTATAAGTGTGTGGCTGTGAGTATATATGTGTATAAGTGTGTGACTGTGAGTATATATGTGTATAAGTGTGTGACTGTGAGTATATATGTGTATAAGTGTGTGACTGAGTATATATGTGTATAAGTGTGTTGCTGTGAGTATATATGTGTATAAGTGTGTGACTGTGTATATATGGGTATAGGTGTGTGGCTGTGTGTATAGGTGTGTGGCTGTGTGCATATATGGGTATAAGTGTGTGACTGTGAGTATATATGTGTATAAGTGTGTGACTGTGAGTATATATGTGTATAAGTGTGTGACTGAGTATATATGTGTATAAGTGTGTGACTGAGTATATATGTGTATAAGTGTGTGACTGTGAGTATATATGTGTATGTGTGTGACTGTGAGTATATATGTGTATAAGTGTGTGACTGAGTATATATGTGTATAAGTGTGTGGCTGTGAGTATATATGTGTATAAGTGTGTGACTGTGTGTATATATGGGTATAGGTGTGTGGCTGTGTGTATAGGTGTGTGGCTGTGTGCATATATGGGTATAAGTGTGTGACTGAGTATATATGTGTATAAGTGTGTGGCTGTGAGTATATATGTGTATAAGTGTGTGACTGTGAGTATATATGTGTATAAGTGTGTGACTGTGAGTATATATGTGTATAAGTGTGTGACTGTGAGTATATATGTGTATAAGTGTGTGACTGTGAGTATATATGTGTATAAGTGTGTGACTGAGTATATATGTGTATAAGTGTGTGGCTGTGAGTATATATGTGTATGTGTGTGACTGAGTATATGTGTGTATAAGTGTGTGGCTGTGAGTATATATGTGTAAGTGTGTGACTGTGTATATATGGGTATAGGTGTGTGGCTGTGTGTATAGGTGTGTGGCTGTGTGCATATATGGGTATAAGTGTGTGACTGAGTATATATGTGTATAAGTGTGTGGCTGTGAGTATATATGTGTATAAGTGTGTGGCTGTGAGTATATATATGTGTATAAGTGTGTGGCTGTGAGTATATATGTGTATAAGTGTGTGGCTGTGAGTATATATGTGTATAAGTGTGTGGCTGTGAGTATATATGTGTATAAGTGTGTGACTGTGAGTATATATGTGTATAAGTGTGTGACTGTGAGTATATATGTGTATAAGTGTGTGACTGAGTATATATGTGTATAAGTGTGTGGCTGTGAGTATATATGTGTATGTGTGTGGCTGTGAGTATATATGTGTATAAGTGTGTGGCTGTGAGTATATATGTGTATAAGTGTGTGGCTGTGAGTATATATGTGTATAAGTGTGTGGCTGTGAGTATATATGTGTATAAGTGTGTGACTGTGAGTATATATGTGTATAAGTGTGTGACTGTGAGTATATATGTGTATAAGTGTGTGACTGAGTATATATGTGTATGTGTGTGGCTGTGAGTATATATGTGTATAAGTGTGTGGCTGTGAGTATATATGTGTATAAGTGTGTGGCTGTGAGTATATATGTGTATAAGTGTGTGGCTGTGAGTATATATGTGTATAAGTGTGTGGCTGTGAGTATATATGTGTATAAGTGTGTGGCTGTGAGTATATATGTGTATAAGTGTGTGGCTGTGAGTATATATGTGTATAAGTGTGTGACTGTGAGTATATATGTGTATAAGTGTGTGGCTGTGAGTATATATGTGTATAAGTGTGTGACTGTGTATATATGGGTATAGGTGTGTGGCTGTGTGCATATATGGGTATAAGTGTGTGACTGAGTATATATGTGTATAAGTGTGTGGCTGTGAGTATATATGTGTGTATAAGTGTGTGGCTGTGAGTATATATGTGTATAAGTGTGTGGCTGTGAGTATATATGTGTATAAGTGTGTGGCTGTGAGTATATATGTGTATAAGTGTGTGACTGTGAGTATATATGTGTATAAGTGTGTGACTGTGAGTATATATGTGTATAAGTGTGTGACTGAGTATATATGTGTATAAGTGTGTGGCTGTGAGTATATATGTGTATAAGTGTGTGACTGAGTATATATGTGTATAAGTGTGTGGCTGTGAGTATATATGTGTATAAGTGTGTGACTGTGTGTATATATGGGTATAGGTGTGTGGCTGTGTGTATAGGTGTGTGGCTGTGTGCATATATGGGTATAAGTGTGTGACTGAGTATATATGTGTATAAGTGTGTGACTGAGTATATATGTGTATAAGTGTGTGGCTGTGAGTATATATGTGTATAAGTGTGTGGCTGTGAGTATATATGTGTATAAGTGTGTGACTGTGAGTATATATGTGTATAAGTGTGTGACTGAGTATATATGTGTATAAGTGTGTGGCTGTGAGTATATATGTGTATAAGTGTGTGGCTGTGAGTATATATGTGTATAAGTGTGTGACTGAGTATATATGTGTATAAGTGTGTGGCTGTGAGTATATATGTGTATAAGTGTGTGACTGTGTGTATATATGGGTATAGGTGTGTGGCTGTGTATAGGTGTGTGGCTGTGTGCATATATGGGTATAAGTGTGTGACTGAGTATATATGTGTATAAGTGTGTGGCTGTGAGTATATATGTGTATAAGTGTGTGACTGTGAGTATATATGTGTATAAGTGTGTGACTGTGAGTATATATGTGTATAAGTGTGTGGCTGTGAGTATATATGTGTATGTGTGTGACTGAGTGTATAAGTGTGTGGCTGTGAGTATATATGTGTATAAGTGTGTGACTGTGAGTATATATGTGTATAAGTGTGTGGCTGTGAGTATATATGTGTATAAGTGTGTGACTGTGAGTATATATGTGTATAAGTGTGTGGCTGTGAGTATATATGTGTATAAGTGTGTGGCTGTGAGTATATATGTGTATAAGTGTGTGGCTGTGAGTATATATGTGTATAAGTGTGTGACTGTGAGTATATATGTGTATAAGTGTGTGACTGTGAGTATATATGTGTATAAGTGTGTGACTGAGTATATATGTGTATAAGTGTGTTGCTGTGAGTATATATGTGTATAAGTGTGTGACTGTGTATATATGGGTATAGGTGTGTGGCTGTGTGTATAGGTGTGTGGCTGTGTGCATATATGGGTATAAGTGTGTGACTGTGAGTATATATGTGTATAAGTGTGTGACTGTGAGTATATATGTGTATAAGTGTGTGACTGAGTATATATGTGTATAAGTGTGTGACTGAGTATATATGTGTATAAGTGTGTGACTGTGAGTATATATGTGTATGTGTGTGACTGTGAGTATATATGTGTATAAGTGTGTGACTGAGTATATATGTGTATAAGTGTGTGGCTGTGAGTATATATGTGTATAAGTGTGTGACTGTGTGTATATATGGGTATAGGTGTGTGGCTGTGTGTATAGGTGTGTGGCTGTGTGCATATATGGGTATAAGTGTGTGACTGAGTATATATGTGTATAAGTGTGTGGCTGTGAGTATATATGTGTATAAGTGTGTGACTGTGAGTATATATGTGTATAAGTGTGTGACTGAGTATATATGTGTATAAGTGTGTGGCTGTGAGTATATATGTGTATAAGTGTGTGACTGTGAGTATATATGTGTATAAGTGTGTGACTGTGAGTATATATGTGTATAAGTGTGTGGCTGTGAGTATATATGTGTATGTGTGTGACTGAGTGTATAAGTGTGTGGCTGTGAGTATATATGTGTATAAGTGTGTGACTGTGAGTATATATGTGTATAAGTGTGTGGCTGTGAGTATATATGTGTATAAGTGTGTGACTGTGAGTATATATGTGTATAAGTGTGTGGCTGTGAGTATATATGTGTATAAGTGTGTGGCTGTGAGTATATATGTGTATAAGTGTGTGGCTGTGAGTATATATGTGTATAAGTGTGTGACTGTGAGTATATATGTGTATAAGTGTGTGACTGTGAGTATATATGTGTATAAGTGTGTGACTGAGTATATATGTGTATAAGTGTGTTGCTGTGAGTATATATGTGTATAAGTGTGTGACTGTGTATATATGGGTATAGGTGTGTGGCTGTGTGTATAGGTGTGTGGCTGTGTGCATATATGGGTATAAGTGTGTGACTGTGAGTATATATGTGTATAAGTGTGTGACTGTGAGTATATATGTGTATAAGTGTGTGACTGAGTATATATGTGTATAAGTGTGTGACTGAGTATATATGTGTATAAGTGTGTGACTGTGAGTATATATGTGTATGTGTGTGACTGTGAGTATATATGTGTATAAGTGTGTGACTGAGTATATATGTGTATAAGTGTGTGGCTGTGAGTATATATGTGTATAAGTGTGTGACTGTGTGTATATATGGGTATAGGTGTGTGGCTGTGTGTATAGGTGTGTGGCTGTGTGCATATATGGGTATAAGTGTGTGACTGAGTATATATGTGTATAAGTGTGTGGCTGTGAGTATATATGTGTATAAGTGTGTGACTGTGAGTATATATGTGTATAAGTGTGTGACTGTGAGTATATATGTGTATAAGTGTGTGACTGTGAGTATATATGTGTATAAGTGTGTGACTGTGAGTATATATGTGTATAAGTGTGTGACTGAGTATATATGTGTATAAGTGTGTGGCTGTGAGTATATATGTGTATGTGTGTGACTGAGTATATGTGTGTATAAGTGTGTGGCTGTGAGTATATATGTGTAAGTGTGTGACTGTGTATATATGGGTATAGGTGTGTGGCTGTGTGTATAGGTGTGTGGCTGTGTGCATATATGGGTATAAGTGTGTGACTGAGTATATATGTGTATAAGTGTGTGGCTGTGAGTATATATGTGTATAAGTGTGTGGCTGTGAGTATATATATGTGTATAAGTGTGTGGCTGTGAGTATATATGTGTATAAGTGTGTGGCTGTGAGTATATATGTGTATAAGTGTGTGGCTGTGAGTATATATGTGTATAAGTGTGTGACTGTGAGTATATATGTGTATAAGTGTGTGACTGTGAGTATATATGTGTATAAGTGTGTGACTGAGTATATATGTGTATAAGTGTGTGGCTGTGAGTATATATGTGTATGTGTGTGGCTGTGAGTATATATGTGTATAAGTGTGTGGCTGTGAGTATATATGTGTATAAGTGTGTGGCTGTGAGTATATATGTGTATAAGTGTGTGGCTGTGAGTATATATGTGTATAAGTGTGTGACTGTGAGTATATATGTGTATAAGTGTGTGACTGTGAGTATATATGTGTATAAGTGTGTGACTGAGTATATATGTGTATGTGTGTGGCTGTGAGTATATATGTGTATAAGTGTGTGGCTGTGAGTATATATGTGTATAAGTGTGTGGCTGTGAGTATATATGTGTATAAGTGTGTGGCTGTGAGTATATATGTGTATAAGTGTGTGGCTGTGAGTATATATGTGTATAAGTGTGTGGCTGTGAGTATATATGTGTATAAGTGTGTGGCTGTGAGTATATATGTGTATAAGTGTGTGACTGTGAGTATATATGTGTATAAGTGTGTGGCTGTGAGTATATATGTGTATAAGTGTGTGACTGTGTATATATGGGTATAGGTGTGTGGCTGTGTGCATATATGGGTATAAGTGTGTGACTGAGTATATATGTGTATAAGTGTGTGGCTGTGAGTATATATGTGTGTATAAGTGTGTGGCTGTGAGTATATATGTGTATAAGTGTGTGGCTGTGAGTATATATGTGTATAAGTGTGTGGCTGTGAGTATATATGTGTATAAGTGTGTGACTGTGAGTATATATGTGTATAAGTGTGTGACTGTGAGTATATATGTGTATAAGTGTGTGACTGAGTATATATGTGTATAAGTGTGTGGCTGTGAGTATATATGTGTATAAGTGTGTGACTGAGTATATATGTGTATAAGTGTGTGGCTGTGAGTATATATGTGTATAAGTGTGTGACTGTGTGTATATATGGGTATAGGTGTGTGGCTGTGTGTATAGGTGTGTGGCTGTGTGCATATATGGGTATAAGTGTGTGACTGAGTATATATGTGTATAAGTGTGTGACTGAGTATATATGTGTATAAGTGTGTGGCTGTGAGTATATATGTGTATAAGTGTGTGGCTGTGAGTATATATGTGTATAAGTGTGTGACTGTGAGTATATATGTGTATAAGTGTGTGACTGAGTATATATGTGTATAAGTGTGTGGCTGTGAGTATATATGTGTATAAGTGTGTGGCTGTGAGTATATATGTGTATAAGTGTGTGACTGAGTATATATGTGTATAAGTGTGTGGCTGTGAGTATATATGTGTATAAGTGTGTGACTGTGTGTATATATGGGTATAGGTGTGTGGCTGTGTATAGGTGTGTGGCTGTGTGCATATATGGGTATAAGTGTGTGACTGAGTATATATGTGTATAAGTGTGTGGCTGTGAGTATATATGTGTATAAGTGTGTGACTGTGAGTATATATGTGTATAAGTGTGTGACTGTGAGTATATATGTGTATAAGTGTGTGGCTGTGAGTATATATGTGTATGTGTGTGACTGAGTGTATAAGTGTGTGGCTGTGAGTATATATGTGTATAAGTGTGTGACTGTGAGTATATATGTGTATAAGTGTGTGGCTGTGAGTATATATGTGTATAAGTGTGTGACTGTGAGTATATATGTGTATAAGTGTGTGGCTGTGAGTATATATGTGTATAAGTGTGTGGCTGTGAGTATATATGTGTATAAGTGTGTGGCTGTGAGTATATATGTGTATAAGTGTGTGACTGTGAGTATATATGTGTATAAGTGTGTGACTGTGAGTATATATGTGTATAAGTGTGTGACTGAGTATATATGTGTATAAGTGTGTTGCTGTGAGTATATATGTGTATAAGTGTGTGACTGTGTATATATGGGTATAGGTGTGTGGCTGTGTGTATAGGTGTGTGGCTGTGTGCATATATGGGTATAAGTGTGTGACTGTGAGTATATATGTGTATAAGTGTGTGACTGTGAGTATATATGTGTATAAGTGTGTGACTGAGTATATATGTGTATAAGTGTGTGACTGAGTATATATGTGTATAAGTGTGTGACTGTGAGTATATATGTGTATGTGTGTGACTGTGAGTATATATGTGTATAAGTGTGTGACTGAGTATATATGTGTATAAGTGTGTGGCTGTGAGTATATATGTGTATAAGTGTGTGACTGTGTGTATATATGGGTATAGGTGTGTGGCTGTGTGTATAGGTGTGTGGCTGTGTGCATATATGGGTATAAGTGTGTGACTGAGTATATATGTGTATAAGTGTGTGGCTGTGAGTATATATGTGTATAAGTGTGTGACTGTGAGTATATATGTGTATAAGTGTGTGACTGAGTATATATGTGTATAAGTGTGTGGCTGTGAGTATATATGTGTATAAGTGTGTGACTGTGAGTATATATGTGTATAAGTGTGTGACTGTGAGTATATATGTGTATAAGTGTGTGGCTGTGAGTATATATGTGTATGTGTGTGACTGAGTGTATAAGTGTGTGGCTGTGAGTATATATGTGTATAAGTGTGTGACTGTGAGTATATATGTGTATAAGTGTGTGGCTGTGAGTATATATGTGTATAAGTGTGTGACTGTGAGTATATATGTGTATAAGTGTGTGGCTGTGAGTATATATGTGTATAAGTGTGTGGCTGTGAGTATATATGTGTATAAGTGTGTGGCTGTGAGTATATATGTGTATAAGTGTGTGACTGTGAGTATATATGTGTATAAGTGTGTGACTGTGAGTATATATGTGTATAAGTGTGTGACTGTGAGTATATATGTGTATAAGTGTGTGACTGTGAGTATATATGTGTATAAGTGTGTGACTGTGAGTATATATGTGTATAAGTGTGTGACTGTGAGTATATATGTGTATAAGTGTGTGACTGAGTATATATGTGTATAAGTGTGTGGCTGTGAGTATATATGTGTATGTGTGTGACTGAGTATATGTGTGTATAAGTGTGTGGCTGTGAGTATATATGTGTAAGTGTGTGACTGTGTATATATGGGTATAGGTGTGTGGCTGTGTGTATAGGTGTGTGGCTGTGTGCATATATGGGTATAAGTGTGTGACTGAGTATATATGTGTATAAGTGTGTGGCTGTGAGTATATATGTGTATAAGTGTGTGGCTGTGAGTATATATATGTGTATAAGTGTGTGGCTGTGAGTATATATGTGTATAAGTGTGTGGCTGTGAGTATATATGTGTATAAGTGTGTGACTGTGAGTATATATGTGTATAAGTGTGTGACTGAGTATGTGTATAAGTGTGTGGCTGTGAGTATATATGTGTATAAGTGTGTGGCTGTGAGTATATATGTGTATAAGTGTGTGGCTGTGAGTATATATGTGTATAAGTGTGTGACTGTGAGTATATATGTGTATAAGTGTGTGGCTGTGAGTATATATGTGTATAAGTGTGTGACTGTGTATATATGGGTATAGGTGTGTGGCTGTGTGTATAGGTGTGTGGCTGTGTGCATATATGGGTATAAGTGTGTGACTGAGTATATATGTGTATAAGTGTGTGGCTGTGAGTATATATGTGTATAAGTGTGTGGCTGTGAGTATATATGTGTATAAGTGTGTGGCTGTGAGTATATATGTGTATAAGTGTGTGGCTGTGAGTATATATGTGTATAAGTGTGTGACTGTGAGTATATATGTGTATAAGTGTGTGACTGTGAGTATATATGTGTATAAGTGTGTGACTGAGTATATATGTGTATAAGTGTGTGGCTGTGAGTATATATGTGTATAAGTGTGTGGCTGTGAGTATATATGTGTATAAGTGTGTGGCTGTGAGTATATATGTGTATAAGTGTGTGGCTGTGAGTATATATGTGTATAAGTGTGTGGCTGTGAGTATATATGTGTATAAGTGTGTGGCTGTGAGTATATATGTGTATAAGTGTGTGGCTGTGAGTATATATGTGTATAAGTGTGTGGCTGTGAGTATATATGTGTATAAGTGTGTGGCTGTGAGTATATATGTGTATAAGTGTGTGACTGTGAGTATATATGTGTATAAGTGTGTGGCTGTGAGTATATATGTGTATAAGTGTGTGACTGTGTATATATGGGTATAGGTGTGTGGCTGTGTGTATAGGTGTGTGGCTGTGTGCATATATGGGTATAAGTGTGTGACTGAGTATATATGTGTATAAGTGTGTGGCTGTGAGTATATATGTGTATAAGTGTGTGGCTGTGAGTATATATGTGTATAAGTGTGTGGCTGTGAGTATATATGTGTATAAGTGTGTGGCTGTGAGTATATATGTGTATAAGTGTGTGACTGTGAGTATATATGTGTATAAGTGTGTGACTGTGAGTATATATGTGTATAAGTGTGTGACTGTGTATATATGGGTATAGGTGTGTGGCTGTGTGTATAGGTGTGTGGCTGTGTGCATATATGGGTATAAGTGTGTGACTGAGTATATATGTGTATAAGTGTGTGGCTGTGAGTATATATGTGTATAAGTGTGTGGCTGTGAGTATATATGTGTATAAGTGTGTGGCTGTGAGTATATATGTGTATAAGTGTGTGGCTGTGAGTATATATGTGTATAAGTGTGTGACTGTGAGTATATATGTGTATAAGTGTGTGACTGAGTATATATGTGTATAAGTGTGTGGCTGTGAGTATATATGTGTATAAGTGTGTGACTGAGTATATATGTGTATAAGTGTGTGGCTGTGAGTATATATGTGTATAAGTGTGTGACTGTGTGTATATATGGGTATAGGTGTGTGGCTGTGTGTATAGGTGTGTGGCTGTGTGCATATATGGGTATAAGTGTGTGACTGAGTATATATGTGTATAAGTGTGTGGCTGTGAGTATATATGTGTATAAGTGTGTGGCTGTGAGTATATATGTGTATAAGTGTGTGACTGTGAGTATATATGTGTATAAGTGTGTGACTGTGAGTATATATGTGTATAAGTGTGTGACTGTGAGTATATATGTGTATAAGTGTTTGACTGAGTATATATGTGTATAAGTGTGTGGCTGTGAGTATATATGTGTATAAGTGTGTGGCTGTGAGTATATATGTGTATAAGTGTGTGGCTGTGAGTATATATGTGTATAAGTGTGTGACTGTGAGTATATATGTGTATAAGTGTGTGGCTGTGAGTATATATGTGTATAAGTGTGTGACTGAGTATATATGTGTATAAGTGTGTGGCTGTGAGTATATATGTGTATAAGTGTGTGGCTGTGAGTATATATGTGTATAAGTGTGTGGCTGTGAGTATATATGTGTATAAGTGTGTGGCTGTGAGTATATGTGTATAAGTGTGTGACTGTGAGTATATATGTGTGTGACTGTGTGTATATATGGGTATAGGTGTGTGGCTGTGTGTATAGGTGTGTGGCTGTGTGCATATATGGGTATAAGTGTGTGACTGAGTATATATGTGTATAAGTGTGTGACTGTGAGTATATATGTGTATAAGTGTGTGACTGTGAGTATATATGTGTATAAGTGTGTGACTGAGTATATATGTGTATAAGTGTGTGGCTGTGAGTATATATGTGTATAAGTGTGTGGCTGTGAGTATATATGTGTATAAGTGTGTGGCTGTGAGTATATATGTGTATAAGTGTGTGACTGTGAGTATATATGTGTATAAGTGTGTGACTGTGAGTATATATGTGTATAAGTGTGTGACTGTGAGTATATATGTGTATAAGTGTGTGGCTGTGAGTATATATGTGTATAAGTGTGTGACTGTGTGTATATATGGGTATAGGTGTGTGGCTTTGTGCATATATGTGTATAAATGTACGGCTGTGTGCATATATGGGTATAGGTATATGCGGATGTATGATTGCGTCAGAGTACGTATGTATAAGTGCACCAGCATGCGGTCGTATGAGAGCGTCAGTGTGCGGCAGTATGAGAGTGTCAGTGTGCGGCGGTATGAGAGCGTCAGCGTGCGGCGGTATGAGAGCGTCAGCGTGCGGCGGTATGAGAGCGTCAGCGTGCGGACGTCTGAGAGCGTCAGCGTGCGGACGTCTGAGAGCGTCAGCGTGCGGACGTCTGAGAGCGTCAGCGTGCGGACGTCTGAGAGCGTCAGCGTGCGGACGTGTGAGAGCGTGTGAGAGAGTCAGCGTGCGGATGTGTGAGAGCGTCAGTGTGTGGATGTGTGAGATGCAGTGTACGGATGCATGAGAGCGTCAGCGTGCGGATGCATGAGAGAGTCAGCGTACGGATGTATGAGAACGTCAGTGTGTGGATGTATGAGATGCAGTGTACGGATGCATGAGAGCGTCAGCGTGCGGATGCATGAGAGAGTCAGCGTACGGATGTATGAGAACGTCAGTGTGTGGATGTATGAGAACGTCAGTGTACGGATGTATGAGAGCGTCAGTGTGTGGATGTATGAGATGCAGTGTACGGATGCATGAGAGCGTCAGCGTGCGGATGCATGAGAGAGTCAGCGTACGGATGTATGAGAACGTCAGTGTGTGGATGTATGAGAGATGCAGTGTACGGATGTATGAGAGCGTCAGTGTGTGGATGTATGAGATGCAGTGTACGGATGCATGAGAGCGTCAGCGTGCGGATGCATGAGAGAGTCAGCGTACGGATGTATGAGAGAGTCAGTGTGCGGATGTATGAGAACGTCAGTGTACGGATGTATGAGAGATGCAGTGTACGGATGTATGAGAGATGCAGTGTACGGATGTATGAGAGCGGCAGTGTACGGATGTATGAGAGCGGCAGTGTACGGATGTAGGGATGTACAGCAGCGCCGTAACTACGTGTGTGCCATTGGTAGTAGTGCCGCTGCAGCAGTCCCCTCTCCATCAGCATTGGCTGCCCGGCGCTGCTGTGAATGCAGGGATACGCTTCCCTCACCCCAGCATTCACAGCGGCGGTCAGCCAATACGGAAGGAGAGGGGACTGCTGCAGCGGTCTACTACCAATTACATAGCGCTGCAGCGGCTCCTGTCCCCCTCCCTCCTCCTCCTTCTTCCCAGCAGCTGCCCGGGATCTGCCACCACGAGGAGCCTGACTGCCAGCGAGGAGAGATGGTAAGTATTTCTCTCTCTCTCTCTCTCTCTCTCTCTCTCTCTCTCATATGTCCTAGAGGATGCTGAGGACTCCAAAAGGACCATGGGGTATAGACGGGATCCGCAGGAGACATGGGCACTTTAAGACTTTAAATGGGTGTGAACTGGCTCCTCCCTCTATGCCTCAGTTAGATTCTGTGCCCAGAGAGACTGGACACACACTAGGGGAACTCTACAGAGTTTCTCTAGAAAAGACTTTTGTTAGGTTTATTATTTTCAGGGAGCACTATTGGCAACAGGCTCCCTGCATCGTGGAGCCGCGCCGCCGTCCCCCTCACAGAGCCTGAAGAAAGAAGCCGGGTGAGTAACATAAGCAAAGAAGACTTCAGTGAAGGCGGCAGAAGACTTCAGATCTTCGGAGGTATCACGCAGCGGTCACGCTGCACGCCATTCCTCCCACACACAAGCGGCACTACATGGGTGCAGGGCGCAGGGTGGGCGCCCTGGGCAGCAATTAAACCTCTTTTAAGGACAGGCACAGCAGTATACAGTGCATAGGCACTGTATACAGACCCCCGCCAGTATAAATAAAAGGGGGACACTAGCGCGCCATTTAGGGGGCGGGGCTTCGTCCTCCAGCTCTAATCAGCGCCATTTTCTCTTCACAGCAAGCTGCAGAGACGCTGGTCATGGCCCTTCACTTCTGTCACAAGTAACAGGGTGCAAAAACAGGGGCGGTGCACAGCAAATTTGGTGTTGTATATATTTATATATAAAAGCGCTGCTAGGTCTGGGACATTGTATATTCCTTCAGACCGGGTGAGGCGCTGGTCGTCAGCTGGCATACTTTCTCTCTGAAGGACCTTACTGTGGGTCTGTCCCCTATAGCCCAGTGTGTTAGTGGGTGTCGGTACGTGTGTGTCGACATGTCTGAGGCTGAATGCTCTTCCCAGGAGGAAGCTGGTGTGGGGGCGGAACAGAATGTGGGAGTAAATCTGTCCGCACCGCCGACTGCTGATTGGGTAGATATCTGGAGTGTCTTAAATGCATGTGTGGCTTTGTTGCATAAAAGATTAGACAAATCTGAGTCTCAGAACCAAGCATGGAGACAATCAATGGGAGATGTTTTGTCACAAACTCAGACCCCCTCGGGGTCACAGAAACGTTCGTTTACCCAGATAGCAGACACAGATACCGCCACGGATTCGGACTCCAGTGTCGACTATAGTGATGTCAAATTGAATCCTAAACTGGCTAAGAGCATTCAGTACATGATTGTGGCAATAAGGGACGTATTACATATCCCTGAGACAAGGGTCTGTATGTATAAGGGAAAGAAACCTGAGGTAACGTTTCCTCCCTCTCATGAACTGAACACTCTCTTTTTGAAAGGGCTTGGGAAACTCCTGACAAAAAGTTACTGATTCCCAAGAGAATTTCTATGGCATATACTTTTCCCTCTGAGGATAGGATAAGGTGGGAGTCAACACCCACGGTGGACAAAGCTCTAGCACGGTTGTCCAAGAAGGTGGTGCTACCGTCCCCTGACACTGCAGCCCTAAAGGATCCTGCGGATCGTAAGCAGGAAACTACCTTGAAATCTATTTATGTCACTATGGGTATGCTGCTCAGGCCGGCCGTGGCATCGGCATGGGTGAGTAGCGCTATTGAAAAGTGGGCAGATACCTTGTCATCTGAAATAGACACCATGGATAGGGATAGCGTGCATTTGAAGCTGGGTCATATTAGGGACGCAGCGGTCTATTTAAAGGAGGCTGCGAGAGATATTGGCCTCTTGGGATCAAGGGCCAATGCCATGGCAATCTCAGCTAGGAGAGCGTTGTGGACTCATCAATGGAATGGTGATGAGCAAAGCGCTACGAGATCTGACAAAAGATACCACACTGGTATTTAGGGAGGCTGACAAGGGGGGGGGCCTGGTGGTGCAGGATAGGATGGAATATATTGATGAGGCCAATCGGCAATTAAAAGATACTACATTCTATAAGAAGCTTGATTTTGACCCGACACAGAATTTTCTAAGGGAGTTTCAACATCTACTTGATGATGCCCTGACCGCTGGAGTTATTTCCAAAGACGAATTTAATTTTTTGTTTATTAAGCACCCCACTGTTCCGATTTTCTATCACCTCCCTAAGATACACAAGTCACTTAGTGCACCCCCTGGACGTCCCATTATCTCTGGTATTGGTTCTTTGTCTTCCAATCTGTCTTTCTATGTTGACTCTTTTCTCCAACCTCGTGTCTCGACGTTAAGGTCCCATATTAAAGACACCACTCATTTCTTACAACAGTTAAAAGGTGTTACATGGAAAGAGAGCTATGCATTCATGACTCTGGATGTACAAAGCTTATACACCAACATTCCACATGATCTTGGACGCGATGCAATAGCAAAGAGATTACAAATTGATGGTGACCTTTCTGAGAGACACAAGACTTTTTTGTTGGATGCCATTTCCTTTATACTTAAACACAATTATTTTATGTTTTTAGACACTTATTATCTCCAGGTGATGGGTACGGCCATGGGGACCAGATTTGCGCCGAGCTATGCCAACCTATACATGGGTACCTTTGAGGATACCCATGTGTGGGGCGGGGACTTCGGCGCGAATCTGGTCCTCTATGGCCGATACATAGATGATCTATTTATTATTTGGGATGGGGATCTATCATCGGCACTTCACTTTGTTACTAGTTTGAATTCTAATCACTTTAATCTCCGTTTTACTCACTCCTATCACCCTGACACTATTAATTTTTTGGATCTAACATTAGAAGCCAGGGACGGCAAAATACATACCTCCAATTACACTAAAGAAGTGGCAACTAATGCCTATCTGCACTACCAGAGCGCCCATTACCCCCCTTGGAAGAAAAACATCCCCCGGGGGCAGTTTTTACGCTTAAGGCGTAACTGCACGGAAGATAGCAAATATCTAGAACAAGCAAACTCTATGACGGAAGCGTTTCAATCAAGGGGTTATCCATATCCATCATTAAAGAAAACCATGCAAGAAGTCCTACATATAGATAGAGACACTCTTCTTAGACCCAAAATCAGTAAGATTCAACCTTCAATAGAACAGGACAGTGATCACACGTATAATACTCAGCAAGAAAATTTGGCTTTCATCTCAACCTACAACAGTGAGAGTATGTCGATTAAGAGAATCATATGTAGGAATTTTGGGATGTTAAACCAGGACACATTACTAAGAGGAACCTTGCCACACAGACCCAAGTTCATCTTTAAAAAGGGACGTTCCCTCAAAAATATCCTGGCACCCAGTTATCTCAAAACAGTTCCCCCAATAGATACAGAAGGAGGAATACGAGAATCTTGGATACCAGTACGTCCCCCTGGCTTCCACCGCTGTGGTGCAAACAGGTGCACCACCTGTAAACATATCCCTAAGAAAATAACATCGATCTCTATTGAGGGAAGTGAAGATTTCCATCTTAGTAATTTTATGAACTGTGACACCAATTATGTCATATACCTGCTGACATGTGCTTGTAATAAAAGATATGTGGGACGGACGACGAGAAGTATCAAAGTCCGATTTATGGAACACCGTCGGAACATTATAAACAAATCCCAGACACACAGTGTCTCTAGACATTTTAGAGACTGTCACAACAGCGATCCCAGCCTCCTAGGAGTAGTAGCTATTGAACACATTGTGAAAACCAAGAGGGGTGGGGATCGGTATAAATTATTATGCAAACAAGAGCTCTATTGGATGTTTAGGCTCAATACGATACACCCCTCTGGCCTTAACGAACAGGTAGAACTGAATCCAGTTCTATGATCCCCTCAGCTCCCCTGTTCTTTTAGTTAAACACTTCAGTATGGTGCTATATCCATACCCAACAGCTTACGAGAAATAAACTTTTTGTCTAATCGAATATTCCTAATTGTTTATCAAAACAAGTATTATTATTATCACTTTCTGTATGTGTCACTATTTCTTTTTTATATTCAGTATATATGTATTTTACTTAGACATATGTGATTTTTCAAGTGTCTTATCATTAGGATAAATTTGTTCTTATATGTTCATTATTAGCATTTATCATTATTATTTTTGTAGATATTATTCCTCATTAAGAAATGTTTTTTAGGTTCCCCCCTTCTCTACTGCCTTATTTATTCAATGGACTCATCACATTCACAATTAAGCACTTTACTATATATTCAATTATTAATTATATATACATGTTTTTTAATGCTCCTCCTTTGCTGTGGTGGTAGACAGTGCGATGTGTGTTACCAGGTGACGCGCGCTGCGTTGTCCGCCACCATGGCAACCTTCACGCCCACTCGTCACCTTAGCAACGGCCGGAGAGCGGACCAATTCTTGCCGCTCCCACCCCTCAGATGTAAGCAAAACCCGACGGTCGCGTCACTTGGACGCGACCCCTATACTAGGTGACGTGCATTGTGTTATCTGCCACTATGGCAACTCCCACGCCCACTTGTCACCATAGCGACGGCCGGATAGCGGACCAATCCCTGCCGCTTCCACTCTTGATGTAAGTAAATCTCGACGGCCGCGTCATTCGGGCGCGACCCCCATACCACACGTGAAGCCCAGTGACGCGCACAGTGGGGACGCCCACGTGTCCTCGCCACTCGGACTCCCGGCCGCAGACTAATGACGTGGATTTAAACTCACAGGTGTCAGTTCCTTAGTAAGTGCTGAAATCCACCTGCCCTTATTTATGCTGATTGACTGTATGTAATAT
Source organism: Pseudophryne corroboree (assembly GCF_028390025.1). NCBI lineage: Eukaryota > Metazoa > Chordata > Amphibia > Anura > Myobatrachidae > Pseudophryne > Pseudophryne corroboree. The sequence goes on from NC_086448.1 coordinate 7,369,629, forward strand.
ATGGATAGGTCTTCGAGCCCCTTTTATATAGGATTAATGGGAGATCCTTCTGCACTTTACTCCGGGTTTTTTTATTATCCCTCTTTCCCTTCTGAATTATGGAAGATACGTGATTTGATTCCTTATAATTGATTAAACTATAGCTATACAAGAAACAAAGTGTATTATATCCATCATTTATTATGTGTTATTTATTCAACAATTTAAATTGTTTGTCTGTCATTTTGGTCACATAATGAGAGTATTTGGTCACTGTCAATCACATATGCAAATGAGCAACCATTTTGCAAAGGGTATAAAAACCCTGGATAGCAGCACCTCTATTACCTTGAAAAAGTTGCGTGACCGCAACGAAACGCGTTGGCGATTGGTGCTGTGTGTATCTACCATCTACAATCCTTTCCTGAAGACTCTCCACCTGGACCAGGTCCCTACTACTGGCTCATTTTGTGGACCCGTTCTGAAGATCCTCCATCACCCACAGCTTAACAAGGGACAAGCCGCTGCGGATGCCTATCCGCTTAACACCTTGGACAATCGCTGGTGGTAACTATAATACCTGATGGAACATTAACGGGATACCTTGAGCATATCTATTAAGGGACTGCTTTATTGGAACAGGTGTGAATTGTCTATGCATTCTTATCAGGACTGGGAGAGACATAACGATTGGACACTTCACTGTGTCCTCCAGCATTTAGTACTCATTTTTTACAGTGTTACCAATTTTTAATCGATTTTAAGTTCATTTTATCTCAATAAATGTGTATTTTCATGTGACCATTTGCTCTCATATTTGACCATTTTAGCGCTTTAACCCTTTCCTACCTACCCATGTTTTTGGGGGTCTGACCAACCCCATTTGTTTCAGCTGCTGTGGTGCACCTCCCTCATCAGCGCCTGGAGAAAATTCACCTTAGGGTGTTTTTTCCATACCTTTGCAATGGAATGGTGATGCTGACTCTAAAAAGGCTATGTAGGCTCTGCCCTATAAAGGTGGCGTTTTGTTTGGTGAAGGCCTCGCAGACCTGGTATCTACAGCTACTGCGGGTAAGTCATCTTTTCTACCTTTTGTCCCTCCACAGCAAAAGAAAACGCCTCAGTATCAGATGCAGTCCTTTCGGTCTAATAAATTCAAAAAAGGACGAGGGTCCTCCTTCCTTGCCGCTAGAGGTAAGGGAAGGGGAAAAAGATCGCCGGCTGTGGCAAGCCCCCAGGAGCAGAAGTCCTCCCTAGCTTCTACCAAGTCCACCGCATGACGCTGGGGATTCGCTGCGGGAGTCCGCACCAGTGGGGGCACGTCTTCAGCTCTTCAGTCGGATCTGGGCTCACTCAGGCATGGATCCTTGGGTGCTGGAAATTGTGACCCAAGGGTACAAACTGGAGTTTCAAGACGTGCCCCCTCACCGATTTTTCAAATCGGTCTTGCCAGCTTCTCTTCTGGAAAGGGAAGTAGTGTGCGCTGCAATACAAAAGCTATGTCAACAACAAGTCATTGTCGCGGTACCCCCGTCACAACGGGGAGAAGGGTTTTATTCACGCCTGTTCGTGGTCCCAAAGCCGGATGGCTCGGTCAGACCGATTCTGAACTTAAAATCCCTCAATCTGTATTTGAAAGATTCAAATTCAAAATGGAATCTCTCAGAGCAGTGATATCCAGTCTGGAAGGGGGGATTTTATGGTGTCAGTCGATGTTTACCTACATGTCCACATATATCCTCCACATCAATCTTACCTGAGGTTTGCTGTTCAGGATTGTCATTACCAATTTCAGACGTTGCCGTTTGGGCTTTCCATGGCTCCGAGGATTTTCACTAAAGTAATGGCGGAAATGATGGTGCTCCTGCGAAAGCACGGTGTCACAATTATCCCGTACTTGGACGATCTCCTGATAAAGGCGAGATCAAAGGAGCAGTTACTAAGAAACGTTGCGCTCTCCCTGACAGTGCTGCAACAACATGGTTGGCTCCTGAATTTGCCAAAGTCACAGTTGGTTCCGACAACACGGCTGTCATTCTTGGGCATGATTCTGGACACGGACCTGCAGAGAGTTTTTCTCCCGGTGGAAAAAGCTCTGGAAATCCAGAACATGGTCAAAGGGATTCTGAAACCGGCAAGAGTGTCGATTCATCAATGTACTCAGGTGCTTGGGAAGATGGTGGCGGCCTACGAGGCCATTCCGTTTGGCAGGTTCCATGCCAGGGTGTTTCAGTGGAACCTGTTGGACCTGTTGGACAAGTGGTCCGGGTCTCACCTGCACATGCACTGGAAAACAAGCCTATCTTCCAGGACCAGAGTTTCTCTCCTGTGGTGGCTCCAAAGTTCTCACCTCCTAGGGGGACGCAGGTTCGGGATCCAGGATTGGATCCTGGTGACCACGGATGCAAGTCTCCGAGGCTGGGGAGCGGTCACACAGAGGGAAATTTTCCATGGAAAATGGTCAAGCCAGGAAGCTTGTCTGCACATAAACATTCTGGAATTAAGAGCCATCTACAACGGCCTTCTACAAGCGGAACATCTCCTGTTGGACAACATAACAGCAGTGGCGTACATAAACCACCAAGGCGGAACAAGAAGCAGAGCAGCAATGGCGGAGGCCACAAGAGTTCTCCGCTGGGCGGAAAAACATACAGGCGCTCTCTCGGCGGTCTTCATTCGAGGCGTGGACAACTGGGAAGCAGATTTCCTCAGCAGACACGATCTCCATCTGGAGAGTGGGGTCTTCATCAAGAGGTCTTTGCAGAAGTGACAAGTCATTGGGGAATTCCTCAAATAGACATGATGGCGCCTCGCCTCAACAAGAAACTTCAGAGATATTGTTCCAGGTCGAGGGACCCTTAAGCTAGTGCGGTGGACGCCCTGGTGACGCCCTGGGTGTTTCAGTCGGTCTATGTGTTTCCTCCACTACCACTCATTCCAAAGGTGATAAGCCTCATAAGAAGAACAGGGGTTCAGGCGATACTCTTTGTTCCAGATTGGCCACGGAGGGCCTGGTATCCGGATCTTCAGGAACTGCTCATAGCAGATCCCTGGCCTCTTCCTCTAAGAGAGGATCTGTTACAGCAAGGGCCGGTTGCTTTGACGGCATGGCGGTTGAACGCCAGATCTTAGCCCGGAAGGGTATTCCCGGTGAAGTCATCCCTACACTGCTTAAATCAAGAAAGGAGGTAACGACGAAGCATTATCACTGTATTTGGAGAAAACACGTGTCTTGGTGTGAAGCCAAGAAGGCTCTTACGGAAGAATTTTAGCTGGGTCATTTTCTACATTTTTTGCAGGCCAGTGTGGATGCGGGCCTAAAGTTGGGCTCCATTAAAGTCCATATTTCGGCCTTATCGATTTCCTTTCAAAAAGAATTGGCCTCCCTTCCGGAAGTTCAGACTTTCGTGAAGGGTGTGCTGCACATCCAACCTCCATTTGTGCCCCCGGTGGCACCATGGGACCTTAACGTGGTGTTGCAGTTCCTTATGTCACATTGGTTTGAACCTTTACAGAAGGTTGAGTTAAAATTCCTCACTTGGAAAGTGGTCATGCTATTGTCCTAGGCATCCGCAAGAATTAGTGGCCTTGTCTCACAAGAGTCCCTATTTGATCTGCCATGTGGATAGAGCGGAATTACGAACTCGTCAACAATTTCTACCAAAGGTGGTTTCTTCATTTCACATGAACCAACCTATTGTGGTGCTTGTGGCTACTGAAGCTTTGGCTGATTCAAATTCTCTCGATGTAGTCAGAGCTTTGAAGATTTATGTCGCCAGAATAGCTCGTATTAGGAAAACAGAGGCACTGTTTGTCCTGTATGCTCCCAACAAGATTGGGGCTCCTGCTTCTAAACAGACTATTGCACGTTGGATATGTAATACGATTCAGCATGCGCATTCTATGGCTGGATTGCCGTTACCGAAATCGGTGAAGGGCCATTCTACCAGAAAGGTGAATTAGGATGGAGGCTGCGCTCACAATAGGAAAAAAGCTGCTATGAGTGCTGCTGGACCTGGAGGCGTCCCACCTCCTATTGACTTGTATGATTTGGGATGGTCAGCGCGCTCTGGGGGGGATATAAGGGAAAAATGGGAATATAGGGTATTGCGGGATGGGAGTGGTACTTGGATAAGTGATTGTGTTGACTGTTTGCGTCTGATTGTAGGTTTTGCACCAATGATCAATCTGATATGGTTTCTATCTGAACTCTTTATTTGTAAATTAGATATGATTAGGTCAGCATCCTAATTTCAATATTGTGTTTGGTCCTTGTCCCACAGTTCCTTCACCACTGTCAGGTGTGTCCTGCAGACTACCCGTTGCAAGGTATACCTTCCTATTGGTATACCGATTGGACCCCAGCTCAGGTAAATGTCAGGTGTACCCTGTGGGTCACCTTTACCATAGGTGTGGTGGATGCCTATGTGCCCTCTGAACTGCGTCCTATTTGAATGTTTGGGGTATGACTAGTGCGGCGTCCCGCCTGTCAGTCCCCTCTCATGTGCGGCTCTGGGTTGTGTGGTCATAGGCTGTGTGTCTTACACTTACCGCCGGGGGCAGGTAACTACCTGCCGCCGGTGACCGCGTCTCTTCCTTCCACAACCTCAGCCCTGGTCCTCTGTATCCGCGTCCTCCGTCTCCTTCAGTCCGCCGCGTCTTCCTTCTCCTTCAGTCCGCGCGCTTCTCCTGCAGCAGCCGGTCTCCTCCGTTCCCGGGTCCCGTTCTGCCACTTCCTGGTTCGCGCGTCACGTGCGATGTCACGTGAGCGCGCTGTCTGTGGTGAATGCCGCTGTGTCACCTCTAGCCGGAGAAGGGAAGCTGTAAATGGTAGTGGTGCGCGAACCAGGAAGTGGCAGAACGGGACCCGGGAACGGAGGAGACCGGCTGCTGCAGGAGAAGCGCGCGGACTGAAGGAGAAGGAAGACGCGGCGGACTGAAGGAGACGGAGGACGCGGACACAGAGGACCAGGCCTGAGGTTGTGGAAGGAAGAGACGCGGTCACCGGCGGCAGGTAGTTACCTGCCCCCGGCGGTAAGTGAAAGACACACAGCCTATGACCACACAACCCAGAGCCGCACATGAGAGGGGACTGACAGGCGGGACGCCGCACTAGTCATACCCCAAACATTCAAATAGGACGCAGTTCAGAGGGCACATAGGCATCCACCACACCTATGGTAAAGGTGACCCACAGGGTACACCTGACATTTACCTGAGCTGGGGTCCAATCGGTATACCAATAGGAAGGTATACCTTGCAAAGGGTAGTCTGCAGGACACACCTGACAGTGGTGAAGGAACTGTGGGACAAGGACCAAACGCAATATTGAAATTAGGATGCTGACCTAATCATATCTAATTTACAAATAAAGAGTTCAGATAGAAACCATATCAGATTGATCATCGGTGCAAAACCTACAATCAGACGCAAACAGTCAACACAATCACTTATCCAAGTACCACTCCCATCCCGCAATACCCTATATTCCCATTTTTCCCTTATATCCCCCCCAGAGCGCGCTGACCATCCCAAATCATACCAGAAAGGTGGGCTCATCTTGGGCGGCTGCCCGAGGGGTCTCGGCGTTATAGCTTTGCCGAGTAGCTACTTGGTCGGGTTCAAACACTTTTGCAAAATTCTACAAGTTTGATACCCTGGCTGAGGAGGACCTCATGTTTGCTCAATCGGTGCTGCAGAGTCATCCGCACTCTCCCGCCCGTTCTGGAGCTTTGGTATAATCCCCATGGTCCTTTTGGAGTCCCCAGCATCCTCTAGGACATAGGAGAAAATAGGATTTTAATACCTACCGGTAAATCCTTTTCTCTTAGTCCATAGAGCATGCTGGGCGCCCGTCCCAGTGCGGACTCTGGGGGTCATTCCGAGTTGATCGCTCGTTGTTTTTTTTCCGCAACGGAGCGATCAGTCGCTAACGCGCATGCGCAATGTCCGCAGTGCGACTGCGCCAAGTAATTTTGCTATGCAGTTAGGTATTTTACTCACGGCATTACGCGGATTTTTCTTCGTTCTGATGATCGGAGTGTGATTGACAGGAAGTGGGTGTTACTGGGCGGAAACTGAGCGTTTTATGGGTGTGTGTGAAAAAACGCTGACGTATTTTTGAAAAACGCGGGAGTGGCTGGAGAAACGAAGGAGTGCCTGGGCGAACGCTGGGCGTATTTGTGACGTCAAACAGGTACGATACTGACTGAACTGATCGCAATGGCAGAGTAAGTCTCGAGCTACTCAGAAACTGCTAAGAAGTGTGCTAATCGCAATATTGCGAATCCGTCGTTCGCAATTCTAAGAAGCTAAGATTCACTCCCAGTAGGCGGCGGCTTAGCGTGTGCAATGCTGCTAAAAGCAGCTTGCGAGCGTACAACTCGGAATGACCTCCACTATCTGCAGTTCTTGCTATAGTTATTGCCTATGTTACACAAAAGTTGTGTTTCAGTTGTGATCAGCCTGTTGCTGATTTTGGTTCATTCCGTTAACTGGTATTTGGTTAAAAGCCATGTTTTACGGTGTGTTGTGGTGTGAGCTGGTATGTATCTCACCCTTAGTTAACAAAAATCCGTTTCCTCAAAATGTCCGTCTCCCTGGGCACAGTTCCTATTACTGAGGTCTGGAGGAGGAGCATAGAGGGAGGAGCCAGTTCACACCCATTTGAAGTCTTAAAGTGCCCGTCTATACCCCATGGTCCTTTTGGAGTTCCCAGCATCCTCTACGGACTAAGAGAAAAGGATTTACCGGTAGGTATTAAAATCCATTTTCTCTAACGTCCTAAGTGGATGCTGGGGACTCCGTCAGGACCATGGGGAATAGCGGCTCCGCAGGAGACAGGGCACAAAAAGTAAAAGCTTTTGGACCTAGGTGGTGTGCACTGGCTCCTCCCCCTATGACCCTCCTCCAAGCCTCAGTTAGATCTTTGTGCCCGGCCGAGAAGGGTGCACACTAGGTGGCTCTCCTGAGCTGCTTAGAAGTAAAAGTATACTTAGGTTTTTTTATTTTCAGTGAGTCCTGCTGGCAACAGGCTCACTGCATCGAGGGACTAAGGGGAGAAGAAGCGAACTCACCTGCGTGCAGAGTGGATTGGGCTTCTTGGCTACTGGACATTAGCTCCAGAGGGACGATCACAGGCCCAGCCATGGATGGGTCCCGGAGCCGCGCCGCCGGCCCCCTTACAGATGCTGAAGCAAGAAGAGGTCCATAAATCGGCGGCAGAAGACTTTCCTGTCTTCATAAGGTAGCGCACAGCACTGCAGCTGTGCGCCATTGCTCTCAGCACACTTTACACTCCGGTCACTGAGGGTGCAGGACGCTGGGGGGGGGGGGCGTCCTGGGAAGCAATGAATTTACCTTAGTTGGCGAAAAATACATCACATATAGCTCCTGGGCTATATGGATGTATTTAACCCCCTGCCAGTTTTCCAGAAAAAAGCGGGAGAAGAGCCCGCCGTGAAGGGGGCGGGGCCTATCTCCTCACACACAGCGCCATTTTTCCCACACAGCTCCGCTGGTAGGAAGGCTCCCAGAATCTCCCCTGCATCCTGCACTACAGAAACAGGGTAAAAAAGAGAGGGGGGCACTTATTTGGCAAAATAACAGATATAAGCAGCTATAAGGGATAGACACTTATTGTAAGGTTGTCCCTATACATATATAGCGCTCTGGTGTGTGCTGGCAAACTCTCCCTCTGTCTCCCCAAGGGGCTAAGTGGGGTCCTGTCCTCTATCAGAGCATTCCCTGTGTGTGTGCTGGGTGTCGGTACGTGTGTGTCGACATGTATGAGGAGGAAAATGATGTGGAGGCGGAGCAATTGCCTATAATGGTGATGTCACCCCCTAGGGAGTCGACACCTGAATGGATGGCTGTAATTAAGGAATTACGTGACAGTGTCGGCACGTTACAGAAAACTGTTGACGACATGAGACAGCCGGCAGCTCAGTTAGTGCCTGTCCAGGCGTCTCAAACACAGTCAGGGGTTATAAAACGCCCGTTACCTCAGTGGGTCGACACGGACCCAGACACAGACACTGACTCCAGTGTCGACGGTGAAGAAACAAACGTATTTTCCAGTAGGGCCACACGTTACATGATCACGGCAATGAAGGAGGTTTTGCACATCTCTGATACTGCAAGTACCACGAAAAGGGGTATTATGTGGGGTGTGAAAAAACTACCCGTAGTTTTTCCTGAATCAGATGAATTGAATGAAGTGTGTGATGAAGCGTGGGTTACCCCCGACAAAAAACTGCTAATTTCTAAAAAATTATTGGCACTATATCCCTTCCCACCAGAGGTTAGGGCTCGTTGGGAAACACCCCCTAGGGTAGATAAGGCGGTCACACGCTTATCAAAACAAGTGGCGTTACCGTCTCCAGAAACGGCCGCCCTTAAGGAGCCAGCAGATAGGAGGCTGGAAAATATCCTTAAAAGTATATACACACATACTGGTGTTATACTGCGACCAGCAATCGCCTCAGCCTGGATGTGCAGTGCTGGGGTGGCGTGGTCGGACTCCCTGACTGAGAATATTGATACCCTGGATAGGGACAGTATTTTATTGACTATTGAGCAATTAAAAGATGCATTTTTATATATGCGAGATGCACAGAGAGATATTTGCACTCTGGCATCAAGAGTAAGTGCGCTGTCCATTTCTGCCAGTAGAGGGTTATGGACGCGACAGTGGTCAGGTGATGCGGATTCAAAACGGCACATGGAGGTATTGCCGTATAAAGGGGAAGAGTTATTTGGGGTCGGTCTATCAGACCTGGTAACCACGGCAACGGCTGGGAAATCCACATTTTTACCTCAAGTCACCTCTCAACAGAAAAAGACACGGTCTTTTCAGCATCAGTCCTTTCGTTCCCATAAAGGCAAGCGGACAAAAGGACAGTCATATCTGCCCCGGGGTAGAGGAAGGGGAAAAAGACTGCAGCAGACAGCTTCTTCCCAAGAACAGAAGCCCTCTTCCGCTTCTGCCAAGTCCTCAGCATGACGCTGGGTCCTTACAAGCAGACTCAGGTACAGTGGGAGGTCGTCTCAGAAATTTCAGCGCGCAGTGGGCTCACTCGCAAGTGAACCCCTGGATCCTGCAAGTAGTATCTCAGGGGTACAAATTGGAATTCGAGACGTCTCCCCCTCGCCGGTTCCTGAAGTCTGCTTTACCAATAGCTCCCTCCGACAGGGAGGCGGTATTGGGAGCCATTCACAAGCTGTACTCCCAGCAGGTGATAATAAAAGTACCCCTCCTACAACAAGGGAAGGGATATTACTCCACACTGTTTGTGGTACCGAAACCAGACGGTTCGGTGAGACCGATTTTAAATCTAAAATCTTTGAACACTTATATCAAAAGGTTCAAATTCAAGATGGAATCACTCAGAGCAGTGATAGCGAACCTGGAAGAAGGGGACTATATGGTGTCTCTGGACATCAAGGATGCCTATCTCCATGTCCCGATTTGCCCTTCTCACCAAGGGTATCTCAGGTTCGTAATACAGAACTGTCATTATCAGTTTCAGACGCTGCCGTTTGGATTGTCCACGCCACCCCGGGTCTTTACCAAGGTAATGGCCGAAATGATGATTCTTCTTCGAAGAAAAGGCGTATTAATTATCCCTTACTTGGACGATCTCCTAATAAGGGCAAGGTCCAGAGAACAGTTAGAAGTCGGAGTAGCGCTATCTCAAGAAGTACTACAACAGCACGGGTGGATTTTAAATATTCCAAAATCGCAGCTGATTCCGACGACACATCTGCTGTTCCTAGGGATGATTCTGGACACAGTCCAGAAAAAGGTGTTTCTCCCGGAGGAGAAAGCCAGGGAGTTATCCGAGCTAGTCAGGAACCTCCTAAAACCAGGAAAGGTGTCAGTGCATCAATGCACAAGGGTCCTGGGAAAAATGGTGGCTTCTTACGAAGCGATTCCATTCGGCAGATTCCACGCAAGAATTTTTCAGTGGGATCTGCTGGACAAATGGTCCGGATCGCATCTTCAGATGCATCAGAAAATAACCCTGTCTCCAAGGACAAGGGTATCTCTTCTGTGGTGGCTGCAAAGTGCTCATCTCCTAGAGGGCAGCAGATTCGGCATTCAGGACTGGATCCTGGTGACCACGGATGCCAGCCTGAGAGGTTGGGGAGCAGTCACACAAGGAAGAAACTTCCAGGGAGTGTGGTCAAGCCTGGAGACTTCACTTCACATAAATATACTGGAACTAAGGGCAATTTACAATGCTCTAAGCCTAGCAAAGCCTCTGCTTCAGGGTCAGCCGGTGTTGATCCAGTCGGACAACATCACAGCAGTCGCCCACATAAACAGGCAGGGCGGCACAAGAAGCAGGAGGGCAATGACAGAAGCTGCAAGGATTCTGCAATGGGCGGAAAATCATGTGATAGCACTGTCAGCAGTGTTCATTCCGGGAGTGGACAACTGGGAAGCAGACTTCCTCAGCAGACACGACCTACACCCGGGAGAGTGGGGACTTCATCCGGAAGTCTTCCTCATGATTGTGAACCGTTGGGAAAAACCAAAGGTGGACATGATGGCGTCACGCCTCAACAAAAAACTAGACAGGTATTGCGCCAGGTCAAGAGACCCGCAGGCAATAGCTGTGGACGCTCTGGTAACACCTTGGGTGTTCCAGTCTGTGTATGTGTTCCCTCCTCTGCCTCTCTTACCCAAGGTACTGAGAATTATAAGACGGAGAGGAGTAAGAACTATACTAGTGGCTCCGGATTGGCCAAGAAGGACTTGGTACCCGGAACTTCAAGAGATGCTCACAGAGGACCCGTGGCCTCTGCCGCTAAGAAGGGACCTGCTTCAGCAGGGACCCTGTCTGTTCCAAGACTTACCGCGGCTGCGTTTGACGGCATGGCGGTTGAACGCCGGATTCTGAAGGAAAAAGGCATTCCAGATGAAGTTATTCCTACCCTGATTAAAGCTAGGAAGGATGTAACCGCACAGCATTATCACCGTATTTGGCGAAAATATGTTGCGTGGTGCGAGACCAAGAAGGCCCCGACAGAGGAATTTCAACTAGGTCGTTTCCTACATTTCCTGCAAACAGGACTGTCCATGGGCCTAAAGTTAGGGTCCATTAAGGTTCAAATTTCGGCCTTGTCGATTTTCTTTCAGAGAAAATTGGCTTCATTTCCTGAAGTTCAGACTTTTGTAAAAGGGGTACTGCATATACAGCCTCCCTTTGTGCCCCCAGTGGCACCTTGGGATCTCAATGTAGTTTTGGGATTCCTAAAATCACATTGGTTTGAGCCACTTGCCACGGTGGAATTAAAATATATCACATGGAAAGTGGTAATGTTGTTGGCCCTGGCTTCTGCCAGGCAAGTATCTGAATTGGCGGCTTTATCCTATAAAAGCCCTTACCTGATATTTCATTCGGATAGGGCGGAATTGAGGACTCGTCCTCAATTTCTTCCTAAGGTGGTTTTAGCGTTTCACCTAAACCAACCTATTGTGGTGCCTGCGGCTACTAGGGACTTGGAGGACTCCAAGTTGCTGGACGTAGTCAGGGCCCTGAAAATATATGTTTCCAGGACGGCTGGAGTCAGGAAATCTGACTCGCTGTTTATCCTGTATGCACCCAACAAGCTGGGTGCTCCTGCTTCTAAGCAGACTATTGCTCGTTGGATTTGTAGTACAATTCAGCTTGCACATTCTGTGGCAGGCCTGCCACAGCCAAAATCTGTAAAAGCCCATTCCACAAGGAAAGTGGGCTCATCTTGGGCGGCTGCCCGAGGGGTCTCGGCTTTACAACTTTGCCGAGCAGCTACTTGGTCAGGGGCAAACACGTTTGCTAAATTCTACAAATTTGATACCCTGGCTGAGGAGGACCTGGAGTTCTCTCATTCGGTGCTGCAGAGTCATCCGCACTCTCCCGCCCGTTTGGGAGCTTTGGTATAATCCCCATGGTCCTGACGGAGTCCCCAGCATCCACTTAGGACGTTAGAGAAAATAAGATTTTACTCACCGATAAATCTATTTCTCGTAGTCCGTAGTGGATGCTGGGCGCCCATCCCAAGTGCGGATTGTCTGCAATACTTGTACATAGTTATTGTTAACAAAATCGGGTTTTTGTTGTAGTGAGCCATCTTTTCAGAGGCTCCTCTGTTATCATACTGTTAACTGGGTTCAGATCACAAGTTGTACGGTGTGATTGGTGTGGCTGGTATGAGTCTTACCCGGGATTCAAAATCCTTCCTTATTGTGTACGCTCGTCCGGGCACAGTATCCTAACTGAGGCTTGGAGGAGGGTCATGGGGGGAGGAGCCAGTGCACACCACCTAGGTCCAAAAGCTTTTACTTTTTGTGCCCTGTCTCCTGCGGAGCCGCTATTCCCCATGGTCCTGACGGAGTCCCCAGCATCCACTACGGACTACGAGAAATAGATTTATCGGTGAGTAAAATCTTATTTTCTCTAACGTCCTAAGTGGATCTGGGGACTTCGTAAGGACCATGGGGAATAGACGGGCTCCGCAGGAGATAGGGCACTCTAGAAAAGAATTAGGTCTACTGGTGTGCACTGGCTCCTCCCTCTATGTCCCTCCTCCAGACCTCAGTTAGAATCTGTGCCCGAACGAGAAGGGTGCACCTTAGTGAGCTCTCCAGAGCTTGCTGAGAAAGAAAAGTATTTTGTTAGGTTTTTTATTTTCAGAGAGCTTCTGCTGGCAACAGACTTTCTGCTACGTGGGACTGAGGGGAGAGAAGCAAACCTTACCAACTGCGGCATATGTTGCGCTTCTTAGGCTACTGGACACCATTAGCTCCAGAGGGATCGAACACAGGTACTAACCATTGGCGGTCCGATCCCAGAGCCACGCCGCCGTCCCCGTCGCAGAGCCAGAAGCAAGAAGCACGGCGTAGATGAAGAAATCGGCGGCAGAAGACTTCAGTCTTCAAACAAGGTAGCGCACAGCACTGCAGCTGTGCGCCATTGCTCCCACAGCACACCACACACTCCGGTCACTGTAGGGTGCAGGGCGCAGGGGGGGGCGCCCTGGTCAGCAATAAGGTACCTTTGGCAAAAGTAAGCAGACATACAGGTAGGCACTGTATGTCTGCATGAGCCCCCGCCATTTTTTTCACACAAAATCGCGGGACAGAAAGCCGCCAAGACGGGGGCGGGGCTTCTTCCTCAGCACTCACCAGCGTAATTTTCTCTTCACAGCTCCGCTGGAAGGAAGCTCCCCAGACTCTCCCCTGCAGAATCACGGTAGAGGGGTGAAAAAAGAGGGGGGGGCACATAAATTTAGGCGCAAAACAGATAATACAGCAGCTACTGGGTAAACACTGAGTTACTGTGTTTTTTCCTGGGTCATATAGCGCTGGGGTGTGTGCTGGCAAACTCTCGCTCTGTCTCTCCGAGGGGCCTGGTGGGGGAATTGTCTTCAAAAGAGCTTCCTCTGTGTGTATGGTGTGTCGGTACGCGTGTGTCGACATGTTTGACGAGGAAGGCTATGCGGAGGCGGAGCGGGAGGAAATGAGTGTGGTGTCGCCGCAGCCGGTGCCGACACCGGATTCGATGGATATGTGGAAGGTTTTAAATGAGAATGTTAATTCCTTACATAAAAGGCTAGATAAAGCAGAAGCCTTGGGACAGTCTGATCTTGCTACGTAGGGGCCGTCAGGGTCTCAAAAGCGTCCACTATCCCAGGTTGTTGACACAGATATCGACACGGAGTCTGACTCTAGCGTCGATGATGAGGAGGCCAGATTACAACCTAAAATGGCCAAAGCTATAAGATATATGATTATAGCTATGAAGGAGGTGTTACACATCTCTGAGGAAAGCCCTGTCCCTGAGAAGAGAGATAATATGTTTGGGGAAAAGAGACAAGTGGTGACCTTTCCCCCGTCTCATGAATTAAATGAGTTATGTGAGAAATCGTGGGAATCACCAGATAAGAAACTGCTGATCCCCAAAAGGATGCTAATGGCGTACCCCTTCCCGCCATCGGACAGGTTACGCTGGGAATCCGCCCCGAGGGTAGACAAAGCGTTGACACGCTTGTCTAAACAGGTGGCCCTACCGTCACAGGATACGGCAGCCTTAAAAGATCCTGCAGATAGAAAGCAGGAAGCTATCCTAAGGTCCATATACACACATTCGGGTACCGTGCTTAGACCGGCCATTGCGTCGGCATGGATGTGTAGTGCTGTAGCAGCATGGGCAGATATGTTATCTGAAGAGATGGAAACCCTGGACAAGGATACTATATTACTGACACTGGGGCATATAAAAGACACTGTCCTGTATATGAGGGATGCTCAGAGGGACATTGCCATGCTGAGCTCTAGGATAAATGCTATGTTGATTTCAGCCAGAAGGGGCCTGTGGACTCGACAATGGACAGGTGATGCCAACTCTAAGCGGCACATGGAGGTTTTGCCTTACAAGGGTGTGGAATTATTTGGGGAAGGTCTGTCGGACCTAGTGGCCACAGCTACGGCTGGAAAGTCAAATTTTCTACCATTTATTCCATCACAACCTAAGAAAGCACCGTATTATCAAATGCAGTCCTTTCGTTCACAGAAGGGTAAGAAAGTCCGAGGTGCGTCCTTTCTTGCCAGAGGCAAGGGTAGAGGAAGGAAGCTGCATAACACAGCTAGTTCCCAGGAACAGAAGTCCTCCCCGGCTTCAACTAAGTCCACCGCATGACGCTGGGGCTCCACAGGTGGAGCCAGGGTCGGTGGGGGCGCGTCTCCGAAATTTCAGCCACCAGTGGGTTCGCTCACAGGCGGATCCCTGGGTTATACAGATAGTATCCCAGGGGTACAGGCTGGAATTTGAAGAGATACCCCCTCGCCGCTTCCTCAAATCGGCTCTGCCAACGTCCCCCATAGAAAGGGAGTTGGTGGTAACTGCGATTCACAAATTGTATCTCCAGCAGGTGGTGGTGGAGGTCCCCCCCCCCCCCCCCCCCTTCAACGGGGGAGAGGGTATTATTCCACAATGTTTGTGGTACCGAAACCGGACGGTTTGATCAGGCCCATTTTGAATTTAAAATCCCTGAACGTTTACCTGAAAAGGTTCAAGTTCAAGATGGAATCGCTGAGAGCAGTCATTGCGAGCCTGGAAGAAGGGGATTTTATGGTGTCGCTGGACATAAAGGATGCTTACCTGCAGGTCCCGATTTATCCACCTCATCAGGAATACCTCAGGTTGGTGGTACAGGATTGTCACTACCAATTCCAGACGTTGCCGTTTGGTCTCTCCATGGCACCGAGAATATTTACCAAGGTAATGGCAGAAATGATGATGATCCTGCGAAAGCAAGGAATCACAATTATCCCGTACTTGGACGATCTCCTTATAAAGGCGAGGTCCAGGGAACAGTTGCTGATCAGTGTAGCACGCTCTCAGGAGGTGTTACAGCAACACAGCTGGGTTCTGAATATCCCAAAGTCGCAGTTGATCCCTACGACATCGTCTGCCCTTCCTGGGCATGATTCTGGACACAGACCAGAAGAGGGTTTATCTCCCGACTGAGAAGGCTCAGGAGCTCATGACCTTAGTCAGAGACTTATTAAAACAAAGACAGGTGTCGGTGCATCAATGCACGCGAGTCCTGGGAAAGATGGTGGCATCATACGAGGCCATTCCCTTCGGCAGGTTCCATGCGAGGACCTTTCAATGGGATCTGTTGAACAAGTGGTCCGGATCACATCTACAGATGCATCGGCTGATCACCCTATCCCCCAGGGCAAGGGTGTCTCTGCTGTGGTGGCTGCAGAGTGCTCACCTTCTCGAGGGCCGAAGATTCGGCATTCAGGACTGGGTCCTTGTGTCCACGGATGCGAGCCTCCGAGGGTGGGGAGCAGTCACGCAGGGAAGAAATTTCCAAGGCCTGTGGTCAAGTCAGTAGACTTGTCTGCACATAAACATCCTGGAAATAAGGGCCATATACAACGCCCTAAGTCAGGCAGTAAACCTGCTTCGAGACAAATCGGTGCTGATTCAATCAGACATCACCGCAGTGGCTCATGTAAACCGTCAAGGCGGCACAAGGAGCAGGGTGGCGATGACAGAAGCCACCAGGATTCTTCGTTGGGAGGAGAATCATGTAAGAGCACTGTCAGCAGTGTTTATCCCGGGAGTGGACAACTGGGAAGCAGACTTCCTCAGCAGGCACGACCTCCACCCGGGAGAATGGGTACTTCATCCAGAAGTCTTCACACAGGTCACAGACCGGTGGGAACTGCCACAAGTGGACATGATGGCGTCCCGTCTAAACAAAAAGTTACAGCGGTATTGCGCCAGGTCAAGGGACCCTCAGGCGATAGCTGTGGACGCACTAGTGACACCGTTTGTGTTCCAGTCGGTTTATGTGTTTCCCCCTCTTCCTCTCATACCCAAGGTACTGATAATCATAAGAAGAAGAGGAGTGAGAACAATTCTCATTGTTCCGGATTGGCCAAGAAGGGTTTGGTATCCGGATCTGCAAGAAATGCTCACAGAGGACCCATGGTCTCTGCCCTTAAGACAGGATCTGTTACAACAGGGGCCCTGTCTGTTCCAAGACTTACCGCGGCTGCGTTTGACGGCATGGCGGTTGAACGCCGGATCCTAGCAGAAAAGGGGATTCCGGATGAGGTTATTCCTACGCTTATAAAGGCTCGGAAGGATGTAACGTCTAAGCATTATCACCGTATATGGCGAAAATATGTTGGTTGGTGTGAAGCCCGGAGGGCTCCTACAGAGGAATTCCAGCTGGGCCGGTTCCTTCATTTCCTACAATCGGGAGTGTCTTTGGGCCTAAAATTGGGATCCATTAAGGTCCAGATTTCGGCCCTATCCATTTTCTTTCAAAAAGAACTGGCAGCTCTTCCTGAAGTTCAGACCTTTGTGAAGGGAGTGCTGCATATACAGCCCCCGTTTGTGCCTCCAGTGGCACCTTGGGATCTTAACGTGGTGTTGGGTTTCCTAAAATCACACTGGTTTGAACCACTAAAAACTGTGGAGTTAAAATATCTCACGTGGAAGGTGGTTATGCTGCTGGCTCTGGCCTCAGCCAGGCATGTGTCGGAATTGGCGGCTTTGTCACATAAAAGCCCCTATCTGGTTTTTCATATGGACAGGGCAGAATTGCGGACCCGTCCACAATTTCTGCCCAAGGTGGTGTCATCATTTCATATGAACCAACCTATTGTGGTGCCTGTGGCTACAGGGGACTTGGAGGATTCCGAGTTACTAGATGTAGTGCGGGCTTTGAAGATTTATGTGACCAGAACGGCCAAGGTCAGGAAAATGGAGTCGCTGTTTATCCTGTATGCATCCAATAAGTTGGGTGCTCCTGCTTCAAAGCAGACTATTGCTCGCTGGATCTGTAACACGATTCAGCAGGCTCATTCTGCGGCTGGATTGTCGCCTCCGAAATCAGTAAAGGCCCATTCCACAAGTAAGGTGGGCTTCTTCTTGGGTGGCTGGCCGAGGGGTCTTGGCATTACAACTTTACCGAGCAGCTACTTGGTCGGGATCAAACACATTTGCAAAGTTCTACAGGTTTGATACCCTAGCTGAGGAGGACCTTGAGTTTGCTCATTCGGTGCTGCAGAGTCATCCGCACTCTCCTGCCCGTTTGGGTGCTTTGGTATAATCCACATGGTCCTTACGGAGTCCCCAGCATCCACTTAGAACATTAGAGAAAATAAGAATCTATTTCTCGTAGTCCAGAGTGGATGCTGGGCGCCCGTCCCAAGTGCGGACTTCTTCTGCAATACTGTATATAGTTATTGCTTAACAAAGGGTTATGTTATGTTACATCAGGTTATCTGATGTTTTGTATTGTTCATACTGTTAACTGGGTTTGGTTATCACAAGTTATACGGTGTGATTGGTGTGGCTGGTATGAGTCTTACCCTGGATTCCAAAATCCTTTCCTTGTAATGTTAGCTTGTCCAGGCACAGTTTCCTTAACTGAGGTCTGGAGGATGGACATAGAGGGAGGAGCCAGTGAACACCAGTAGACCTAATTCTTTTCTAGAGTGCCCTATCTCCTGCGGAGCCAGTCTATTCCCTATGGTCCTTACGGAGTCCCCAGCATCCACTACGGACTACGAGAAAAAGATTTACCGGTGAGTAAAATCTTATTTCTCTATCGTCCTAAGTGGATGCTGGGGTTCCTGAAAGGACCATGGGGAATAGCGGCTCCGCAGGAGACAGGGCACAAAAAAGTAAAGCTTTACTAGGTCAGGTGGTGTGCACTGGCCCCTCCCCCTATGACCCTCCTCCAGACTCCAGTTAGATTTTGTGCCCGAACGAGAAGGGTGCAATCTAGGTGGCTCTCCTAAAGAGCTGCTTAGAGAAAGTTTAGTTTAGGTTTTTTTCTTTACAGTGAGTCCTGCTGGCAACAGGATCACTGCAACGTGGGACTTAGGGGGAAAGTAGTAAACTCACCTGCATGCAGAGTGGATTTGCTGCTTGGCTACTGGACACCATTAGCTCCAGAGGGATCGAACACAGGCCCAGCCGTGGAGTCCGGTCCCGGAGCCGCGCCGCCGACCCCCTTGCAGATGCTGAAGCGTGAAGAGGTCCGGAAAACCGGCGGCTGAAGACTCCTCAGTCTTCATAAGGTAGCGCACAGCACTGCAGCTGTGCGCCATTTTCCTCTCAGCACACTTCACTGGGCAGTCACTGAGGGTGCAGAGCGCTGGGGGGGGGGCGCTCTGAGAGGCAAATATAAACCTTATACAAGGCTAAAAATACCTCACATATAGCCCATAGGGGCTATATGGAGATATTTAACCCCTGCCTGACTGGAAAAATAGCGGGAGAAGAACCCGCCGAAAAAGGGGCGGGGCCTATCTCCTCAGCACACGGCGCCATTTTCTGTCACAGCTCCGCTGGTCAGAACGGCTCCCAGGTCTCGTCCCCTGCACTGCACTACAGAAACAGGGTAAAACAGAGAGGGGGGGCACATTAATGGCTATATATATATATATATTAAAGCAGCTATAAGGGAGCACTTAATATAAGGATATCCCTTGTATATATAGCGCTTTGTGGTGTGTGCTGGCAGACTCTCCCTCTGTCTCCCCAAAAGGGCTAGTGGGTCCTGTCTTCATTAGAGCATTCCCTGTGAGTTTGCGGTGTGTGTCGGTACGTGGTGTCGACATGTATGAGGACGATATTGGTGTGGAGGCGGAGCAATTGCCAAATATGCAGATGTCACCCCCCAGGGGGTCGACACCAGAATGGATGCCTTTATTTGTGGAATTACGTGATGGTTTATCTTCCCTAAACAGTCAGTTGAGGACATGAGGCGGCCGGACAATCAATTAATGCCTGTCCAGGCGCCTCAAACACCGTCAGGGGCTGTAAAACGCCCTTTGCCTCAGTCGGTCGACACAGACCCAGACACGGGCACTGATTCCAGTGACGACGGTAGAAATTCAAACGTATTTTCCAGTAGGGCCACACGTTATATGATTTGGCAATGAAGGAGACGTTACATTTAGCTGATACTACAGATACCGTAAAACAGGGTATTATGTATGGTGTGAAAAAACTACAAACAGTTTTTCCTGAATCAGAAGAATTAAATGACGTGTGTGATGAAGCGTGGGTTGCTCCTGATAAAAAGTTGATAATTTCAAAAAAGTTATTGGCATTATACCCCTTTCCCGCCAGAGGTTAGGGCGCGCTGGGAAACACCCCCCTAAGGTGGACAAGGCGCTCACACGCTTATCCAAACAAGTGGCGTTACCCTCTCCTGAGACGGCCGCACTTAAGGATCCATCAGATAGAAAGATGGAAGTTATTCAAAAGAATATATACACACATGCAGGTGTTATACTACGACCAGCTATAGCAACTGCCTGGATGTGCAGTGCTGGAGTAGTTTGGTCAGAATCCCTGATTGAAAATATTGATACCCTAGATAGGGACAATGTTTTACTGTCGTTAGAACAAATAAAGGATGCATTTATCTATATGCGTGATGCACAGAGGGATATTTGCACACTGGCATCTCGGGTGAGTGCTATGTCCTTTTCAGCCAGAAGAGCCTTATGGACACGACAGTGGACAGGCGATGCGGATTCAAAACGTCACATGGAGGTTTTGCCGTATAAAGGGGAGGAGTTATTTGGAGTTGGTCTATCAGACTTGGTGGCCACGGCTACTGCCGGGAAATCCACTTTTTTACCTCAAGTCACTCCCCAACAGAGAAAGGCACCGACCTTTCAACCGCAGCCTTTTCGCTCCTACAAAAATAAGAGAGCAAAGGGCTTGTCGTACCTGCCACGAGGCAGAGGAAGAGGGAAGAGACACCAACAGGCAGCTCCTTCCCAGGAACAGAAGCCCTCCCGGCTCCTGCAAAAACCTCAGCATGACGCTGGGGCCTCTCAAGCGGACTCGGGGACAGTGGGGGGCCGTCTCAAAAATTACAGCGCGCAGTGGGCTCACTCGCAGGTAGACCCCTGGATCCTGCAGATAATATCTCAGGGGTACAGGTTGGAATTAGAGACGGATCCTCCTCATCGTTTCCTGAAGTCTGCCTTACCAACCGTCTCTTCCGAAAGGGAGAGGGTGTTGGAAGCCATTCACAAGCTGTACGCTCAGCAGGTGATAGTCAAAGTACCCCTATTACAACAAGGAAAGGGGTATTATTCCACTCTATTTGTGGTACCGAAGCCGGATGGCTCGGTAAGGCCTATTCTAAATCTGAAGTCCTTGAACCTCTACATAAAAAAGTTCAAGTTCAAGATGGAGTCACTCAGAGCAGTGATAGCGAACCTGGAAGAAGGGGACTTTATGGTATCCTTGGACATCAAGGATGCGTATCTACACGTTCCGATTTACCCCGCACACCAAGGGTACCTCAGGTTCATTGTTCAAAACTGTCACTATCAGTTTCAGACGCTGCCGTTCGGATTGTCCACGGCGCCTCGGGTCTTTACCAAGGTAATGGCCGAGATGATGATTCTTCTTCGAAGAAAAGGCGTATTAGTTATCCCATACTTGGACGATCTCCTAATAAGGGCAAGGTCCAGAGAACAGCTGGAGACAGCTTTTAGCACTATCTCAAGAGGTGCTAAGACAACACGGGTGGATTCTGAATATTCCAAAATCCCATTTAATCCCGACAACTCGTCTGCTGTTCCTAGGAATGATTCTGGACACGGTTCAGAAAAAGGTTTTCCTTCCCAGAGGAAAAAGCCAAGGAGTTATCCGATCTGGTCAGGAACCTCCTAAAACCAGGAAAAGTGTCAGTACATCAATGCACAAGAGTCCTGGGAAAAATGGTGGCTTCTTACGAAGCAATTCCATTCGGCAGATTCCATGCAAGAATATTCCAAAGGGGATCTGTTGGACAAATGGTCAGGGTCGCATCTGCAGATGCACCTGCGAATAACCCTGTCACCAAAGACAAGGGTGTCACTTCTGTGGTGGTTGCAGAAGGCTCACCTATTAGAAGGCCGCAGATTCGGCATTCAGGATTGGATCCTGGTGACCACGGACGCCAGCCTGAGAGGCTGGGGAGCAGTCACACAAGGAAGAAACTTCCAGGGAGTATGGACGAGTCTGGAAAAGTCTCTTCACATAAACATTCTGGAACTAAGAGCAATCTACAATGCTCTAAGCCAGGCGGAACTTCTCCTGCAAGGAAAGCCGGTGTTGATTCAGTCGGACAACATCACGGCGGTCGCCCATGTAAAGAGGCAGGGCGGCACAAGAAGCAGGAGTGCAATGGCAGAAGCTGCCAAGATCTTCGCTGGGCGGAGAATCACGTGATAGCACTGTCAGCAGTGTTCATCCCGGGCGTGGACAACTGGGAAGCAGACTCCTCAGCAGACACGATCTTCATCCGGGAGAGTGGGGGTCTACATCCAGAAGTCTTCAACATGTTAATAGACCGTTGGGAAAGACCAATTGTAGACATGATGGCGTCTCGCCTCAACAAGAAACTGGACAAATATTGCGCCAGGTCAAGAGATCCACAGGCAATAGCTGTGGACAGCACTGGTAACTCCTTGGGTGTACCAGTCAGTGTATGTGTTTCCTCCTCTGCCGCTCATACCAAAGGTATTGAAGATCATACGGCAAAGAAGAGTAAGAACAATACTAGTGGTTCCGGATTGGCCGAGAAGGACTTGGTATCCGGAACTTCAAGAGATGCTCACGGACGAACCGTGGCCTCTACCTCTGAGAAGGGACCTGCTACAGCAGGGTCCCTGTCTTTTTCAAGACTTACCGCGCTTGCGTTTGACGGCATGGCGGTTGAACGCCAGATCCTAAAAGGGAAAGGCATTCCAGAAGAAGTCATTCCCTACCTTGATTAAGGCACGGAAGGAAGTCACCGTGAAACATTATCACCGCATTTGGCGAAAATATGTAGCGTGGTGCGAGGATCGGAGGGTTCCGACGGAGGAATTCCAACTGGGTCGTTTCCTACATTTCCTGCAATCAGGATTATCTATGGGTCTCAAATTGGGATCCATTAAGGTTCAAATTTCGGCCCTGTCAATATCTTCCAAAAAGAATTGGCCTCTGTCCCTGAGGTCCAGACTTTTGTCCAAGGGAGTACTGCATATACAGCCTCCTGTGGTGCCTCCGGTGGCACCGTGGGATCTAAATGTAGTTTTAGATTTCCTCAAATCCCATTGGTTTGAACCATTGAAAAAGGTGGATTTGAAATATCTCACATTGAAAGTGACTATGTTACTAGCCCTGGCCTCTGCCAGGAGAGTATCTGAATTGGCTGGCTTTATCTTATAAAAGTCCTTATCTAATCTTCCATTCGGATAGGGCAGAACTGCGGACTCGTCCGCATTTTCTCCCTAAAGTGGTATCAGCATTTCATCTGAACCAACCTATTGTGGTGCCTGCGGCCACTAGCGACTTGGAGGACTCCAAGTTGTTGGACGTTGGTCAGAGCCTTAAAAATATACATTGCAAGGACGGCTGGAGTCAGAAAATCTGACTCGCTGTTTATATTGTATGCACCCAACAAGTTGGGCGCACCTGCTTCTAAGCAGTCGATTGCTCGTTGGATTGTAACACAATTCAACTTGCACATTCTGTGGCAGGCCTGCCACAGCCTAAAACTGTAAAAGCCCACTCCACAAGGAAGGTGGGCTCATCTTGGCGGCTGCCCCGAGGGGTCTCGGCATTACAACTCTGCCGAGCAGCTACGTGGTCGGGGGAGAACACGTTTGTAAAATTTTACAATTTGATACCCTGGCAAAGGAGGACCTGGAGTTCTCTCATTCGGTGCTGCAGAGTCATCCGCACTCTCCCGCCCGTTTGGGAGCTTTGGTATAATCCCCATGGTCCTTTCAGGAACCCCAGCATCCACTTAGGACGATAGAGAAAATAAGAATTTACTTACCGATAATTCTATTTCTCGGAGTCCGTAGTGGATGCTGGGCGCCCATCCCAAGTGCGGGATTATCTGCAATACTTGTACATAGTTATTGTTAACTAATTCGGGTTATTTGTTAAGGAGCCATCTTTAAGAGGCCCTTTCTGTTGTCATACTGTTAACTGGGTTTAGATCACAAGTTGTACGTGTGATTGGTGTGGCTGGTATGAGTCTTACCCGGATTCAAAATGCCTCCCTTATTGTGTATGCTCGTCCGGGCACAGTACCTAACTGGAGTCTGGAGGAGGGTCATAGGGGAGGGGCCAGTGCACACCACCTGACCTAGTAAAGCTTTACTTTTTTGTGCCCTGTCTCCTGCGGAGCCGCTATTTCCCCATGGGTCCTTTCAGGACCCCAGCATCCACTACGGACTCCGAGAAATAGAATTATCGGTAAGTAAATTCTTATTTTTTTTGCTATGTGTTGTTTAGCTGTTTGTGTGTTTTGTCATATGTGTGTATGTATGTTTTTGCTATATGTTTGTCTTTTACTATGTGAGTGTATATACAGGCCGGCCTGACCGTTACATCGCGGAGAGTACCATATGTGGAGGGTGCTGCTGCTGCCTTCTCATGTCCTCCCGAGGTGTGCTCGCACACCTGCTGCACTGCTCAAAGAGAGAGCCTGATCACAGGGTGAGGTGAGTGGGGAGCCAGGGAGGGAAACCACTGGGACAGGGTCGCACACTGCGGGCCGCCATCTTTCTGCACCTCTGCCTTAGTCACTCTATACCTGTCACCTACTATCTCCTGTCAGCCCTGTCTCAGTCAAAGTATAGATAGCGTGGCGAGCCACCGTGCCCGCAGCATGGCGAGCCCGCAAGGGGCTCATTTGCGCTTGCCCAGCTGTCGGTATGCCGGCGGTCCGTGGATTCCGGCGCCGGTATGCTGGTCGACGGGAGCCCGGCCGCCATCATACCCTGCTACACCCGGGCAAGCGCAAATGAGCCCCTTGTGGGCTCGCCACGCTGCACGCACGGTGGCTCGCCATGCTATCTATACTTTCTCCAGGGCGCTCATGGACCCCCAAGAGGGAGAAAAGATGTCGGTATGCCGGCGGTCGGGATTCCGGCGCCAGTATGTTGATCGTTAGGAGTCCGGCCACCGGCAAACAGAAGACCACCCACTGTCTCCCCTGTCACCACTGCCTCAGTCACCCACTATCTCCTTGTCTCTCCTGCCTCAGTCACCCACTATTTCCCTGTCATCCCTGCCTCAGTCACCAACTCTACCTGTCACCCCTGTCTCAGTCACCAACTATCTCTATGTCATTCCGGCCTCAGTCATCTACTCTTTACTTGTCACCCCTGCCTCAGTCACCCACTATGTCCATGTCACCCCTGCCTCAGTCACCCACTATGTCCATGTCACCCCTGCCTCAGTCACCCACTATGTCCATGTCACCCCTGCCTCAGTTCACCCACTATGTCCATGTCACCCCTGCCTCAGTCACCCACTATGTCCATGTCACCCCTGCCTCAGTCACCCACTATGTCCATGTCACTCCTGCCTCAGTCACCCACTATCTCCCTGTCACCCCTGCCTCAGTCACCCACTCTCACCCTGCCTCAGTCACCAACTCTACCTGTCACCCCTGCCTCAGTCACCCACTATGTCCATGTCACCCCTGCCTCAGTCACCCACTATGTCCATGTCACCCCTGCCTCAGTCACCCACTATGTCCATGTCACCCCTGCCTCAGTCACCCACTATCTCCCTGTCACCCCTGCCTCAGTCACCCACTCTCACCCTGCCTCAGTCACCAACTCTACCTGTCACCCCTGTTCAGTCACCAACTCTACCTGTCACCCCTGCCTCAGTCACCCACTATCTCCCTGTCACCCCTGCCTCAGTCATATACTCTCTACTTGTCACCCCTGCCTCAGTCACCCACTATCTCCCTGTCGCCCCTGCCTCAGTCACCCACTCTCACCCTGCCTCAGTCACCAACTCTACCTGTCACCCCTGTTCAGTCACCCACTATCTCCCTGTCACCCCTGCCTCAGTCACCCACTATCTCCCTGTCCCCCCAGCCTCAGTCACCCACTATCTCCCTGTCCCCCTGGCCTCAGTCACCCACTATCTCCCTGTCACCCCTGCCTCAGTCATCTACTCTCTACTTGTCACCCCTGCTTCAGTCACCCACTATGTCCATGTCACCCCTGCCTCAGTCACCCACTATCTCCCTGTCAGCTCTGCCTCAGTCATCCACTATCTCCCTGTCACCCCTGCCTCAGTCATCTACTCTCTACTTGTCATCCCGGCCTCAGTCACCCACTATCTCCCTGTCACCCCTTCTTCAGTCACCCACTATCTCCCTGTCACCCCTGCCTCACCAGTCACCCACTATCTCCTTGTCACCCCTGCCTCAGTCACCCACTATCTACCAGTCACTCCTGCCTTACTCGCACACTATCTCCCTGTCACCCCTGCTTCAGTCACCCACTATCTCCTTGTCACCCCTGCTTCAGTCACCCACTATCTCCCTGTCACCCCTGCCTCAGTCATCTACTCTCTACTTGTCACCCCTGCTTCAGTCACCCACTATGTCCATGTCACCCCTGCCTCAGTCACCCACTATCTCCCTGTCAGCTCTGCCTCAGTCATCCACTATCTCCCTGTCACCCCTGCCTCAGTCATCTACTCTCTACTTGTCATCCCGGCCTCAGTCACCCACTATCTCCCTGTCACCCCTTCTTCAGTCACCCACTATCTCCCTGTCACCCCTGCCTCACCAGTCACCCACTATCTCCTTGTCACCCCTGCCTCAGTCACCCACTATCTACCAGTCACTCCTGCCTTACTCGCACACTATCTCCCTGTCACCCCTGCTTCAGTCACCCACTATCTCCTTGTCACCCCTGCTTCAGTCACCCACTATCTCCCTGTCACCCCTGCCTCAGTCACCAACTCTACCTGTCACCCCTGCCTCAGTCATCTACTCTCTACTTGTCACCCCTGCCTCAGTCACCCACTATGTTCATGTCACCCCTGCCTCAGTCACCCACTATCTACCTGTCACTCTTGCCTTACTTGCATACTATCTCCCTGTCTCCCCTACTTCAGTCACCCACTTAGTTTTTTTTGTGGTGCATGCGATCCCTAATTTTAGTAAGGGAGAGGGGCCCAATGCATATTGTTGCACCTGGGCCACTATTCTCTAATTCCGCCACTTCCTTTGTCTATCTCTGTCTCTCTCGTTGGCCCTGGTATCTCTGTCTCTCTCGCTGCCCCTGGTCTGTCTGTCTCTCTCTTGCTGCCCCTGGTCTTTCTCTCTCTCTCATGCTGCCCGTGGTCTGTGTCTCTTTCGCTGTTCCGCCATTGTGGAAATGTAAAAGCTGCAGAATGCTGTGCTCCAGGCAAGGGGCGTGTGCTCATTAAAATGGGCATGACCTCACCAGAAAAGACTACCTTACACCCCAGTTTTTGGCCCTGCACCAACAGACCTTGGCCACCACAGGGAAAAAAAAATTTCACCATATTAAGCCCCACACTGCACCATATGCCCCACACTTTAATGCTTGTGATACATTATGCCCTACAGTAAAGCTTCTACACGCTGGGTGTCATGCTCATTCCCTGGGGTTTCTTAGGCTTGCTGTCTTGCTCATTGCCAGGGATTTCATGCTCTGGGACAGGTGTCATACTCATGTCAGGGGTTTGTAAT
The DNA here is from genome assembly GCF_028390025.1 of Pseudophryne corroboree. Lineage (NCBI taxonomy): Eukaryota > Metazoa > Chordata > Amphibia > Anura > Myobatrachidae > Pseudophryne > Pseudophryne corroboree. Next base: position 7,396,668 of record NC_086448.1, read on the forward strand.
GCTTGTGGCCAGGGGAAATGCTTGTCGCCAGGGGTGTGTTATTGTTAAACATTTAAAAAAAAATCAAATGTTTATTCTTACAGTGAAATTTTACATTTCTGAATTACAAAAAATAAATTGAAAAAAAGCTATGAAATTCCATAGACAAAAAACCTTACGGTTTCACAGGTCCCATTAAGGCTTCTTACACATGATCTGGCATTTCAGAAACCTGTTGTGACTCTTCCACTCAAACTCCAAAAAGCAATGAAATTCCGATTATTAAGGCTGACGCCTTAATGGACGTGTTCCTTGCGCAATACAGATATGGTATGCCATCACAGCCTGTGGGTAAGTGCAGATTCAGCACTCTCACAGAGTGAGATTGCTGTCACTCACACAATGGTGGAGCTGCTAATTCACAGATTTGTGTGCTCATTGGAATACACACATGCAGTCTATGCAACTGAAGGTCTGAGCAGTGTTGTGGAGCTCCCATCCCACACAGTGCCCACAACCATCCCATTCGGTCACCACAACAATCCCACCATTTTACAACAGCCTTCTCACTCCATACATCCATCTCATTTAGTCTACAGATTTAGCTCCCTCAAACATCTTGGTTAATTGCTAAAACTATAATACCCCATCTATGGTCTATGCATCTACACTTACTTCCCCTATACACCCCCATGCTGCCCTGTCTTCCCCAATCCCTACTGCTGTGTTCTTCCATCTGTGCTAGTCTGTCCTAACTTATCTGCACCATCTGTCTTTCCCCACCTGTGCCTTGTCTGTACCACCGTTTCCTTCTCTCTGTGCTGCTCAGTGTTTCCCTCTTCAACGTCACTCTGTCTCCTCCAGTACAGGGCACACTGTCTTCTCTCCCATCTGCACCAGTTTTCTACCCATCCGTGCCAGTGTTTTCAACCCATCTGCGCCATTTTCCCCATCTGCACCGCTCTGTCTCCCTTCCCATACTTGCTGCTTAATCTACCCCCTATCCACACCACTCTTACCCTATTCATATAGCTGTCATCCTGAAGGTAAGTTTCGTGGGTCACTATTGGGGGGGGGGGGGGGGGGAGTTTCCCTATCCAACCCACCCAAGGATTGGCCTAGCTGCCACCCCCCACGGGGAGGTAAAAATACTTATCCCCTCCGATGTTGGGACTGTATTCCCCTCATCCATGCTGCTCTGCCTTCCTCATCCATGCCATTTCTTTCCATCTATACTGCTCTTACCCCTCCCACATCTGTGCTGCTTTTTCCCCCTCATCCACACGGCACTGTCCACCCATCCACGCAGCTGTCTCCCCACCATCTGTACCACTGTCTTTCCCCCATCTGTCTTACCCCCCCCATCTACAATCAATTCAGAATTGATTGTAGATGTGCCAAATTTCGCACATGTACAATCATTTACTCTAACATGCGATGTGACGCCCAGCACAGGGCTTGTCCGCCCCGTATGTCAGGCCCTCCCCCTCCCCTCACTGGGCTCCCGGGTACGCACGCACAGTGCGGCCATTGCGCATTCGCACCCCACAAACTAATTTAGACTGCGGTCGCTGCAGTCTGAATGATCCCGTGTTTCTTTGTCCCCACCCATCAATGCTACTTAGTCTTCCCTCGATCCACACCCCCCCATCCACAATGCTCTGTCTTCTCCCTCCAATCAACAACACTCTTACCTCATCCGAGCATCTTTGTCTTCCGCTAAGACCTTCAGTTGCATAGACTGCATGTGTGTATTCCAATGAGCACACAAATCTGTGAATTAGCAGCTCCACCATTGTGTGAGTGACAGCAATCTCACTCTGTGAGAGTGCTGAATCTGCACTTACCCACAGGCTGTGATGGCATACCATATCTGTATTGCGCAAGGAACACGTCCATTAAGGCGTCAGCCTTAATAATCGGAATTTCATTACTTTTTGGAGTTTGAGTGGAAGAGTCACAACAGGTTTCTGAAATGCCAGATCATGTGTAAGAAGCCTTAATGGGACCTGTGAAACCGTAAGGTTTTTTGTCTATGGAATATATATATATATATATATATATATATATATATATATATATATATATATATATATATATATATATATATATATATATATATATATATATATATATATATATATATATATAGAGAGAGAGAGAGAAGCAATGGGGGATAAATGCACAATGTAGCAATATTGGAGTGCCGGGTCCAGATAGATACATACTGTATATAGTTATCTTTAGCAGCCTTGCAGCAAACCAGAGACAGAGGGGAAGTAAGTCCACATGTCTGGTCAGCACATGGTGTAGCATGGGAGACTCCTTCTGTTGTTTACAGGAGGAATGTCTCCGGGATCAGTACGAAATCCCGCTGGACGGGATCCTGGCGGTTGGAATATTGACACCGGAATCCCGACCAGCACAATCCCGACAGGGGGGGCGAGAGCAACGCAGCCCCTTGCGGGCTCGCTACGCTCGGCACACTAATTTATTCTCCCTCTATGGGTGTCATGGACACCCACGGAGGGAGAATATGTCGGGATTGTGCTGGTCGGAATTCTGGTGTCGGTATTCCGTCTGGCGGGATGTTGACCGCATCCCATGTCTCCCATGCCATATCGTGTGCTGACCGTACACATGTAAAGTATATTATGCTGCCTTAACTTGAGCATCTGCATGATGTATTATTGTTCTGTGGATTAAAAACCTTTTGCACTTTACTAAATCGGGTGTGCTGGTCTGCTAGAAACTGCTAGCGAGCGATCAACTCAGAATGACCCCGCCATGTACAATGCAGGGGGGGGGGGGGGAGAAGATGTAACATGTGCAGAGAGAGTTAGATGTGAGTGGGTTATATTGTTTCTGTGCAGGGTAAATACTGGCTGCTTTATTTTTACACTGCAATTTAGATTTCAGTTTGAACACACCCCACCCAAATCTCTCTCTCTCTACACATGTTATATCTGCCACACCCCACCCAAATCTAACCCTCTCTCTGCACATGTTACAACTGCCACACTTCACCCAAATCTACCTCTCTCTGCACATGTTATATCTGCTCCACCTGCACTGCACATGGGGGGCCATTCCGAGTTGATCGCTTGCTAGCAGTTTGTAGCAGCCGTACAAACAATCGCTATGCCGCCACCCTCTGGGAGTGTATCTTAGCTTAGCAGAAGTGCGAACGAAAGGCTCGCAGAGCGGCGGCAAAGTTTTTTTGTGCAGTTGTAGAGTAGCTCAAAACCTACTCAGCGCTTGCGATCACTTCAGACTATTCAGTTCCTGTTTTGACGTCGCAAACACGCCCTGCGTTCAGCCAGCCACGCCTGCGTTTCCCCAGCCACGCCTGCGTTTTTTCCTGGCACGCCTGCGTTTTTTCCGAACACTCTTGAAAACGGTCAGTTGACACCCAGAAACGCCCACTTCCTGTCAATCACTCTGCGGCTGCCAATGCGACTGAAAAGCATCGCTAGATCCTGTGTGAAACTACATCGTTCATTGCATTAGTATGACACGCGTACGCATGCACAGAAGTGCCTTTTTTTCCCCTGATCGCTGCACAGCGAACGAATGCAGCTAGCGATCAACTTGGAATGACCCCCATGGTTTTGCCCAACTGCTAACAAATTTTTAGCTGCAATCAGGTCTGAATTAGGCCCATGTGACCTCATTCCGAGTTGATCGCACGTAGCAACTTTTTGCTGCTCATGCGATCAACTTGACGCCGCCTATGGGGGAGTGTATTATATTATATCAGGGCTGCGATCGCTTGTGCAGCCCTGCTATGCTAAAGAAGTTTCCTGCAAAACAAGACCAGGGTCAGACCTACTTACCCTGTGTGATGGATCCAGCGACGAAGGTTCCGGAATTGACGTCAGACATCCACCCTCCAAATGCCTGGACACACCTGCGTTCGCCTCACCACGCCTGGAAAACGGTCAGTTGATGTCACGGAACGCCCCCCTCCTGTCAGTCTTCTTGCGATCTCCACTGCAATCACTTTTTCCACTGGTGGCGTCGTTGCCCGGTGACAACAGTAGCCGGGCAGCGAGGCACGTGCGCAATGCGTTCGCCGCGCATGCGCAGTGCAACTGCAGCGTGCAAATGAGTTGGAATGACCTCCATGGTTTAGCCCAACTGCTAACAAATTTGCTACTGCGATCAAGTCTGAATTAGGCCCCTAGACACTACATAATGGCTGTATCTCCTCACACTACACCACTGCCCGAAGCCGCTGGATAACTAGGGACTTAGCTGCTGTACTGGGATGGGCAGCAGGGCAGCTGCACTGTATTTCTCTTACGTCCTAGTGGATACTGGGGATCTGTACCATGGGGTATAGATTGGGTCCACTGGAGCCTGGCACTTTAAAACCTTCAGTGTGTGTATGTGTGTGCTGGCTCCTCCCCTCTATGCCCCTCCTACCAGACTCAGTTTAGAAAACTGTGCCCAAGGAGCCGGGTGCATGTCTCTGGAGCTCCAGAGAGTTTCCTTTATTTCTCTATCGTCCTAAGTGGATGCTGGGGTTCCTGAAAGGACCATGGGGAATAGCGGCTCCGCAGGAGACAGGGCACAAAAAAGTAAAGCTTTACTAGGTCAGGTGGTGTGCACTGGCTCCTCCCCCTATGACCCTCCTCCAGACTCCAGTTAGATTTTGTGCCCGAACGAGAAGGGTGCAATCTAGGTGGCTCTCCTAAAGAGCTGCTTAGAGAAAGTTTAGTTTAGGTTTTTTTCTTTACAGTGAGTCCTGCTGGCAACAGGATCACTGCAACGTGGGACTTAGGGGGAAAGTAGTAAACTCACCTGCATGCAGAGTGGATTTGCTGCTTGGCTACTGGACACCATTAGCTCCAGAGGGATCGAACACAGGCCCAGCCGTGGAGTCCGGTCCCGGAGCCGCGCCGCCGACCCCCTTGCAGATGCTGAAGCGTGAAGAGGTCCGGAAACCGGCGGCTGAAGACTCCTCAGTCTTCATAAGGTAGCGCACAGCACTGCAGCTGTGCGCCATTTTCCTCTCAGCACACTTCACTGGGCAGTCACTGAGGGTGCAGAGCGCTGGGGGGGGGCGCTCTGAGAGGCAAATATAAACCTTATACAAGGCTAAAAATACCTCACATATAGCCCATAGGGGCTATATGGAGATATTTAACCCCTGCCTGACTGGAAAAATAGCGGGAGAAGAACCCGCCGAAAAAGGGGCGGGGCCTATCTCCTCAGCACACGGCGCCATTTTCTGTCACAGCTCCGCTGGTCAGAACGGCTCCCAGGTCTCTCCCCTGCACTGCACTACAGAAACAGGGTAAAACAGAGAGGGGGGGCACATTAATGGCTATATATATATATATTAAAGCAGCTATAAGGGAGCACTTAATATAAGGATATCCCTTGTATATATAGCGCTTTGTGGTGTGTGCTGGCAGACTCTCCCTCTGTCTCCCCAAAAGGGCTAGTGGGTCCTGTCTTCATTAGAGCATTCCCTGTGAGTTTGCGGTGTGTGTCGGTACGTGGTGTCGACATGTATGAGGACGATATTGGTGTGGAGGCGGAGCAATTGCCAAATATGCAGATGTCACCCCCCAGGGGGTCGACACCAGAATGGATGCCTTTATTTGTGGAATTACGTGATGGTTTATCTTCCCTTAAACAGTCAGTTGAGGACATGAGGCGGCCGGACAATCAATTAATGCCTGTACAGGCGCCTCAAACACCGTCAGGGGCTGTAAAACGCCCTTTGCCTCAGTCGGTCGACACAGACCCAGACACGGGCACTGATTCCAGTGACGACGGTAGAAATTCAAACGTATTTCCAGTAGGGCCACACGTTATATGATTTTGGCAATGAAGGAGACGTTACATTTAGCTGATACTACAGATACCGTAAAACAGGGTATTATGTATGGTGTGAAAAAACTACAAACAGTTTTTCCTGAATCAGAAGAATTAAATGACGTGTGTGATGAAGCGTGGGTTGCTCCTGATAAAAAGTTGATAATTTCAAAAAAGTTATTGGCATTATACCCTTTCCCGCCAGAGGTTAGGGCGCGCTGGGAAACACCCCCTAAGGTGGACAAGGCGCTCACACGCTTATCCAAACAAGTGGCGTTACCCTCTCCTGAGACGGCCGCACTTAAGGATCCATCAGATAGAAAGATGGAAGTTATTCAAAAGAATATATACACACATGCAGGTGTTATACTACGACCAGCTATAGCAACTGCCTGGATGTGCAGTGCTGGAGTAGTTTGGTCAGAATCCCTGATTGAAAATATTGATACCCTAGATAGGGACAATGTTTTACTGTCGTTAGAACAAATAAAGGATGCATTTATCTATATGCGTGATGCACAGAGGGATATTTGCACACTGGCATCTCGGATGAGTGCTATGTCCATTTCAGCCAGAAGAGCCTTATGGACACGACAGTGGACAGGCGATGCGGATTCAAAACGTCACATGGAGGTTTTGCCGTATAAAGGGGAGGAGTTATTTGGAGTTGGTCTATCAGACTTGGTGGCCACGGCTACTGCCGGGAAATCCACTTTTTTACCTCAAGTCACTCCCCAACAGAGAAAGGCACCGACCTTTCAACCGCAGCCTTTTCGCTCCTACAAAAATAAGAGAGCAAAGGGCTTGTCGTACCTGCCACGAGGCAGAGGAAGAGGGAAGAGACACCAACAGGCAGCTCCTTCCCAGGAACAGAAGCCCTCCCCGGCTCCTGCAAAAACCTCAGCATGACGCTGGGGCCTCTCAAGCGGACTCGGGGACAGTGGGGGGCCGTCTCAAAAATTACAGCGCGCAGTGGGCTCACTCGCAGGTAGACCCCTGGATCCTGCAGATAATATCTCAGGGGTACAGGTTGGAATTAGAGACGGATCCTCCTCATCGTTTCCTGAAGTCTGCCTTACCAACCGTCTCTTCCGAAAGGGAGAGGGTGTTGGAAGCCATTCACAAGCTGTACGCTCAGCAGGTGATAGTCAAAGTACCCCTATTACAACAAGGAAAGGGGTATTATTCCACTCTATTTGTGGTACCGAAGCCGGATGGCTCGGTAAGGCCTATTCTAAATCTGAAGTCCTTGAACCTCTACATAAAAAAGTTCAAGTTCAAGATGGAGTCACTCAGAGCAGTGATAGCGAACCTGGAAGAAGGGGACTTTATGGTATCCTTGGACATCAAGGATGCGTATCTACACGTTCCGATTTACCCCGCACACCAGGGGTACCTCAGGTTCATTGTTCAAAACTGTCACTATCAGTTTCAGACGCTGCCGTTCGGATTGTCCACGGCGCCTCGGGTCTTTACCAAGGTAATGGCCGAGATGATGATTCTTCTTCGAAGAAAAGGCGTATTAGTTATCCCATACTTGGACGATCTCCTAATAAGGGCAAGGTCCAGAGAACAGCTGGAGACAGCTTTAGCACTATCTCAAGAGGTGCTAAGACAACACGGGTGGATTCTGAATATTCCAAAATCCCATTTAATCCCGACAACTCGTCTGCTGTTCCTAGGAATGATTCTGGACACGGTTCAGAAAAAGGTTTTCCTTCCAGAGGAAAAAGCCAAGGAGTTATCCGATCTGGTCAGGAACCTCCTAAAACCAGGAAAAGTGTCAGTACATCAATGCACAAGAGTCCTGGGAAAAATGGTGGCTTCTTACGAAGCAATTCCATTCGGCAGATTCCATGCAAGAATATTCCAAAGGGATCTGTTGGACAAATGGTCAGGGTCGCATCTGCAGATGCACCTGCGAATAACCCTGTCACCAAAGACAAGGGTGTCACTTCTGTGGTGGTTGCAGAAGGCTCACCTATTAGAAGGCCGCAGATTCGGCATTCAGGATTGGATCCTGGTGACCACGGACGCCAGCCTGAGAGGCTGGGGAGCAGTCACACAAGGAAGAAACTTCCAGGGAGTATGGACGAGTCTGGAAAAGTCTCTTCACATAAACATTCTGGAACTAAGAGCAATCTACAATGCTCTAAGCCAGGCGGAACTTCTCCTGCAAGGAAAGCCGGTGTTGATTCAGTCGGACAACATCACGGCGGTCGCCCATGTAAACAGGCAGGGCGGCACAAGAAGCAGGAGTGCAATGGCAGAAGCTGCCAAGATTCTTCGCTGGGCGGAGAATCACGTGATAGCACTGTCAGCAGTGTTCATCCCGGGCGTGGACAACTGGGAAGCAGACTTCCTCAGCAGACACGATCTTCATCCGGGAGAGTGGGGTCTACATCCAGAAGTCTTCAACATGTTAATAGACCGTTGGGAAAGACCAATTGTAGACATGATGGCGTCTCGCCTCAACAAGAAACTGGACAAATATTGCGCCAGGTCAAGAGATCCACAGGCAATAGCTGTGGACGCACTGGTAACTCCTTGGGTGTACCAGTCAGTGTATGTGTTTCCTCCTCTGCCGCTCATACCAAAGGTATTGAAGATCATACGGCAAAGAAGAGTAAGAACAATACTAGTGGTTCCGGATTGGCCGAGAAGGACTTGGTATCCGGAACTTCAAGAGATGCTCACGGACGAACCGTGGCCTCTACCTCTGAGAAGGGACCTGCTACAGCAGGGTCCCTGTCTTTTTCAAGACTTACCGCGGCTGCGTTTGACGGCATGGCGGTTGAACGCCAGATCCTAAAAGGGAAAGGCATTCCAGAAGAAGTCATTCCTACCTTGATTAAGGCACGGAAGGAAGTCACCGTGAAACATTATCACCGCATTTGGCGAAAATATGTAGCGTGGTGCGAGGATCGGAGGGTTCCGACGGAGGAATTCCAACTGGGTCGTTTCCTACATTTCCTGCAATCAGGATTATCTATGGGTCTCAAATTGGGATCCATTAAGGTTCAAATTTCGGCCCTGTCAATATTCTTCCAAAAAGAATTGGCCTCTGTCCCTGAGGTCCAGACTTTTGTCAAGGGAGTACTGCATATACAGCCTCCTGTGGTGCCTCCGGTGGCACCGTGGGATCTAAATGTAGTTTTAGATTTCCTCAAATCCCATTGGTTTGAACCATTGAAAAAGGTGGATTTGAAATATCTCACATTGAAAGTGACTATGTTACTAGCCCTGGCCTCTGCCAGGAGAGTATCTGAATTGGCGGCTTTATCTTATAAAAGTCCTTATCTAATCTTCCATTCGGATAGGGCAGAACTGCGGACTCGTCCGCATTTTCTCCCTAAAGTGGTATCAGCATTTCATCTGAACCAACCTATTGTGGTGCCTGCGGCCACTAGCGACTTGGAGGACTCCAAGTTGTTGGACGTTGTCAGAGCCTTAAAAATATACATTGCAAGGACGGCTGGAGTCAGAAAATCTGACTCGCTGTTTATATTGTATGCACCCAACAAGTTGGGCGCACCTGCTTCTAAGCAGTCGATTGCTCGTTGGATTTGTAACACAATTCAACTTGCACATTCTGTGGCAGGCCTGCCACAGCCTAAAACTGTAAAAGCCCACTCCACAAGGAAGGTGGGCTCATCTTGGGCGGCTGCCCGAGGGGTCTCGGCATTACAACTCTGCCGAGCAGCTACGTGGTCGGGGGAGAACACGTTTGTAAAATTTTACAAATTTGATACCCTGGCAAAGGAGGACCTGGAGTTCTCTCATTCGGTGCTGCAGAGTCATCCGCACTCTCCCGCCCGTTTGGGAGCTTTGGTATAATCCCCATGGTCCTTTCAGGAACCCCAGCATCCACTTAGGACGATAGAGAAAATAAGAATTTACTTACCGATAATTCTATTTCTCGGAGTCCGTAGTGGATGCTGGGCGCCCATCCCAAGTGCGGATTATCTGCAATACTTGTACATAGTTATTGTTAACTAATTCGGGTTATTGTTAAGGAGCCATCTTTAAGAGGCCCTTTCTGTTGTCATACTGTTAACTGGGTTTAGATCACAAGTTGTACGGTGTGATTGGTGTGGCTGGTATGAGTCTTACCCGGGATTCAAAATGCCTCCCTTATTGTGTATGCTCGTCCGGGCACAGTACCTAACTGGAGTCTGGAGGAGGGTCATAGGGGGAGGAGCCAGTGCACACCACCTGACCTAGTAAAGCTTTACTTTTTTGTGCCCTGTCTCCTGCGGAGCCGCTATTCCCCATGGTCCTTTCAGGAACCCCAGCATCCACTACGGACTCCGAGAAATAGAATTATCGGTAAGTAAATTCTTATTTTCTCTAACGTCCTAAGTGGATGCTGGGGACTCCGTAAGGACCATGGGGAATAGCGGCTCCGCAGGAGACTGGGCACATCTAAAGAAAGCTTTAGGACTATCTGGTGTGCACTGGCTCCTCCCCCCATGACCCTCCTCCAAGCCTCAGTTAGATCTCTGTGCCCGACCGAGAAGGGTGCACACTAGGGGCTCTCCTGAGCTCTTAGTGAAAGTTTAGTTTTAGGTTTTTTATTTTCAGTGAGACCTGCTGGCAACAGGCTCACTGCATCGAGGGACTAAGGGGAGAAGAAGCGAACTCACCTGCGTGCAGAGTGGATTGGGCTTCTTAGGCTACTGGACATTAGCTCCAGAGGGACGATCACAGGCCCAGCTTGGATGGGTCCCAGAGCCGCGCCGCCGGCCCCCTTACAGAGCCAGAAGGCAGAAGAGGTCCGGAAAATCGGCGGCAGAAGACGTCCTGTCTTCAACAAGGTAGCGCACAGCACTGCAGCTGTGCGCCATTGCTCTCAGCACACTTCACACTTCGGTCACTGAGGGTGCAGGGCGCTGGGGGGGGGCGCCCTGAGACGCAATAAAAACACCTTGGATGGCAAAAAAATGCATCACATATAGCTCCTGGGCTGTATGGATGCATTTAACCCCTGCCAGAATCCATAAAAAAGCAGGAGAAAAGTCCGCGAAAAAGGGGCGGAGCCTATCTCCTCAGCACACTGGCGCCATTTTCCCTCACAGCTCCGTTGGAGGGAAGCTCCCTGTCTCTCCCCTGCTGTCACTACACTACAGAAAGGGTTAAAAAAAGAGAGGGGGGCACTAATTAGGCGCAGTATTAACTATACAGCAGCTATAAGGGGAAAAACACTTATATAAGGTTATCCCTGTATATATATATATATATATATATATATATATAGCGCTCTGGTGTGTGCTGGCAAACTCTCCCTCTGTCTCCCCAAAGGGCTAGTGGGGTCCTGTCCTCTATCAGAGCATTCCCTGTGTGTGTGCTGTATGTCGGTACTTTTGTGTCGACATGTATGAGGAGAAAAATGATGTGGAGACGGAGCAGATTGCCTGTAATAGTGATGTCACCCCCTAGGGGGTCGACACCTGAGTGGATGAACTGTTGGAAGGAATTACGTGACAGTGTCAGCTCTGTATAAAAGACAGTGGTTGACATGAGACAGCCGGCTACTCAGCTTGTGCCTGTCCAGACGTCTTATAGGCCGTCAGGGGCTCTAAAGCGCCCGTTACCTCAGATGGCAGATATAGACGCCGACACGGATACTGACTCCAGTGTCGACGGTGAAGAGACGAATGTGACTTCCAGTAGGGCCACACGTTACATGATTGAGGCAATGAAAAATGTTTTACACATTTCTGATAATAAGAGTACCACCAAAAAAGAGGTATTATGTTCGGTGAGGAAAAACTACCTGTAGTTTTCCTGAATCTGAGAAATTAAATGAGGTGTGTGATGATGCGTGGGTTTCCCCCGATAACAACGGATAATTTCTAAAATGTTATTGGCATTATATCCTTTCCCGCCAGAGGTTAGGGTGCGTTGGGAAACACCCCCTAGGGGGGATAAAGCGCTCACACGCTTGTAAGGGCTCTACCTTCGCCTGAGATGGCCGCCCTTAAGGATCCTGCTGATAGAAAGCAGGAGGGTATCCTAAAAGGTATTTACACACATACTGGTGTTATACTGCGACCAGCAATCGCCTCAGCCTGGATGTGCAGTGCTGGGTTGGCGTGGTCGGATTCCCTGACTGAAAATATTGATACCCTAGATAGGGACAGTATATTTTTGCCTATAGAGCATTTAAAAGATGCATTTTTATATATGCGTGATGCACAGCGGAATATTTGCCGACTGGCATCAAGTCTAAGCGCGTTGTCCATTTCTACCAGTAGAGGGTTATGGACACGTCAGTGGTCAGGTGATGCGTATTCCAAACGGCATTTGGAAGTATTGCTTTATTAAGGGAGGAGTTATTTGGGGTCGGTCTTTCAGACCTGGTGGCCACGGCAACAGCTGGGAATTCCACGTTTGTACCCCAGGTCGCCTCTCAACATGAGAAGACGCCGTATTATCAGGCGCAGTCTTTTCGTGGACAAGCGGGCAAAAGGTTCCTCATTTCTGCCCCGTGACAGAGGGAGAGAAAAAAGGCTGCAGAAATCAGCCAGTTCCCAGGAACAGAAATCCTCTCCCGCCTCTGCCAAGCCCTCAGTATACGCTGGGGCTTTACAAGCAGAATCAGGCACGGTGGGGAACCCGTCTCAATGAATTTCAGCGCGCAGTGGGCTCACTCGCAAGTAGACCCCTGGATCCTTCAGGTGATATCTCAGGGGTACAAATTAGAATTCGAGACGTCTCCCCCTCGCCGTTTCCTAAAGTCGGCTTTACCGATGTCTCCTTCTGACAGGGAGACAGTTTTGGAAGCCATTCACAAGCTGTATTCCCAGCAGGTGATAATCAAGATACCCCTCCTGCAACAGGGAACGGGGTATTATTCCACACTGTTGTGGTACCGAAGCCGGACGGCTCGGTGAGACCGATTCTAAATCTAAAATCTTTGAACACTTACGTACAGAGGTTCAAATTCAAGATTGAGTCACTCAGAGCAGTGATTGCGAACCTGGAAGAAGGGGACTACATGATGTCTCGGGACATCAAGGATGCTTACCTTCATGTCAAAATTTACCCTTCTCACCAAGGGTACCTCAGGTTTATGGTACAGAACTGTCACTATCAGTTCAGACGCTGCCGTATGGATGGTACACGGCACCCCGGGTCTTTACCAAGGTAATGGCCGAAATGATGATATTCCTTCGAAGGAAGTGTATTTTAGTTATCCCTTCCTTGGACAATTCCCTGATAAGGGTAAGATCCAGGGAACAGTTGGAGGTCGGTGTAGCACTATCTCAGGTAGTGTTGCGGCAGCACGATTGGATTCTCAATATTCCAAAATCGCACCTGGTTCCGACGACGTGTCTTCTGTTCCTTGGGATGATCCTGGACACAGTCCAGAAAAAGGTGTTTCTCCCGGAGGAGAAAGCCAGGGAGTTATCCGAGCTAGTCAGGAACCTCCTAAAACCGAGCCAAGTCTCAGTGCATCAATGCACAAGGGTTCTGGGTAAAATGGTGGCTTCCTACGAAGCAATCCCATTCGGCAGATTCCACGCAAGAACTTTCCAGTGGGACCTGCGGGACAAATGGTCCGGATCGCATCTTCAGATGCATCAGCGGATAACCCTGTCACCAAGGACAAGGGTGTCCCTCCTGTGGTGGTTGCAGAGTGCTCATCTTCTAGAGGGCCGCAGATTAGGCATTCAGGACTGGGTCCTGGTGACCACTGATGCCAGCCTGCGAGGCTGGGGAGCAGTCACACAGGGAAGGAATATCCAGGGCTTATGGTCAAGCCTGGAGACATCACTTCACATAAATATCCTGAAGCTAAGGGACATTTACAATGCTCTAAGCTTAGCAAGACCTCTGCTTCAAGGTCAGCCGGTGTTGATCCAGTCGGACAACATCACGGCAGTCACCCACGTAAACAGACAGGGTGGCACAAGAAGCAGGAGGGCAATGGCAGAAGCTGCAAGGATTCTTCGCTGGGCGGAAAATCATGTGATAGCACTGTCAGCAGTATTCATTCCGGGAGTGGACAACTGGGAAGCAGACTTCCTCAGCACGACCTCCACCCGGGAGAGTGGGGACTTCACCCAGAAGTCTTCCACATGATTAAAAACTTGACAGGTATTGCGCCAGGTCCAGGGACCCTCAGGCAATAAGCTGTAGATGCTCTGGTAACACCGTGGGTGTACCAGTCAGGGTATGTGTTCCCTCCTCTGCCTCTCATACCCAAGGTACTGAGATTGATAAGATGGAGAGGAGTAAGCACTATATTCGTGGTGCCGGATTGGCCAAGAAGGACTTGGTAACCGGAACTTCAAGAGATGCTCACGGAGGATCCGTGGCCTCTACCTCTAAGAAGGGACCTGCTCCAGCAAGGACCCTGTCTGTTCCAAGACTTACCGCGGCTGCGTTTGACGGCATGGCGGTTGAACGCCGGATCCTGAAGGAAAAAAGGCATTCCGGATGAAGTCATCCCTATCCTGATCAAAGCCAGGAAGGATGTAACCGCAAAAACATTATCACCGCAATTGGCGAAAATATGTTGCGTGGTGCGAGGCCAGTAAGGCCCGACGGAGGAAATTCAACTGGGTCGATTCCTACATTTCCTGCAAACAGGAGTGTCTATGGGCCTGAAATTGGGGTCCATTAAGGTTCAAATTTCGGCCCTGTCAATTTTCTTCCAAAAAGAACTAGCTTCAGTCCCTGAAGTTCAGACGTTTGTAAAAGGGGTACTGCATATACAGCCTCCTTTTGTGCCTCCAGTGGCACTTTGGGATCTCAATGTAGTTTTGGGTTCCAAAAGTCACATTGGTTTGAACCACTTAAATCTGTGGAGTTAAAATATCTCACATGGAAAGTGGTCATGCTGTTGGCCCTGGCCTGGGCCAGGCGAGTGTCAGAATTGGCGGCTTTATCCTGAAAAAGCCCTTATCTGATTTTCTATTCGGACAGGGCGGAATTGAGGACTCGTCCTCAGTTTCTCCCCAAGGTGGTTTCAGCGTCTCACCTGAACCAACCTATTGGTGGTGCCTGCGGCTACTAGGGACTTGGAGGCCTCCAAGTTGCTAGACGTTGTCAGTGCCCTGAAAATATGTTTCCAGGACGGCTGGAGTCAGGAAATCTGACTCGCTGTTTATCCTGTGTGCACCCAACAAGCTGGGTGCTCCTGCTTCTAAGCAGACTACACTGTATTGCTCGTTGGATTTGTAGTACAATTCAGCTTGCACATTCTGTGGCAGGCCTGCCACAGCCAAAAATCTGTAAATGCCCACTCCACAAGGAAGGTGGGCTCATCTTGGGCGGCTGCCCGAGGGGTCTCGGCTTTACAACTTTGCCGAGCAGCTACTTGGTCAGGAGCAAATACGTTTGTAAAATTCTACAAAATTGATATCCTGGCTGAGGAGGACCTGGAGTTCTCTCATTTGGTGCTGCAGAGTCATCCGCACTCTCCCGCCCGTTTGGGAGCTTTGGTATAATCCCCATGGTCCTTACGGAGTCCCCAGCATCCACTTAGGACGTTAGAGAAAATAAGAATTTACTTACCGATAATTCTATTTCTCATAGTCCGTAGTGGATGCTGGGCGCCCATCCCAAGTGCGGATTGTCTGCAATACTTGTACATAGTTATTGTTACAAAAATCGGGTTATTGTAGTGAGCCATCTTTCAGAGGCTCCTCTGTTATCATACTGTTAACTGGGTTCAGATCACAGGTTATACGGTGTGATTGGTGTCAAAGTCAAAAATATTACATAGAGAGAACATACAAACCACACACACATTTAAGTCGCTATACTTGCAAATATGCGCAGCGAGCACAGCAATATATGGAAACACACGCATTTGCTCGGACATGGCACGGAGATGGATTCGGCGCTTGTTTCATACAGTACATGGTTATAATAATGTCAAGCACCAGACATCATGGAGATTTAGAATTGGCTGATGAATTGATGTCATGAATATGTATTATCTGAACAGAACCAGATGCGCCCATTATGTTTGGTATTGAAGCAAGCAGAATGATGTGTGGGTTAGTTTGATGCTGGTTGTGAAGTTGTGGGACATTGCAGCGGATAGATATGATTATATGTATAAAAGCTAAGATCACTTTGTTGAGAACAATGGATGATCAAGCCAACCTTTTACTAAGATTTTCAGGGCTGAACCTGATTAACATATACAAAGGAGAGAGAGAGACCCCTCCCCTAGGAACAGACACACAGGAGGATAGTTCCTGTCTGGGGGGGTTGGGGGTCAGTTTTTGCTGGTGGCCTCAGAGAACAGATGTAATGAAGCGACACTCAGAACAAAGCTCCCAGAAGCATGGCTGGATCATCACCAGGCACCAAAGGCTAAGTATTGAATTCACATGGCTAGATAAGGAAATATAGACAGATTGCTTTCTGGTTTAAATAGGATATTGTAACTTGGTTGTGTGATTGTTGGGTGTTTGTGTGATAGATCTGGGAATCTGTGATGGTAGCTGGGACATTAGACAACCTGTAGCATAGCATTTGTGGTATTTGTTTGCCTATGGTGATTTAAAATAGATTGTACTGGTTAGTTATAATATATATCTTGTTAATCATAAATACCACCATGCAGTTGCGTTTGGGCATGTGCTTGTGGCAGTGGCGGGCTGAGATGTGTGGTTACATTGTGATCTGGTCTTGTGATGAATATGCTCTGGTTATTGAGATACTGAAGTTGTTTGGAATGTGAAAGTGAATAAGATGGTTCTAGGAAGTTGGATTGAAATTGTGAAAGGTGATTTAGATGGTTTGGAATTGTAAAATCAGAACATATGCATTGTTCTGAGGCTTGGACATTTTGGAATAAAATGGAGTCTTGTGTCTTCTGCTATGTGATTGTGGTGTAGTAGAGAGTGCCATGTGTTTGGACCTGCAAATCTAAAATGGCTGCTGCCGGGTGCTTTCCCCTCCCCCTTTCACATGTGTTGCAGTCTTCATGGGAGTTTTCTCAAAATGGAGTCTAGCTTCTGTCCCATGCGGTATTGTAGGGTTGTGTATATAGGGACAGCCAGTATGGGTAAGGTCAAGTATTTTCTCCACAAAGATTCTCAGCATTGAATAACTGCGCAGCGATTGTTCCTCACATGTGTAAGCTTCTCTGCAATCATATTGTCTGTATTGTTATGGTGAGCCATTTCTCTCTCTCTCTCTCTTCTCCTCTTTCTCTCTTATTTTCCCTTAAACGTAATTGTATTGTATTGTATTTCCTGTGCAGTTATCTGGTTAGGTAGTCTATGTTATATTGTAGTGTATGATTTGTATTTGTATTAATTCTTTTGCAAGTATATCATTCATAATATATATATATTAGGCGTTGGACCCTGAGCACGGTATCTGTGTATTTCTTATAGTGTTAAGTATTCTCAGAGCGTCGGTGACGCTCGAACAGCTTTAAAGGTAATAAGGTTATTCTGTGTTGCATTTACACTCTATCATTACACTAAGGTTTTACTGCATAATACACCGTTTATGGTTTAGATATAAAGGTTTAACATTGTGAGCGTCAGCGCCGCTGGTGATCTCCTCGTGGTCCCGAGCGTCCGCTACGCTATAGCGAATCATTACGTTAGTCGGCAGCCAATAGCGTGCCTGCCTGTAATCTCTTGGCCGTGAGCGAACGTGACGCTTGAGCGTCTCGACTACGGCTAAGCGATTGTTACGCAAAGTGCGTACCCTTACGGTACTCCATACATAAATAGCGTACAGTGTTCTTAGACCTCATAAAGGGTTTTATATACGATAAATATTTAGCTTTATCAATTGCGGGCTCGTCCTGTCCTTCACATATCTCTGCTAGGTAATTTCAGCAGACATTATCCAGCAGCAAAGGGCGGGAGATCATATTCCTCGTAGTGCTGTTTGGATAAGCGTCTGCTTCTCTTAGTAAAGGGTGCTGAAGGAATCCGGGAACCGGAGGTAAGAACAGCACGCTAGTCTCTTTTAAAACTGTTTATTTTTCTGTCTTGCGTACACACGCACGCACACATATATATCTGCATTTCTTTTTTTCATTTGTGTATTTTCGTATATCACTCTCCTGTTTGCCAGTTTTATAATTGATAAACGTGCTAAGAGAGATTTGCTGCTATTTTATAGTTTAAGAGTAAAAAGGTAATATAGTTAAAGTATAGACAAACACAGCTGTGCCTGAGAGACAAGGCGAAGTCAGTGTGGTGCGCGGTAGATGATAAAGGATCATCTACATTGATAAACGTATAAATTGTGTTACGGTGGATCTTTGCTTTGCGTACACGTGTCTCTAACAAAGGACTGAGACTTGCGTACGCAACCCAAGGGCCGACGCACGCAGCGTATATTACGCAACGGAGCGTACGGGTACGCCCACGTAACTCAAATCACAAGTGTTAATTTTTTTTCAACGCGATAAATAGCGCAACGCGGTAAATAACGCAAGGCGATAAATCGCGCAAATCTATTTTAACATTCGAAATTTAAATTAACAGATCCTTCTCCTAATTTGTAACACATCTGGTCTAAAGAGAAATTTCTGCGCAGAAATAGAAATAGAAACAAAAGTGTATATGTGGTGAGTGAGTGTTTGTTTTTACAATTTTTGAGGTTGAACCACAAGAAAAGTCGAGTTCTCGTGAGGTACATGCGTGTAAGTGACGTACATGGTGGCTAGGGAGGCATCCCTGGTTAAAACATACAATTTGAGCATTAGAGTGTAGCAGACCAGGAGGTCATACTGTAACAGACCAGGAGGTCATAGCAGACCAGCAGGTTCAGGTACAGCAGACAAGGAAGTCCGCTATACAGTCCACAGGCACAACACCAAGAAAGGGTTGGTGCAACACCCATATAGGCCATACAAGCTCTGGCTGAAGGAATTCGCAGCCGTAATTTTCGATTCCGTTGGTCGCTCAGTACATAAGATTAGTTGCTTATGTGCTGAACGATTGTACCGCACGTAATTGTGTGCATTAGTAAACCTGACCGGTACTATTTGTGTACGAAGGTCATAAACGCTATTTGTACATTCTAACGTGATTTGTGTAATTTTTTTTATTTTAAGGGAGGTTCGCTGCTCACTCAGGAACTATCCAACAACCAATAGTTACTGGAAAGAGTAAGTGTTCTTCGGATCACCCTCACAGGTTCCAGTAAATAGAGGTTCAGGTCGCAGGGGCCCTGGGTCGAGTACGCCAGCACCATATCGGTGTGATCAGGTCGTATTGGTCGGCGTGGGCGAGTGAGTGGGGTACTCTGTAAACCGCCACCGTCGGCCTATTTTGAACATTTTGGTTTGCGTAAGGGTTGGCTGAATAAAGCAACACCTTCGAACTATGGGGGCCACTTGTTCAGGTAGGGGGCGATCAATCTCGGTTCGGGTTGATTCAGTGAACCGACCAGTCGGGTCGGCAAGGTACGTAATGTGTGAGAAATACGGAAGTCACACAGAAGCTTTATGTGATGAATGGGAGAGAATGACAGTACATGACGGGGAGAAATTCCCAAGAGTAGGTAGCTTCAGCACAGAAGTGTTAACGAATTTAAGGAGAAGGATATGTCTCATTAAATCAGCCAAGAGACGAATCAAGCATTATGATTATTTACAGTTGTGGCAACAGGAGGGTGACATACAGAGAGGATTGGCTCAGGCGGCGGGATCTGGCTCGATCAGAAAACTGATAGCCACGGCCCCACCGCCACCATATATATCGGGAGAAAAATTGGTTGCGGAGAATGACGCATTAAGGTGTAACAAACAAACACTTAGCAACTGTGTAAATGTTAAAACATGATGATTGTTTGCAGTTATGGCAACAGGAAAGTGAAATGCAAAGAAATGTAACTTACATACCTAACTTTCATCTTGAGAGGAGAGACATGGCAACGGAGAGGATTATGGTTGCGGAGAAAAGCACAGGGTTGAACCATAAAAACGCTCTTAGCAACTGTAGTATAGATGATAAGAATAAGTGTAATAAATGTAACAATGATAATTGTAATACTGTTGAATGTACAACTATTAACCTATGCAAGTTGCACCCCATGTCAAACTTCCCTCAGGAATACAAACAAGAAAGTGAGCCCAGAACAATGTCGGCACCTCTTCCAGAAGCCATCCTACAAGACATCCAGGTGGACACGACCAAATCGGTAAAGGCAATAATCAAACCCCCTAACGGAGGGTCAGGTGAGGTCGTGTCCACAGGTACGTACAATGTTTCATATCACGCACAAACAGATGTACCACATATTGTAAGACCAACACAAGATGATGTAGCTGAGTTTGATCCGGTCAGGGTGATTGCGGTCCCCAATGGGAAGACTGACGATCGGGGAATCATTCCCGTCAAGGACAGTGCAATGCGCTGTCTCTGGTCCCGGACCGAATTGAGATCAATTATGTCTGAATTTCCTGATCCTAGGAAAAATCTAGTAGCCTGTCAAAGATTTGTTAAAGAACTAGGAAACTCCACAGAACCCGCCAACAAAGAGTGGCGAGCAGTGCTGAGGACATGTTTGCCCTCCAGTGTTGACCCTGAAAAATTCATTACTGATTGTAAATTAGACACGGAGGCACCTTGTACGGAGGAACACAATCAGGAATGTATTAAGCAGATCAACCAACAGTTAGAAGTATATTTCCCAGCCATTGTCGAGTGGAACAAAATCTTCTCCATAAGACAAAACGAAGGGGAAAGTATCTCTAATTATTTCAATCGAGCACTGCAAATAATGGCTAGAAACACTGGGATCACAGACATCAAGACAAATGCACAACATAAAGGAATAGCGGTTAGAGTATTAATGAATGGTTTAAAGGATGAATTAAGTACAAGAGTACAGACCACCAACCCTGACTGGAGAGATATCTCGGTGGCCGCATTAAGAGAGGCCGTCATTAATCATGATCAGAATATCACCAGATACAGAGAGCCACTAAGTAACAAGTTAATGGCAACAAGTATACAGGCCCTAACCACAAGACCACTCCAACAAAAGCCCCACACCACCGCGAGAAATTCAAATATGGAAGTCTGTTATAATTGCCTGAAGAAAGGTCATTATGCAAGAGATTGCAGGCCTAGAAGCATACACAAGGTATATACACCCCCTAGACATGAAAATGAGCATAAATATGACACACCAAATTACAAGCAGGGACCATATAGGAAGAATTTTGAGCCACACCCATAATGTGCAATCGGGAAAGGTGATCATACGACTGATGGTAAGCCTGAGGTAACGGTTAAATAAAATTGGGAGGTCATTCCCTGAAGACACAGGAATGACCGGGTGAAACGTTGTAAATGTATCTGTGAAATGTTTCTTTTTCTCTCTCCCCATCTCTGACGAATATTGGTAGGATTCAAACATTGCATATATACTTGGTCTTTGCAGAAGTCTACCAAACCCCAGCATGACCAATCCGCATCAATGTATTCTGGCCAGATACAGACAATGGAATATGGAAGTGCTGGGGGGGAGGGACTGCGCAAGGAAACCATTAGACATGTAGATATGACAGCCTGATGATCTGACAATGTTTTAAAATGTTTGAAAAATGTTTTTTTTCTCTTTTCCTATTGATGGCTATTGTTGATTTAAGTAATATACACATGCATATAAATTGTTCTCTCTCTTTTGTTTTTTTTGTTGCTGTTGTTTTCTCTCTCTTCTCACTCATGCTTTAAAGATGGTATGTCACCCATCAGTTAGACAAATGGTAATGCAAGATTTTTGCTCCTTACAGAAAGATCGCTGGTTTGGAGGGAATATTGCATCACCAGAATGTTCGTTTGGAAGACTGAGAGACAGCACCTTTGAGAAGACAGCAGAACAAGAAGAACAACAAGACGAGAGAACTAATTATCGTAACAAGTTTCTCTCCCCCTCAAACTGATTTTCTGTACCCCATTACAAATTTCTTCTTTTCTCCTCCTGTAAGATGGACTTGCCCCAAGAGACTGTGATATGGATTTTCCTGTTGACCATGACGTTGACCCGAGCAGTCTGTTTCGGTGAGAGTACCAGTGAGGTCGAGAAAGGATCCAGAAAGGTTCCAATAACTAAGACGGAGGTGTAAATTTCCAATAGCAACACAAGCACCGAGCAAAGGCGAGTACCGGAAACGATCTAACAGCCATGTTATTTGTAAACATTGTTAGCTGAAAAGAAAACTGTATCTGTAGGCTCTGTAACAATGTAGTTGAGGATGGGTGCATTAAGAAATGCCAATCCCGTTTTAATATCCACATGGACCGGCATCCATTGAGTGACTATCACTCCTTAATGGGTAGTGTGTTAAATAAGACAGATTGTTGGGTATGCTCTCAAGTACCTCAAGGTCATAGCAAATCAGGGCTAGTACCATTTCCTTTAACGTTAGGGGAGGTACTTGAGTTAAGTGGTGGGAGACCGGTGGACAGGAGGTTTAATATCTCCAGCCCTCCTAGTTTGAAGCTCCACCAATATCATGTGGATAGGTCCCTATTATGTTTTAACATCTCCAATCCCCGAAAGCCGGGAAATTGGGAAGTGTCATGGAGTAATCAAACCATGACCTTTTCGCATAGAGCAGATAGAATGCCTACAGATACAGAGCTTATACGCCACATAGCCAGTAGAGGAAAATCTTTCCGGTATAGGTATACCTTAGGAAATAGGATTACGAGAGTTGGAGAGGTATCACCAGGATACTGTGCACATATCGTACAACCTGATACGTGTACTAAGCAGATGGAAGAATTAGGGGTAGGAGATTTCACATGGAGGATGTGTAATATGGTTATGTCCTACTCTGTCCCATATGTTCTCCCCGATGATGCATATTTCATATGCGGGAGGAAGGCGTATGAGCGGCTTGCCCCAAACTCTGAAGGATTGTGTTATATTGGAAAAGTACTACCTGAGGTAATGAGTCTAAGGAGTGAGGAAACTGTAATTTCAATGGATTTGATTTATGACCCAACTGTAGAAACAATGATGTGATGAAAATGCGATTATACGGTCCGTTTCTTTCACCTGTTTTTCCGTTTTCCTCCAAGGTAAAAAGACCCACTTGGACGAGGAATTTGATGAGCTGATATACAGACAACGGATAGATTAAAGAAGAAGTTTTGACAACCTTATACACAGATATTTGATGAACTTTGCCATAGATCCCCAGTTTCCCTAGAAATTTTAAAATTACGCCAGCCCAACACTTTTGTAAATCTATGGACATTGACATAAGCTTTTGCTCGCACCTTATGGGCAAAAGCACAAAGAAGACTGCAACCAACAGACACCGAACAAGACTTCAACCGACAAATGTACATTAACCTGACATAGAATACCACTGCATTTACCATAAGTGTTCTTTATCTTCATTTCTACAACCCTCAGGTAGTGACACACATAGTCGATAGGGAATACAGGCACAGATATCAGCAATCACATATTCCCCCATTCATGTATCATCAACTAAAATGTGCTCCCCCATTTTGTTACAACCAAAGCCGAAAAGAGCTCGGTAAAGTTTGACAGCCCATCCACAGACCCGTACCACGGGATAAGAAGGAATTCAAATGTATACTTCGCAATACCTCGAAGCTTGATTTAAAACACGTACGGCACGATGATACATGACCCCCCAAACATGGATTCATACATACATACTTCTGCTATCTCACTAGGTCATACCTTTTTCCCACCTTCTTCTCTCCTCCCCTACCCAACCATGTAAATGTATTAACCCCTGACATATATTTTTCTCTTTTTGAAATGTTTTAGGAAGTGGCAGTTATTGGTGACTGCCAAAGTCAAAAATATTACATAGAGAGAACATACAAACCACACACACATTTAAGTCGCTATACTTGCAAATATGCGCAGCGAGCACAGCAATATATGGAAACACACGCATTTGCTCGGACATGGCACGGAGATGGATTCGGCGCTTGTTTCATACAGTACATGGTTATAATAATGTCAAGCACCAGACATCATGGAGATTTAGAATTGGCTGATGAATTGATGTCATGAATATGTATTATCTGAACAGAACCAGATGCGCCCATCATGTTTGGTATTGAAGCAAGCAGAATGATGTGTGGGTTAGTTTGATGCTGGTTGTGAAGTTGTGGGACATTGCAGCGGATAGATATGATTATATGTATAAAAGCTAAGATCACTTTGTTGAGAACAATGGATGATCAAGCCAACCTTTTACTAAGATTTTCAGGGCTGAACCTGATTAACATATACAAAGGAGAGAGAGAGACCCCTCCCCTAGGAACAGACACACAGGAGGATAGTTCCTGTCTGGGGGGGTTGGGGGTCAGTTTTTGCTGGTGGCCTCAGAGAACAGATGTAATGAAGCGACACTCAGAACAAAGCTCCCAGAAGCATGGCTGGATCATCACCAGGCACCAAAGGCTAAGTATTGAATTCACATGGCTAGATAAGGAAATATAGACAGATTGCTTTCTGGTTTAAATAGGATATTGTAACTTGGTTGTGTGATTGTTGGGTGTTTGTGTGATAGATCTGGGAATCTGTGATGGTAGCTGGGACATTAGACAACCTGTAGCATAGCATTTGTGGTATTTGTTTGCCTATGGTGATTTAAAATAGATTGTACTGGTTAGTTATAATATATATCTTGTTAATCATAAATACCACCATGCAGTTGCGTTTGGGCATGTGCTTGTGGCAGTGGCGGGCTGAGATGTGTGGTTACATTGTGATCTGGTCTTGTGATGAATATGCTCTGGTTATTGAGATACTGACGTTGTTTGGAATGTGAAAGTGAATAAGATGGTTCTAGGAAGTTGGATTGAAATTGTGAAAGGTGATTTAGATGGTTTGGAATTGTAAAATCAGAACATATGCATTGTTCTGAGGCTTGGACATTTTGGAATAAAATGGAGTCTTGTGTCTTCTGCTATGTGATTGTGGTGTAGTAGAGAGTGCCATGTGTTTGGACCTGCAAATCTAAAATGGCTGCTGCCGGGTGCTTTCCCCTCCCCCTTTCACATGTGTTGCAGTCTTCATGGGAGTTTTCTCAAAATGGAGTCTAGCTTCTGTCCCATGCGGTATTGTAGGGTTGTGTATATAGGGACAGCCAGTATGGGTAAGGTCAAGTATTTTCTCCACAAAGATTCTCAGCATTGAATAACTGCGCAGCGATTGTTCCTCACATGTGTAAGCTTCTCTGCAATCATATTGTCTGTATTGTTATGGTGAGCCATTTCTCTCTCTCTCTCTCTTCTCCTCTTTCTCTCTTATTTTCCCTTAAACGTAATTGTATTGTATTGTATTTCCTGTGCAGTTATCTGGTTAGGTAGTCTATGTTATATTGTAGTGTATGATTTGTATTTGTATTAATTCTTTTGCAAGTATATCATTCATAATATATATATATTAGGCGTTGGACCCTGAGCACGGTATCTGTGTTTCTCTATCGTCCTAAGTGGATGCTGGGGTTCCTGAAAGGACCATGGGGAATAGCGGCTCCGCAGGAGACAGGGCACAAAAAAGTAAAGCTTTTACCAGATCAGGTGGTGTGCACTGGCTCCTCCCCCTATGACCCTCCTCCAGACTCCAGTTAGATTTTGTGCCCGAACGAGAAGGGTGCAATCTAGGTGGCTCTCCTAAAGAGCTGCTTAGAGAAAGTTTAGCTTAGGTTTTTTACTTTACAGTGAGTCCTGCTGGCAACAGGATCACTGCAACGAGGGACTTAGGGGAGAAGTAGTGAACTCACCTGCGTGCAGAGTGGATTTGCTGCTTGGCTACTGGACACTAGCTCCAGAGGGACGATCACAGGTACAGCCTGGATGGTCACCGGAGCCGCGCCGCCGGCCCCCTTGCAGACGCTGAAGAGAGAAGAGGTCCAAAATCGGCGGCTGAAGACTCCTGAGTCTTCATAAAGGTAGCGCACAGCACTGCAGCTGTGCGCCATTTTCCTCTCAGCACACTTCACACAACAGTCACTGAGGGTGCAGAGCGCTGGGGGGGGCGCTCTGAGAGGCAAATAAAAACCTTATTAGAGGCAAAAAATACCTCACATATAGCCCACAGAGGCTATATGGAGATATTTAACCCCTGCCTAACTTCAAAAATAGCGGGAGACGAGCCCGCCGAAAAAGGGGCGGGGCCTATCTCCTCAGCACACAGCGCCATTTTCTCTCACAGAAAAGCTGGAGAGAAGGCTCCCAGGCTCTCCCCTGCACTGCACTACAGAAACAGGGTTAAAACAGAGAGGGGGGGCACTGATTTTGGCGATATTGTATATATATAAAAGATGCTATAAGGGAGAAACACTTATATAAGGTTGTCCCTATATAATTATAGCGTTTTTGGTGTGTGCTGGCAGACTCTCCCTCTGTCTCCCCAAAGGGCTAGTGGGTCCTGTCCTCTGTCAGAGCATTCCCGGTGTGTGTGCTGTGTGTCGGTACGTGTGTGTCGACATGTATGAGGACGATGTTGGTGAGGAGGCGGAGAAATTGCCTGTAATGGTGATGTCACTCTCTAGGGAGTCGACACCGGAATGGATGGCTTATTTAGAGAATTACGTGAGAATGTCAACACGCTGCAAGGTCGGTTGACGACATGAGACGGCCGACAATCTATTAGGACCGGTCCAGGCGTCTCAGAAACACCGTCAGGGGTTTTAAAAACGCCCATTTACCTCAGTCGGTCGACACAGACACAGACACGGACACTGAATACAGTGTCGACGGTGAATAAACAAACGTATTTCTCATTAGGGCCACACGTTAAGGGCAATGAAGGAGGTGTTACGTGTTTCTGATACTACAAGTACCACAAGAAAGGGTATTATGTGGGAGTGAAAAAACTACCTGTAGTTTTTCCTGAATCAGATAAAATAAAATGAAGTGTGTGATGATGCGTAGGGTTACCCCGATAGCAAATATTGGCGTTATACCCTTTCCCGCCAGAAATTAGGGTACGTTGGGAAACACCCCTTAGGGTGATAAGGCGCTCACACGCTTATCAAGTGGCGTTACCGTCTCCAGATACGGCCGCCCTCAAGGAGCCAGCTGATAGGAAGCTGGAAAAATATCCTAAAAAGTATATACACACATACGGTGGTTATACTGCGACCAGCGATCGCCATCAGCCTGGAGATGCAGTGCTGGGTTGGCTTGGTCGGATTCCCTGACTGAAAATATTTTATTCATGTAGAGCATTTAATAGGATGCATTCTATATATATGTATGTGAGATGCACAGAGGGATATTTGCTCTCTGGCATCAAGATAAGTGCGTTGTCCATATCTCCCAGAAGATGTCAGGGACACGACAGTGGTCAGGTGATACAGATCCCATACGGCAGATGGAAGTATTGCTGTATAAAGGGAAGGAGTTATTTGGGGGTCGGTCCATCGGACCTGGGGACCACAGCAACAGCTGGGAAATCCAACCTTTTTTACCCCAAGTTACATCTCAGCTAAAAAAGACACCGTCTTTTCAGCCTCAATCTTTCCTTTCCCATGAGGGCATGCAGGCAAAAGGCCAGTCATATCTGCCCAGACATAGAGGTAAGGGAAGTAGACTGCAGCAGGCAGCCCTTTCCCAGGAAAAGAAGCCCTCCACCGCGTCTGCCAAGTCCTCAGCATGACGCTGGGGCCGTGCAAGCGGACTCAAGGTGGGGGGGTAGTCTCAAGAGTCTCAGGGCGCAGTGGGATCACTCGCAAGTTGACCCCTAGATCGTACGAGTATTATCCCAGGGGTAAAGATTGGAGAGTCGAGACATCTTCTCCTCGCAGGTTCCTGAAGTCTGCTTTACCAACGGCTCCCTCCGACAGGGAGGCAGCATTGGAAACAATTCACAAGCTGTATATCCAGCAGGTGATAATCAAAGTACCCCTCCTACGACAAGGAAAAGGGTATTATTTTTCCACACTATATTGTGGTACTGAAGCCAGACGGCTTGGTGACACATAGTCTAAATCTAAAATGTTTTGAACACTTACATAAAAGGTTCAAATCGAGATAAAGTCACTCAGAGCAGTGATAGCGAACCGGAAAAAAGGGGACTATATGGTGTCCCTGGACATCAAGGATTACCTCCATGTCCAAATTTTGTCCTTCTCATCAAGGGTACCTCTGGTTCGTGGTACAGAACTGTCAATATCAGTTTCAGACGATGCCGTTTGAATTATCCACGGCACCCCGGGCCTTTTTACCAAGGTAATGGCCGAAAAGATGTTTCTTCAAAGAAAAAAGGCATCTAAATTATCCCTTACTTGCACGACCTAAAAAGGGCAAGTTCCAGAGAACAGTTGGAGGTCGGAAGAGCACTATCTAAAGTAGTTCTTCGACGGCACGACTGGATTCTAAATATTCCAAGAATCGCAGCTGTTTTCCGACGATACGTCTGCTGTTCCTAGGGATGATTCTGGACACGGTTCAGAAAAAGGTTTTTCTTCCCGAGGAAAAAGCCAAGGAGTTATCCGACCTGTCAGGAACCTCCTAAAACCAGGAAAGGTGTCTGTACATCAATGCACAAGAGTCCTGGGAAAAATGGTGGCTTTTTACGAAGCAATTCCATTCGGCAGATTCCATGCAAGAATTTTCCAAAGGGATCTGTTGGACAAATGGTCAGGGTCGCATCCTCAGATGCACCTGCGAATAACCCTGTCGCCAAGGACAAGGGTATATCTTCTGTGGTGGTTGCAAAAGGCTCATCTATTGGAGGGCCGCAGATTCGGCATACAGGATTTGATCCTGGTGACCACGGACGCCAGCCTGAGAGGTTGGGGAGCAGTCACACAAGGAAGAAACTTCCAGGGGGTATGGACGAACCTGGAAAAGTCTCTTCACATAAACATTCTGGTACTAAGAGCAATCTAAAATGCTCTAAGCCAGGCGGAACCACTCCTGCAAGGAAAACCGGTGTTGATTCAGTCGGACAACATCACGGCGGTCGCCCATGTAAACAGACAGGGCGGCACAAGAAGCAGGAGTGCAATGGCAGAAGCTGCCAAGATTCTTCGCTGGGCGGAGAATCACGTAATAGCACTGTCAGCAGTGTTCTTCCCGGGCGTGGACAACTGGGAAGCAGACTTCCTCAGCAGACACGATATTCACCCGGGAGAGGGGGGTCTTCATCCAGAAGTCTTCCACATGCTAATAAACTGTTGGGAAAGACCAATGGTAGACATGATGGCGTCTCGCCTCAACAAGAAACTGGACAAGTATTGCGCCAGGTCAAGAGATCCACAGGCAATAGCTGTGGACGCACTGGTAACACCTTGGGTGTACAAATCAGTATATGTGTTTCCTCCTCTGCCTCTCATACCAAAGGTATTGAAGATTATACGGTGAGGAGGAGTAAGAACAATACTAGTGGCTCCGGATTGGCCAAGAAGGACTTGGTACCCGGAACTTCAAGAGTTGGTCACGGACGACCCGTGCCCTCTACTTCTGAGAAGGGACCTGCTACAACAGGGTCCCTGTCTTTTTCAAGACTTACCGCGGCTGCGTTTGACGGCATGGCGGTTGAACGCCAGATCCTAAAAGGGAAAGGCATTCCAGAAGAAGTCATTCCTACCTTGATTAAGGCAAGGAAGGAAGTCACCGCGAAACATTATCACCGCATTTGGCGAAAATATGTCGCGTGGTGCGAGGATCGGAGTGTTCCGACGGAGGAATTTCAACTGGGTCGTTTCCTACTTTTCCTACAATCAGGATTGTCTATGGGTCTCAAATTGAGATCTATTAAGGTTCAAATTTCGGCCCTGTCAATATTCTTCCAAAAAGAATTGGCCTCAGTTCCTGAGGTACAGACTTTTGTTAAAGGAGTACTGCATATACAGCCTCCTGTGGTGCCTCCGGTGGCACCGTGGGATCTAAATGTAGTTTTAGATTTCCTCAAATCCCATTGGTTTGAACCATTGAAAAAGGTGGATTTTAAATATCTCACATGGAAAGTGACTATGTTACTGGCCCTGGCTTCCGCCAGGAGAGTATCTGAATTGGCGGCTTTATCTTATAAAAGCCCTTATCTAATCTTCCATTCGGATAGGGCAGAACTGAGGACTCGTCCGCATTTTCTCCCTAAGGTGGTATCAGCGTTTCACCTGAACCAACCTATTGTGGTGCCTGCGGCCACTGGCGACTTGGAGGACTCCAAGTTGTTGGACGTTGTCAGAGCCTTAAAAATATACATTTCAAGGACGGCTGAAGTCAGAAAATCTGACTCGCTGTTGATACTATATGCACCCAACAAGTTGGGTGCCCCTGCTTCTAAGCAGACGATTGCTCGTTGGATTTGTAACACAATTCAACTTGCTCATTCTGTGGCAGGCCTGCCACAGCCTAAATCTGTTAAGGCCCATTCCACAAGGAAGGTGGGCTCATCTTGGGCGGCTGCCCGAGGGGTCTCGGCATTACAATTCTGCCGAGCAGCTACGTGGTCGGGGGAAAACACGTTTGTAAAATTCTACAAATTTGATACCCTGGCAAAAGAGGACTTGGAATTCTCTCATTCGGTGCTGCAGAGTCATCCGCACTCTCCCGCCCGTTTGGGAGCTTTGGTATAATCCCCATGGTCCTTTCAGGAACCCCAGCATCCACTTAGGACGATAGAGAAAATAAGAATTTACTTACCGATAATTCTATTTCTCGGAGTCCGTAGTGGATGCTGGGCGCCCATCCCAAGTGCGGATTATCTGCAATACTGTACATAGTTATTGTTAACAAATTCGGGTTATATTGTTAAGGAGCCATCTTTAAGAGGCTCTTTCTGTTATCATACTGTTAACTGGGTTTAGATCACAAGTTGTACGGTGTGATTGGTGTGGCTGGTATGAGTCTTACCCGGGATTCAAATTGCCTCCCTTATTGTGTACGCTCGTCCGGGCACAGTACCTAACTGGAGTCTGGAGGAGGGTCATAGGGGGAGGAGCCAGTGCACACCACCTGATCTGGTAAAAGCTTTACTTTTTTGTGCCCTGTCTCCTGCGGAGCCGCTATTCCCCATGGTCCTTTCAGGAACCCCAGCATCCACTACGGACTCCGAGAAATAGAATTATCGGTAAGTAAATTCTTATTATTTCTTATAGTGTTAAGTATTCTCAGAGCGTCGGTGACGCTCGAACAGCTTTAAAGGTAATAAGGTTATTCTGTGTTGCATTTACACTCTATCATTACACTAAGGTTTTACTGCATAATACACCGTTTATGGTTTAGATATAAAGGTTTAACATTGTGAGCGTCAGCGCCGCTGGTGATCTCCTCGTGGTCCCGAGCGTCCGCTACGCTATAGCGAATCATTACGTTAGTCGGCAGCCAATAGCGTGCCTGCCTGTAATCTCTTGGCCGTGAGCGAACGTGACGCTTGAGCGTCTCGACTACGGCTAAGCGATTGTTACGCAAAGTGCGTACCCTTACGGTACTCCATACATAAATAGCGTACAGTGTTCTTAGACCTCATAAAGGGTTTTATATACGATAAATATTTAGCTTTATCATTGGTGTGGCTGGTATGAGTCTTACCCGGGATTCAAAATACTTCCTTATTGTATACGCTCGTCCGGGCACAGTATCCTAACTGAGGCTTGGAGGAGGGTCATGGGGGGAGGAGCCAGTGCACACCAGATAGTCCTAAAGATTTCTTTAGATGTGCCCAGTCTCCTGCGGAGCCGCTATTCCCCATGGTCCTTACGGAGTCCCCAGCATCCACTACGGACTATGAGAAATAGAATTATCGGTAAGTAAATTCTTATTTTTTTATTTTAGTTATTTATTTCCAGGTCGTACTGGTTGGCAACCAGTCTACCTGCGTCGTGGGACTTAGTGGGGGACCGAACCAACCTCCTGAGGGTTAATGCAAAGGTATGGAAAAAACACCCTAAGGTGAATTTTCTCCAGGCGCTGATGAGGGAGGTGCACCACAGCAGCTGAAACAAATGGGGTTGGTCAGACCCCCAAAAACATGGGTAGGTAGGAAAGGGTTAAAGCGCTAAAATGGTCAAATATGAGAGCAAATGGTCACATGAAAATACACATTTATTAAGATAAAATGAACTTAAAATCGATTAAAAATTGGTAACACTGTAGAAAATGAGTACTAAATGCTGGAGGACACAGTGAAGTGTCCAATCGTTATGTCTCTCCCAGTCCTGATAAGAATGCATAGACAATTCACACCTGTTCCAATAAAGCAGTCCCTTAATAGATATGCTCAAGGTATCCCGTTAATATTCCATCAGGTATTATAGTTACCACCAGCGATTGTCCAAGGTGTTAAGCGGATAGGCATCCGCAGCGGCTTGTCCCTTGTTAAGCTGTGGGTGATGGAGGATCTTCAGAACGGGTCCACAAAATGAGCCAGTAGTAGGGACCTGGTCCAGGTGGAGAGTCTTCAGGAAAGGATTGTAGATGGTAGATACACACAGCACCAATCGCCAACGCGTTTCGTTGCGATCACGCAACTTTTTCAAGGTAATAGAGGTGCTGCTATCCAGGGTTTTTATACCCTTTGCAAAATGGTTGCTCATTTGCATATGTGATTGACAGTGACCAAATACTCTCATTATGTGACCAAAATAACAGACAAACAATTTAAATTGTTGAATAAATAACACATAATAAATGATGGATATAATACACTTTGTTTCTTGTATAGCTATAGTTTAATCAATTATAAGGAATCAAATCACGTATCTTCCATAATTCAGAAGGGAAAAAGGGATAATAAAAAGACCTGGAGTAAAGTGCAGAAGGATCTCCCATTAATCCTATATAAAAGGGGCTCGAAGACCTATCCATATATTGCATACAGTCAATCAGCATAAATAAGGGCAGGTGGATTTCAGCACTTACTAAGGAACTGACACCTGTGAGTTTAAATCCACGTCATTAGTCTGCGGCCGGGAGTCCGAGTGGCGAGGACACGTGGGCGTCCCCACTGTGCGCGTCACTGGGCTTCACATGTGGCATGGGGGTCGCGCCCGAATGACGCGACCGTCGAGATTTACTTACATCAAGAGTGGAAGCGGCAGGGATTGGTCCGCTATCCGGCCGTCGCTATGGTGACAAGTGGGCGTGGGAGTTGCCATAGTGGCAGATAACACAATACACGTCACCTAGTATAGGGGTCGCGTCCAAGTGACGCGACCGTCGGGTTTTGCTTACATCTGAGGGGTGGGAGCGGCAAGAATTGGTCCGCTCTCCGGCCGTTGCTAAGGTGACGAGTGGGCGTGAAGGTTGCCATGGTGGCGGACAACGCAGCGCGCGTCACCTGGTAACACACACCGCACTGTCTACCACCACAGCAAAAGAGGAGCATTAAAAAACATGTATATATAATTAATAATTAAATATATAGTATATAGTAAAGTGCTTGATTGTGAATGTGATGAGTCCATTGAATAAATAAGGCAGTAGAGAAGGGGGGAACCTAAAAAACATTTCTTAATGAGGAATAATATCTACAAAAATAATAATGATAAATGCTAATAATGAACATATAAGAACAAATTTATCCTAATGATAAGACACTTGAAAAATCACATATGTCTAAGTAAAATACATATATACTGAATATAAAAAAGAAATAGTGACACATACAGAAAGTGATAATAATAATACTTGTTTTGATAAACAATTAGGAATATTCGATTAGACAAAAAGTTTATTTCTCGTAAACTGTTGGGTATGGATATAGCACCATACTGAAGTGTTTAACTAAAAGAACAGGGGAGCTGAGGGGATCATAGAACTGGATTCAGTTCTACCTGTTCGTTAAGGCCAGAGGGGTGTATCGTATTGAGCCTAAACATCCAATAGAGCTCTTGTTTGCATAATAATTTATACCGATCCCCACCCCTCTTGGTTTTCACAATGTGTTCAATAGCTACTACTCCTAGGAGGCTGGGATCGCTGTTGTGACAGTCTCTAAAATGTCTAGAGACACTGTGTGTCTGGGATTTGTTTATAATGTTCCGACGGTGTTCCATAAATCGGACTTTGATACTTCTCGTCGTCCGTCCCACATATCTTTTATTACAAGCACATGTCAGCAGGTATATGACATAATTGGTGTCACAGTTCATAAAATTACTAAGATGGAAATCTTCACTTCCCTCAATAGAGATCGATGTTATTTTCTTAGGGATATGTTTACAGGTGGTGCACCTATTTGCACCACAGCGGTGGAAGCCAGGGGGACGTACTGGTATCCAAGATTCTCGTATTCCTCCTTCTGTATCTATTGGGGGAACTGTTTTGAGATAACTGGGTGCCAGGATATTTTTGAGGGAACGTCCCTTTTTAAAGATGAACTTGGGTCTGTGTGGCAAGGTTCCTCTTAGTAATGTGTCCTGGTTTAACATCCCAAAATTCCTACATATGATAGAGTGCTTCTATAAGACCACCCTTAATGATTTCAGAGATCTGTGTCAACAGGGAAAAGCCAAAAATAAGAGGCCCCGCACTAATTTAAATAAATGGGAACGCAAAGCGCTACGAGATCTGACAAAAGATACCACACTGGTATTTAGGGAGGCTGACAAGGGGGGGGGCCTGGTGGTGCAGGATAGGATGGAATATATTGATGAGGCCAATCGGCAATTAAAAGATACTACATTCTATAAGAAGCTTGATTTTGACCCGACACAGAATTTTCTAAGGGAGTTTCAACATCTACTTGATGATGCCCTGACCGCTGGAGTTATTTCCAAAGACGAATTTAATTTTTTGTTTATTAAGCACCCCACTGTTCCGATTTTCTATCACCTCCCTAAGATACACAAGTCACTTAGTGCACCCCCTGGACGTCCCATTATCTCTGGTATTGGTTCTTTGTCTTCCAATCTGTCTTTCTATGTTGACTCTTTTCTCCAACCTCGTGTCTCGACGTTAAGGTCCCATATTAAAGACACCACTCATTTCTTACAACAGTTAAAAGGTGTTACATGGAAAGAGAGCTATGCATTCATGACTCTGGATGTACAAAGCTTATACACCAACATTCCACATGATCTTGGACGCGATGCAATAGCAAAGAGATTACAAATTGATGGTGACCTTTCTGAGAGACACAAGACTTTTTTGTTGGATGCCATTTCCTTTATACTTAAACACAATTATTTTATGTTTTTAGACACTTATTATCTCCAGGTGATGGGTACGGCCATGGGGACCAGATTTGCGCCGAGCTATGCCAACCTATACATGGGTACCTTTGAGGATGCCCATGTGTGGGGCGGGGACTTCGGCGCGAATCTGGTCCTCTATGGCCGATACATAGATGATCTATTTATTATTTGGGATGGGGATCTATCATCGGCACTTCACTTTGTTACTAGTTTGAATTCTAATCACTTTAATCTCCGTTTTACTCACTCCTATCACCCTGACACTATTAATTTTTTGGATCTAACATTAGAAGCCAGGGACGGTAAAATACATACCTCCAATTACACTAAAGAAGTGGCAACTAATGCCTATCTGCACTACCAGAGTGCCCATTACCCCCCTTGGAAGAAAAACATCCCCCGGGGGCAGTTTTTACGCTTAAGGCGTAACTGCACGGAAGATAGCAAATATCTAGAACAAGCAAACTCTATGACGGAAGCGTTTCAATCAAGGGGTTATCCATATCCA
This sequence comes from Pseudophryne corroboree, assembly GCF_028390025.1. Classification (NCBI taxonomy): domain Eukaryota; kingdom Metazoa; phylum Chordata; class Amphibia; order Anura; family Myobatrachidae; genus Pseudophryne; species Pseudophryne corroboree. The sequence goes on from NC_086448.1 coordinate 7,432,082, forward strand.
TCATTAAAGAAAACCATGCAAGAAGTCCTACATATAGATAGAGACACTCTTCTTAGACCCAAAATCAGTAAGATTCAACCTTCAATAGAACAGGACAGTGATCACACGTATAATACTCAGCAAGAAAATTTGGCTTTCATCTCAACCTACAACAGTGAGAGCATGTCGATTAAGAGAATCATATGTAGGAATTTTGGGATGTTAAACCAGGACACATTACTAAGAGGAACCTTGCCACACAGACCCAAGTTCATCTTTAAAAAGGGACGTTCCCTCAAAAATATCCTGGCACCCAGTTATCTCAAAACAGTTCCCCCAATAGATACAGAAGGAGGAATACGAGAATCTTGGATACCAGTACGTCCCCCTGGCTTCCACCGCTGTGGTGCAAATAGGTGCACCACCTGTAAACATATCCCTAAGAAAATAACATCGATCTCTATTGAGGGAAGTGAAGATTTCCATCTTAGTAATTTTATGAACTGTGACACCAATTATGTCATATACCTGCTGACATGTGCTTGTAATAAAAGATATGTGGGACGGACGACGAGAAGTATCAAAGTCCGATTTATGGAACACCGTCGGAACATTATAAACAAATCCCAGACACACAGTGTCTCTAGACATTTTAGAGACTGTCACAACAGCGATCCCAGCCTCCTAGGAGTAGTAGCTATTGAACACATTGTGAAAACCAAGAGGGGTGGGGATCGGTATAAATTATTATGCAAACAAGAGCTCTATTGGATGTTTAGGCTCAATACGATACACCCCTCTGGCCTTAACGAACAGGTAGAACTGAATCCAGTTCTATGATCCCCTCAGCTCCCCTGTTCTTTTAGTTAAACACTTCAGTATGGTGCTATATCCATACCCAACAGTTTACGAGAAATAAACTTTTTGTCTAATCGAATATTCCTAATTGTTTATCAAAACAAGTATTATTATTATCACTTTCTGTATGTGTCACTATTTCTTTTTTATATTCAGTATATATGTATTTTACTTAGACATATGTGATTTTTCAAGTGTCTTATCATTAGGATAAATTTGTTCTTATATGTTCATTATTAGCATTTATCATTATTATTTTTGTAGATATTATTCCTCATTAAGAAATGTTTTTTAGGTTCCCCCCTTCTCTACTGCCTTATTTATTCAATGGACTCATCACATTCACAATCAAGCACTTTACTATATACTATATATTTAATTATTAATTATATATACATGTTTTTTAATGCTCCTCTTTTGCTGTGGTGGTAGACAGTGCGGTGTGTGTTACCAGGTGACGCGCGCTGCGTTGTCCGCCACCATGGCAACCTTCACGCCCACTCGTCACCTTAGCAACGGCCGGAGAGCGGACCAATTCTTGCCGCTCCCACCCCTCAGATGTAAGCAAAACCCGACGGTCGCGTCACTTGGACGCGACCCCTATACTAGGTGACGTGTATTGTGTTATCTGCCACTATGGCAACTCCCACGCCCACTTGTCACCATAGCGACGGCCGGATAGCGGACCAATCCCTGCCGCTTCCACTCTTGATGTAAGTAAATCTCGACGGTCGCGTCATTCGGGCGCGACCCCCATGCCACACGTGAAGCCCAGTGACGCGCACAGTGGGGACGCCCACGTGTCCTCGCCACTCGGACTCCCGGCCGCAGACTAATGACGTGGATTTAAACTCACAGGTGTCAGTTCCTTAGTAAGTGCTGAAATCCACCTGCCCTTATTTATGCTGATTGACTGTATGCAATATATGGATAGGTCTTCGAGCCCCTTTTATATAGGATTAATGGGAGATCCTTCTGCACTTTACTCCAGGTCTTTTTATTATCCCTTTTTCCCTTCTGAATTATGGAAGATACGTGATTTGATTCCTTATAATTGATTAAACTATAGCTATACAAGAAACAAAGTGTATTATATCCATCATTTATTATGTGTTATTTATTCAACAATTTAAATTGTTTGTCTGTTATTTTGGTCACATAATGAGAGTATTTGGTCACTGTCAATCACATATGCAAATGAGCAACCATTTTGCAAAGGGTATAAAAACCCTGGATAGCAGCACCTCTATTACCTTGAAAAAGTTGCGTGATCGCAACGAAACGCGTTGGCGATTGGTGCTGTGTGTATCTACCATCTACAATCCTTTCCTGAAGACTCTCCACCTGGACCAGGTCCCTACTACTGGCTCATTTTGTGGACCCGTTCTGAAGATCCTCCATCACCCACAGCGTAACAAGGGACAAGCCGCTGCGGATGCCTATCCGCTTAACACCTTGGACAATCGCTGGTGGTAACTATAATACCTGATGGAATATTAACGGGATACCTTGAGCATATCTATTAAGGGACTGCTTTATTGGAACAGGTGTGAATTGTCTATGCATTCTTATCAGGACTGGGAGAGACATAACGATTGGACACTTCACTGTGTCCTCCAGCATTTAGTACTCATTTTCTACAGTGTTACCAATTTTTAATCGATTTTAAGTTCATTTTATCTTAATAAATGTGTATTTTCATGTGACCATTTGCTCTCATATTTGACCATTTTAGCGCTTTAACCCTTTCCTACCTACCCATGTTTTTGGGGGTCTGACCAACCCCATTTGTTTCAGCTGCTGTGGTGCACCTCCCTCATCAGCGCCTGGAGAAAATTCACCTTAGGGTGTTTTTTCCATACCTTTGCAGTTCCACATAGTCTTACTCCAGGCTGCAGAGATGGGGAGTTTCTCCACTTATAATGACAGACATACTAGGAGGATGGGTTTTCTCAGTAAATGGGACAACCCTTCAGAGAATAGTACTACTGATGTGACTAATCAATTGAAAAATGAATTCTATAAATTGGAGGATTTGATGAGATCTGAGACTAAGCATTGGCTCGACGGGGTCAATCTCCAGAAATATGTGGATAAAAATATGATACCTAGAGGCCTCAGACTTTTCAAACCCTCCATTTTTAACGGGAATGGAGAATTTGAAGAATCATGGGAAAAAATTCTAGATAGATGTTCCCTTAATTTAATGGAACTTGTAATTAAATATAGGAACCAGAAGGCCAAGGAGGTGGAGCTGGAGATAGAGTCCCTTAAAATCAAACTAGAACCCTTTGCTAGTACCAAGGACTATCAAGAGAGAGATCAAATAGTCATGGAAAGAATGACTAAGTTTGAACAATCGGTTGTAGACAGCAAATGTAAGAAATTTCAAAGGGATTTGGAAGATTACAAAACAGGACGTGTTAGGAATTATAAGAATACCAATCGAGATCCAAATAGGGAACACACCAACACAAACAGAGAGTGGAGGAAGAAAGACACACCTAGAACATACTCCACCAAATTTAGCACAAGAGATAAAGACATTCATCACCGTTTCCCCAATCAATCCAATATGGATCAAACTGATCGGATGAACCGTACCGATCCCTCTTTACAACTGGGAGCCAGACCTAGGGAACAAAGATCCATGAGATTACAAGATGCCTCTACATCTGAGGTTTTTTTAGAAGAAAGACAAGGGGGAGGACGAGGACCGCTGTCGAGGTCAAATTGGGGAAAACAAACACCAAAAAGAAGGAGGTCAAGAAGTATAGAGGGTGCAGAGGGGGGAAAAAGAAGACAGCCAAGAGGGTGGGATTAATAGATCCCTTAAGATCCCCCAGTAACATCTTTAACCTGTCTAGTAAGAAACTCACTGAAACTGAGAAGTCTATACTAACTAAAGGACTCGGTTTCGCACCCACCAATACCCCCAATATATTTAATCTGTTCGTAGAACTGAACAGATTTATCCGCACCCTATGTAGAAAACGCTATTTCATCCAGCGTAATCTACGACAACATAAGGAAGAGGGCCTTGCGATTACCCTTGATTCAGGGGATGATCCGGCCCTTACCATCCTCCAAGAACTTCTAGATAATAACTCTGAGACTTCTGTTGACAATCCGGAAAAAATATTTGATGTCAATAGAAGTATTTTCAGACGCAAGTCAGAGTTCTATCCCCTCTCCTATAAGAGCCCAATGATAGAGTGCTTCTATAAGACCACCCTTAATGATTTCAGAGATCTGTGTCAACAGGGAAAAGCCAAAAATAAGAGGCCCCGCACTAATTTAAATAAATGGGAACGCAAAGCGCTACGAGATCTGACAAAAGATACCACACTGGTATTTAGGGAGGCTGACAAGGGGGGGGGGCTGGTGGTGCAGGATAGGATGGAATATATTGATGAGGCCAATCGGCAATTAAAAGATACTACATTCTATAAGAAGCTTGATTTTGACCCGACACAGAATTTTCTAAGGGAGTTTCAACATCTACTTGATGATGCCCTGACCGCTGGAGTTATTTCCAAAGACGAATTTAATTTTTTGTTTATTAAGCACCCCACTGTTCCGATTTTCTATCACCTCCCTAAGATACACAAGTCACTTAGTGCACCCCCTGGACGTCCCATTATCTCTGGTATTGGTTCTTTGTCTTCCAATCTGTCTTTCTATGTTGACTCTTTTCTCCAACCTCGTGTCTCGACGTTAAGGTCCCATATTAAAGACACCACTCATTTCTTACAACAGTTAAAAGGTGTTACATGGAAAGAGAGCTATGCATTCATGACTCTGGATGTACAAAGCTTATACACCAACATTCCACATGATCTTGGACGTGATGCAATAGCAAAGAGATTACAAATTGATGGTGACCTTTCTGAGAGACACAAGACTTTTTTGTTGGATGCCATTTCCTTTATACTTAAACACAATTATTTTATGTTTTTAGACACTTATTATCTCCAGGTGATGGGTACGGCCATGGGGACCAGATTTGCGCCGAGCTATGCCAACCTATACATGGGTACCTTTGAGGATGCCCATGTGTGGGGCGGGGACTTCGGCGCGAATCTGGTCCTCTATGGCCGATACATAGATGATCTATTTATTATTTGGGATGGGGATCTATCATCGGCACTTCACTTTGTTACTAGTTTGAATTCTAATCACTTTAATCTCCGTTTTACTCACTCCTATCACCCTGACACTATTAATTTTTTGGATCTAACATTAGAAGCCAGGGACGGTAAAATACATACCTCCAATTACACTAAAGAAGTGGCAACTAATGCCTATCTGCACTACCAGAGTGCCCATTACCCCCCTTGGAAGAAAAACCTCCCCCGGGGGCAGTTTTTACGCTTAAGGCGTAACTGCACGGAAGATAGCAAATATCTAGAACAAGCAAACTCTATGACGGAAGCGTTTCAATCAAGGGGTTATCCATATCCATCATTAAAGAAAACCATGCAAGAAGTCCTACATATAGATAGAGACACTCTTCTTAGACCCAAAATCAGTAAGATTCAACCTTCAATAGAACAGGACAGTGATCACACGTATAATACTCAGCAAGAAAATTTGGCTTTCATCTCAACCTACAACAGTGAGAGCATGTCGATTAAGAGAATCATATGTAGGAATTTTGGGATGTTAAACCAGGACACATTACTAAGAGGAACCTTGCCACACAGACCCAAGTTCATCTTTAAAAAGGGACGTTCCCTCAAAAATATCCTGGCACCCAGTTATCTCAAAACCGTTCCCCCAATAGATACAGAAGGAGGAATACGAGAATCTTGGATACCAGTACGTCCCCCTGGCTTCCACCGCTGTGGTGCAAATAGGTGCACCACCTGTAAACATATCCCTAAGAAAATAACATCGATCTCTATTGAGGGAAGTGAAGATTTCCATCTTAGTAATTTTATGAACTGTGACACCAATTATGTCATATACCTGCTGACATGTGCTTGTAATAAAAGATATGTGGGACGGACGACGAGAAGTATCAAAGTCCGATTTATGGAACACCGTCGGAACATTATAAACAAATCCCAGACACACAGTGTCTCTAGACATTTTAGAGACTGTCACAACAGCGATCCCAGCCTCCTAGGAGTAGTAGCTATTGAACACATTGTGAAAACCAAGAGGGGTGGGGATCGGTATAAATTATTATGCAAACAAGAGCTCTATTGGATGTTTAGGCTCAATACGATACACCCCTCTGGCCTTAACGAACAGGTAGAACTGAATCCAGTTCTATGATCCCCTCAGCTCCCCTGTTCTTTTAGTTAAACACTTCAGTATGGTGCTATATCCATACCCAACAGTTTACGAGAAATAAACTTTTTGTCTAATCGAATATTCCTAATTGTTTATCAAAACAAGTATTATTATTATCACTTTCTGTATGTGTCACTATTTCTTTTTTATATTCAGTATATATGTATTTTACTTAGACATATGTGATTTTTCAAGTGTCTTATCATTAGGATAAATTTGTTCTTATATGTTCATTATTAGCATTTATCATTATTATTTTTGTAGATATTATTCCTCATTAAGAAATGTTTTTTAGGTTCCCCCCTTCTCTACTGCCTTATTTATTCAATGGACTCATCACATTCACAATCAAGCACTTTACTATATACTATATATTTAATTATTAATTATATATACATGTTTTTTAATGCTCCTCTTTTGCTGTGGTGGTAGACAGTGCGGTGTGTGTTACCAGGTGACGCGCGCTGCGTTGTCCGCCACCATGGCAACCTTCACGCCCACTCGTCACCTTAGCAACGGCCGGAGAGCGGACCAATTCTTGCCGCTCCCACCCCTCAGATGTAAGCAAAACCCGACGGTCGCGTCACTTGGACGCGACCCCTATACTAGGTGACGTGTATTGTGTTATCTGCCACTATGGCAACTCCCACGCCCACTTGTCACCATAGCGACGGCCGGATAGCGGACCAATCCCTGCCGCTTCCACTCTTGATGTAAGTAAATCTCGACGGTCGCGTCATTCGGGCGCGACCCCCATGCCACACGTGAAGCCCAGTGACGCGCACAGTGGGGACGCCCACGTGTCCTCGCCACTCGGACTCCCGGCCGCAGACTAATGACGTGGATTTAAACTCACAGGTGTCAGTTCCTTAGTAAGTGCTGAAATCCACCTGCCCTTATTTATGCTGATTGACTGTATGCAATATATGGATAGGTCTTCGAGCCCCTTTTATATAGGATTAATGGGAGATCCTTCTGCACTTTACTCCAGGTCTTTTTATTATCCCTTTTTCCCTTCTGAATTATGGAAGATACGTGATTTGATTCCTTATAATTGATTAAACTATAGCTATACAAGAAACAAAGTGTATTATATCCATCATTTATTATGTGTTATTTATTCAACAATTTAAATTGTTTGTCTGTTATTTTGGTCACATAATGAGAGTATTTGGTCACTGTCAATCACATATGCAAATGAGCAACCATTTTGCAAAGGGTATAAAAACCCTGGATAGCAGCACCTCTATTACCTTGAAAAAGTTGCGTGATCGCAACGAAACGCGTTGGCGATTGGTCTGTGTGTATCTACCATCTACAATCCTTTCCTGAAGACTCTCCACCTGGACCAGGTCCCTACTACTGGCTCATTTTGTGGACCCGTTCTGAAGATCCTCCATCACCCACAGCTTAACAAGGGACAAGCTGCTGCGGATGCCTATCCGCTTAACACCTTGGACAATCGCTGGTGGTAACTATAATACCTGATGGAATATTAACGGGATACCTTGAGCATATCTATTAAGGGACTGCTTTATTGGAACAGGTGTGAATTGTCTATGCATTCTTATCAGGACTGGGAGAGACATAACGATTGGACACTTCACTGTGTCCTCCAGCATTTAGTACTCATTTTCTACAGTGTTACCAATTTTTAATCGATTTTAAGTTCATTTTATCTTAATAAATGTGTATTTTCATGTGACCATTTGCTCTCATATTTGACCATTTTAGCGCTTTAACCCTTTCCTACCTACCCATGTTTTTGGGGGTCTGACCAACCCCATTTGTTTCAGCTGCTGTGGTGCACCTCCCTCATCAGCGCCTGGAGAAAATTCACCTTAGGGTGTTTTTTCCATACCTTTGCAGTTCCACATAGTCTTACTCCAGGCTGCAGAGATGGGGAGTTTCTCCACTTATAATGACAGACATACTAGGAGGATGGGTTTTCTCAGTAAATGGGACAACCCTTCAGAGAATAGTACTACTGATGTGACTAATCAATTGAAAAATGAATTCTATAAATTGGAGGATTTGATGAGATCTGAGACTAAGCATTGGCTCGACGGGGTCAATCTCCAGAAATATGTGGATAAAAATATGATACCTAGAGGCCTCAGACTTTTCAAACCCTCCATTTTTAACGGGAATGGAGAATTTGAAGAATCATGGGAAAAAATTCTAGATAGATGTTCCCTTAATTTAATGGAACTTGTAATTAAATATAGGAACCAGAAGGCCAAGGAGGTGGAGCTGGAGATAGAGTCCCTTAAAATCAAACTAGAACCCTTTGCTAGTACCAAGGACTATCAAGAGAGAGATCAAATAGTCATGGAAAGAATGACTAAGTTTGAACAATCGGTTGTAGACAGCAAATGTAAGAAATTTCAAAGGGATTTGGAAGATTACAAAACAGGACGTGTTAGGAATTATAAGAATACCAATCGAGATCCAAATAGGGAACACACCAACACAAACAGAGAGTGGAGGAAGAAAGACACACCTAGAACATACTCCACCAAATTTAGCACAAGAGATAAAGACATTCATCACCGTTTCCCCAATCAATCCAATATGGATCAAACTGATCGGATGAACCGTACCGATCCCTCTTTACAACTGGGAGCCAGACCTAGGGAACAAAGATCCATGAGATTACAAGATGCCTCTACATCTGAGGTTTTTTTAGAAGAAAGACAAGGGGGAGGACGAGGACCGCTGTCGAGGTCAAATTGGGGAAAACAAACACCAAAAAGAAGGAGGTCAAGAAGTATAGAGGGTGCAGAGGGGGGAAAAAGAAGACAGCCAAGAGGGTGGGATTAATAGATCCCTTAAGATCCCCCAGTAACATCTTTAACCTGTCTAGTAAGAAACTCACTGAAACTGAGAAGTCTATACTAACTAAAGGACTCGGTTTCGCACCCACCAATACCCCCAATATATTTAATCTGTTCGTAGAACTGAACAGATTTATCCGCACCCTATGTAGAAAACGCTATTTCATCCAGCGTAATCTACGACAACATAAGGAAGAGGGCCTTGCGATTACCCTTGATTCAGGGGATGATCCGGCCCTTACCATCCTCCAAGAACTTCTAGATAATAACTCTGAGACTTCTGTTGACAATCCGGAAAAAATATTTGATGTCAATAGAAGTATTTTCAGACGCAAGTCAGAGTTCTATCCCCTCTCCTATAAGAGCCCAATGATAGAGTGCTTCTATAAGACCACCCTTAATGATTTCAGAGATCTGTGTCAACAGGGAAAAGCCAAAAATAAGAGGCCCCGCACTAATTTAAATAAATGGGAACGCAAAGCGCTACGAGATCTGACAAAAGATACCACACTGGTATTTAGGGAGGCTGACAAGGGGGGGGGCCTGGTGGTGCAGGATAGGATGGAATATATTGATGAGGCCAATCGGCAATTAAAAGATACTACATTCTATAAGAAGCTTGATTTTGACCCGACACAGAATTTTCTAAGGGAGTTTCAACATCTACTTGATGATGCCCTGACCGCTGGAGTTATTTCCAAAGACGAATTTAATTTTTTGTTTATTAAGCACCCCACTGTTCCGATTTTCTATCACCTCCCTAAGATACACAAGTCACTTAGTGCACCCCCTGGACGTCCCATTATCTCTGGTATTGGTTCTTTGTCTTCCAATCTGTCTTTCTATGTTGACTCTTTTCTCCAACCTCGTGTCTCGACGTTAAGGTCCCATATTAAAGACACCACTCATTTCTTACAACAGTTAAAAGGTGTTACATGGAAAGAGAGCTATGCATTCATGACTCTGGATGTACAAAGCTTATACACCAACATTCCACATGATCTTGGACGCGATGCAATAGCAAAGAGATTACAAATTGATGGTGACCTTTCTGAGAGACACAAGACTTTTTTGTTGGATGCCATTTCCTTTATACTTAAACACAATTATTTTATGTTTTTAGACACTTATTATCTCCAGGTGATGGGTACGGCCATGGGGACCAGATTTGCGCCGAGCTATGCCAACCTATACATGGGTACCTTTGAGGATGCCCATGTGTGGGGCGGGGACTTCGGCGCGAATCTGGTCCTCTATGGCCGATACATAGATGATCTATTTATTATTTGGGATGGGGATCTATCATCGGCACTTCACTTTGTTACTAGTTTGAATTCTAATCACTTTAATCTCCGTTTTACTCACTCCTATCACCCTGACACTATTAATTTTTTGGATCTAACATTAGAAGCCAGGGACGGTAAAATACATACCTCCAATTACACTAAAGAAGTGGCAACTAATGCCTATCTGCACTACCAGAGTGCCCATTACCCCCCTTGGAAGAAAAACATCCCCCGGGGGCAGTTTTTACGCTTAAGGCGTAACTGCACGGAAGATAGCAAATATCTAGAACAAGCAAACTCTATGACGGAAGCGTTTCAATCAAGGGGTTATCCATATCCATCATTAAAGAAAACCATGCAAGAAGTCCTACATATAGATAGAGACACTCTTCTTAGACCCAAAATCAGTAAGATTCAACCTTCAATAGAACAGGACAGTGATCACACGTATAATACTCAGCAAGAAAATTTGGCTTTCATCTCAACCTACAACAGTGAGAGCATGTCGATTAAGAGAATCATATGTAGGAATTTTGGGATGTTAAACCAGGACACATTACTAAGAGGAACCTTGCCACACAGACCCAAGTTCATCTTTAAAAAGGGACGTTCCCTCAAAAATATCCTGGCACCCAGTTATCTCAAAACAGTTCCCCCAATAGATACAGAAGGAGGAATACGAGAATCTTGGATACCAGTACGTCCCCCTGGCTTCCACCGCTGTGGTGCAAATAGGTGCACCACCTGTAAACATATCCCTAAGAAAATAACATCGATCTCTATTGAGGGAAGTGAAGATTTCCATCTTAGTAATTTTATGAACTGTGACACCAATTATGTCATATACCTGCTGACATGTGCTTGTAATAAAAGATATGTGGGACGGACGACGAGAAGTATCAAAGTCCGATTTATGGAACACCGTCGGAACATTATAAACAAATCCCAGACACACAGTGTCTCTAGACATTTTAGAGACTGTCACAACAGCGATCCCAGCCTCCTAGGAGTAGTAGCTATTGAACACATTGTGAAAACCAAGAGGGGTGGGGATCGGTATAAATTATTATGCAAACAAGAGCTCTATTGGATGTTTAGGCTCAATACGATACACCCCTCTGGCCTTAACGAACAGGTAGAACTGAATCCAGTTCTATGATCCCCTCAGCTCCCCTGTTCTTTTAGTTAAACACTTCAGTATGGTGCTATATCCATACCCAACAGTTTACGAGAAATAAACTTTTTGTCTAATCGAATATTCCTAATTGTTTATCAAAACAAGTATTATTATTATCACTTTCTGTATGTGTCACTATTTCTTTTTTATATTCAGTATATATGTATTTTACTTAGACATATGTGATTTTTCAAGTGTCTTATCATTAGGATAAATTTGTTCTTATATGTTCATTATTAGCATTTATCATTATTATTTTTGTAGATATTATTCCTCATTAAGAAATGTTTTTTTAGGTTCCCCCCTTCTCTACTGCCTTATTTATTCAATGGACTCATCACATTCACAATCAAGCACTTTACTATATACTATATATTTAATTATTAATTATATATACATGTTTTTTAATGCTCCTCTTTTGCTGTGGTGGTAGACAGTGCGGTGTGTGTTACCAGGTGACGCGCGCTGCGTTGTCCGCCACCATGGCAACCTTCACGCCCACTCGTCACCTTAGCAACGGCCGGAGAGCGGACCAATTCTTGCCGCTCCCACCCCTCAGATGTAAGCAAAACCCGACGGTCGCGTCACTTGGACGCGACCCCTATACTAGGTGACGTGTATTGTGTTATCTGCCACTATGGCAACTCCCACGCCCACTTGTCACCATAGCGACGGCCGGATAGCGGACCAATCCCTGCCGCTTCCACTCTTGATGTAAGTAAATCTCGACGGTCGCGTCATTCGGGCGCGACCCCCATGCCACACGTGAAGCCCAGTGACGCGCACAGTGGGGACGCCCACGTGTCCTCGCCACTCGGACTCCCGGCCGCAGACTAATGACGTGGATTTAAACTCACAGGTGTCAGTTCCTTAGTAAGTGCTGAAATCCACCTGCCCTTATTTATGCTGATTGACTGTATGCAATATATGGATAGGTCTTCGAGCCCCTTTTATATAGGATTAATGGGAGATCCTTCTGCACTTTACTCCAGGTCTTTTTATTATCCCTTTTTCCCTTCTGAATTATGGAAGATACGTGATTTGATTCCTTATAATTGATTAAACTATAGCTATACAAGAAACAAAGTGTATTATATCCATCATTTATTATGTGTTATTTATTCAACAATTTAAATTGTTTGTCTGTTATTTTGGTCACATAATGAGAGTATTTGGTCACTGTCAATCACATATGCAAATGAGCAACCATTTTGCAAAGGGTATAAAAACCCTGGATAGCAGCACCTCTATTACCTTGAAAAAGTTGCGTGATCGCAACGAAACGCGTTGGCGATTGGTGCTGTGTGTATCTACCATCTACAATCCTTTCCTGAAGACTCTCCACCTGGACCAGGTCCCTACTACTGGCTCATTTTGTGGACCCGTTCTGAAGATCCTCCATCACCCACAGCTTAACAAGGGACAAGCCGCTGCGGATGCCTATCCGCTTAACACCTTGGACAATCGCTGGTGGTAACTATAATACCTGATGGAATATTAACGGGATACCTTGAGCATATCTATTAAGGGACTGCTTTATTGGAACAGGTGTGAATTGTCTATGCATTCTTATCAGGACTGGGAGAGACATAACGATTGGACACTTCACTGTGTCCTCCAGCATTTAGTACTCATTTTCTACAGTGTTACCAATTTTTAATCGATTTTAAGTTCATTTTATCTTAATAAATGTGTATTTTCATGTGACCATTTGCTCTCATATTTGACCATTTTAGCGCTTTAACCCTTTCCTACCTACTCCTGAGGGTTAATGGTTCGTAATCCCAGCTGACAGGACACTGAGCTCCTGAGGTGCTGATCATACATCGATAGTATGTGTGTCTACGCCAGCAGCTAGCCGCCACCCTCTAACAGATGCTGAAGATCGCGGTGCGGTGAGTGTTACACCGGGGTCCCGGTTAGCGGGTCGCCGGTGTGGTTTTGGCATCAAGTCACGTGGCGGTCACAGACCACGAGCTGCGGTGCCCGCCACAGACTAGACTGGCTCAGGGCTCATGCCCGCAGTGCTCACCTGTCCATTAGGGCTTGTGTGTACTGAGAGATATATCTGTGTTTGTATAACATGGCCAGTATAAAACAGCAGGGACCGCACGTCATTGCAAGGGGCGGGGCTTCCCGGAGCGGGACCAGTGGCGGGAAGGCGCCATTTCCTGCTGCTGATGATCATCAAGGCTTCATGCACGCTGCTCCTGCAGGGACCCAGGCTGTTACAGACTCTGTACTGGTACCAGGGGGTCATAGCAGGGGGGAGCACACCAGCGGCAGCAAGGGTTGCCACCTCATGCATCATCGATTCCTGGAGATCTCCCCCCCCCCCCCCCCCTCCGCTCGGCACCAAGCAATGTTCATGTAAGTAAAATGGTGTACCATATTAATAAAATATTTGATGTACAATGTAAATGAAGCAGTGTCTATATAAACAGGAATATAATAGTCACCACTTGGATAAATTACAGCATTTGGTGCAGTATAACTAGATTGTGTGAGAGAGGGAAGAACATGGAAGTGTAAGTGTTACACACAACCTAATCACTGTCACACTTCACCAGGTTACACAAACGCACTACTACAAGGTGTCTGCTAGTGATTACAAAATCTCCATATATCTATATATAACTTCAGCCTCTATGTGTTTCATGCTTCATTATATTATAGATATATGTGTGACACGCCTGTCAGCTCTAGCTGCTCTTCTCACATGAGCCACGCCGGCGTTACTTCACCGCCACAGCCCGGGGAAACGCTGAGGAAGAGCTGCCGATGGCACCGTCACGGCAGCTTCATCTCAGTCTGCGGTTCGCAGGCACAGCCCGGGGAAACGCTGAGGAAGAGCCGACAATGGCACCCTCACGGCAGCTTCAGCTCAGTCTGGGCTGAACACAGTCTCACGAGATTTTATGCCATCATCTCGCGAGACAGTCACTGTAGTCAGAGCCGGCCCTAACCAATATGATGCCCTAGGCAAGATTTTGGCTGGTGCCCCCTAGCACCACCGCTGGTTTCGCCTCCGACCTTGCACCTCTTTCCCAGCACCATCACCCCTCACCCATAGCAGTCCTTATTTTGGTGTTTGTACCCCCTATATTTTAAATAGGAACAGTTCGCACATTTGGTGCTCAGCCCAAAAAGGGGTGTGTTTTTGCTGGCAAGGGGCATGGCCACACAATAGTAACCCCAATTCCAATTACGCCACACAAAACTGCAACTTTATTCACATTTGATCATGCTATAGTGTCCATAATTCATATTACATCCCACAGTAGTATCACTTTACCTTATAAACGTTACTCCTCACAGTAGAGCCCCTTATTCACATTACATCACACTGAATTGCTCCTTATTCACATTACACCACACCCTATTGCTCTTTAGTCACATTAGACGACACAGTAGTGCCCTTTCTATACGCAACACCACATAGTAGAGCACCTTATACACATAATGCCACACATTAGTAATACATTTATACACATAATTCCACACAGTAATGCCCCTTACACATATGAGACACATTATTAATGTCCTTATAAATATAATGCACCTTACACATTATGACAACCTTTATTAATGCCCTTTTACACATAGTGCCCCCTACACATTTGCTGCACATTAGTGCCCTATACACATAATGACACACATAATGTCCCTTACACATATGCCGTACATTATTAATGCCCTTATACACATAATGACACACATAGTGCCCCCTACACATTTGCTGCACATTATTAGTGCCCCTATACACATAATGACACACATACAGTAGTACCCTGTTACACATATGCCGCACATTCTAAATGCCCTTATACACATAATGACACACATAGTGCCCCTTACACATATGTTGCACATTATTAATGCATTTTTACATGACACACATAATGCTCCTTACACATATTCCGAACACTACTGCACAACCAACCCACTCACATGCACACAACACTGCCACTAACACTGTGACCTCTGCCTCTGCCTGGATACAGATGTGTCCTCATAAATCTTGCCTCAATGCTAACGTTTGGCACCTTTTTCTAATGAAAATGCATCTTATTTGCATTGCTATGTGGCTAGGATGCACAAGCAGCTTCTGCTGATTAAAATGATATGCAGCATGCCTATATACTGTGTGAGACTGTGGCTGTATCTGCATATGAAATGCTTCACACAGAATATAGGCATGCCGCATATCATTTTAATCAGCAGAAGCTGCTGATGCCCCTGGGCATATCAAATGCCCTAGGCAATTGCCTAGTTTGCCTATGCCTATGGCCGGCTCTGACTGTAGTTCACTGAGTTCCTCGGCTACCAAGGAGCAGTGCTGGTGCTCCCAGGGTCCCCTTATTCCTGGGGAATCCAAAAATCCAGGTGAAGGGAAAAACCTCCTGGAGGGTTGCCACCAAACCTGGAGAATCCAGGAAATCAGGGAGAGGTGGCAACCCTAGCAGTAGCGCCGCTGCACTTTTATCAGGATATACACATAAATCTCACACTGTGCTGCTGTGTTCTGTGTGCTGGTCTCCGTTCCTCAGTGTCACTCCAGGGCTCTCTAGGGTCTGTGTGGAGGTGTTGGTCAGTGAGCTGCGCTGTGCTACAGTTGTGTGGGGATGTCTGTGGACATGGTTATGTGTGCTGCTTGTAACTCTACCCCTTCATCAGCGGGGTCCCTCATGTGTGAACAGTGCTCCCTGTCTGCTCAGGGACACAGTTCACAGGCACCTGACTGGATAGATAGTTTTAAAAGCATGATTTACAATGTAAATTCAGAATTAGCTGCAGCAAAAAAGGAGAGACAGGTGGTAAAACAGTCTATTGATTGTATGGCTAAAGCAGCAGATACCAGAAAGGCTTCTCAGCCCCCTCTGGTGGATTCACATAAACGCTCACTGCCACAGGTGCTCCAGTCTGATGCTGATTCTGATCAGCCTGACGTGGATGATGATGATATGGATAAGGACAGCTCTCTGTCCCCTTGGGCGGAGGCCCTCATTTTTGCTGTAAGAGAGGTTCTTCACATACGGATCAGGAAACAGAACCAGATGAGTTGTACTTTAACGTTAGACTGAAGTCACTTTTCCTGTGTCTAAAGAGTTAAACTCCCTGGACAGGGATGCATGGGTAAACCCTGATAAAAATGTTTTTAAATTCCTCAGAGGTTTTTACTACTTTTACTCTCCAAGTTGAGGACAAGAAGGTATGGGAAAACCCCCCCATAAGTCGATACGTCTGTATCCAGACTGACTAAGAAATTGGTACTGCCAGTGCCAGGGGCTATATCCCTAAAAGAGCCGGCTAACCGTGAAATGGAGACCACTCTCAAGGCAATATATACGGCAGCAGTCATAGCACAGCGCCCCACGATTGTTTGTAGGTGGACTTCCAGGGTGGTAGTCAAGTGGTCTGATACTGTTATTGATGGCTTAGACTCTCTACCCCGTGAGGAGGTCATGGGCCTAATTCAGATCTGTTCGCTCACTAACATTTTTCACTGCACAGCGATCAGGTAACTACTGCGCATGCATATGCACCGCAATGCGCAGGCGCGCCATGCGGTTACAAAGCGGATCATTGTTGTGCACTGGTTCTAGCGAAGAAACCATTCGCACAGCGTATCGCAAGGAGATTGACAGGAAGAGGACGTTTGTGGGTGGCAACTGACCGCTTTCTGGGAGTGGTTGGAAAAACGCAGGCGTGTCAAAGCGTTTGAGGTCGCTGGATGACTAAGCAAAGCGACCCAAGAGGGCGGCACAAACACCTGGCCCATCTAGGAGTGGCACTGCAGTGTCAGACAGGATGGCACTTAAAAAAATTGGCCCCAAACAGCACATGATGCAAAGAAAAGAGAAAAAGAGGTGCATTGTGGTCGCTGGACCGCTAAGCTAAGCGACACAAACACCTCAATATCACAGGAATTATTCGTTCTAATCAATGGTATTATTGGTCCAAATCACTGGAAGAAAATGACAAAATCACTGGAATTATTCGTTTTAATCAATGGTATTATTGGTCCAAATCACTGGAAGAAAATGACAAAATCACTGGAATTATTCGTTCTAATCAGTGGTATTATTGGTCCAAATCACTGGAAGAAAATGACAAAATCACTGGAATTATTCGTTCTAATCAGTGGTATTATTGGTCCAAATCACTGGAAGAAAATGACAAAATCACCGGAATTATTCGTAAACATTTGTAGAAAGTCGCTGCTTTCTGATTACAGAAATGCTCAGATATTCCTGCGAATCCACAATCCCTTCCCAGAGGAAAAAGAAATTGAGAAACCGTTGTTTGAGAACGTTTGTTCTCTTTCCCTTACAAAGGAACAAACCACTTTCCAAGAAGATTGATGTTTTTGGGATTATGGAGACATAATGTTTTTGAATATAAATCCTAAAGCAGGTGGTGTATTAGAGCAAAAGAGTGCAAGAGACCAGCCATGCAGTTTCTGAAATATTATGACAAAATGTTACTGTATTTCATAAGCACTCATTCCTAACTCTGCTAAGTACTGTTTGGTATACTGTATCTGGCTTCCATGAGGTAGTTGTCCATTATTTCAGCTTCCATTGACCTTTTTGAAAGCAGTAGAAGTTATCGATTCTTTTTTTTTATTTTTATTTTCCCCTACTTTTAATTTTCTCCTGCATAGCCCAGTAAAATGTTGCAATGTTAAGTATTGACTTGTGCCTTCTGAGGGTCCACTTCTTCACCAAACCCAGCCAGATCTCATCCTAACCCTCTGTTCCACGTTCTCTGTGTACCCCATGTCTGTCTACCCCTCCCCTTTAGATTGTAAGCTCTCACGAGCAGGGCCCTCTTCCCTCATGTGCTTATCCTTTGTCTTACTTTAATAATCTTCAACTGTACCACATCCAGCAGTCTTCTGCCACCTGATACTTATTCCAGTGTCATCTGCTGATGTAACTATGTGTATTTACCCTGTACTTGTCCTATACTGTCATCAACTGTAAGTCGCTGTTTTCCTGTTTGATTATTTATGTACTCTGTAATTGGGCGCTGCGGAATCCTTGTGGCACCATATAAATAAAGGATAATAATAATAATAATAATAATATAGGGTGTATAATCCCCAGGTGTATCTCACACATCACACAGTACAGTATATAGGGTGTATAAGGAGAGAGAATTGACTGCATAGGAAAGGAAAGAGTTAAACATCCTGTGAGGGGGTGGACCTAGCTGTGAGGAAAGTACAGCCTTTGGAAAAAGGGGAGGGTTAATATATATAGGGAATGCTAGGCCCAGCCTGGTCTCTCTTGCTGCTGAATTGCCTTTGCCTGGGTGAGTGCTGCATAGCAGAGTCTCCCCTCTAATTTGGCCTGTGTACTGTTCCTTAGTGATTTATTACATACAGAGTAGCCCAGCGAACAAGCAATTGAGCTACAGTGAGAAGGGTTATCAGTTTGAGGCCAGCCAGGAACACATTTGAACTGTGTACTGGGGATAGAGGCGGATATATGCAATACAGAAAGAGGACTACTCCTGATTGGCGCTTGTCAGATAACACCCACATAAAACATTATGATTGAGCCATGATTGGTAGAAAATAAGGCATGTGTCTAGTGTTATGTAAAAACAATCTCTGTTTTAATTTAAACAAACACTTAAAATCAAAGCACATATAAAATGGAAGTAGATAACACAGAGAATCCTACCAAGATGGTGGCCGGAGCCGCAGGTGTTATATGCAAGGTATACCCGGGAAAGATACCCTGCATAAGGCTCCGGAAGGCGAGATTTTCCCTGTGGTATAAACGGAGTCTAAAAAACGTCCTTGGAAGTCCAGAGCACTGGTAGGCAGACACCAACGTGTTTCGGGACATCAAAGTCCTTGAAGGTACCTTGAAAAAGGGACTTTGATTCCGGCTGTCATCAGGGCGGTTGGCGGTATCGCGTTGTCCATGTTTGAGTCGCTGCTGTTCAGTTTGGAGTTCTCAATGGCTTATCACGGTGCCTTTCGGGTTTCGGAGCTGGTAGCGCCTTCTAAGCGAGCAGATTCGCGCATGCTTGTCGGGGACGTGGTGGTGGGTGAGAGGTCCTTGCTGTGCAGATTGCGTCGCTCTAAGACGGACCAAGTAGGTAGAGGTCGATGGTTCACCTTGGTTCCGGCACTTGAGGAGAGCATCTGCCCAGTGAGGTTGGCAGTTCGATATGCGGCAGTACGGCCCGATGGTCGGGGGTCATGGTTGCTGCATTATGACGGTCTGCCAGTGACGAAATATCAGTTTCGTTGGATGCTGGGTCGCTGTCTGGCGAGCTTGGGCCTTCCACCCGCTGCTTTCGGGATGCATTCCTTCCGCATCGGGGCTGCGACGTCGGCTGCATCGGCAGGGTTTTCCGTCGCTGAAATCCAGGCGGTGGGGCGATGGAAGTCGTCAAGTTACAGACTATATATTCGCCCCGTTGCGGGAAATGTTTGCTTGCATAAAATTTTTGTTTAGTTAATTGTTATAAGTCAGGTTGTACAGTTCAGTACGTTATTGTGTTGTGCGTTTGTTTGTCTCACCGTTTTTTATCCTACTCAGGGATTAGCCACTCGCCACTGCTGGCAGCGGGGGTCTGGAGTTCTTTTGCGATTTTTTGCCTGACTTGACGGACTGAATTCTAATCCACAATTCGGCTGATCAGTTCTAATCAAAGTCCCTCAGCAGGTTTTTACGCTTTCACCTCCAGCTGAGTTCTTACATGTTTTTTCCCATTTTATACCCCCCCCCCCCAACCCCCCCTCCCCTTTAATTTCTTATTTTAATTTGATCCTCCCAATTGTGTGTTTATGTTCTGCTTCAAATTGGCTGGAAGCTTGTGCAGATCGGCTAGGCCGTGACTTCTGCAATAACGAAAACTCAATTTTTTCTTTTGGCAGATCCTTCAGGTTAATGCGTTTAATAACACTGCTATAGATAATTAGTAACCGATTTTACCCCCCTTTCCTTCTCTTCAGGTTGGTTTGACGATGACTTGGCTACCTGGGTGGTTGGCCACTCTTACGTGTATTGGGCAGCCAGGTTTTTGGCCTCAAAGGGGGCACAGATGTTTCCTAGGGCTCATGGAGTTCGTTGGCTTGGTTGGCGGGGGATGATGTGGAAAGATCTGAAGAGTAGATTGGTCAGTCAGGCCAGCGAGCATGGAGTCCCTAGGGTGCTGGTTGTCCATCTAGGTGGCAACGACCTGGGGAAGAGGACATCTTTGGAGCTGCGGTGGGCCATGATAAAGGATCTGGCCAGTGTGGCCGCAGCATGGACCAATTGTGTCTTGGTGTTCTCTTTGATGGTGCCAAGGTTGAGTTGGCGAGGTGTGGCGGATGGTCGCCTGATTGATGAAGCCAGGCAAAAGGTGAATGGGGCGGTGGCGAAGTGGGTGTTGTCCCACGGAGGCAAAGTGGTTCGCCACCCTAGGATTCGGTTCCGAGACCGTCACCTTTTTCGGCCTGATGGTGTGCATCTATCCAAAGAGGGGATGATGCTTTTTAGGGTAAGGTTATGGTGGCGGTGCGAAGACTCTGGGGAGGAGTCTTTCGCTGTTGGCGGAAAAGAACGGCAGGTTGTAGTTTGTATTGTTAGCTGTAGTGATTTACAGTTTGGTGTGGTTTAGGTGCACTCACCTCCATCGACTTTTAGGGCCGCTCGACCACCCTTCCGGGGGCAGCGGCAGGCACCCATCAGGGTGGGTAGTCACTGTGGGGGTTGAGTTGGGCACCTGTTACCGATTTTATAGTTTGTATTTAAATTAGGGTAGTTTTGAATTTTAACGTTTTTAAGGTTAGCGTCAGTTCAATAGAGCCGTTCTTTTTTCTGCCACCATATGCCGGCTGAATCGGCATGTTAACAAAATTTTCAATTACAGGTTTGCTAATGGTTAGGGTACAATAAATAGCTAGCAATTTTTCTGCCAAATTCAAGTCTCCGTGTCATTATTTCTTGGTATTAGAGGTAATGAATGCTTTACTTTGAATGAAGGGGTCCACCGAGTATCATTAGAATGTTTATCCCCAGGTGTATTTCACATAGTGATGAGCGGGTTCGGTTTCTCGGAAACCGAACCCCCCCGAACTTCAGCCTTTTTACACGGGTCCGAGCCGTACTCGGATTCTCCCGTGTGGCTCTGGTAAACCGAGCGCGCCCGAACGTCATCATCCCGCTGTCGGATTCTCGCGAGATTCGGATTCTATATAAGCAGCCGCGCGTCGCCGCCATTTTCACACGTGCATTGAGATTGATAGGGAGAGGACGTGGCTGGCATCCTCTCCGTTTAGTTATAGAGCCTTAGAGTTAGTTGATCTGATTGATTGCTACTGCTTAGCTTATTGTGGGGAGGATTGGGGAGCAGCTGTTAGGAGGAGTACAGTGCAGAGTTTTGCTAGTTTTTTTTTATCCGTTCTCTGCCTGAAAAAAACGCTCCATACCATATCTGTGCTCAGCCTTAGTGTGCTGCATGATATATCTGACTGTGCTGAGTGCTCACACTGCTTAATTGTGGGGGAGACTGGGGAGCAGCTATAGCAGGAGTACACTGCAGAGTTTTGCTCACAGTGACTACCAGTGTACGTTTGTCTGCCTGAAAAACACTCCTGTGGTGTCTTTTTTTCTTTATACTAGTATAAACGCAGTCTGCTGACAGTGTCCACCAGGTCCATTATACTGTATATAGCAGTACGGTAGGCCACTGCTGTACCTACCTCTGTGTCGTCACTCGTCAACATACATAAAGTATACTAGTAGTATATCCATCCATCTACATTGTATACCTGTGGTGTCTTTTTTTCTTTATACTATAAACGCAGTCTGCTGACAGTGTCCACCAGGTCCATTATACTGTATATAGCAGTACGGTAGGCCACTGCTGTACCTACCTCTGTGTCGTCACTCGTCGTCATACATAAAGTACACTAGTAGTATATCCATCCATCTACATTGTATACCTGTGGTGTCTTTTTTTCTTTATACTATAAACGCAGTCTGCTGACAGTGTCCACCAGGTCCATTATACTGTATATAGCAGTACGGTAGGCCACTGCTGTACCTACCTCTGTGTCGTCACTCGTCGTCATACATAAAGTATACTAGTAGTATATCCATCCATCTACATTGTATACCCGTGGTGTCTTTTTTCTTTATACTATAAACGCAGTCTGCTGACAGTGTCCACCAGGTCCATTATACTGTATATAGCAGTACGGTAGGCTACTGCTGTACCTACCCCTGTGTCGTCACTCGTCGTCCATAAGTATACTATCCATCCATCTACATTGTATACCTGTGGTGTCTTTTTTTTTTTTATACTATAAACGCAGTCTGCTGACAGTGTCCACCAGGTCCATTATACTGTATATAGCAGTACGGTAGGCCACTGCTGTACCTACCTCTGTGTCGTCACTCGTCGTCATACATAAAGTATACTAGTAGTATATCCATCCATCTACATTGTATACCTGTGGTGTCTTTTTTTCTTTATACTATAAACGCAGTCTGCTGACAGTGTCCGCCAGGTCCATTATACTGTATATAGCAGTACGGTAGGCCACTGCTGTACCTACCTCTGTGTCGTCACTCGTCGTCATACATAAAGTATACTAGTAGTATATCCATCCATCTACATTGTATACCTGTGGTGTCTTTTTTTCTTTATACTATAAACGCAGTCTGCTGACAGTGTCCACCAGGTCCATTATACTGTATATAGCAGTACGGTAGGCCACTGCTGTACCTACCTCTGTGTCGTCACTCGTCGTCATACATAAAGTATACTAGTAGTATATCCATCCATCTACATTGTATACCTGTGGTGTCTTTTAGTTGTGCGCATTAAATATGGAGAACAAAAATGTGGAGGTTAAAAAAATAGGGAAAGATCAAGATCCACTTCCACCTCGTGCTGAAGCTGCTGCCACTAGTCATGGCCGAGACGATGAAATGCCATCAAAGTCGTCTGCCAAGGCCGATGCCCAATGTCATAGTACAGAGCATGTAAAATCCAAAACACAAAAGATCAGTAAAAAAATGACCCAAAAATCAAAATTAAAAGCGTCTGAGGAGAAGCGTAAACTTGCCAATATGCCATTTACGACACGGAGTGGCAAGGAACGGCTGAGGCCCTGGCCTATGTTCATGGCTAGTGGTTCAGCTTCACATGAGGATGGAAGCACTCAGCCTCTCGCTAGAAAAATGAAAAGACTTAAGCTGGCAAAAGCACAGCAAAGAACTGTGCATTCTTCGAAATCACAAATCCCCAAGGAGAGTCCAATTGTGTCGGTTGCGATGCCTGACCTTCCCAACACTGGACGGGAAGAGCTTGCGCCTTCCACCATTTGCACGCTCCCTGCAAGTGCTGGAAGGAGCACCCGCAGTCCAGTTCCTGATAGTCAAATTGAAGATGTCAGTGTTGAAGTACACCAGGATGAGGAGGATATGGGTGTTGCTGGCGCTGGGGAGGAAATTGACAAGGAGGATTCTGATGGTGAGGTGGTTTGTTTAAGTCAGGCACCCGGGGAGACACCTGTTGTCCGTGGGAGGAATATGGCCATTGACATGCCTGGTCAAAATACAAAAAAAATCAGCTCTTCGGTGTGGAATTATTTCAACAGAAATGCGGACAACAGGTGTCAAGCCGTGTGTTGCCTTTGTCAAGCTGTAATAAGTAGGGGTAAGGACGTTAACCACCTCGGAACATCCTCCCTTATACGTCACCTGCAGCGCATTCATCATAAGTCAGTGACAAGTTCAAAAACTTTGGGCGACAGCGGAAGCAGTCCACTGACCAGTAAATCCCTTCCTCTTGTAACCAAGCTCACGCAAACCACACCACCAACTCCCTCAGTGTCAATTTCCTCCTTACCCAGGAAAGCCAATAGTCCTGCAGGCCATGTCACTGGCAAGTCTGACGAGTCCTCTCCTGCCTGGGATTCCTCCGATGCATCCTTGAGTGTAACGCCTACTGCTGCTGGCGCTGCTGTTGTTGCTGCTGGGAGTCGATGGTCATCCCAGAGGGGAAGTCGGAAGACCACTTGTACTACTTCCAGTAAGCAATTGACTGTCCAACATTCCTTTGCGAGGAAGATGAAATATCACAGCAGTCATCCTGCTGCAAAGCGGATAACTGAGGCCTTGGCAGCCTGGGCGGTGAGAAACGTGGTTCCGGTATCCATCGTTACTTCAGAGCCAACTATAGACTTGATTGAGGTACTGTGTCCCCGGTACCAAATACCATCTAGGTTCCATTTCTCTAGGCAGGCGATACCGAGAATGTACACAGATGTCAGAAAAAGAGTCACCAGTGTCCTAAAAAATGCAGTTGTACCCAATGTCCACTTAACCACGGACATGTGGACAAGTGGAGCAGGGCAGACTCAGGACTACATGACTGTGACAGCCCACTGGGTAGATGTATTGCCTCCCGCTGCAAGAACAGCAGCGGCGGCACCAGTAGCAGCATCTCGCAAACGCCAACTCGTTCCTAGGCAGGCTACGCTTTGTATCACCGCTTTCCAGAATACGCACACAGCTGAAAACCTCTTACGGCAACTGAGGAAGATCATCGCAGAATGGCTTACCCCAATTGGACTCTCCTGGGGATTTGTGGCATCGGACAACGCCAGCAATATTGTGCGTGCATTACATCTGGGCAAATTCCAGCACGTCCCATGTTTTGCACATACCTTGAATTTGGTGGTGCAGAATTATTTAAAAAACGACAGGGGCGTGCAAGAGATGCTGTCGGTGGCCAGAAGAATTGCGGGCCACTTTCGGCGTACAGGCACCGCGTACAGAAGACTGGAGCACCACCAAAAACACCTGAACCTGCCCTGCCATCATCTGAAGCAAGAGGTGGTAACGAGGTGGAATTCAACCCTCTATATGCTTCAGAGGATGGAGGAGCAGCAAAAGGCCATTCAAGCCTATACATCTGCCCACGATATAGGCAAAGGAGGTGGAATGCACCTGTCTCAAGCGCAGTGGAGAATGATTTCAACGTTGTGCAAGGTTCTGCAACCTTTTGAACTTGCCACACGTGAAGTCAGTTCAGACACTGCCAGCCTGAGTCAGGTCATTCCCCTCATCAGGCTTTTGCAGAAGAAGCTGGAGGCATTGAAGGAGGAGCTAAAACAGAGCGATTCCGCTAGGCATGTGGGACTTGTGGATGGAGCCCTTCATTTGCTTAACCAGGATTCACGGGTGGTCAATCTGTTGAAATCAGAGCAGTACATTTTGGCCACCGTGCTCGATCCTAGATTTAAAACCTACGTTGTATCTCTCTTTCCGGCAGACACAAGTCTGCAGAGGTTCAAAGACCTGCTGGTGAGAAAATTGTCAAGTCAAGCGGAACGTGACCCGTCAACAGCTCCTCCTTCTCATTCTCCTGCAACTGGGGGTGCGAGGAAAAGGCTAAGAATTCCGAGCCCACCCACTGGCGGTGATGCAGGGCAGTCTGGAGCGAGTGCTGACATCTGGTCCGGACTGAAGGACCTGCCAACGATTACTGACATGTCGTCTACTGTCACTGCATATGATTCTGTCACCATTGAAAGAATGGTGGAGGATTATATGAGTGACCGCATCCAAGTAGGCACGTCAGACAGTCCGTACGTATACTGGCAGGAAAAAGAGGCAATTTGGAGGCCCTTGCACAAACTGGCTTTATTCTACCTAAGTTGCCCTACCTCCAGTGTGTACTCCGAAAGAGTGTTTAGTGCCGCCGCTCACCTTGTCAGCAATCGGCGTACGAGGTTACTTCCAGAAAATGTGGAGAAGATGATGTTCATTAAAATGAATTATAATCAATTCCTCCGTGGAGACATTCACCAGCAGCAATTGCCTCCAGAAAGTACACGGGAACCTGAGATGGTGGATTCCAGTGGGGACGAATTAATAATCTGTGAGGAGGGGGATGTACACAGTGAAAGGGGTGATGAATCGGACGATGATGATGAGGTGGACATCTTGCCTCCGTAGAGCCAGTTTGTGCAAGGAGAGATTGATTGCTTCTTTTTTGGTGGGGACCCAAACCAACCAGTCATTTCAGTCACAGTCGTGTGGCAGACCCTGTCGCTGAAATGATGGGTTCGTTAAAGTGTGCATGTCCTGTTTATACAACATAAGGGTGGGTGGGAGGGCCCAAGGACAATTCCATCTTGCACCTCTTTTTTCTTTCATTTTTCTTTGCGTCATGTGCTGTTTGGGGAGTATTTTTTTGAAGGGCCATCCTGCGTGACACTGCAGTGCCACTCCTAGATGAGCCAGGTGTTTGTGTCGGCCACTAGGGTCGCTTAGCTTAGTCACACAGCTACCTCATTGCGCCTCTTTTTTTCTTTGCGTCATGTGCTGTTTGGGGAGTATTTTTTTGAAGGGCCATCCTGTGTGACACTGCAGTGCCACTCCTAGATGGGCCAGGTGTTTGTGTCGGCCACTTGGGTCGCTTATCTTAGTCACACAGCTACCTCATTGCGCCTCTTTTTTTCTTTGCGTCATGTGCTGTTTGGGGAGTATTTTTTTGAAGGGCCATCCTGCGTGACACTGCAGTGCCACTCCTAGATGGGCCAGGTGTTTGTGTCGGCCACTTGGGTCGCTTATCTTAGTCACACAGCTACCTCATTGCGCCTCTTTTTTTCTTTGCGTCATGTGCTGTTTGGGGAGTATTTTTTTGAAGGGCCATCCTGCGTGACACTGCAGTGCCACTCCTAGATGGGCCAGGTGTTTGTGTCGGCCACTAGGGTTGCTTAGCTTAGTCACACAGCTACCTCATTGCGCCTCTTTTTTTCTTTGCGTCATGTGCTGTTTGGGGAGTATTTTTTTGAAGGGCCATCCTGCGTGACACTGCAGTGCCACTCCTAGATGGGCCAGGTGTTTGTGTCAGCCACTTGGGTCGCTTATCTTAGTCACACAGCTACCTCATTGCGCCTCTTTTTTTCTTTGCGTCACGTGCTGTTTGGGGAGTATTTTTTTTAAGGGCCATCCTGCGTGACACTGCAGTGCCACTCCTAGATGGGCCAGGTGTTTGTGTCGGCCACTTGGGTCGCTTAGCTTAGTCATCCAGCGACCTCGGTGCAAATTTTAGGACTAAAAATAATATTGTGAGGTGTGAGGTGTTCAGAATAGACTGAAAATGAGTGGAAATTATGGTTATTGAGGTTAATAATACTATGGGATCAAAATGACCCCCAAATTCTATGATTTAAGCTGTTTTTTAGGGTTTTTTGCAACAAACACCCGAATCCAAAACACACCCGAATCCAACAAAAAAATTTCGGTGAGGTTTTGCCAAAACGCGTTCGAACCCAAAACACGGCCGCGGAACCGAACCCAAAACCAAAACACAAATTGCCGGTGCACATCACTAATTTCACACATTGCTCAGTACAGATTACAGGATGTATAATCACCAGGTGTATAACACAAGTCGCACAGTACAGTATACATACTGGTCACAACAATGCAGCAGATATTGAGCACTGATCAGGATACTAGAAGCAGTGCCGTTTCTAGCGGCGGGCGAGCCGTGCAACCGCATGGGGCGCCCGCCGCGGCACTTTGTGACTCCTTATCTCCTCTCCTCCCTCTTCCCGAGCGCTCCTGCTCGGGGGGCGGAATGACGCGTTTGTGTCGTGACATCACGACGCAAACGCGTCATTCCGCGAAGCCCCACCCCCCGAGCAGGAGCGCTCGGGGAGAGGGAAGAGAGGAGATAAGCCTGGAAGGAGGAGGCAGCCGGCGCGAGAGACATGAGTCGGCGGTACCCGAAGAGCGGGAAGATGTAAGTATTATCTCTATCTCTCTCTCCCCCTTCCTCCCCCCCCCACATGACACCTGCCTGCCGCACTGTGTAAAATGGGGATACCTGCCTGCCACACTGTAAAATGGGGATACCTGTCTGCCACACTGTGTAAAATGGGGATACCTGCCTGCCGCACTGTGTAAAATGGGGATACCTGCCTGCCGCACTGTGTAAAATGGGGACACCTGCCTGCCGCACTGTGTAAAATGGGGATACCTGCCTGCCGCACTGTGTAAAATGGGGATACCTGCCTGCCGCACTGTGTAAAATGGGGATACATGCCTGCCGCACTGTGTAAAATGGGGATACCTGCCTGCCGCACTGTGTAAAATGGGGATACCTGCCTGCCGCACTGTGTAAAATGGGGATACCTGCCTGCCGCACTGTGTAAAATGGGGATACCTGCCTGCCGCACTGTGTAAAATGGGGATACCTGCCTGCCGCACTGTGTAAAATGGGGATACCTGCCTGCCGCACTGTGTAAAATGGGGACACCTGCCTGCCGCACTGTGTAAAATGGGGGGCACCTGCCAGCGTACTGTGTAAAATGGGGATACCTGCCTGCGTACTGTGTAAAATGGGGGCACCTGCCTGCCGCACTGTGTAAAATGGGAACACCTGCCTGCCGCACTGTGTAAAATGGGGGCACCTGCCTGCGTACTGTGTAAAATGGGGATACCTGCCTGCCGCACTGTGTAAAATGGGGATACCTGCCTGCCGCACTGTGTAAAATGGAGATACCTGCCTGCCGCACTGTGTAAAATGGGGGCACCTGCCTGCGTACTGTGTAAAATGGGGATATCTGCCTACCGTACTGTGTAAAATGGGGATATCTGCCTGCCGTACTGTGTAAAATGGGGATACCTGCCTACCGCACTGTGTAAAATGGGGATACCTGCCTGCCGCACTGTGTAAAATGGGGATACCTGCCTTCCGCACTGTGTAAAATGGGAATACCTGCCTGCCGCACTGTGTAAAATGGGGATACCTGCCTGCCGTACTGTGTAAAATGGGGATACCTGCCTCCCGCACTGTGTAAAATGGGGGCACGTGCCTGCCGCGCTGTGTAAAATGGGGATACCTGCCTGCCGCACTGTGTAAAATGGGGACACCTTCCTGCCGCACTGTGTAAAATGGGGGCACCTGCCTGCGTACTGTGTAAAATGGGGATATCTGCCTGCCGTACTGTGTAAAATAGGGATACCTGCCTGCCGCACTGTGTAAAATGGGGGCACGTGCCTGCCGCGCTGTGTAAAATGGGGACACCTGCCTGCCGCACTGTGTAAAATGGGGATACATGCCTGCCGCACTGTGTAAAATGGGGATACCTGCCTGCCGCACTGTGTAAAATGGGGATACCTGCCTGCCGCACTGTGTAAAATGGGGATACCTGCCTGCCGCACTGTGTAAAATGGGGACACCTGCCTGCCGCACTGTGTAAAATGGGGGCACCTGCCTGCGTACTGTGTAAAATGGGGATATCTGCCTGCCGTACTGTGTAAAATGGGGACACCTGCCTGCCGCACTGTGTAAAATGGGGGCACGTGCCTGCCGCGCTGTGTAAAATGGGGATACCTGCCTTCCGCACTGTGTAAAATGGGGATACCTGCCTGCCGCACTGTGTAAAATGGGGACACCTGCCTGCGTACTTTGTAAAATGGGGACACCTGCCTGCCGCACTTTGTAAAATGGGGACACCTGCCTGCCGCGCTGTGTAAAATGAGGACACCTGCCTGCCGCGCTGTGTAATATGGGGACACTTGCCTGCTGTAATGTGTAAAAAGGGGACTTTTTTATTTTTATTTTTTTTCCCCTGTGGTGGGTGTGATGATATCAGACGAGGCCACGCCTCTTTAATGAGACCACGCCCATTTTAATCAGGCCACACACCCTTGTCGGGAGCGCGCGCGCCGCTTTTTCTTTTTATGGCTATATGGGGGGGGCACGCAATTTTTTTTATAGCAATTGGGGGGCGGGGGGGTACGCATTTTGAAATCTCGCACTGGGAGCCAAATTGTCTAGAAACGGCCCTGACTAGAAGTGACACAGAGCTGCAAGATAGAGCAATGGCATACTGTACTGTACTATATACATACTTACCGATATTTTAAATCTCCTCTCCGGGAGATGACCGGAGAGGAGAAGCAGGTGGGTGGGGATGAGGGAGGAGCCAAGCTGATTACATCAGTAGGCACCGCCCACTCCCTAGTAAACGACTGTAACTGGATGAAATATGGCTAGGGGCGGGGCTAAAATGACGCAATTAGCATCTGATCGCGTCATTAGGCTCCGCCCCCACCGGGTCCGTGATTTTGCTGTGTTATTCTCCCTATTCTGCCCACTTCACTAGGGAGTGGGCAGAATGCGGGAGGGGTGCCCACTCTTCCGGGGGCTGCGGGGGACTACCCGAAAACCGGGTGTCTCCCGCAGAATCCGGGAGAGTAGGTAAGTATGACTATATATGTATACTGCTGGTCACCAAAATGCTGCACTGTCCTACTATATACTGCTCACAATAATGCAGCACAGATATGGAATGGATACTTGCAGTGACACAGAGCTGCAAGATACAGCAATGGCCTACTGTACACAACTATATACTGTTGGGTCACCAAAATGCTGCACTGTAATACTATATACTGCTCACAAAAATGCAGCACAGATATGGAATGGATACTTGCAGTGACACAGAGCTGCAAGATACAGCAATGGCCTACTGTACTGTACTACTATAATTATTATATACTGGTGGTCCCCAGTCCCCACAATAAAGCACACTGAGCACAATTATTTGCAGCACACTGAGCACAGATATGGAGCGTTTTCAGGAAGAGAACGTAGATATTTTCAGCACACTGAGCACAGATATTTGCAGCACACTGAGCACAGATTTTTTGCAGCACACTGAGCACAGATATTTGCAGCACACTGAGCACAGATTACGGAGCTTTTCAGGGAGAGAACACAGCCACGTCCTCTCCGTTCAATCTCCAATGCACGAGTGAAAATGGCGGCGACGCCCGGCTCTTTATATAGAATACGAATCTCGCGAGAATCCGACAGCGGGATGATGACGTTCGGGCGCTTTCGGGTTAACCGAGCAAGGCGGGAAGATCCGAGGCTGCCTCGGAACTGTGTAAAATGGGTGAAGTTCAGGGGGTTCGGATCTCGGAGAACCAAACCCGCTCATCTCTACTTTACAGGTGATGCTTTGTTTGGGGATAAATGAAATAAATGGATCTCCCAGGCAACAGCAGGTAAGTATACCTATCTGCCATCGGCTGCGCCACCTGCTAGACATTCTTACACCGGATCCTCCTTGCAGTCCTTTTGCGTGGCAAGATTCAGATGCAGGGGCCAGGGAGTCTCCACCACTCCGAGAGGATCTCGTGGTAAGTCCTGTAAACCTGCAGCTGCTGCCTCCCTGGACCAGACCACCGGATCTCCTGCCACTAAGCCTTCTGCGTGACGGTTGGCCCCAGCACCAAGGCGACTTTCAGGTGGGTGCTCGCCTTCATCACTTCGCCCACATGTGGGCGAAGTCCTGCCGGGATCCTTGGGTGAGGGACCTTATTTCCCAGGGATACTGGCTGGAATTTCAATCACTTTCTCCTCACAGATTTTTCAAATCGGGCTTGCCAGTTTTACCCGCAGCAAAAGTTACCTTGCAAGAGGCCATTCAAAAACTTTTGTGGACAGGGGTGGTGGTTCCAGTACCTTCGCCATTACGCAACAGGGGTTTTTACTCCAGTCTTTTTGTCATTCCAAAACCAGACGGTTCGATACGACCCATCTTGAATCTGAAATCTCTAAACCCGTATCTACGGTTGTTCAAATTCAAGATGGAATCCCTGTGGGAAGTGGTGTCCGGTCTGGAGGATGGGGTGTTCCTGGTATCACTGGATGTCAAGGATGCTTACCTACACATTCCCATGTGGCCCCCTCATCAGGCTTATCTCAGGTTCGCCATATTGGACGAACATTTCCAGTTTCAGGCTTTGCCCTTTGGACTGTCCACAGCTCTGAGGGTCTTCACCAAGGTCATGGCAGAGATGTTGCTGCAACTGCGCATGATGGGAGTCAACATAGTCCCCTACTTGGATGATCTACTGATAAAGGCTATGTCCAGGGAGCATCTTCTACACAGCATCGATCAGTCGACTCGCCTACTTACGGATCATGGGTGGATCCTAAATTTTCAGAAATCTCACCTGGAACCGACCCAACATCTTCAGTTCCTGGGAATGGTTCTGGATACAGTGTCTCAAAAAGTGTTTCTTCCAATGGACAATGCCTTGGCTATCCAGGTTATATCCGCTCAGTGCTCCATCCTCACAAGATATCCATACATCTTTACATCCGATTGCTGGGCAAGATGGTGGCTGCTTATGAGGCAATCCAATACGGCAGATTTAATGCCCGGCCATTTCAGCTGGATCTGCTGGACAAGTGGTCGGGGTCTCACCTTCACATGCATCACGTAGTGACCTTATCTCTGAAATCCCGGATTTCTCTATTATGGAGTCTTAAAGTTCCTCAACTGGTAGAAGGCAGGAATTTAAATTTCCACTCGTGGGTTCTACTAACGACGCATGCCAGCCTCCGGGGTTGGGGGGCTGTGACCCAGGGGCCCAGTTCCAGGGAATATGGTTGAGTCAGGAATCTGCTCTGACGATAAACATCCTGGAACTCAGGGCAATTTACAATGCTCCTCTGCAAGCTTCCCATCTCCTGAGGGATCGGGCAATCCAGGTCCAATTGGATAATGCCACGGCGGTGGCATACATAAACCAACAAGGGGAAACAAAAAGCAGAGCA
Source organism: Pseudophryne corroboree (assembly GCF_028390025.1). NCBI lineage: Eukaryota > Metazoa > Chordata > Amphibia > Anura > Myobatrachidae > Pseudophryne > Pseudophryne corroboree. The sequence goes on from NC_086448.1 coordinate 7,465,141, forward strand.
GTGATGCGAGAAGTGTCAAGAATACTTGTCTGGGCAGAGGCCAACACAAGGACCATCTCAGCCATATTCATTCCAGGAGTGGACAACTTGGAAGCCGACTTCCTCAGCAGACACGACCTCCATTCGGGGGAATGGGGCCTACATCCCCAGGTGTTTCAACAGTTAATTCACCGGTGGGGCTGTCCGCAGATAGATCTGATTGTTTCTTGTCTCAACAAGAAGCTTTGCCGTTACTGTTCCAGAATGAGGGATCCGCAGGCTGTAGCAGTGGATGCGCTGACGACACCTTGGATGTTCCAGTTTGTGTACCTGTTCCCTCCTCTGCCGCTAATCCCAGAGGTTCTATAAAGACTAAGAAGGGGAAGCATTCAAGCAATTCTAATTTCCCTGGATTTGCCTCGACGGGCATGGTACTCGGACCTCCTAACCTTGGCTCAGGAGGATCCTTGGCCTCTGCGCTCCAAAAGGATCTTCTGCAACAAGATCCATTCGTCTATCCAGACTTACAGCGGCTATGTTTGATGGCTTGAAAGTTGAGGGAGATTCTAGCAAGAAAAGGTCTTCCCTCCCGGGTTATTTCCACCATGATCCAGGCTAGGAAGATGGTTAATTCAAAACATTATCATCGTATCTGGAAAAAGTATGTTTCCTTGTGTGAAAGTAGAAAGATTTCTCCCGGGGAATTTAGAATTGGTCGTTTTTAACTTTTCCCGCAAGCGGGAGTGGACATGGACCTACGTTTGTGCTCCATCAAATTCCCGATTTCGGGCCTCTCTATTTTCTTCCAGAAACAACTTGCCATGTTGCAGGAAGTACAGACTTTCCTAAAAGGAGTTCTTCATATGCAACCGCGCTTTGTACCTCCCACGGCTCCATGGGATATCAATGTGGTTCTGTCCTTTCTTCAATCGGACTGGTTTGAACCCTTACATAGGGTGGAGTTAAAATTCCTCACCTGGAAGACAGTGATGTTATTAGCATTGGCGTCTGCCAGACGTCTCTCTGAATTGGGGGCCTTATCCTGTAAGAGCCCTTATTTGATTTTTCATGAAGACAGGGCGGAACTCAGGACCTGTCCTCAGTTTTTGCCAAAGGTGGTATTCAGCTTTTCATGTGAATCAACCCGTTGTGGATCTGGTGTTGTCTTGCACTTCCATTGGTCCAGAGTCCTTGGATGTGGTGGGTGTCTGAAGATTTATGTCAAAAAGATGGCTCATCATCAGAAATCTGACTCGCTGTTTGTCCATTATGACGCCACCAAGATTGGTTGTCCGGCTTCAAATTGCTCGTTGGCTTAGGTTGACCATTCAACAGGCCTAATCTTTGGGGGCTCTGCCTTTGCTGATGCCTATTCAGGCCCACTCGACGAGATCTGTGGGCTCTTCCTGGGCGACTGCCTGGGGTGTCTTGGCTTTTCAGTTATACCGAGCTGCTACTTGGTCTGGTTTGAACACTTTTGTAAAATTCTATTGGTTCGACACCTTGGCCAAGGATGACCTTCAGTTTGGTCAGGTGGTTTTACTGGAGTCTCGGCACTCTCCCACCCATTTGGGAGCTTTGGGACTTCCCCATGGTACTAAAGTACAGATCCCCAGTATCCACTAGGATGTAAGAGAAAATAGGAATTTAATACCTACCGGTAATTTCTTTTCTCGTAGTAGATACTGGGCGCCCGCCTCAGTGCTTCGATTCCTGGTTACCTGAGTAAGTATTTGGTTGGCCCGCCGTTGCGGTCCCATTATGTTGTTGGGGTAGCTGTGCTATCCTGGTTAGGTTGGTGTTGCTATCCTCTGTTCTGGTTAGCACCCTCCTTTCGGTTATGGTTGTGTGTTGGCCTAGTACCTGTTTTCTTCTCTCGTGGTATGTCCGTCTCTTCGGGCACAGGACTGAGTCTGGTAGGAGGGGCATAGAGGGGAGGAGCCAGCACACACATACACACACTAAAGGTTTTAAATAGCCAGGCTCCAGTGGACCCGATCTATTCCCCCATGGTACTAAAGTATAGATCCCCAGTATCCACTACGGACTACGAGAAAAGGAATTACTGGTAGGTATTAAATTCCTATTTTTGTAATTAGGGGTTTGTGCGGTGATTGGTGCAGCTCTATTTATATTCCTTTCCTGGTCACTCCCAAAATGCTGGTGATAGTTCCTGCTTCTGTTTGAACCTGATAGCTCGTAGGAGATCCTGTCAGCCTGTCTTGTGTCCGTGACCTGTAGCCGTAGCCTGATTGGTGACCTGACCAGATCCAGCCAGCCTTGTATTCAGGTTTTTGTATCCACACACATTTCTTTGCCTTCATTTCTATCCATAACATCCCTGAGCATTGTTGCTCTCACTGTTTATTTGCTTATAACATCTTAGAGCATTGTTGCTTTCACTATCACTCATGTATATAGTGTTGCAGGTTTTAGTTAGCCTTCCCCTTACTCACTCGCAGTCTCGGTTGGTGCCTTGTTACCTAGTAAGACCTGGGGGCATCGGAGTCTGGGAGGACCTAATTCGCCCATTCATATGCGGCTGCTAAAGGCGAAGACTAGCTCTGCAGGCACGGCCGGATTGGGAAATAAAAGTGGCCCTGGAAAAATTTCTAGAAGTGGCCTCTTGTGGGCGGCACCAGATCAACTGTAGGCGGAACCAGAGGCGTCGGAACTGGGGGGGCAAGGGGGCAGCTCGCCCCCCCCAAACATAGAGAGGCGCCGATCAGGATAGAGGAGGAGCGATGTGCGGTCAGGTGAAAGACCGCACATTACAATCCGTGTAGCGCCCAGTGCGGACCCCTCCCCCGTCATTTTCAGGCATTTTTTTGTTTGTTATCCCTGCAGCCAGAGGAGCTCCGCCTCCTTGAGTTCTGCTCTGCGAGGTGCGAGCATCCCGGCCGTCAGCTTGAGGGAGGAGGGGATCTCTCCGCGCGCGATGGATGCAGCCGATGGCGGATCTACTGAGCCTGGAGCCGGACAGGTGAGCGGGAACGGAGAGGGTGAGGAGGCTGGCTGTGGACTGTGCGGCTGGAGGCATCCCCGGGGACAGCGTGGGGGAGAGAGGGAAGATACGGCTGGAGTCATCATCCCCTGTGACAGCGGGGGAGGGGGAGGAAGCTGCCTTAGACGCCGCTGGAAGCATCCCCTGTGACTAGGGGTAGAGCAGGCTGGCTGTGCCACTGGAGGCATCCTCTGTGCTCTGTGAAAGGGGGGGTGGGGGAGGAGGCTGTCAGTGCTGCTGGGAGGCATCCCCTGCCCCTGTCACCTTGCAGTGGGGGGGGGGGGGGGGGTTAGGAGGCTGGCTGTGCCCTATCATTCACTATCCCCCTGTCACCCTCACCATGTCACCCACTATCCACCTGTCACCCTCACTATGTCACCCACTATCCACCTGTCACCCTCACCATGTCACCCACTATCGCCCTGTCACCCTCACCATGTCACCCACTATCCCCCCGTCACCCTCACCATGTCACCCACTATCCCCCGTCACCCTCATGTCACCCACTATCCCCGTCACCCTCATTTCACCCACTATCCCCGTCACCCTCACCATGTCACCCACTATCCCCCGTCACCCTCATGTCACCCACTATCCCCGTCACCCTCACCATGTCACCCACTATCCCCCTGTCACCCTCAGCATGTCACCCACTATCCACCTCTCACCCTCACCATGTCACCCACTATCCCCTTGTCACCCTCACCATGTCACCCACTATCCAACTGTCACCCTCACCATGTCACCCACTATCCAACTGTCACCCTCACTGTCACCCACTATCCACCTGTCACCCTCACCATGTCACCCACTATCCCCCTGTCACCCTCACCATGTCACCCACTATCCCCCTGTCACCCTCACCATGTCACCCACTATCCCCCTGTCACCCTCACCATGTCACCCATTATCTCCCTCTAGCTCTCTCTCCCTGTCACCCTCTCTACCTTTCACCCAGTGTCTCCATCACCTAGTATCTCCCTGTCTCCCTCACCGTCACCCACTATTTTTCTGTCACCCAATGTCTTTTTGTAAGCCACTATTTCCCTGACACTTTCTATCTCCCTGTCACACCTCCTTGCTGAGAAATGCCTCATGAAAAGCAGCTCCCCCTCTCTGCCTCCTTACTGAGGGAGCCGCACATTTCTGCCTGTTGCTGCCGCTGCTGCCAGAGCCTGTCTCACTTACCACAGGCAGAGCAGCAGTGGCGATGGCGGCATGAAGAGATGTGCCGCTCACCCGCCCAGGAAGACCACACTATCTCAGGCAGCTCTAGGTACTCTCCGAGTCCCGAGCTCCGCCTCCCCAGTGGGCTGCTCTAAATCAAAGTGATAGCCGTAGCACACAGACAGAATCCCATGTGTGACAGGCTGCTGCCTCTTCCTAAAGAAAAGAGGAGGCGCTACTTACACTCCAAATATATGGTAATCAGCAGTCGGGGGGGGGGGGTAGTGGCTCTCCGTATGTTATAATCTGTATGTGAATGTTTAATCCACACTTGGATTTAGAGTATTTCATTTGTTCTAATAAAGCTATTTTTATATGCCCCTTCCCTCACTCCCTGTAAGTCCATCCTCGGTGCCCCTGCCCTTACCCTCCCTGTAACTCCCCCCACAGTGCCCCTGCCTTGACCCTCCCTTTAACACCCCATCAGCACCCATGCCCTCACCCTCCCTGTAACTCCCCGTCAGCATCCCTGCCCTCACCCTCCATGTAGCTCCCCCCTCAGTGTGCACTCATCCTCCTTCTAACTCCCCCCTCAGCATCCCTACTCTCACCCTCCCTGTAACTCTCCCCTCAGCATCCCAGTCCTCATCCTTCCTGTAACTCGACCCTCAGTGCTCCTCATGCTCCTTCGAACTCCCTGTCAGCACCCATGCCCTCACCCTCCCTGTAACTCCCCGTCTGTGTCCCTGCCCTCACCCGCCATGTAACTACCCATCAGTGTCCCTGCCTCACCCGCCATGTAACGCCCCGTCAGCATCTCTGCCCTCACCCTCCCTGTAACTCCCCCCTCAGTGCTCCTCACGCTCCTTCTAACTCCCTGTCAGCGCCCATGCCCTCACCCTCCCTGTAACTCCCCGTTTATGTCCCTGCCTTCACCCTCCCTGTAACTCCCATGGCCACTACTATCAGTCACCATGACGCCAGCACTGCACTGGCCACTGCTAGTGCTTGACCTACTCTCCCTGCTACATGGGGCACGTGGTGGGAAACTAGAGTGGCATGGGATAGCTGAGCTGCTTATTTTGCTGTTCTGTGTTCAAATAGTCGCCACCTCCAGGGGTAGTGTATATTTGCCGTGCAAGTGTTCGACTGCATGTGTAGCCGAGCTGCTAAAATCCACTAAAATCTACTTTGTGCAGTCTCTGCGCAGCCTACGACTTACTCCTATAGTGCGAACACATCAGGCTGATCGGGCGGAGCTGACACCAGACACCCTCCCTGAAAACGCTTTGGCACACCTGCGGTTTTCCGGACACTCCCAGTAAACGGTCAGTTTCCACCCACAAACTGCCACTTCCTGTCAATCACCTTGCAAACGCCCGTGCCAACGGATTTTTCGCATCATCCCCTCGATGACCAGCGACACCCTTTGTTGCTGTCCAACGCCACTGCGCCGTTAATACCTGATCGCCCACTGTGTGAAAACATACAGCAGCGATCAGATCTGAATGACCCCCTTAGTGTGGATCTGGCCTTCTCAGTGTATTTCAGGTGGATCTGGCCTTTAGCGATTCAGCAATTTAGGGGCGCCAAAATGAGACTATATCTTGCCCCCCCCCAACCTAAAAACGTTCTGACGCCCCTGGGCGGAACGAATACCAATGTAGGCAGGATTACTACTTTAAAATGTAATATAGGCGGAGTTACACCAACAAAAGGCAGAGCATGGCATATTAGCTGGATCTAACACATTAAAACATTTAGAAAGTATTGTGTTGTAGCAGAAGTAGTTAAGAAATTAAACGTGAGGTGACATTTAATCCTCTGCACACTCACTAAATACATTTTAAAGCAATTATAGCTACTTTATGCTATACTCTATTACAGTGGTTCGCAAACTTGGTCCTCAAGACCCCAAACAGCTCATGTTATCCAGGTCACCTAGCAGATGCACAGCTGTCTTCATTACTCACTAACACATTTTAAAAGGTGGAGCTAATTATTTCCCTTGTCATTCTCTGAGGAGACCTGAAAACATGCACTGTGTGGAGTCCTGAGTTTGAGAAAATATGCTCTATTAAAAAACAAGGAATGCCATCACCCCTAACACTTCCCCTGACCTACCACTACCACCCCCACCGGACCATCATCATCATCATCATATTTTAACGCATACTGTAGGTTGAGCAAGAGACAAATATGCTTCTGTTTTTCAGCCCTGTCTTGGTTCCATTTTCCTCAACTCACCCTTACTGTATTAACCGAAAACATATTGGGCCTAATTCAGACCTGATTGCTAGGCTGCATTTTCATACAACCTGCGATCAGGTCTAAACTGCGCATGTGTATGCTCTGCAATGCACAGGCGCGTTGCACAGGTACAAAGCGGATCACTGCTCAGCGATGGGTTTGTGCGAAGAATCCATTCGCACAGGCACTCGCAAGCAGATTGACAGGAAGCAGGCGTTTGTGGGTGTCAACTGACCATTTTCTGGGAGTGGTTGGAAAAACGTAGGCGTGGCCAAGCATTGGCAGGGCGGGCGTCTGACGTCAATTCCGTTCCCGAACAGGCTGAAGTGATCGCAGCGGCTGAGTAAGTCCTGGGCTGTACAGAGACTGCACAATATCTGTTTGTAGAGCTCGGCTACACAAGTGTTCGCAGACTTGCACAGCTAAAATACACTCCCCTATGGGCGGCGACTATGCGAACGCAGGACCGCAAAAAAAACAGGTCATTGCCTCTATCCACCCCTATTCTGCCTCTCGAAGCTTTGTGGTAAATCCACTACTGCCCCCCCAGATAGATCATCATCTCCCTTAGCATAGAATAGCCCCTTTCCCCTCAGACAGAATATTTCCCCCTAGCATGGACTACCCCCTCCCCCATACTGTAGGTCATCTTACTTTAGATATAAATAACTCCCCTCCCCCTCAAACAGATCATCTCTCCCTAGTAGATTCTTCCTCCACCTAAGCCAAATCATCTCCCCAAAGCATAGAATAACCCCCCGCCCCTCTGACAGATCATCCCGCCCCTCTGACAGATCATCCCGCCCCTCAGACAGATCACCCCGCCCCTCAGACAGATCATCCCGCCCCTCAGACAGTTCATCCCGCCCCTCAGACAGATCATCCCGCCCTTCAGACAGATCATCCCGCCCCTCAGACAGATCATCCCGCCCTTCAGACAGATCATCCCGCCCCTCAGACAGATCATCCCGCCCCTCAGACAGATCATCCCGCCCCTCAGACAGATCATCCCGCCCCTCAGACAGATCATCCCGCCCCTCAGACAGATCACCCCGCCCCTCAGACAGATCATCCCGCCCCTCTGACAGATCATCCCGCCCCTCAGAAAGATCATCCCGCCCCTCAGACAGATCATCCCGCCCCTCTGACAGATCATCCCGCCCCTCTGACAGATCATCCCGCCCCTCAGACAGATCACCCCGCCCCTCAGACAGATCATCCCACCCCTCTGACAGATCATCCCGCCCCTCAGACAGATCACCCCGCCCCTCAGACAGATCATCCCGCCCCTCTGACAGATCATCCCGCCCCTCAGACAGATCATCCCGCCCCTCAGACAGATCATCTCTTCTAGCACAGAATACTCCTCCAGATAGATCATCATTTTCTTACCATAGAATTAACCCACCCAGATACAACTCATACCCCCCTTAGCACCAAAAACCCTTCCCCCACCTACTACAGAATATCCCCCTCCCACCCCCGAGACAGATCTCCATCAGGGCCGGTTCTAGACCTTGTGGCGCGCAGGGTGAAAATTTGTCTTCATAGGGAAGGGGCGTTACCACAGAACAGTAACAGTTCACATTACACCGCACAGTAGCGTCCGTCAGTCACATTACACCGCACAGTAGCGTCCGTCAGTCACATTACACCGCACTGCAGCGTCCGTCAGTCACATTACACCGCACAGTAGAGTCCGTCAGTCACATTACACCGCACAGTAGCGTCCGTCAGTCACATTACACCGCACAGTAGCGTCCGTCAGTCACATTACACCGCACTGCAGCGTACGTCAGTCACATTACACCGCACTGCAGCATCCGTCAGTCACATTACACCGCACAGCAGCGTCCGTCAGTCACATTACACCGCACAGTAGCGTCCGTCAGTCACATTACACCGCACAGCAGCGTCCGTCAGTCACATTACACCGCACTGCAGCGTCCGTCAGTCACATTACACCGCACAGTAGCATCCGTCAGTCACATTACACCGCACTGCAGCATCCGTCAGTCACATTACACCGCACTGCAGCGTCCGTCAGTCACATTACACCACACAGTAGCGTCCGTCAGTCACATTACACCGCACAGCAGCGTCCGTCAGTCACATTACACCGCACTGCAGCGTCCGTCAGTCACATTACACCGCACAGTAGCATCCGTCAGTCACATTACACCGCACAGCAGCGTCCGTCAGTCACATTACACCGCACTGCAGCGTCCGTCAGTCACATTACACCACACAGTAGCGTCCGTCAGTCACATTACACCGCACAGCAGCGTCCGTCAGTCACATTACACCACACAGTAGCATCCGTCAGTCACATTACACCGCACAGCAGCGTCCGTCAGTCACATTACACCGCACTGCAGCGTCCGTCAGTCACATTACACCACACAGTAGCGTCCGTCAGTCACATTACACCGCACTGCAGCATCCGTCAGTCACATTACACCGCACTGCAGCATCCGTCAGTCACATTACACCGCACTGCAGCATCCGTCAGTCACATTACACCGCACTGCAGCATCCGTCAGTCACATTACACCGCACTGCAGCATCCGTCAGTCACATTACACCGCACTGCAGCATCCGTCAGTCACATTACACCGCACTGCAGCATCCGTCAGTCACATTACACCGCACAGCAGCGTCCGTCAGTCACATTACACCGCACTGCAGCGTCCGTCAGTCACATTACACCACACAGTAGCGTCCGTCAGTCACATTACACCGCACAGTAGCGTCCGTCAGTCACATTACACCACACAGTAGCATCCGTCAGTCACATTACACCTCACAGCAGCGTCCGTCAGTCACATTACACCGCACTGCAGCGTCCGTCAGTCACATTACACCACACAGTAGCGTCCGTCAGTCACATTACACCGCACTGCAGCATCCGTCAGTCACATTACACCGCACTGCAGCATCCGTCAGTCACATTACACCGCACTGCAGCATCCGTCAGTCACATTACACCGCACTGCAGCATCCGTCAGTCACATTACACCGCACTGCAGCATCCGTCAGTCACATTACACCGCACTGCAGCATCCGTCAGTCACATTACACCGCACTGCAGCATCCGTCAGTCACATTACACCGCACTGCAGCGTCCGTCAGTCACATTACACCGCACTGCAGCGTCCGTCAGTCACATTACACCGCACAGTAGCGTCCGTCAGTCACATTACACCGCACTGCAGCGTCCGTCAGTCACATTACACCGCACAGTAGCATCCGTCAGTCACATTACACCGCACTGCAGCGTCCGTCAGTCACATTACACCGCACTGCAGCGTCCGTCAGTCACATTACACCGCACAGTAGCATCCGTCAGTCACATTACACCGCACTGCAGCATCCGTCAGTCACATTACACCGCACTGCAGCGTCCGTCAGTCACATTGCACCGCACTGCAGCGTCCGTCAGTCACATTGCACCGCACAGTAGCGTCTGTCAGTCACATTACACCGCACTGCAGCGTCCGTCAGTCACATTACACCGCACTGCAGCGTCCGTCAGTCACATTGCACCGCACTGCAGCGTCCGTCAGTCACATTGCACCGCACAGTAGCGTCTGTCAGTCACATTACACCGCACTGCAGCGTCCGTCAGTCACATTACACCGCACTGCAGCATCCGTCAGTCACATTACACCGCACTGCAGCATCCGTCAGTCACATTACACCGCACTGCAGCGTCCGTCAGTCACATTACACCGCACTGCAGTGTCCGTCAGTCACATTACACCGCACAGTAGCGTCCGTCAGTCACATTACACCGCACTGCAGCGTCCGTCAGTCACATTATACCGCACTGCAGCGTCATCAGTCATATTACACCGCACTGCAGCGTCCGTCAGTCACATTACACCGCACTGCAGCGTCCGTCAGTCACATTACACCGCACAGTAGCGTCCGTCAGTCACATTACACCGCACTGCAGCGTCCGTCAGTCACATTACACTGCACTGCAGCGTCCGTCAGTCACATTACACCGCACAGTAGTGTCCGTCAGTCACATTACACCGCACTGCAGCGTCCGTCAGTCACATTACACCGCACTGCAGCGTCCGTCAGTCACATTACACCGCACTGCAGCGTCCGTCAGTCACATTACACCGCACAGTAGCGTCCGTCAGTCACATTACACCGCACAGTAGCATCCGTCAGTCACATTACACCGCACAGTAGCGTCCGTCAGTCACATTACACCGCACTGCAGCGTCCGTCAGTCACATTACACTGCACTGCAGCGTCCGTCAGTCACATTACACCGCACAGTAGTGTCCGTCAGTCACATTACACCGCACTGCAGCGTCCGTCAGTCACATTACACCGCACTGCAGCGTCCGTCAGTCACATTACACCGCACAGTAGCGTCCGTCAGTCACATTACACCGCACAGTAGCATCCGTCAGTCACATTACACCGCACAGTAGCGTCCGTCAGTCACATTACACCGCACAGTAGCGTCCGTCAGTCACATTACACCGCACTGCAGCGTCCGTCAGTCACATTACACCGCACAGCAGCATCCGTCAGTCACATTACACCGCACAGTAGTGTCCGTCAGTCACATTATACCGCACTGCAGCGTCCGTCAGTCACATTACACCGCACAGTAGCATCCGTCAGTCACATTACACCGCACAATAGCGTCCGTCAGTCACATTACACCGCACTGCAGCGTCTGTCAGTCACATTACACCGCACTGCAGCGTCCGTCAGTCACATTATACTGCACAGTAGCGTCCGTCAGTCACATTACACCGCACAGTAGCATCCGTCAGTCACATTACACCGCACTGCAGCGTCCGTCAGTCACATTACACCGCACTGCAGCGTCCGTCAGTCACATTACACCGCACAGTAGCGTCTGTCAGTCACATTACACCGCACTGCAGTGTCCGTCAGTCACATTACACCGCACTGCAGCATCCGTCAGTCACATTACACCGCACTGCAGCGTCCGTCAGTCACATTACACCGCACTGCAGCGTCCGTCAGTCACATTACACCGCACAGTAGCGTCCGTCAGTCACATTACACCGCACTGCAGCGTCCGTCAGTCACATTATACCGCACTGCAGCGTCGTCAGTCACATTACACCGCACTGCAGCGTCCGTCAGTCACATTACACCGCACTGCAGCGTCCGTCAGTCACATTACACCGCACAGTAGCATCCGTCAGTCACATTACACCGCACTGCAGCGTCCGTCAGTCACATTACACTGCACTGCAGCGTCCGTCAGTCACATTACACCGCACAGTAGTGTCCGTCAGTCACATTACACCGCACTGCAGCGTCCGTCAGTCACATTACACCGCACTGCAGCGTCCGTCAGTCACATTATACCGCACTGCAGCGTCGTCAGTCACATTACACCGCACTGCAGCGTCCGTCAGTCACATTACACCGCACTGCAGCGTCCGTCAGTCACATTACACCGCACAGTAGCATCCGTCAGTCACATTACACCGCACTGCAGCATCCGTCAGTCACATTACACCGCACTGCAGCGTCCGTCAGTCACATTACACCGCACTGCAGTGTCCGTCAGTCACATTACACCGCACAGTAGCGTCCGTCAGTCACATTACACCGCACTGCAGCGTCCGTCAGTCACATTATACCGCACTGCAGCGTCATCAGTCATATTACACCGCACTGCAGCGTCCGTCAGTCACATTACACCGCACTGCAGCGTCCGTCAGTCACATTACACCGCACAGTAGCGTCCGTCAGTCACATTACACCGCACTGCAGCGTCCGTCAGTCACATTACACTGCACTGCAGCGTCCGTCAGTCACATTACACCGCACAGTAGTGTCCGTCAGTCACATTACACCGCACTGCAGCGTCCGTCAGTCACATTACACCGCACTGCAGCGTCCGTCAGTCACATTACACCGCACTGCAGCGTCCGTCAGTCACATTACACCGCACAGTAGCGTCCGTCAGTCACATTACACCGCACAGTAGCATCCGTCAGTCACATTACACCGCACAGTAGCGTCCGTCAGTCACATTACACCGCACTGCAGCGTCCGTCAGTCACATTACACTGCACTGCAGCGTCCGTCAGTCACATTACACCGCACAGTAGTGTCCGTCAGTCACATTACACCGCACTGCAGCGTCCGTCAGTCACATTACACCGCACTGCAGCGTCCGTCAGTCACATTACACCGCACAGTAGCGTCCGTCAGTCACATTACACCGCACAGTAGCATCCGTCAGTCACATTACACCGCACAGTAGCGTCCGTCAGTCACATTACACCGCACAGTAGCGTCCGTCAGTCACATTACACCGCACTGCAGCGTCCGTCAGTCACATTACACCGCACAGCAGCATCCGTCAGTCACATTACACCGCACAGTAGTGTCCGTCAGTCACATTATACCGCACTGCAGCGTCCGTCAGTCACATTACACCGCACAGTAGCATCCGTCAGTCACATTACACCGCACAATAGCGTCCGTCAGTCACATTACACCGCACTGCAGCGTCTGTCAGTCACATTACACCGCACTGCAGCGTCCGTCAGTCACATTATACTGCACAGTAGCGTCCGTCAGTCACATTACACCGCACAGTAGCATCCGTCAGTCACATTACACCGCACTGCAGCGTCCGTCAGTCACATTACACCGCACTGCAGCGTCCGTCAGTCACATTACACCGCACAGTAGCGTCTGTCAGTCACATTACACCGCACTGCAGTGTCCGTCAGTCACATTACACCGCACTGCAGCATCCGTCAGTCACATTACACCGCACTGCAGCGTCCGTCAGTCACATTACACCGCACTGCAGCGTCCGTCAGTCACATTACACCGCACAGTAGCGTCCGTCAGTCACATTACACCGCACTGCAGCGTCCGTCAGTCACATTATACCGCACTGCAGCGTCGTCAGTCACATTACACCGCACTGCAGCGTCCGTCAGTCACATTACACCGCACTGCAGCGTCCGTCAGTCACATTACACCGCACAGTAGCATCCGTCAGTCACATTACACCGCACTGCAGCGTCCGTCAGTCACATTACACTGCACTGCAGCGTCCGTCAGTCACATTACACCGCACAGTAGTGTCCGTCAGTCACATTACACCGCACTGCAGCGTCCGTCAGTCACATTACACCGCACTGCAGCGTCCGTCAGTCACATTACACCGCACAGTAGCGTCCGTCAGTCACATTACACCGCACAGTAGCATCCGTCAGTCACATTACACCGCACTGCAGCGTCCGTCAGTCACATTACACCGCACAGCAGCATCCGTCAGTCACATTACACCGCACAGTAGTGTCCGTCAGTCACATTATACCGCACTGCAGCGTCCGTCAGTCACATTACACTGCACAGTAGCGTCCGTCAGTCACATTACACCGCACAATAGCGTCCGTCAGTCACATTACACCGCACTGCAGCGTCTGTCAGTCACATTACACCGCACTGCAGCGTCCGTCAGTCACACTATACTGCACAGTAGCGTCCGTCAGTCACATTACACTGCACAGTAGCGTCCGTCAGTCACATTACACCGCACAGTAGTGTCCGTTAGTCACATTACACCGCACAGTAGCGTCCGTCAGTCACATTACACCGCACAGTAGTGTCCGTCAGTCACATTACACCGCACAGTAGCGTCCGTCAGTCACATTACACCGCACAGTAGCGTCCGTCAGTCACATTACACCGCACAGTAGCATCCGTCAGTCACATTACACCGCACAGTAGCGTCCGTCAGTCACATTACACCGCACTGCAGCATCCGTCAGTCACATTACACCGCACAGCAGTGTGCGTCAGTCACATTACACCGCACAGCAGTGTCCGTCAGTCACATTACACCGCACAGTAGCGTCTGTCAGTCACATTACACCGCATTGCAGCGTCCGTCAGTCACATTACACCGCACTGCAGCATCCGTCAGTCACATTACACCGCACTGCAGCGTCCGTCAGTCACATTACACCGCACTGCAGCGTCCGTCAGTCACATTACACCGCACAGTAGCGTCCGTCAGTCACATTACACCGCACTGCAGCGTCCGTCAGTCACATTATACCGCACTGCAGCGTCGTCAGTCACATTACACCGCACTGCAGCGTCCGTCAGTCACATTACACCGCACTGCAGCGTCCGTCAGTCACATTACACCGCACAGTAGCGTCCGTCAGTCACATTACACCGCACTGCAGCGTCCGTCAGTCACATTACACTGCACTGCAGCGTCCGTCAGTCACATTACACCGCACAGTAGTGTCCGTCAGTCACATTACACCGCACTGCAGCGTCCGTCAGTCACATTACACCGCACTGCAGCGTCCGTCAGTCACATTACACCGCACTGCAGCGTCCGTCAGTCACATTACACCGCACAGTAGCGTCCGTCAGTCACATTACACCGCACAGTAGCATCCGTCAGTCACATTACACCGCACAGTAGCGTCCGTCAGTCACATTACACTGCACAGTAGCGTCCGTCAGTCACATTACACCGCACTGCAGCGTCCGTCAGTCACATTACACCGCACAGCAGCGTCCGTCAGTCACATTACACCGCACAGTAGTGTCCGTCAGTCACATTATACCGCACTGCAGCGTCCGTCAGTCACATTACACCGCACAGTAGCGTCCGTCAGTCACATTACACCGCACAATAGCGTCCGTCAGTCACATTACACCGCACTGCAGCGTCTGTCAGTCACATTACACCGCACTGCAGCGTCCGTCAGTCACATTATACTGCACAGTAGCGTCCGTCAGTCACATTACACCGCACAGTAGCATCCGTCAGTCACATTACACCGCACTGCAGCATCCGTCAGTCACATTACACCGCACTGCAGCGTCCGTCAGTCACATTACACCGCACTGCAGCGTCCGTCAGTCACATTACACCGCACAGTAGCGTCTGTCAGTCACATTACACCGCACTGCAGCGTCCGTCAGTCACATTACACCGCACTGCAGCATCCGTCAGTCACATTACACCGCACTGCAGCGTCCATCAGTCACATTACACCGCACTGCAGCGTCCGTCAGTCACATTACACCGCACAGTAGCGTCCGTCAGTCACATTACACCGCACTGCAGCGTCCGTCAGTCACATTATACCGCACTGCAGCGTCGTCAGTCACATTACACCGCACTGCAGCGTCCGTCAGTCACATTACACCGCACTGCAGCGTCCGTCAGTCACATTACACCGCACAGTAGCGTCCGTCAGTCACATTACACCGCACTGCAGCGTCCGTCAGTCACATTACACTGCACTGCAGCGTCCGTCAGTCACATTACACCGCACAGTAGTGTCCGTCAGTCACATTACACCGCACTGCAGCGTCCGTCAGTCACATTACACCGCACTGCAGCGTCCGTCAGTCACATTACACCGCACAGTAGCGTCCGTCAGTCACATTACACCGCACAGTAGCATCCGTCAGTCACATTACACCGCACTGCAGCGTCCGTCAGTCACATTACACCGCACAGCAGCATCCGTCAGTCACATTACACCGCACAGTAGTGTCCGTCAGTCACATTATACCGCACTGCAGCGTCCGTCAGTCACATTACACCGCACAGTAGCGTCCGTCAGTCACATTACACCGCACAATAGCGTCCGTCAGTCACATTACACCGCACTGCAGCGTCTGTCAGTCACATTACACCGCACAGCAGTGTCCGTCAGTCACATTACACCGCACAGCAGCGTCCGTCAGTCACATTACACCGCACAGTAGCGTCCGTCAGTCACATTACACCGCACAGTAGCGTCCGTCAGTCACATTACACCGCACAGCAGTGTCCGTCAGTCACATTACACCGCACAGCAGTGTCCGTCAGTCACATTACACCGCACAGTAGCGTCCGTCAGTCACATTACACCGCACTGCAGCGTCCGTCAGTCACATTACACCGCACAGCAGCGTCCGTCAGTCACATTACACCGCACAGTAGCATCCGTCAGTCACATTACACCGCACAGTAGCGTCCGTCAGTCACATTACACCGCACAGTAGTGTCCGTCAGTCACATTACACCGCACAGTAGCGCCCGTCAGTCACATTACACCGCACAGTAGCATCCGTCAGTCACATTACACCGCACAGTAGCATCCGTCAGTCACATTACACCACACAGTAGCGTCCGTCAGTCACATTACACCGCACAGTAGTGTCCGTCAGTCACATTACACCGCACAGTAGCGTCCGTCAGTCACATTACACCGCACAGTAGTGTCCGTCAGTCACATTACACCGCACAGTAGCGTCCGTCAGTCACATTACACGGCACAGTAGCGTCCGTCAGTCACATTACACCGCACAGTAGCGTCCGTCAGTCACATTACACCGTACAGCAGTGTCCGTCAGTCACATTACACCGCACAGTAGCGTCCGTCAGTCACATTACACCGCACAGTAGCGTCCGTCAGTCACATTACACTGCACTGCAGCGTCCGTCAGTCCCATTACACCGCACAGTAGCGTCCGTCAGTCACATTACACCGCACAGTAGCGTCTGTCAGTCACATTACACCGCACAGCAGTGTCCGTCAGTCACATTACACCGCACAGTAGCGTCCGTCAGTCACATTACACCGCACAGTAGCGTCCGTGAGTCACATTACACCGCACTGCAGCGTCCGTCAGTCACATTACACCGCACAGCAGTGTCCGTCAGTTACATTACACCGCACAGTAGCGTCCGTCAGTCACATTACACCGCACTGCAGCATCCGTCAGTCACATTACACTGCACAGCAGCGTCCGTCAGTCACATTACACCGCACAGTAGCATCCGTCAGTCACATTACACCACACAGTAGCGTCCGTCAGTCACATTACACCGCACAGCAGTGTCCGTCAGTCACATTACACAGCACAGTAGCGTCTGTCAGTCACATTACACCGCACAGCAGTGTCCGCCAGTCACATTACACCGCACAGTAGCATCCGTCAGTCACATTACACCGCACAGTATTGTCCGTCAGTCACATTACACCGCACAGTAGCATTCGTCAGTCACATTACACCGTACAGTAGTGTCCATCAGTCACATTACACCGCACAGTAGCGTCCGTCAGTCACATTACGCCGCACGGTAGCGTCCGTCAGTCACATTACACCGCACAGTAGCGTCCGTCAGTCACATTACACCGCACAGTAGTGTCCGTCAGTCACATTACACCGCACAGTAGCATCCGTCAGTCACATTACACCGCACAGTAGCGTCCGTCAGTCACATTACACCGCACAGTAGCGTCCGTCAGTCACATTACACCGCACAGTAGCGCCCGTCAGTCACATTACACCGCACAGTAGTGTCCGTCAGTCACATTACACCGCACAGTAGTGTCCGTCAGTCACATTACACCGCACAGTAGTTACCCCTTAGACACATTATGCCACACACCGTAATGCCCATTATATATTATGCCACACACCATAATACCTATTACACATTATGCCACACACCATAACACCTATTTCAACTTATGCCACACACCTTAATATCCTTTACATATTACGCCACATACCGTAATGCCCACTACACATTACGCCACACACTGTAATGCCCATTACACGTTGCGCCACACACCGTACTGTTCATTACACATTACGCCATACACTGTAATGCCCATTACACGTTGCGCCACACACCGTACTGTTCATTACACATTACGCCATACACTGTAATGCCCATTACACGTTATGCCACTCACCGTAATGCCCCCAACTCCATTTTACGCCCCACACACGTCTCTTACAAATTATGTCCCACAGCTTCTAATTCTTTTTTAATTACCTGCTCGCTGCCAGGGGTCTCATGTTCATTGCCAAGGGTCTCTTGCTTGTTGGCAGGGGCCTCATGCTCATTCCCAGGGGGTCTCATGTTCACTGCCAGCGGTTTCATGTTTGTTCCCAGGAGGTCTCATGCTCATTCCCAGGGGGTCTCAAGCTCGCTGCCAATGGTCTCATGCTCACTGCCAAGGGTTTCATTCTCACTGCCATGGGATTCATGCTCATTGGCAAGGGGTTTAGATGCACCCAACACACCTGCTCCCCTGCACTTCTTCTGCAGCAGGTGCCCTGGGCTACATGGGGTCCCGCTGCAGCCGATACCATTGAGAGAAACACTCAGATGCTAGAGGTCCTACTCAACCTCTAGTGTCTATCTCCTTTCTCTCCCCCAGTTGCTAGAGGTCAAGTAGTGTTTCTCTCAATGGTATCAGCCGCAGCGGGTGCCCATGGCGCCTGCTGCAGCTGGGGTTCAGGCAAGCGCCTGTGTGGTGACTGCACATCACTGCACCCCCCCTACACACAGACACTACATCACAGCACTAACTCCTCACACTACATCACTGCACCCCCCCTACACACAGACACTACATCACAGCACTAACTCCTCACACTACATCACTGCACCCCCCCACACACAGACACTACATCACAGCACTAACTCCTCACACTACATCACTGCACCCCCCCTACACACAGACACTACATCACAGCACTAACTCCTCACACTACATCACTGCACCCCCCCACACACAGACACTACATCACAGCACTAGCTCCTCACACTACATCACTGCACCCCCCACACACACACACAGACACTACATCACAGCACTAGCTCCTCACACTACATCACTGCACCCCCCACACACACACACAGACACTACATCACAGCACTAGCTCCTCACACTACATCACTGCACCCCCCCACACACAGACACTACATCAAAGCACTAACTCCTCACACTACATCACTGCACCCCCCACACACAGACACTACATCACAGCACTAACTCCTCACACTACATCACTGCACCCCCCCACACACAGACACTACATCAAAGCACTAACTCCTCACACTACATCACTGCACCCCCCACACACAGACACTACATCACAGCACTAACTCCTCACACTACATCACTGCACCCCACACACACAGACACTACATCACAGCACTAACTCCTCACACTACATCACTGCACCCCCCCACACACAGACACTACATCACAGCACTAACTCCTCACACTACATCACTGCACCCCACACACACAGACACTACATCACAGCACTAACTCCTCACACTACATCACTGCACCCCACACACACAGACACTACATCACAGCACTAACTCCTCACACTACATCACTGCACCCCCCACACACAGACACTACATCACAGCACTAACTCCTCACACTACATCCCTGCACCCCCCCCCCCCCCACACAGACACTACATCACAGCACTAGCTCCTCACACTACATCACTGCACCTCACACACACACAGACACTACATCACAGCACTAACTCCTCACACTACATCACTGCACCCCCCACACACAGACACTACATCACAGCACTAACTCCTCACACTACATCACTGCACCCCCCACACACAGACACTACATCACAGCACTAACTCCTCACACTACATCACTGCACCCCCCACACACATACACTACATCACAGCACTAGCTCCTCACACTACATCCCTGCACCCCCCACACACAGACACTACATCACAGCACTAACTCCTCACACTACATCCCTGCACCCCACACACACAGACACTACATCACAGCACTAACTCCTCACACTACATCACTGCACCCCCCACACACAGACACTACATCACAGCACTAGCTCCTCACACTACATCCCTGCACCCCACACACACAGACACTACATCACAGCACTAACTCCTCACACTACATCACTGCACCCCACACACACAGACACTACATCACAGCACTAACTCCTCACACTACATCACTGCACCCCACACACACAGACACTATATCACATCACTAACTCCTCACACTACATCACTGCACCCCCCACACACAGACACTACATTACTGCACTGACTCCTCACACTACATCACTGCACCCCCACACACACACACACACACACACACACACACAAACACTACATCACAGCACTAACTCCTCACACTACATCACTGCACCCCCCACACACAGACACTACATCACATCACTAACTCCTCACACTACATCCCTGCACCCCCCACACACATACACTACATCACAGCACTAGCTCCTCACACTACATCACTGCACCCCCCACACACATACACTACATCACAGCACTAACTCCTCACACTACATCACTGCACCCCCCACACACATACACTACATCACAGCACTAGCTCCTCACACTACATCACTGCACCCCCCACACACATACACTACATCACAGCTCTAACTCCTCACACTACATAACTGCATTACACTCCACTATGCTTCCCTTCCATTACATTAGAACATACCAAGCCTCCACAGGTATTTAGTTTTCAGGAGAATGTCTCTGTCTCTTTCCTTGGGTTCCGGGCTGGAGAGTAAGCATAGAGGGGGCAGTCTCAGATATGACATGGGGTAAGATGGTGCGGGCCTTTGGATGTGGATGGTAGCAACAGAAGACATGAGGAAGGGTGCTGGGGGTATAGGAGGGGGGCAGACCTGGTCCTGGGGATGGATGGGGTTATCTGGACATCTCTACCTACTTACTACAATGGCTGGGGAGGGGCTAGTCACAGCTCTACACTAGCAGAGACAGGCAGCAGGGCGAGTGAGAGGTGAGCGTTGAGCGGCAGGGCAGGGGGGACTTGGTGCATACTGCCTGACACTGCTAGTTAGCTAGACGCTGTCACAGGTGGCAAATTGCTGCAGACCCTGTAGTTCTATTTTTATTTGGGGCCTGGAGCTGCAGCTTCATCCTCCCCATTGTTAATCCGGCCCTGCCTACACTGGAGCTGCTTCTCCTACCTGGACATGGCAGACCCCTCTCTCCACTTGGGGCAGCACAGGCTGGAGTGGCTCTGCGGAGCGAGAACCAGTGTCACTTATGATCACTTGACTGCAGCAGGCTTCTGTTACTGTAGTTTTTTAGTTGATTACATTTTTTGGTTCATCCCTTTCCTATCACTTCCCACTGCAGAGCCGCACTGAGGGCGGATAGGTCCTTGTATGGCTCATCTCCCACAGTGTAACCTTTGTAGCGCATCCAACATGGCTGCCTCACCTGGTACACTGGTGGATTGGATGAAAAATACATGGAGCTGATGGTTATGTTGGGACCCTACTCCTAATGCTAGGACGCTGCATCCACCCATTTTGTGTCATCTATTCAAGGAGTGAACTATCCCACCCAAGGTAATCCTACGTAGTGTGCCCAACATGGCTGCCTCACCTGGTACCTTTTGTGTATGGAATGGACAACCCGCGGAAGTTAGTACCCAAATTGTCTACACCAACCCTGCATTACGCTTATTTGGGGGTCATTCCGATTTGTTCGCTCGTTGCCGATTTTCGCTATGCTGCGATTTGTTGCTAAATGCACATGCGCAAGGCACGCAGGGCGCATGTGCTTACTTATTTAACACAAAACTTAGCAGTTTTGCTGTGGATCCTGCGGCGCTTTTCAGTCGCACTGCTGATCGGTAAATGATTTACAGGAAAGGGGCATTTCTGGGCGGCAACTCAGCGTTTTCCCGGTGTTTGCAAAAAAACGCAGGTGTGTCAGGAAAAAACGCGGGAGTGTCTGGGGAAACGGGGGAGTGGCTGGCCGAATGCAGGGCGTGTTTGTGACGTCAAACCAGGAACTAAACGGACTGAGCTGATCGCAATCTGTGAATAGGTCTGGAGCTACTCAGAAACTGCAAAGAATTATTTAGTAGCAATTCTGCTAAACTTTCGTTCGCTATTCTGCTAAGCTAAGATACACTCCCAGAGGGCGGCGGCCTTGCGTGTGCAATGCTGCTAAAAGCAGCTAGCGAGGGATCAACTCGGAATGAGGGCCATTGTGCGCTCTAGATTTTTGCTACTTTTGACTATTTCTCTGTGGTTTTTATTCTTGCTCTAATTATAATAGCCAGATTTATTATCAATTTTGTTACTAAAATAATGTGAAAAGGGTATTTTCACCCACATTTCCCATTCTTTTAGTATCACTGAATGTAGTAAAGGTCTTTTGAAGCAGTTTTCATGAAAAACTGCTCCAACCCCTCTAATTCACCTTTTTTTTTTTTTAAATACCCAAGAGCTGGCCGAATTCACTATAAACTAATTGTGAAAACATACAGCAGTGATCCGTGCGAGAATTCATCCAGCTCCAGCTAGTGGAATCACAGCGCTCACTGCGGATTCTGGGGCTATTCAGGTTCAGTTGCAAAATTACAAAATCACAAATCGTCCAATGGACACACAAGCTGTTCAATGTGAAAAAAAAGATAAAAAAATCATACTCACCTACCCTGGGTTCGGGGCTCCCTGATGCTGTGACCCCCAGTGCAGTAAAGTGATGCTGTAAAGCGGCAGCTCACTTTACAGCACTGAAGGTCACAGTTGCAGGGAGCCCTGGATGACCGGCAGCCCTCCAGCTGCACCAATCACCTATCCCTGCCTGGTGAGTATGATCTGCAAGGGGGTCGCGGCACAGGCATAGGGGGTCATTGCAACGGGGAGGGGCGTGATGGCTATGGTGGTAGCGGTGGCGATGTCGGGTAGCAGTGCATGCGCAGCACATAATTGGGGTATTTTTCAGGAAAAATACCCTGATTGGCTGGGCAGTGTCATTGCAGGGCGGAGCTTTCTCGCAGGCTCTGTCCCTACATGCAACTATTAATACATCCATGTCATCTATAATCGCAGTGCGGACTGGGTTGATTTTATAACAGCACATCCTCAGATAAGGATGGTGAGAATTCGGCCCCTACATCCTTTGTACATTCTATTAGTTTTGATGTTTGCAAAGGGCTATATAAATAAATTTCTTCTTCTCCTTTTCCTCCTCCTCCTCCTCCTCCTTCTTCTTCTTCTTCATTTCTCCCCTTCTTCTCCTTCTCCTTCTTCTTCTTCTTCTTCTTCCTCCTCTCCCACTCAGCGACCCCCTAGAACAATACAGGGTACACAGAACTTAACATTACAGTAAGTGAGACACTAAACCAGAGCATAGGTAATAATTAGCACCACAATTCTCAATACACACTACAGATGAGATGTCAGGAAGCAAAAGAATAATCGGTGACTACTAGGGCGGGCAGCCATTTGAAGAGATGAACGGTCACCAGAAAGAGTAGATGTGGGTATTAGAGATGAGCGGGTTCGGTTTCTCTGAAACCGAACCCGCACGAACTTCATGTTTTTTTCACGGGTCCGAGCAGACTCGGATCCTCCCGCCTTGCTCGGTTAACCCGAGCGCGCCCGAACGTCATCATGACGCTGTCGGATTCTCGCGAGACTCGGATTCTATATAAGGAGCCGCGCGTCGCCGCCATTTTCACACGTGCATTGAGATTGATAGGGAGAGGACGTGGCTGGCGTCCTCTCCATTAGAAATTAGATTAGAAGAGAGAGAGAGATTGTGCAGAGTCAGACAGAGTTTACCACAGTGACCAGTGCAGTTGTTGTTAGTTAACTTTTATTTATTTTAATATAATATATCCGTTCTCTGCTATATCCGTTCTCTGCCTGAAAAAAAACGATACACAGCAGCAGCCAGTCACACAGTGTGACTCAGTCTGTGTGCACTCAGCTCAGCCCAGTGTGCTGCACATCAATGTATAAAAGGCAAAGCTTATAATAATTGTGGGGGAGACTGGGGAGCACTGCAGGTTGTTATAGCAGGAGCCCCCAGGAGTACATAATATTATATTAATTTAAAATTAAACAGTGCACACTTTTGCTGCAGGAGTGCCACTGCCAGTGTGACTAGTGGTGACCAGTGCCTGACCACCAGTATAGTAGTATATTGTTGTATGTATTGTATACTATCTCTTTATCAACCAGTCTATATTAGCAGCAGACACAGTACAGTGCGGTAGTTCACGGCTGTGGCTACCTCTGTGTCGGCAGTCGGAACTCGGCAGGCAGTCCGTCCATCCATAATTGTATTACAATATATACCACCTAACCGTGGTATTTTTTTTTCTTTCTTTATACCGTCGTCATAGTGTCATACTAGTTGTTACGAGTATACTACTATCTCTTTATCAACCAGTGTACAGTGCGGTAGTTCACGGCTGTGGCTACCTCTGTGTCGGCAGTCGGCAGGCAGTCCGTCCATCCATAATTGTATTATTATTATAATATATACCACCTAACCGTGGTTTTTTTTTCATTCTTTATACCGTCATAGTGTCATACTAGTTGTTACGAGTATACTACTATCTCTTTATCAACCAGTGTACAGTGCGGTAGTTCACGGCTGTGGCTACCTCTGTGTCGGCAGTCGGCAGGCAGTCCGTCCATCCATAATTGTATTATTATTATAATATATACCACCTAACCGTGGTTTTTTTTTCATTCTTTATACCGTCATAGTGTCATACTAGTTGTTACGAGTATACTACTATCTCTTTATCAACCAGTGTACAGTGCGGTAGTTCACGGCTGTGGCTACCTCTGTGTCGGCAGTCGGCAGGCAGTCCGTCCATCCATAATTGTATTATTATTATAATATATACCACCTAACCGTGGTTTTTTTTTCATTCTTTATACCGTCATAGTGTCATACTAGTTGTTACGAGTATACTACTATCTCTTTATCAACCAGTGTACAGTGCGGTAGTTCACGGCTGTGGCTACCTCTGTGTCGGCAGTCGGCAGGCAGTCCGTCCATCCATAATTGTATTATTATTATAATATATACCACCTAACCGTGGTTTTTTTTTCATTCTTTATACCGTCATAGTGTCATACTAGTTGTTACGAGTATACTACTATCTCTTTATCAACCAGTGTACAGTGCGGTAGTTCACGGCTGTGGCTACCTCTGTGTCGGCAGTCGGCAGGCAGTCCGTCCATCCATAATTGTATTATTATTATAATATATACCACCTAACCGTGGTTTTTTTTTCATTCTTTATACCGTCATAGTGTCATACTAGTTGTTACGAGTATACTACTATCTCTTTATCAACCAGTGTACAGTGCGGTAGTTCACGGCTGTGGCTACCTCTGTGTCGGCAGTCGGCAGGCAGTCCGTCCATCCATAATTGTATTATTATTATAATATATACCACCTAACCGTGGTTTTTTTCCCATTCTTTATACCGTCGTCATAGTGTCATACTAGTTGTTACGAGTATACTACTATCTCTTTATCAACCAGTGTACAGTGCGGTAGTTCACGGCTGTGGCTACCTCTGTGTCGGCAGTCGGCAGGCAGTCCGTCCATCCATAATTGTATTATTATTATAATATATACCACCTAACCGTGGTTTTTTTTCCATTCTTTATACCGTCGTCATAGTGTCATACTAGTTGTTACGAGTATACTACTATCTCTTTATCAACCAGTGTACAGTGCGGTAGTTCACGGCTGTGGCTACCTCTGTGTCGGCAGTCGGCAGGCAGTCCGTCCATCCATAATTGTATTATTATTATAATATATACCACCTAACCGTGGTTTTTTTTCCATTCTTTATACCGTCGTCATAGTGTCATACTAGTTGTTACGAGTATACTACTATCTCTTTATCAACCAGTGTACAGTGCGGTAGTTCACGGCTGTGGCTACCTCTGTGTCGGCAGTCGGCAGGCAGTCCGTCCATCCATAATTGTATTATTATTATAATATATACCACCTAACCGTGGTTTTTTTATACCACCTAACCGTGGCAGTCCGTCCATAATTGTATACTAGTATCCAATCCATCCATCTCCATTGTTTACCTGAGGTGCCTTTTAGTTCTGCCTATAAAATATGGAGAACAAAAAAGTTGAGGTTCCAAAATTAGGGAAAGATCAAGATCCACTTCCACCTCGTGCTGAAGCTGCTGCCACTAGTCATGGCCGAGACGATGAAATGCCAGCAACGTCGTCTGCCAAGGCCGATGCCCAATGTCATAGTACAGAGCATGTCAAATCCAAAACACCAAATATCAGAAAAAAAAGGACTCCAAAACCTAAAATAAAATTGTCGGAGGAGAAGCGTAAACTTGCCAATATGCCATTTACCACACGGAGTGGCAAGGAACGGCTGAGGCCCTGGCCTATGTTCATGGCTAGTGGTTCAGCTTCACATGAGGATGGAAGCACTCAGCCTCTCGCTAGAAAACTGAAAAGACTCAAGCTGGCAAAAGCACCGCAAAGAACTGTGCGTTCTTTGAAATCCCAAATCCACAAGGAGAGTCCAATTGTGTCGTTTGCGATGCCTGACCTTCCCAACACTGGACGTGAAGAGCATGCGCCTTCCACCATTTGCACGCCCCCTGCAAGTGCTGGAAGGAGCACCCGCAGTCCAGTTCCTGATAGTCAGATTGAAGATGTCAGTGTTGAAGTACACCAGGATGAGGAGGATATGGGTGTTGCTGGCGCTGGGGAGGAAATTGACCAGGAGGATTCTGATGGTGAGGTGGTTTGTTTAAGTCAGGCACCCGGGGAGACACCTGTTGTCCGTGGGAGGAATATGGCCGTTGACATGCCAGGTGAAAATACCAAAAAAATCAGCTCTTCGGTGTGGAGGTATTTCACCAGATATGCGGACAACAGGTGTCAAGCCGTGTGTTCCCTTTGTCAAGCTGTAATAAGTAGGGGTAAGGACGTTAACCACCTCGGAACATCCTCCCTTATACGTCACCTGCAGCGCATTCATAATAAGTCAGTGACAAGTTCAAAAACTTTGGGTGACAGCGGAAGCAGTCCACTGACCAGTAAATCCCTTCCTCTTGTAACCAAGCTCACGCAAACCACCCCACCAACTCCCTCAGTGTCAATTTCCTCCTTCCCCAGGAATGCCAATAGTCCTGCAGGCCATGTCACTGGCAAGTCTGACGAGTCCTCTCCTGCCTGGGATTCCTCCGATGCATCCTTGCGTGTAACGCCTACTGCTGCTGGCGCTGCTGTTGTTGCCGCTGGGAGTCGATGGTCATCCCAGAGGGGAAGTCGTAAGCCCACTTGTACTACTTCCAGTAAGCAATTGACTGTTCAACAGTCCTTTGCGAGGAAGATGAAATATCACAGCAGTCATCCTACTGCAAAGCGGATAACTGAGGCCTTGGCATCCTGGGTGGTGAGAAACGTGGTTCCGGTATCCATCATTACTGCAGAGCCAACTAGAGACTTGTTGGAGGTACTGTGTCCCCGGTACCAAATACCATCTAGGTTCCATTTCTCTAGGCAGGCGATACCGAAAATGTACACAGACCTCAGAAAAAGAGTCACCAGTGTCCTAAAAAATGCAGCTGTACCCAATGTCCACTTAACCACGGACATGTGGACAAGTGGAGCAGGGCAGGGTCAGGACTATATGACTGTGACAGCCCACTGGGTAGATGTATGGACTCCCGCCGCAAGAACAGCAGCGGCGGCACCAGTAGCAGCATCTCGCAAACGCCAACTCTTTCCTAGGCAGGCTACGCTTTGTATCACCGCTTTCCAGAATACGCACACAGCTGAAAACCTCTTACGGCAACTGAGGAAGATCATCGCGGAATGGCTTACCCCAATTGGACTCTCCTGTGGATTTGTGGCATCGGACAACGCCAGCAATATTGTGTGTGCATTAAATCTGGGCCAATTCCAGCACGTCCCATGTTTTGCACATACCTTGAATTTGGTGGTGCAGAATTTTTTAAAAAACGACAGGGGCGTGCAAGAGATGCTGTCGGTGGCCAGAAGAATTGCGGGACACTTTCGGCGTACAGGCACCACGTACAGAAAACTGGAGCACCACCAAAAACTACTGAACCTGCCCTGCCATCATCTGAAGCAAGAAGTGGTAACGAGGTGGAATTCAACCCTCTATATGCTTCAGAGGTTGGAGGAGCAGCAAAAGGCCATTCAAGCCTATACAATTGAGCACGATATAGTAGGTGGAATGCACCTGTCTCAAGTGCAGTGGAGAATGATTTCAACGTTGTGCAAGGTTCTGATGCCCTTTGAACTTGCCACACGTGAAGTCAGTTCAGACACTGCCAGCCTGAGTCAGGTCATTCCCCTCATCAGGCTTTTGCAGAAGAAGCTGGAGGCATTGAAGAAGGAGCTAACACGGAGCGATTCCGCTAGGCATGTGGGACTTGTGGATGCAGCCCTTAATTCGCTTAACAAGGATTCACGGGTGGTCAATCTGTTGAAATCAGAGCACTACATTTTGGCCACCGTGCTCGATCCTAGATTTAAAGCCTACCTTGGATCTCTCTTTCCGGCAGACACAGGTCTGCTGGGGTTGAAAGACCTGCTGGTGACAAAATTGTCAAGTCAAGCGGAACGCGACCTGTCAACATCTCCTCCTTCACATTCTCCCGCAACTGGGGGTGCGAGGAAAAGGCTCAGAATTCCGAGCCCACCCGCTGGCGGTGATGCAGGGCAGTCTGGAGCGACTGCTGATGCTGACATCTGGTCCGGACTGAAGGACCTGACAACGATTACGGACATGTCGTCTACTGTCACTGCATATGATTCTCTCAACATTGATAGAATGGTGGAGGATTATATGAGTGACCGCATCCAAGTAGGCACGTCACACAGTCCGTACTTATACTGGCAGGAAAAAGAGGCAATTTGGAGGCCCTTGCACAAACTGGCTTTATTCTACCTAAGTTGCCCTCCCACAAGTGTGTACTCCGAAAGAGTGTTTAGTGCCGCCGCTCACCTTGTCAGCAATCGGCGTACGAGGTTACATCCAGAAAATGTGGAGAAGATGATGTTCATTAAAATGAATTATAATCAATTCCTCCGCGGAGACATTGACCAGCAGCAATTGCCTCCACAAAGTACACAGGGAGCTGAGATGGTGGATTCCAGTGGGGACGAATTGATAATCTGTGAGGAGGGGGATGTACACGGTGATATATCGGAGGGTGAAGATGAGGTGGACATCTTGCCTCTGTAGAGCCAGTTTGTGCAAGGAGAGATTAATTGCTTCTTTTTTGGGGGGGGTCCAAACCAACCCGTCATATCAGTCACAGTCGTGTGGCAGACCCTGTCACTGAAATGATGGGTTGGTTAAAGTGTGCATGTCCTGTTTTGTTTATACAACATAAGGGTGGGTGGGAGGGCCCAAGGATAATTCCATCTTGCACCTCTTTTTTCTTTTCTTTTTCTTTGCATCATGTGCTGATTGGGGAGGGTTTTTTGGAAGGGACATCCTGCGTGACACTGCAGTGCCACTCCTAGATGGGCCCGGTGTTTGTGTCGGCCACTAGGGTCGCTAATCTTACTCACACAGCTACCTCATTGCGCCTCTTTTTTTCTTTGCGTCATGTGCTGTTTGGGGAGGGTTTTTTGGAAGGGACATCCTGCGTGACACTGCAGTGCCACTCCTAGATGTGCCCGGTGTTTGTGTCGGCCACTAGGGTCGCTAATCTTACTCACACAGTCAGCTACCTCATTGCGCCTCTTTTTTTCTTTGCGTCATGTGCTGTTTGGGGAGGGTTTTTTGGAAGGGCCATCCTGCGTGACACTGCAGTGCCACTCCTAGATGGGCCCGGTGTTTGTGTCGGCCACTAGGGTCGCTTATCTTTCTCACACAGTCAGCTACCTCATTGCGCCTCTTTTTTTCTTTGCGTCATGTGCTGTTTGGGGAGGGTTTTTTGGAAGGGACATCCTGCGTGACACTGCAGTGCCACTCCTAGATGGGCCCGGTGTTTGTGTCGGCCACTAGGGTCGCTAATCTTACTCACACAGCTACCTCATTGCGCCTCTTTTTTTCTTTGCGTCATGTGCTGTTTGGGGAGGGTTTTTTGGAAGGGACATCCTGCGTGACACTGCAGTGCCACTCCTAGATGGGCCCGGTGTTTGTGTCGGCCACTAGGGTCGCTTATCTTACTCACACAGCGACCTCGGTGCAAATTTTAGGACTAAAAATAATATTGTGAGGTGTGATGTGTTCAGAATAGGCTGAAAATGAGTGTAAATTATGTTTTTTGAGGTTAATAATACTTTGGGATCAAAATTACCCCCAAATTCTATGATTTAAGCTGTTTTTTAGGGTTTTTTGAAAAAAAACACCCGAATCCAAAACACACCCGAATCCGACAAAAAAAATTCGGTGAGGTTTTGCCAAAACGCGGTCGAACCCAAAACACGGCGCGGAACCGAACCCAAAACCAAAACACAAAACCCGAAAAATTTCCGGCGCTCATCTCTAGTGGGTATAGACAGTCACTGAGTAGGAGAGAGCTGTAATAGAAATGTGAAGGGGCCCTGCTCCAAGGAGCTTACACTCTAGGGGGAGGGGGAGACAGGTGACATGAGATGCAAACAAGTGGAATTCGGCCTTGTGTCAGGAAGTAAGTGAGGCAGAGATGGCCAGGGCATATGTAGAAGGTATACTTTGATGAACAGGTAGGTTCTCAGTGCCCATTTGAAGCTTTGCAATGTCAGAGAGAGTCTAATAGAGCGAGGGAGCTAGTTCCAGCGAAGAGGGGCAGCATGGGCAAAATCTTGGATTCATGCATGGGATGTTGTGACCAGGGTAGAGGAGAGGTGACGGTCATTGGCCGGCCAGAGTGAGCGGGAGGGAGTATGTAGGGAGATGAGGTTGGAGATGTATGTGAGTGTGAGGAGGATTAAGGGAATTCTGTGGTGGAATGGGAGCTAGTGTAGGTATTGGTGAAGGGGAGTGGCAGATGTGACAGGGTGGGAGAGGAAGATAAGTCTAGCTGTAGAGTGGAGAACAGATCGGAGTGGAGCGAAATAGGAGAGTGGGAGGCCAGTGAGAACGTTGCAATAGTCAAGCTGTGAAATGACTAGTGAGTAGATAATACGTTTTGTCGCACTCTGTGAGAGGAATGGCCTGATCCAAATGATGTTGCATATATCTGGACCGACAGGATTGAGCCGGAGATTGGACTTTGGGGGTGAAGGAGGAGTTAAGAGTGACGTCCAAGCAGCAGAGTTGGGGAATGGAGTAGATGATGGTGTTGTCAATTGTTATAGAGATATATATATATATTATTATTTTTTTGGGGGGGGGGTGCAGACTTTGAATGGGACAAGAGGATAAGTTTGATTTTGTCCATATTGTGCTTCAGGGAGCGCTCAGATATCCAGGAGGAGATGGCGGAGAGGCAGCTGGATAACAGGGAGAGGACAGAGGAGGAGCGATCAGCAGAGGTATAATTGCTTTTCATCTGCATAGAGGTGGTACTGGAGGCCTAAGGAGCTAATAAGCGCACCCAGAGAAGAGGTGCACAGGGAAAAGAGAAGGGGGCCAAGGGCAGAACCCTGGGGGACACCCATGGGGAGGATGGAAGAGGTGAAGGTGGTACCAGAGGCAGACACTGAGAAGGAGCAGTTAGCAAGATAAGAGATGAACCAGGCAAGGAGAGTGTACAGAGGCCAATGGTCTGCAGGAGAGGATGACCCACAGTTTAGAAGGCATGCAGAGAGATCCAGGAGGATGAGCAGAGAGAAGTGACCCCTGTATTTGGCCAGAAGCAGGTCATTAGTGACTTTGACAAGGGGAGTTTCAGTGGAGTGTAGGGGGCGAAAGTCAGATTGAGGAGGATCAAGGATGGAGTGGTCAGAGAGGTAGCTGGTGATCCGGCTCTATATCAGCTGCTCAAGTATATATAGCCATATATAATTATATACACACCCATAATACCTTGTAGTTTTCCATATAGCCACATATATATATATATATATATATATTCAAACAAATATAAAACCACAGCACTCACCATCCCAGAAGCGGGGTGCAATGTCTGCACTCACCCCTCATAGGGTGGGGTGCACGTAGCCCATGGCCACCTACTTAGATATATACAAACAGATAATTTGCATTTTCTGTTTGTGTATATATATATATATATATATATATACACCCATAATACTTTATGGTTTCCCATATAGCACCATATGCACCCACATTACCTAATAGCTCTCATATAGCCACATATATATACCCAAAATACTTTGAGTTTCCCATATAGCCACATGTACACCTATATTACCTTATAGTTCCCATATAGCCTCATATACACCCATAATACTTTATAGTTTTACATATATCCCCATATACACTCATAATACCTTATAGTTCCCATATAGCCTCCTTTCATTGCAGGTAACTACACTGATCCCTTGCAGTTTTGGTCTGTTTAGAAAATTCAAACTGAAGTGCAAATATATTATATTGGGTAACTACACCACTAATATTTACATCAGCAGTTATTATTGTATACTAGGATGACACTTTATTTCAACTTTCTAAATTGTTTGTAATCTGCTATCAGTGTTTATGCTAGTAGAGTTTTATTGCATCCTCTGTAACTGGGGGTGGGGTGTTAGGCCTTGATTGGAATTATTGGACACACATGGATACATAGAATACATTCCTAAGGAGAGGTGCTAGGCTGATCAGGGTTGTAATAGAATGGTTGTTTGAAAGGGTTATGAAATATTATGAAAAGACTTATCCAGGACTTAAACAGGATGAAAACAGACAAACAACATTACAGCAAAGGAACATGCCTTTCAACCTCACGCAAACTCTTCCATCCATTTAAATCTATGTACATATGTTTCTCTCTCACATCCTTGTGCAGTCTAAGAACAGTTGTTATATCATGATTTGCTTGCAACTGTAATTACCTGGGTTTGTAAGTTTTCTTAGTTATGCATAGTCAATGAAAGCATGCTGGACCGGTGTTTGCATACTCATATACAGTGTCACTTTCACCTATAATCAACTAAACTTTTGCCTCACTGGTAGCCTTTAATGATTTGACAAGTATTCCTTTAGATGCAATCTAGGGTCAGCTGTGCTTATCAATTTGCACTCACATACGTAAATTGTTCATAATACTAAATGTTTGTAAATGAACAGCTGAACAACACCAGTAAACAGGCATTTGAACGTTTACATTTAAATATTGCAACTTGTTTACACTCCAAGCCTAAAGAACTGTACTTTTATCTGAAACGAACCATGTACCACAAATTGATTTTCTTCATTGTACTCCATAGTTTTTTCTCTAAAACAATAACATCCTTCATTCTCCTGCTACTCACCCCTCTGTACACATTGCTGCCTCAATTCTACACTCCCCTCTTATTAACACTCATAACCTTTTTAATTATCTTTCTACTTTGACAATAACACCCACAACTGGTCACTATCAAAAAACATTCACAACCCTCATACAACTGTATTTATCTCTATCTACTGCTTCCGTTAGCTAGAGACATTTCACTGAATCCGGGACCCAACCACTTACCCCACTCACATTCACCTAGTTCGCAGCAATATAGAAAATCAGCTAACCTCATAAACATCACTTCTCCCTGCACCTGCCAAATCACTAAAATGTGCCTTATGGAATGCACGCTCCGTTTGTAACAAATTAACATCCATACATGACCTCTTCATATCAAACAACTTCAGTCTTCTGACTATAACAGAAACATCACTCACACAATCAGACACGGTCTCCAGTGGTGTCGAGAGAGGCGGGGGGTGGGGGGGGGTTGCGATGGTACAAATTACCTGGGCCCAGATCTGATGGAGCTCTTCTCCTCAGCCCAGCACACACTGCTGTGTGCTTGGCTGCAGTGTGGCCAATGGAGGCAATTAAAATGCAATTTTTTTTAGACTTTTTTCCTAAGGATGCATGGATATGCCTCCTGTGATTAGGCCATGCCCCTTGAAAAGTACCTGGGCCCAGTCAGGCTCTCTTGCCCTGACGGTCTCCCTTGCAGCACTGTAACATGGTGGTCTCCACTTCACACACACCTCCATGCCTCTGGTAACAGTAAAGAAGGGGTGGATTATTACTTTCCAAATCTTGACATGAGCCACTGCTGTGGCTCATTCCTGTTTGCATTTTGTTTATTTATTTTATGTTATATTTCTGTTTGCATGCCAGGTTCTCTCATGTACTTGTTTAGAGTACTGTTGTGGGCCACCTTTGGTGAGTCTGTGTAACTGCAGTCTGTCTCCTGTTTGTGTGACTTGTGCTGTCTCACCTATCTGTTATTTAGGCCATTACCTTGTGTCTGGCTTCCAGCCATCCTGATTGGGGTGTGCTTACTTTATTACCCAGCCTGCCTTTCACCTGATGCCGGTGATAGATACATGTTCCTGTCTGTACCTGTGTCCAGGCACTGTCCTATGGTGGAATCTTGAACCTGTCTGCTCGAGAGAGATCCTGTCTGTCTGTGTTGTACCCATGACCTGGAGACCCTGCCCGATTGATACACTGACCAGATCCAGCCAGCCTTGTATTTAGGTTTTTGCTAAGCAGTATGGGGAGTTTCCACACAGACACTGTCTTGCTTATATTTTTGTATTATAACATCTTAGAGCATTCAGTGAGAACCTGTCACCTTGTATTTGATACTGTCTGTATTGAACCCATGACCCGGAGACCTCGCCAGATTGATTACCTGACCAGAACGAGCTAGCCTTGTACTTGGGTTTTTGTGGAGTTTCCACACAGACACTGCTTGTCTGTATTTCTGTATTATAACATCTTTGTGCATTGTTGCCTTCACAAACACTCATATATTCCATGTCTTAGCTTTCAACACTCTGTGCCTTGGTTCCTATGTTTGGATTTCAGCGGCCATGTCGCATATTATCTGTTCTTTGTCCTTTCTGTATTCTCTCCCATTGGTAGTCACGCTAGTCTTAGTTAGATTTCCCCTTATTCACTCGCAGTCTCAGTTGGTGCCATGTTACCTCATAAGACCTGGGGGCATCGGAGTTTGGGCGGGCCTAATTTGCCCATTCAAACGTGGCTGCTTAAGGAAAAGACTAGCTCTTCAGGTACCAACCGACCACTAGGGGGAGTAACGGAGTCAGGGGTTAGAGTAGGCATTGCTGCAGTCATTCATAACTGGCTACAGCTTCACTCGTGAGTACTGGAACTTCCCAGTTGTACCGATTCCCCAGAGTCCCAGGTACTCAGTTCGTAACAAATCTTTCGCATACACAGTTCTACCACAGGTTCCATCACTCACATTCATATCGTTTGAAGTACATTCCATCAGGATTTACACTCCTTTCTCTCTGCATATTGCAGATATCTATCGCCCACCTGGGCAACCCAAACAATTTCTGGAAGATTTTTCTGCCTGGCTCCCTCCCTACTTATCCTCTGAAATCTCCACCATTATCATGGGAGATTTCAATATTGCTATTGATAGTCCAAAATCTGCTGCTTATGCCTCCAAGTTACTCTCTCTAACCTCTTCTCTTGGCCTCTCCCAATGGACTGACTCCTCTACTCATCAGGAGGGCCACTTGATCTTGTATTCATCAGACTATGCTCAGTTTCTGAATTCACTAACACCCCTTTCCCTCTCTCAGATCACAACCTTATCACCTGTTTGCTCTACACTATTACTTCAAACTCAGAGTCATTAAAGTCCTCCAATCCCCCTCAAACCTGCAGAACTATTAATGGAATTAATTTTAAAGAGCTGTCCACCACTGCAACCACTGCTCTCACCAATTTCTGCATTTACTTCTCCTGAGATGGCAGTATCACACCTGAACCAGACTCTAGAAATAGCCCTTGACCAAGAGGCTCCAGCTACCCATCACACTACATGTCGGTCTAGATGTCAACCGTGGCACTCTAAATTAACAAGATACCTACAAAAACTCTCACAGAAAGTTGAACGTCAGTGGTGTAAATCTCCTATTCCAAGCAACTTTTTCACATACAAGACTGTCTACCACTCTTATTGTAATGCCCTGGACACTGCCAAATAAACATATTTCCAAACTCTCATCTCTGCTCAAGCCTCTAACCCCAAATGACTTTTTAATACATTTAAATAACTTTTGAACTCTCCCTCACCCAACCCACCAGCCACTATCAAGGTGCAAGATCTTGCTTCCTACTTCAAGGACAATATTGATAAAATCTGAGATGAAATGGTATGCTCTTCCTCAGCCAGTGACCTGCTCAGTTCTCTACCTGAACCCTTTGGCATTCTCTCTTCATTTGATCCCACAAATGAAAATGAAGTGTCATCACTCTTCTCATCCTGCTACTCTACTACCTCTCCTCTTGAGCCTATACCCTCACAAGTAAGTAAAATTAAATCTCTGTCTTCTGTGCTCATCCCAACCTTAACTAGCATCTGTAATCTCTCTCTCACTCTCTCTCTCTCTCTCTCTCTCTCTCTCTCTCTCTCTCTCTCTCTCTCCTGGTATCTTTCCATCACTGTTCAAGCATGCAGTGATTACTCCCATTCTGAAAAAACTAAATTCTGACCCTATCTCTCAAACTACCGTCCCATCTCTCAGCTCCCATGCCTCTTTAAGCTACTTGAGAACCTTGCCTACACTCACCTCACACACTTTCTTAACTCATACAACTTATTTGACCCACTTCAGTCAGGCTTTCATTCCCAACACTCCACAGAGACGGCACTGACTAAAGTAGTGAATGATCTGGTCACTGCAAAGTCAAAAGGCCACTACTCACTTCTTATTATTCTAGATCTCTCTGCTGCATGTGACACTGTTGTCCACTCTCTTCTCATATAAACACTACAATACCTAGGTCTTCAAGACACAGCTCTCTCTTGGTTCCTATCCTACATATCTAATTGCTCCATCAGTGTTCACTTCTCTAAATCTACCTTCCCTTCGCTACCTCTCTCAGTTGGAGTACCGCAAGGCTCGGTCTTAGGTCCTCTGCTTTTCTCTATCTATACCTCATCTCTTAGTAAACTAATCAGCTCTTTTGGAATACAGTATCAATTGTATGTTGATGATACCCAAATCTACATATCCTCAAAATTTTTGTCTCTATCTGTGTTGGTCAGGGTCACTGAATGCCTTTCTGCTGTTTCATCTTGGATGACATCTCGCCACCTCAAACTTAATATTTCCAAAACAGAGTTACTTATATTTCCACCGGCCAATAGTAGTTTCCAACCTGATATCTCTATCACTGCTGAGAACTCTGCAATCATCCCTACCCCACAAGCTCGCTGCCTAAGTGTCATACATGACTCTGATCTGCCCTTCGCTCCCCACATTCAATCTGTCTCAAGATCATGTTACATACATCTAGGAAACATATCCAAAGTACGCCCTTATCTTACACAAGACACAGCAAAAACTCTAATCCATGCTCTCATCATCTCCCGCATTGATTATTGTAATAGTCTCCTGACCGGTCTTCCCAAACATAGACTCTCACTTCTACAATCCATGCTGTCTGCAGCTGCGAGGCTAATCTTCCTCACTAGACGTTCATCGTCTGCAGATCTGCTCTGTCAGTCCCTCCATTGGTTACCTGTACTCTACCATATTCAATATAAAATACTTTTACTAACATACAAGGCCATTAACCAAACTGCACCAACATACATCACTTCTCTCATCTCCTAATATCTCCTAACCCGACCTCTCTGCTCTGCACAAGATCTACGTCTCTCATCCACACTCATTACTCGCTCCCATGTACAATGCAGGACTTTCTTCAGGCTGCACCCACTCTGTGGAATGCCCTCCCACGCACAATAAGACTCACCTCTAGTCTCCAAACCTTCAAGCGTTCCCTGAAAACTCACCTCTTCAGGCAGCTTATCACATTCCAGAACCGCTCACTCAACCTTCATAAGCTTTCCTATCCAATTATATCCCCACTGTACAGTCCACACATATCCTCCACATATTTTCTCTTCATTTGTTCGTCGGGAGGTTTGCCACCTAGCAACAGCTGGTGGGTTAGGTGCAAGCCTCCCTGACGATCGCTGGAAGGGTAAAGTGAAAGAAACTTTCACTTACCCTTCCACAGCCTGGGGAGAGCGGGGACAGAGCCGCGGGTAGCGGCCGCTCCCGGACCTGTTCGTGCGCATTGCGCGCGTCACGGGAGCATGTGTGCACCGCCGGGCACGCGCGCGCACGCTGGGCACATGTGCGCGCACCATATAAGGTGCTAGGCCCCGCCCCCAGGTTAGATTTTACCTCAGCGCTGCAGGATGGAGGACACAGTGTCTGTTTCAGCCACAGACACCCTGATAGTGTCCCCACAATGCAGCAAAAGAGGCAGGCAGCCTTCTAGGAAGAGCCTAGAAAAAGCTGCTGACACAACAACTTCCTCAGATGAGGATATTATATTTAAAAGAAGAAAAATTATTAACCCTGTCAGGTCGGATGACAACAGGGACAGCTCTGAGGAGGAAGAAGTCGGTCAGAATGCTGAGACTTCCCCTCCTGCATATTCTCACAGAGTGGTGAGAAAGTGCACAAGTAAAAAGAAACACACTGACCATGTTTCTTCTAGAGATGCCTGTTCAGGTAAAAATATCTCTTTCCCAGGTATTGCCAGTGCTTGGAATACCTCTAAGGGCCATAGCAGACCCCCCTTTCCTGCCCACAGCCGACATACATTCCCTGTCACTGATCGGCAACCTGCACAGGATCGCGCTCATAAGGGGACTAGTCATAGTCCTACAACCCCCCTCTCCCACGCATTTAGGGAAACTGGTTACCCTCCAGTAGATTGGGAATCAGAGGAAGTAACCAGGACTAGCGCATCCTCTCGCAGAGGTGAATATAGTGACTTGCAGATGGCCCGTGTAGCCTTAGCTGGTAGAATGCCACCTTCTAAAATATATTCAGCCCACTGGGCTTTGAGCGAATGCCCCCAAGTATACAATTTTGCCCAGTTAGCCTTTAGAACGGCACTAGTTAAGGAGGATGATATGGTTCTCCGTAACCACACTGGTATCCCAGATATTCCGGCCCTATTTGCCCCAGACATCGATCCGGCCTTAACTTCACTCGTGGGAGAAAAAGTCCAGAGTGACACTATGGATAAATTGCTAAGAAAAATTAAATTTAAGGTTTCAGACGCCGCCGGTCCTTTATTATTTGTCCTTGACAAAGCAGAAAAAGAAGGCATCTCAGGGGGCTCCCTAGATTCCCTGGTAGCTTCCAAAATGGCACTCATAAAAGCTATTAGTAGGGCTACCTTAATAATTGGTCAGACATTTGATTTCATATCAAACTCACATAGAACTCGCTGGCTAGCTAATGCAGGGCTAACTAACCTAGCACCCAGACCAGTAGATGTCCCCAATCTGATAGATTCTGACCTTTTCAGACCCGATTTCATAGACGAAGTGAAGGTCCGCTATAAAGCTCGCAAATCCTTCGCAGACCTTAAAGGACCTCAGTCTTCCAGGCAGCCCATTCATCAGGAGGGTCGTCCTGCGGGAGCCAGCAGCTCGACCCGAGACTACAGAGGCGCTCCCAGAGCTCACAGAGGTGGCCCTCCCCAAACACGGACCGCAAGAGGCGCAGGGTCCGGCGGCACATACGCCCCAGGAAAGACAGAGGATACGGTAAGTCACTTTACTTTGCAACCTTCTCCTTGTCTTTCCCAGGCAATAGCCTCCTGGAGGCAGATTACCACAGACAGGCGGTTGCTAAGAATCGTGGAAAAAGGTTTATCCCTCCCCCTTTTACATTTTCCACGACAAATTTTTCCCTGCTCAAAAAACGTCAGTCCGTTATTACATGGAGTACTGTCCCTTGCCCTACAGTTAGGCAAAATAGAGTTGGCAGACACTTCCACAAGAGGCTGGGTCAGTCACCTTTTTCCCGTCAGGAAACAGGACGGTTCATACAGACCAGTCTTAAATGTCAAATCTCTCAACCGACACATAAAACCTCGCTCTTTCTGTATGGAGGGCTTAGCCAACATACCTTTCCTACTAACAAGGAACGATTTCTGTATCAAAATAGACCTCAAGGAGGCCTTTCACACAATTCAAATGCACCCAAACCACAGAAGACTTTTAAAGTTCCTGTGGAAAGACGTTCTCTATCAGTGGACCGTCATGGTTTTCGGCCTCTCCAACGCTCCCTACACATTCACTCGTCTTATGAAAGCAGTGATCTCTCACCTACGCCAGAAAACGATCCGTTGTATAATCTACCTAGACGACTTGTTAGTAGTCCATGCAGACCAGAAAACCCTTCTGCTTCACAAAGAACTAATTCTTTCTCTCCTTCAGAACCTAGGGTTTACAATAAATTACAACAAGTCCATATTAACACCCACCCAGTCAAATATTTTTCTGGGTTTCTTACTAGATATCCCTTCTTTCTCGATAGCAGTTCCCCCAGACAAGTGGAGAGACATTCAAGACTTCGTAACTCGAACCCTGAAACACCGTTTCTCGCTGAGAGACTTGGCCAGAGTCATAGGGAAGATGAGATCTTTAGATCCCGGTTTTCTCCACGCTCCCCTTGTCTGCAGACACTCTCAGATTCTTCTTTCAGCTCTCCTTCGTCGGGGATGGATTTGATCAGACAAAATCATCTTGACACCCTTGGTTCTCAAAGAGATTCGTAGTTGGAGGGACCTTCGGCTACCATCCCCAGACCTCTCCTACCTCCTCCTCCAGACATTTTCATCACATCAGATGCGTCCCTCTCGGGTTGGGGAGCATTTACAAGAGACCGAGTGGTAAGGGGAAGATGGTCCACTCAAGAATCGACAGCGCACATCAATCTATTAGAATTGAGGGTGGTGAAGTTTGCACTTTCCTCTCTAGTTCCCCCGACCTTCCAGAATAACTCAGTTCTCCTATGTCTAGACAACAGGACTGCAGTGTCCTGCGTCAACAGAATGGGGGGTACTCGATCCCTGACACTCTGTCAAGAAGCTATAGACATATGGAACTGGGCGGTGGAAAGATCCATACTCCTCTCTGCAACATATGTCCCAGGAGAGCTAAACGAGTTAGCCGACTCCTTATCCAGGAAGGAATTAACACTGGATCGGGCGACTCTGAGACCGGAAATTTTCACCAGTATCGTGAAAACCTTTGGTCAACCGCAAGTAGACCTGTTTGCAACTCCATCGAACACACAGGTCCCAACCTTCGTGTCCAAAATCTGGACTCAAGGGGCTCTCCACTCGAATGCAATGTCCTTTCCGTGGACAAATCTAGTTCTCCCATATGCTTTCCCTCCCCCAGCTATGCTACTGAAGGTACTTCACAAGATCAAGACAGACAGAGTGCCTCAACTCATCTTGGTTTACCCCGTTTGGCCTTCCCGAGTTTGGTTCCCCTTGATCAACCCTCTTCGCAAGGGACCCAAGCTTCCCCTAGGCATCTCCAAGGATTGTTTCCAAGGGACTCCCGACCTCCTTCAGGAACTTCCACATTGCATGTGGATAGCGACATTACTCGGTTGCTGACCACTACTAACCTTTCGACCGCCTCAGTAACCTTGATCAATGCTTCCCTTAGACCCAGAACAAAATCCAGATACCAGTCCATCATAAATGAGTTTATGTCTTGGCAAGCTTCTCAAAATCTTCCTTCGGCTTCTCTTTCTGAACCTAACTTAGCGATAGACTTCCTAGCCGTTAAGTTTGAGTCAGGCCTGGCATCCGCCACCATACGGTCTTATGGCTCAGCCCTAGCTCTTCTCATTCCAGGGCTTACGGAAAACAAGATGTACCTTAGATTACTCAAAGGTATCTTCTTGTCTAGGCCTCCATGTCCGCGATACTCTTCCACGTGGGACATTAATCCTTTCTTAAATTATTTAGCCACAATACCTTCAGATTCCGACATCTCCAATCTTTCAAGAAAACTGGCTTCTCTACTAGCACTAGCTTTCGCAGCCAGAGGAGCCGGACTTTCCTTAATAGACACATCCAAACCCTGGATGACAACCACTCCAATGGGGTTCCATATCGTCCTTAAAGGTCACACAAAAACCAGTTCCATTCAAAACCCTTTGGTGGAGTTTGACCTAGTCAGTGACCAGTCAGACACGGATCTTTGCATAGTTGAGTGCTTATCCGCTTATCTCACAACAACAACTCCATGGAGAGATAACATTTCTAACCTTTTTATCACATGCCGAAAGCCTTTTCGTCCGGCCAGACCCTCTACAATCAGGGGATGGATAGTTTCTGCCATGCAAAGCTCAGGAATAGATACCTCCATTTTTAAGGGACACTCCATCCGCGGAGTCGCCGTCGCAGCGGCAAGAGGCTTAACCTTACAATCCATAATGCAGGCCGCACGTTGGTCATCCACTCGTACCTTCGTGAAACATTATTGGAGGCCTTCTGATACTCAAAGGATAGAATTCATTAGAGCAACCACCAGGTATGTGGTAGTCTACCCACCAGCTGTTGCTAGGTGGCAAGCCTCCCGATGAACAAACACTAGTTTGCAGGAATCTATGACCTGCAAACTCTCTTTGTTCTAGGGAATACGATTGCCACCTAGCAACAGCTCCCACCCTACCCACCCTATACCTTGCTAGTTCTGTTGGTTGTAATCTCTAACAACAGTCATTAATTATGCCTATTTATCTCTTTGAATTTCAGGCGCTCCAAAAGGAAAGAAGAAGCAGCCGCAGACGCAGCAACCAAAAGAACAAAAATAGCCTTACAAATATCTCCTATATAATAGCCCAGATCTGTGACTTTGTGCCTCATTTGCTAATGCTGGGCGGAGTCACAACACTGGGCGGAGTTAGTCAAATGAGTCACAGATCTGGGCAAATCTATAGAAGACTAGGAGCAGAAGCAGATAGTATGGACATGGCACAGGCAGGGGTGCATACCTCCCAGCTTTCTTCAGGCAGAAGGAGGGACACACGCACTGCCAAAAGGGGCTGTGGCTTCATGGGAGGACCTGTGATCGCAAGCCACGCCCCCCGTTTTCGTCAGTGAGGGGGCATGCCCAGCGCTCTGTGAGCTGCTGGCATGTCCCCAGGGGTGGATTATGAGTTCGGGGGGCCCAGGGCACTTGAGACAGGGGGCCCTATCTCATTGCTGTGCCTGCTGTGGGTTTGGGGGCGTGGCCTAATCGGGGGTTGCGTGGCCACGCCCCCTCACGCAAATTCCGGTAATTGTTGTTGTTTTTTTAATGGGATTTTGGCCCCTCAACTAGGGGTAAATCCAGAGGGGTGGTCGCTCCCCCCTACAAACCCGCACAGGCAGAAGAAAGCAGGGAGGCTGCTGCCTCCCTGCAACACACAATGCTGCTGCTGGCAGGATGGGGGAGCTTCAGAGCTGGGACAGAGCTACTCCAGCCAGGCGGCCCCCTAAACCTGTACCCCCTGTGCCCCCCCCTTAATCCAGCTCTGCTGCCGGACCCCCCCCCTTAATCCGTACCCCCTGATGCCCCTTCTCCCTCTGTCTCCAGAACAGCGAGTACAGGAGCTTCCCAACTCCCACGCCCACCCCACCGCGGAACACTGCGGCCTGCCGGTGGGACAGCGGAACAGACCCAAAAAAAGGGACTGTCCCACAAAAATCGGGACAGTTGGGAGGTATGTGGGTGTGTGAGGGGGTATGCCGTATGGACAGACGGGCACCGGCTCACTGTGTGCTTGACCCCCCACAACAGCAAACTCAGCAGGGTCTCTCTGCCACGGAGGAGCCTCACTTTCTGGCACACTCCACGCTTCTTAGCAGCAGTTTTGTGGGGCACCTGCCGCTGTACAGGTTCTGTACTTCCTCTGTTATCTCCAG
Organism: Pseudophryne corroboree; assembly: GCF_028390025.1. Lineage (NCBI taxonomy): Eukaryota > Metazoa > Chordata > Amphibia > Anura > Myobatrachidae > Pseudophryne > Pseudophryne corroboree. The sequence continues at coordinate 7,509,052 of NC_086448.1, forward strand.
CCCTGGCAACCCCACCGCTAGCTGCAGCGCTGCCGCCCGCAGTGAGGTGCGCCCAGCTCCTTCTCACACTTTAGCCGGCGGGCAGCGCTGCAGAAGTCCGCGGTGCTTGCAGGCTCCCAGATACTGTGGGCACTCCACCCACAGCATCTGTAGACCCCCTCCTCCATCCGCTGTCCCCCCCCCACCAACGGCACCCCTGCACCTGCCCCTCCACCACCTGCAGCGCCTCCAGACCCCCTTCCCCATCCGCCGCACCCCCCACCCCTGCCCCTCCCCCACCCGTGGCGCCTCTGGACCCCCTACCCCACCCTCTGCACCCCGCCCCTTTCCATCCCACAGCACCTCCGGAACCCTTCATTCATCCGCAACATCCCTGCACCTGCCCCTCCCTCACCCGCAGCACCTCCCGACCCTTCCCCATCCAGCCCCCCTCCCGCATCCGCCCCCCCTCCACCCGCAGCATCTACAGACACCCTCCCCCATCCGCAGTCCCCCCGCACCCGCTACATTCTGTACATCGTGCCCTGCAGGTGCTGTACACGCTGTCGCAAGGGGCTGCGCCTCCTTCACCATCGCACGCCCTTTCATTGTGCAATATTTAAACCACTAACAAAGGAATGCAGGTAATACTCCATATAATACAAATATTGAACCCCAGAAAGGCATGCAAGGGACGGTTCATACAGACCAGTCTTAAATGTCAAATCTCTCAACCGACACATAAAACCTCGCTCTTTCCGTATGGAGGGCTTAGCCAACATACCTTTCCTACTAACAAGGAACGATTTCTGTATCAAAATAGACCTCAAGTAGGCCTTTCACACAATTCAAATGCAACCAAACCACAGAAGACTTTTAAAGTTCCTGTGGAAAGACGTTCTCTATCAGTGGACCGTCATGGTTTTCGGCCTCTCCAACGCTCCCTACACATTCACTTGTCTTATGAAAGCAGTGATCTCTCACCTACGCCAGAAAACGATCCGTTGTATAATCTACCTAGACGACTTGTTAGTAGTCCATGCAGACTAGAAAACCCTTCTGCTTCACAAAGAACTAATTCTTTCTCTCCTCCAGAACCTAGGGTTTACAATAAATTACAACAAGTCCATATTAACACCCACCCAGTCAAATATTTTTCTGGGTTTCTTACTAGATATCCCTTCTTTCTCGATAGCAGTTCCCCCAGACAAGTGGAGAGACATTCAAGACTTCGTAACTCGAACCCTGAAACACCGTTTCTCGCTGAGAGACTTGGCCAGAGTCATAGGGAAGATGAGATCTTTAGATCCCGGTTTTCTCCACGCTCCCCTTGTCTGCAGACACTCTCAGATTCTTCTTTCAGCTCTCCTTCGTCGAGGATGGACTTGATCAGACAAAATCATCTTGACACCCTTGGTTCTCAAAGAGATTCGTAGTTGGAGGGACCTTTGGCTACCATCCCCAGACCTCTCCTACCTCCTACTCCAGACATTGTCATTACATCAGATGCGTCCCTCTCGGGTTGGGGAGCATTTACAAGAGACCGAGTGGTAAGGGGAAGATGGTCCACTCAAGAATCGACAGCGCACATCAATCTATTAGAATTGAGGGTGGTGAAGTTTGCACTTTCCTCTCTAGTTCCCCCGACCTTCCAGAACAACTCAGTTCTCCTATGTCTAGACAACAGAACTGCAGTGTCCTGCCTCAACAGAATGGGGGGTACTCGATCCCTGACACTCTGTCAAGAAGCTATAGACATATGGAACTGGGTGGTGGAAAGATCCATACTCCTCTCTGCAACATATGTCCCAGGAGAGCTAAACGAGTTAGCCGACTCCTTATCCAGGAAGGAATTAACACTGGATCGGGCGACTCTGAGACCGAAAATTTTCACCAGTATCGTGAAAACCTTTGGTCAACCGCAAGTAGACCTGTTTGCAACTCCATCGAACACACAGGTCCCAACCTTCGTGTCCAAAATCTGGACTCAAGGGGCTCTCCACTCGGATGCAATGTCCTTTCCGTGGACAAATCTAGTTCTCCCATATGCTTTCCCTCCCCCAGCTATGCTACTGAAGGTACTTCACAAGATCAAGACAGACAGAGTGCCTCAACTCATCTTGGTTTACCCCGTTTGGCCTTCCCGAGTTTGGTTCCCCTTGATCAACCCTCTTCGCAAGGGACCCAAGCTTCCCCTAGGCATGTCCAAGGATTGTTTCCAAGGGACTCCCGACCTCCTTCAGGAACTTCCACATTTCATGTGGATAGCGACATTACTCGGTTGCTGACCACTACTAACCTTTCGACCGCCACAGTAACCTTGATCAATGCTTCCCTTAGACCCAGAACAAAATCCAGATACCAGTCCATCATAAATGAGTTTATGTCTTGGCAAGCTTCTCAAAATCTTCCTTCGGCTTCTCTTTCTGAACCTAACTTAGCGATAGACTTCCTAGCCGTTAAGTTTGAGTCAGGCCTGGCATCCGCCACCATACGGTCTTATGGCTCAGCCCTAGCTCTTCTCATTCCAGGGCTTACGGAAAACAAGATGTACCTTAGATTACTCAAAGGTATCTTCTTGTCTAGGCCTCTATGTCCGCGATACTCTTCCACGTGGGACATTAATCCTTTCTTAAATTATTTAGCCACAATACCTTCAGATTCCGACATCTCCAATCTTTCAAGAAAACTGGCTTCAATCTCTACTAGCACTAGCTTTCGCAGCCAGAGGAGCCGAACTTTCCTTAATAGACACATCCAAACCCTGGATGACAACCACTCCAATGGGGTTCCATATCGTCCTTAAAGGTCACACAAAAACCAGTTCCATTCAAAACCCTTTGGTGGAGTTTGACCTAGTCAGTGACCAGTCAGACACGGATCTTTGCATAGTTGAGTGCTTATCCGCTTATCTCACAACAACAACTCCATGGAGAGATAACATTTCTAACCTTTTTATCACATGCCGAAAGCCTTTTCGTCCGGCCAGACCCTCTACAATCAGGGGATGGATAGTTTCTACCATGCAAAGCTCAGGAATAGACACCTCCATTTTCAAGGGACACTCCATCCGCGGAGTCGCCGTCGCAGCGGCAAGAGGCTTAACCTTACAATCCATAATGCAGGCCGCACGTTGGTCATCCACTCGTACCTTCGTGAAACATTATTGGAGGCCTTCTGATACTCAAAGGATAGAATTCATTAGAGCAACCACCAGGTATGTGGTAGTCTACCCACCAGCTGTTGCTAGGTGGCAAGCCTCCCGACGAACAAACACTAGTTTGCAGGAATCTATGACCTGCAAACTCTCTTTGTTCTAGGGAATACGATTGCCACCTAGCAACAACTCCCACCCTACCCACCCTATACCTTGCTAGTTCTGTTGGTTGTAATCTCTAACAACAGTCATTAATTATGCCTATTTATCTCTTTGAATTTCAGGCGCTCCAAAAGGAAAGAAGAAGCAGCCGCAGACGCAGCAACCAAAAGAACAAAAATAGCCTTACAAATATCTCCTATATAATAGCCCAGATCTGTGACTTTGTGCCTCATTTGCTAACGCTGGGCGGAGTCACAACACTGGGCGGAGTTAGTCAAATGAGTCACAGATCTGGGCAAATCTATAGAAGACTAGGAGCAGAAGCAGATAGTATGGACATGGCACAGGCAGGTGTGCATACCTCCCAGCTTTCTTCAGGCAGAAGGAGGGACACACGCACTGCCAAAAGGGGCTGTGGCTTCATGGGAGGACCTGTGATCGCAAGCCACGCCCCCCGTTTTCGTCAGTGAGGGGGCATGCCCAGCGCTCTGTGAGCTGCTGGCATGTCCCCAGGGGTGGATTATGAGATCAGAGGGCCCTATCTCATTGCTGTGCCTGCTGTGGGTTTGGGGCGTGGCCTAATCGCTGGTTGCGTGGCCACGCCCCTTATGCAAATTCCGGGAATTGTTGTTGTTTTTTTAATGGAATTTTGGCCCCTCAGCTAGGGGTAAATCCAGAGGGCATGGTCGCTCCCCCCTACAAACCCGCACAGGCAGAAGAAAGCAGGGAGGCTGCTGCCTCCCTGCAACACACAATTCTGCTGCTGGCAGGATGGGGGAGCTTCAGAGCTGGGACAGAGATACTCCAGCCGGGCGGCCCACTAAACCTGTACCCCCTGTGCCCCCCCCCCTTAATCCGGCTCTGCTGCCGGACCCCCCCCCTTAATCCGTACCCCCTGATGCCCCTTCTCCCTCTGTCTCCAGAACAGCGAGTACAGGAGCTTCCCAACTCCCACGCCCACCCCACCGCGGGACATTGCGGCCTGCCGGTGGGACAGTGGAACAGACCCAAAAAAAGGGACTGTCCCACAAAAATCGGGACAGTTGGGAGGTATGTGGGTGTCTGAGGGGGTATGCCGTATGGACAGACGGGCATCGGCTCACTGTGTGCTTGACCCCCCACATCAGCAAACTCAGCAGGGTCTTTCTGCCACGGAGGAGCCTCACTTTCTGGCACACTCCACGCTTCTTAGCAGCAGTTTTGTGGGGCACCTGCCACTGTGCAGGTTCTGTACTTCCTCTGTTATCTCCAGCCCTGGCAACCCCACCGCTAGCTGCAGCGCTGCCGCCTGCAGTGAGGTGCGCCCAGCTCCTTCTCACACTTTAGCCGGCGGGCAGCGCTGCAGAAGTCCGCGGTGCTTGCAGGCTCCCAGATACTGTGGGCACTCCACCCACAGCATCTGTAGACCCCCTCCTCCATCCGCTGTCCCCCCCCACCCACCCACGGCACCCCTGCACCTGCCCCTCCACCACCTGCAGCGCCTCCAGACCCCCTTCCCCATCCGCCGCACCCCCCACTCCTGCCCCTCCCCCACCCGTGGCGCTTCCGGACCCCCTACCCCACCCCCGGCACCCCACCCCTTTCCATCCCACAGCACCTCCGGAACCCTTCATCCATCCGCAACATCCCCGCACCTGCCCCTCCCTCACCTGCAGCACCTCCCGACCCTTCCCCATCCAGCTCCCCTCCCGCATCCGCCCCCCCTCCACCCGCAGCATCTACAGACACCCTCCCCCATCCGCAGTCCCCCCGCACCCGCTACATTCTGTACATCGTGCCCTGCAGGTGCTGTACACGCTGTCGCAAGGGGCTGCGCCTCCTTCACCATCGCACGCCCTTTCATTGTGCAATATTTAAACCACTAACAAAGGAATGCAGGTAATACTTTATATAATACAAATATTGAACCCCAGAAAGGCATGCAAGGGTTAAGGGGGCGTAGCCCCTTGCAACGGTGTGAAGAGCGCCCGTAGGGCACGATGAAGCACCTAGTCTTTAATAAGTTCTGCAAGTTGCAGCTGTTTTTGCTTATATGCTAATTTCACAACAGCATAACAGTTCCTACTTGGCCATCGCCAGTTGTTGTTTCTTATCACCTGTATTACTGTTGAAGGGTTTCTAGTAAACACATTTCGTTTCTGCATATATATGGCCTCCCGTGTCCTTTGCTACTAGGTTACAGGAGCTAGGGTGATCTTACCCCCTTTTTAAAATGTACTCTCTTGTTCTAGTTGGGATTGCCATCTGTAAGCTTCTGTAAAATCTAACCTGGGGGCGAGGCCTAGCGCCTTATATGGTGCCCGGCGGTGCGCGCGATGCGCGCAAACGGGTCCGGCAGCGGCCGCTACCCGCGGCTCTGTCCCCGTTCTCCCCAGGCTGTGGAAGGGTAAGTGAAAGTTTCTTTCACTTTATCCTTCCAGCGATTGTCAGGGAGGCTTGCACCTAACCCACCAGCTGTTGCTAGGTGGCAATCCTATTCCCTAGAACAAAGAGAGTTTGCAGGTCATAGATTCCTGCAAACTAGTGTTTTCCCTTCCTTCTGGTCTTAGTTCATCATTGCTATGATGTGATATCATTAGTGATGAGCGGGTTCGGTTTCCGAGAAACCGAACCCCCCCGAGCTTTACCTTTTACCTTTTTTACACGGGTCCGAGCAGACTCGGATCCTCCCGCCTTGCTCGGCTAACCCGAGCGCGCCCGAACGTCATCATCCCGCTGTCGGATTCTCGCGAGATTCGGATTCTATAAGCAGCCGCGCGTCGCCGCCATTTTCACACGTGCATTGGAGATGATAGGCAGAGGACGTGGCTGGCGTCCTCTCCGTTTAGTAGAAGTCAGAAGACAGTTGATTTCATTTGATTGCTTGTGCTTGTTTATTACTATAATTGTGGGGAGGATTGGGGAGCAGCTGTTAGGAGGAGTACAGTGCAGAGTTTAGTTTTTATCCGTTCTCTGCCTGAAAAAAACGCTCCATACCATATCTGTGCTCAGTGTGCTGCATGATATATCTGTGCTGAGTGCTCACACTGCTTAATTGTGGGGACTGGGGAGCAGCTATAGCAGGAGTACAGTGCAGAGTTTTGCTGACAGTGACCACCAGTATACGTTTGTCTGCCTGAAAAACACTCCATATCTGTGCTCACAGTGTGCTGCTTTATTGTGGGGACTGGGGACCACCAGTATAATTAATATTATATAGGAGGAGTACAGTGCAGAGTGCACTGCTGTACATACCTCTGTGTCGTCATCCATTAAGTATACTATCCATCTACATTCTATACCTGTGGTGCATTTTAGTTTAGCAGTTTGCTGACAGTGTCCACCAGGTCCAGTATATACTGTATATAGCAGTACGGTAGGCCACTGCTGTGTACCTACCTCTGTGTCGTCACTCGTCATCCATAAAGTATACTATCCATCCATCTACATTGTATACCTGTGGTGCCTTTTTTTTAGACTAGTTTAGCAGTTCGCTGACAGTATCCACCAGGTCCAGTATACTGTATATAGCAGTACGGTAGGCCACTGCTGTGTACCTACCTCTGTGTCGTCACTCGTCATCCATAAAGTATACTAGTATCCATCCATCTACATTGTATACCTGTGGTGCCTTTTTTTTAGACTAGTTTAGCAGTTTGCTGACAGTGTCCACCAGGTCCAGTATACTGTATATAGCAGTACGGTAGGCCACTGCTGTGTACCTACCTCTGTGTTGTCACTCGTCATCCATAAAGTATACTAGTATCCATCCATCTACATTGTATACCTGTAGTGCCTTTTTTTTTAGGCTAGTTTAGCCAGGTGTTTGTGTCGGCCACTTGGGTCGCTTAGCTTAGTCACACAGCGACCTTGGTGCGCCTCTTTTTTTCTTTGCATCATGTGCTATTTGGGGAGTATTTTTTGGAAGGGCCATCCTGCCTGACACTGCAGTGCCACTCCTAGATGGGCCAGGTGTTTGTGTCGGCCACTTGGGTCGCTTAGCTTAGTCACACAGCGACCTTGGTGCGCCTCTTTTTTTCTTTGCATCATGTGCTGTTTGGGGAGTATTTTTTGGAAGGGCCATCCTGTCTTGATTGACACTGCAGTGCCACTCCTAGATGGGCCAGGTGTTTGTGTTGGCCACTTGTGTCGCTTAGCTTAGTCACACAGCCACCTTGGTGCGCCTCTCTTTTTCTTTGCATCATGTGCTGTTTGGGGAGTATTTTTTGGAAGGGCCATCCTGCCTGACACTGCAGTGCCACTCCTAGATGGGCCAGGTGTTTGTGTCGGCCACTTGGGTCGCTTAGCTTAGTCACACAGCGACCTTGGTGCGCCTCTTTTTTTCTTTGCATCATGTGCTGTTTGGGGAGTATTTTTTGGAAGGGCCATCCTGCCTGACACTGCAGTGCCACTCCTAGATAGGCCAGGTGTTTGTGTCGGACACTTGGGTCGCTTAGCTTAGCCATCCAGCGACCTTGGGGCAAATTTTAGGACTAAAAATAATATTGTGAGGTGTGAGGTGTTCAGAATAGACTGAAAATTAGTGGAAATTATGGTTATTGAGGTTAATAATACTATGGGATCAAAATGACCCCCAAATTCGATGATTTAAGCTGTTTTTGAGGGTTTTTTGAAAAAAAACACCCGAATCCAAAACACACTCGAATCCGACAAAAAAATTTCGGTAAGGTTTTGCCAAAACGCGTCCGAATCCAAAACACGGCCGCGGAACCGAACCCAAAACCAAAACCCGAAAAATTTCCGGTGCACATCACTAGATATCATACAGACCACCAAGAACCTTTGCAATCCAGTGGACAAATATGTGATAGATAGCTCCTATTCTTGTGTATCCATGCCTATTTCCCTATAGATTGTAAGCTTGCGCGAGCAGGGCCTTCCTACCTCTATGAATGTTGTTATTACCCAGTTTTGTTATATGATTGTTTCCAATTGTAAAGCGCAACGGAATTTGCTGCGCTATATAAGAAACTTAATAAATAATAATAAATATACATCCATATTACCTTATAGTTCCCATATAGCCTCATATACACCCATATTACCTTATAGCTTCCCATGTAGCCACATATACACCCATAATACCTTATAGCTTCCCATATAGCCACATATACACCCATAATACCTTATAGCTTGAGCTTCCCATATAGCCACATATACACCCATAATACCTTATAGTTCCCATATAGCCACATATACACCCATAATACCTTATAGTTCCCATATAGCCTCATATACACCCATAATCCTTATAGTTCCCATATAGCTTTATATATTATACACCCATATTACCTTATAGAAACATAGAAACATAGAAACATAGAATTTGACGGCAGATAAGAACCACTTGGCCCATCTAGTCTGCCCCTTTTTTATTTTATCCTTTAGGCAATCTCAACCCTTTTTTAACCTTGATTCTTTGTAAGGATATTCATATGCCTGTCCCAAGCATGTTTAAATTGCCCTACAGTCTTAGCCTCTACCACCTCTGATGGGAGGCTATTCCACTTATCCACTACCCTTTCTGTGAAGTAATTTTTCCTTAAATTTCCCCTGAACCTCCCCCCCTCCAGTCTCAATGTATGCCCTCGAGTTCTAATGCTTCTTTTCCTTTGAAGAATGTTTCCCTCCTGAACTTTGTTAAGACCCTTTATATATTTGAAAGTTTCTATCATGTCTCCCCTTTCCCTTCTCTCCTCCAAACTATACATGTTAAGATCTTTTAGCCTTTCCGGGTAAGTTTTGTGATGTAGGCCATGCACCATTTTAGTTGCCCTTCTTTGTACACTCTCTAATGTATTTATATCCTTCTGGAGATAGGGTCTCCAGAACTGGACACAGTATTCCAGATGGGGCCTTACCAATGACCGATACAGTGGCATTATCACTTCTTTTTTCCTGCTACTGATTCCTCTCCCTATGCAACCAAGCATCTGACTTGCCTTTCTCATTGCTTTGTTGCATTGCTTTCCTGCCTTCAAGTCACTTGAAATAGTGACTCCTAAATCTCTTTCCTCCTCAGTAGTTTCCATTATAGTACCCTTGATACTATACTTAGCCTTTGGGTTTTTGAGACCCAAGTGCATGATTTTGCATTTTTTAGCATTAAACTGTAGTTGCCACGTTCTTGACCATTTCTCAAGCCTACCTAGGTCATCAATCATTTGTTTGACCCCTCCCGGTGTGTCTACCCTGTTGCATATCTTTGTATCATCTGCAAAAAGGCATATCTTCCCTTCAATACCATCTGCAATGTCACCAACAAAGATATTAAAGAGAACTGGACCAAGTACAGATCCCTGGGGTACTCCACTGGTAACATTTCCCTCCATAGATTGCACTCCATTAACTACAACTGTCTGTTTCCTATCCTGCAACCAGGTTCTTATCACATTTCACTAATTTATAATCCACCCCCAGGCTTTCAAGTTTATTTAGCAGTCTGTGATGTGGGACAGTGTCAAATGCCTTACTAAAGTTTAGATATGCTACATCTACAGCTCCCCCTTGATCTATTATTTTCATCACAGAGTCAAAAAAGTCAATAAGATTTGTTTGGCATGATCTCCCACCAGTAAATCCATGCTGTTTTGGATCCTGTAAGTTGTTTGATTTAAGATATTCCACTACTCTTTCTTTTAATAGTTTTTCCATTACTTTCCCTACTACTGATGTAAGGCTTACTGGTCTGTAGTTACTTGCTTCTTCCTTGCTTCCACTTTTGTGCAGTGGAACTACATTTGCTCTTTTCCAGTCCTCTGGAATATCACCTGTATTTAGTGACTGGTTAAATAATTCTGTTAAAGGTGTAACCAGGACATCTTTTAGCTCTTTGAGTATCCTTGGGTGTATTCCATCTGGTCCCATTGATTTATCCACTTTTAGTTTTGAAAGTTCTGTTAGGACCTTCTCCTCTGTAAATGTATTTTCATCTACCTTATTTTTATGAATGTCCTTGCAATTTAACTGTGGCCCCATCCCTTCTTCTGTAGTAAATACTGAGCAAAAATAATTATTTAGGTGATCTGCTATTGCCTTGTCTCCCTCCACCAAATGCCCACTCTCTGTCTTAAGTCTTATTATTCCTCCATTTGATTTTCTCCTTTCACTTATATACTTAAAAAAAGTTTTGCCCCCTTTATCTACTGACTGGGCCATTTTCTCCTCAGCTTCTGCCTTTGCACGTCTGATCACTTTCTTAGCATCCTTCCGTCTGTCCAGATACTCCTCTTTGTCGTTATTATTTTGAGTCTGTTTGTATTTCCTAAAAGCCATCTTTTTTGCTTTCACACTAGTTGATACTACTTTTGTGAACCACACTGGCTTCCTTTTCCTGGTGCTTTTCCTAACCATTTTGATACAAAGGTCTGTTACACTTAGTAATGCACTTTTAATTTTTTTCCACCTCTCCTGCACCCCTTCCAAGTTCCTCCAGTCTGCCAATGAATCACTTAAACATCTCCCCATTTTTGCAAAGTCTGCATTTCTAAAATCCAACACCTTTGTTTTTGTGTGAGAGGAGTTGGATCCTGTCTTTATACTAAACCATACTGCTTGATGATCACTGGATCCCAGGTGCTCACCCACATATATATCAGATATTCTATCACCATTTGTAAGAATTAGATCTAATATTGAGTCTTTGCGAGTGGGCTCCCTCACCAATTGCTTGAGAGATGCTCCCTGTAAGGAATGTAGAAATTTGCCACTTGTAGCTGAACTTGCAAAAGACCCCTCCCAATTTACATCAGGTAAATTAAAGTCTCCCATGATTATGACTTCTCCCTTAAAAGCCATTTTAGAGATGTCCAACAATAGGTTCCTGTCCAAATCCTGCCCCTGGCCTGGTGGTCTATAGATCACCCCAATGCGAATAATGTCCTTCCCAGTTTCTATGGTGACCCAAAGGGCCTCAGTTTTGGCTTCAATATTTTGTATTAAAGTGGCATTTATGCTTTTTTTCACATACATTGCTACCCCTCCTCCTATTCTTCCTTTTCTATCTTTCCTAAATAAATTGTATCCTGGTATAGTTAAGTCCCAGTCATGATTCTCATTGCACCAAGACTCTGTAATAGCCACAAAATCCAGGTTATCCCTTGTCATTATCGCAATTAGCTCTGGAATTTTGTCTCCTAAGCTCCTAGCATTTGCAGACATAGCTTTAAAAAATGTTTCTGTGCATTTGTTAGTAGTAGCCATGTCCAGAGCGTACAAATAAATGACAAGTTTAAAGTTGAAATTACCTGTTTGGGGATGTTGCTCAGTATTTGTTTTCTTTTACTAATCAGTAATCATACTCTGTCCTTTACACCACGACTATACCTTACTAAATATAAAGACATAGTACACCTGACCACAATGGGTTAATGTTCAAAAGAGGTAATCACCAGTTAGTATGCAATACTAAACTGTTTCACTGAGCAACTTCCCCACACATGCAATGACATTTTCAAGAAATCATTACATAAAGAAACATACATAAGTTTGCATAAGAGAGAACTGTAGTGAGCAGATTGGGGATGCCTTTTCCTAGGTTTTGTAAAAACGGATGATATGCATAAGATGAATTACATACTTTTGAGCATTAAGGCAGTCCTTTTGTGGTAGTGTTGGTGTGTTGATGTTTTCCTTCTGGTTTTCTTCGGTTTAACGCAGGTATAACGCTATTTTTATAATAACACTTTTATGTCAGCACTTCTATGAAAGCACTGCCAGCCGACGTCTATCCAGCCGTATACTAGACTTCAAATAGGAACAATATCCATGTGAATGCAATGATTGCAAACTCCACCCAAGACCATCCCCCTTTAAACTAAGGCCATAAATTAGCTTAGAAAAACAGACATTACATGCCAATAAGGCAGCCAACTATATCTCTACAAAGAGAAAAACATACAAGAAAAAAAAACAAAAAAACCCGTATTCAATATACCTAGACTATTCAAACATGAAATTCATTTGGCATAATCAGCAAATGCAGTACAACTTGCTGGGATGTGTAGTTCAACGAATCATACCTAGACTATTCAAACATGAAATTCATTTGGCATAATCAGCAAATGCAGTACAACTTGCTGGGATGTGTAGTTCAACGAATCATACCTAGACTATTCAAACATGAAATTCATTTGGCATAATCAGCAAATGCAGTACAACTTGCTGGGATGTGTAGTTCAACGAATCATACCTAGACTATTCAAACATGAAATTCATTTGGCATAATCAGCAAATGCAGTACAACTTGCTGGGATGTGTAGTTCAACGAATCATACCTAGACTATTCAAACATGAAATTCATTTGGCATAATCAGCAAATGCAGTACAACTTGCTGGGATGTGTAGTTCAACGAATCATACCTAGACTATTCAAACATGAAATTCATTTGGCATAATCAGCAAATGCAGTACAACTTGCTGGGATGTGTAGTTCAACGAATCATACCTAGACTATTCAAACATGAAATTCATTTGGCATAATCAGCAAATGCAGTACAACTTGCTGGGATGTGTAGTTCAACGAATCATACCTGTTGAGCACAAAGAGTGATGAGGAGTTGGTTCACAAGTTCACAATTGACAACAGCTGATGATATAACTTAACGCAGGTATAACGCTATTTTTATAATAACACTTTTATGTCAGCACTTCTATGAAAGCACTGCCAGCCGACGTCTATCCAGCCGTATACTAGACTTCAAATAGGAACAATATCCATGTGAATGCAATGATTGCAAACTCCACCCAAGACCATCCCCCTTTAAACTAAGGCCATAAATTAGCTTAGAAAAACAGACATTACATGCCAATAAGGCAGCCAACTATATCTCTACAAAGAGAAAAACATACAAGAAAAAAAAACAAAAAAACCCGTATTCAATATACCTAGACTATTCAAACATGAAATTCATTTGGCATAATCAGCAAATGCAGTACAACTTGCTGGGATGTGTAGTTCAACGAATCATACCTAGACTATTCAAACATGAAATTCATTTGGCATAATCAGCAAATGCAGTACAACTTGCTGGGATGTGTAGTTCAACGAATCATACCTAGACTATTCAAACATGAAATTCATTTGGCATAATCAGCAAATGCAGTACAACTTGCTGGGATGTGTAGTTCAACGAATCATACCTAGACTATTCAAACATGAAATTCATTTGGCATAATCAGCAAATGCAGTACAACTTGCTGGGATGTGTAGTTCAACGAATCATACCTAGACTATTCAAACATGAAATTCATTTGGCATAATCAGCAAATGCAGTACAACTTGCTGGGATGTGTAGTTCAACGAATCATACCTGTTGAGCACAAAGAGTGATGAGGAGTTGGTTCACAAGTTCACAATTGACAACAGCTGATGATATAACTTAACGCAGGTATAACGCTATTTTTATAATAACACTTTTATGTCAGCACTTCTATGAAAGCACTGCCAGCCGACGTCTATCCAGCCGTATACTAGACTTCAAATAGGAACAATATCCATGTGAATGCAATGATTGCAAACTCCACCCAAGACCATCCCCCTTTAAACTAAGGCCATAAATTAGCTTAGAAAAACAGACATTACATGCCAATAAGGCAGCCAACTATATCTCTACAAAGAGAAAAACATACAAGAAAAAAAAACAAAAAAACCCGTATTCAATATACCTAGACTATTCAAACATGAAATTCATTTGGCATAATCAGCAAATGCAGTACAACTTGCTGGGATGTGTAGTTCAACGAATCATACCTAGACTATTCAAACATGAAATTCATTTGGCATAATCAGCAAATGCAGTACAACTTGCTGGGATGTGTAGTTCAACGAATCATACCTAGACTATTCAAACATGAAATTCATTTGGCATAATCAGCAAATGCAGTACAACTTGCTGGGATGTGTAGTTCAACGAATCATACCTAGACTATTCAAACATGAAATTCATTTGGCATAATCAGCAAATGCAGTACAACTTGCTGGGATGTGTAGTTCAACGAATCATACCTGTTGAGCACAAAGAGTGATGAGGAGTTGGTTCACAAGTTCACAATTGACAACAGCTGATGATATAACTTAACGCAGGTATAACGCTATTTTTATAATAACACTTTTATGTCAGCACTTCTATGAAAGCACTGCCAGCCGACGTCTATCCAGCCGTATACTAGACTTCAAATAGGAACAATATCCATGTGAATGCAATGATTGCAAACTCCACCCAAGACCATCCCCCTTTAAACTAAGGCCATAAATTAGCTTAGAAAAACAGACATTACATGCCAATAAGGCAGCCAACTATATCTCTACAAAGAGAAAAACATACAAGAAAAAAAAACAAAAAAACCCGTATTCAATATACCTAGACTATTCAAACATGAAATTCATTTGGCATAATCAGCAAATGCAGTACAACTTGCTGGGATGTGTAGTTCAACGAATCATACCTAGACTATTCAAACATGAAATTCATTTGGCATAATCAGCAAATGCAGTACAACTTGCTGGGATGTGTAGTTCAACGAATCATACCTAGACTATTCAAACATGAAATTCATTTGGCATAATCAGCAAATGCAGTACAACTTGCTGGGATGTGTAGTTCAACGAATCATACCTAGACTATTCAAACATGAAATTCATTTGGCATAATCAGCAAATGCAGTACAACTTGCTGGGATGTGTAGTTCAACGAATCATACCTGTTGAGCACAAAGAGTGATGAGGAGTTGGTTCACAAGTTCACAATTGACAACAGCTGATGATATAACTTAACGCAGGTATAACGCTATTTTTATAATAACACTTTTATGTCAGCACTTCTATGAAAGCACTGCCAGCCGACGTCTATCCAGCCGTATACTAGACTTCAAATAGGAACAATATCCATGTGAATGCAATGATTGCAAACTCCACCCAAGACCATCCCCCTTTAAACTAAGGCCATAAATTAGCTTAGAAAAACAGACATTACATGCCAATAAGGCAGCCAACTATATCTCTACAAAGAGAAAAACATACAAGAAAAAAAAACAAAAAAACCCGTATTCAATATACCTAGACTATTCAAACATGAAATTCATTTGGCATAATCAGCAAATGCAGTACAACTTGCTGGGATGTGTAGTTCAACGAATCATACCTAGACTATTCAAACATGAAATTCATTTGGCATAATCAGCAAATGCAGTACAACTTGCTGGGATGTGTAGTTCAACGAATCATACCTAGACTATTCAAACATGAAATTCATTTGGCATAATCAGCAAATGCAGTACAACTTGCTGGGATGTGTAGTTCAACGAATCATACCTAGACTATTCAAACATGAAATTCATTTGGCATAATCAGCAAATGCAGTACAACTTGCTGGGATGTGTAGTTCAACGAATCATACCTGTTGAGCACAAAGAGTGATGAGGAGTTGGTTCACAAGTTCACAATTGACAACAGCTGATGATATAACTTAACGCAGGTATAACGCTATTTTTATAATAACACTTTTATGTCAGCACTTCTATGAAAGCACTGCCAGCCGACGTCTATCCAGCCGTATACTAGACTTCAAATAGGAACAATATCCATGTGAATGCAATGATTGCAAACTCCACCCAAGACCATCCCCCTTTAAACTAAGGCCATAAATTAGCTTAGAAAAACAGACATTACATGCCAATAAGGCAGCCAACTATATCTCTACAAAGAGAAAAACATACAAGAAAAAAAAACAAAAAAACCCGTATTCAATATACCTAGACTATTCAAACATGAAATTCATTTGGCATAATCAGCAAATGCAGTACAACTTGCTGGGATGTGTAGTTCAACGAATCATACCTAGACTATTCAAACATGAAATTCATTTGGCATAATCAGCAAATGCAGTACAACTTGCTGGGATGTGTAGTTCAACGAATCATACCTGTTGAGCACAAAGAGTGATGAGGAGTTGGTTCACAAGTTCACAATTGACAACAGCTGATGATATAACTTAACGCAGGTATAACGCTATTTTTATAATAACACTTTTATGTCAGCACTTCTATGAAAGCACTGCCAGCCGACGTCTATCCAGCCGTATACTAGACTTCAAATAGGAACAATATCCATGTGAATGCAATGATTGCAAACTCCACCCAAGACCATCCCCCTTTAAACTAAGGCCATAAATTAGCTTAGAAAAACAGACATTACATGCCAATAAGGCAGCCAACTATATCTCTACAAAGAGAAAAACATACAAGAAAAAAAAACAAAAAAACCCGTATTCAATATACCTAGACTATTCAAACATGAAATTCATTTGGCATAATCAGCAAATGCAGTACAACTTGCTGGGATGTGTAGTTCAACGAATCATACCTAGACTATTCAAACATGAAATTCATTTGGCATAATCAGCAAATGCAGTACAACTTGCTGGGATGTGTAGTTCAACGAATCATACCTAGACTATTCAAACATGAAATTCATTTGGCATAATCAGCAAATGCAGTACAACTTGCTGGGATGTGTAGTTCAACGAATCATACCTAGACTATTCAAACATGAAATTCATTTGGCATAATCAGCAAATGCAGTACAACTTGCTGGGATGTGTAGTTCAACGAATCATACCTGTTGAGCACAAAGAGTGATGAGGAGTTGGTTCACAAGTTCACAATTGACAACAGCTGATGATATAACTTAACGCAGGTATAACGCTATTTTTATAATAACACTTTTATGTCAGCACTTCTATGAAAGCACTGCCAGCCGACGTCTATCCAGCCGTATACTAGACTTCAAATAGGAACAATATCCATGTGAATGCAATGATTGCAAACTCCACCCAAGACCATCCCCCTTTAAACTAAGGCCATAAATTAGCTTAGAAAAACAGACATTACATGCCAATAAGGCAGCCAACTATATCTCTACAAAGAGAAAAACATACAAGAAAAAAAAACAAAAAAACCCGTATTCAATATACCTAGACTATTCAAACATGAAATTCATTTGGCATAATCAGCAAATGCAGTACAACTTGCTGGGATGTGTAGTTCAACGAATCATACCTAGACTATTCAAACATGAAATTCATTTGGCATAATCAGCAAATGCAGTACAACTTGCTGGGATGTGTAGTTCAACGAATCATACCTGTTGAGCACAAAGAGTGATGAGGAGTTGGTTCACAAGTTCACAATTGACAACAGCTGATGATATAACTTAACGCAGGTATAACGCTATTTTTATAATAACACTTTTATGTCAGCACTTCTATGAAAGCACTGCCAGCCGACGTCTATCCAGCCGTATACTAGACTTCAAATAGGAACAATATCCATGTGAATGCAATGATTGCAAACTCCACCCAAGACCATCCCCCTTTAAACTAAGGCCATAAATTAGCTTAGAAAAACAGACATTACATGCCAATAAGGCAGCCAACTATATCTCTACAAAGAGAAAAACATACAAGAAAAAAAAACAAAAAAACCCGTATTCAATATACCTAGACTATTCAAACATGAAATTCATTTGGCATAATCAGCAAATGCAGTACAACTTGCTGGGATGTGTAGTTCAACGAATCATACCTAGACTATTCAAACATGAAATTCATTTGGCATAATCAGCAAATGCAGTACAACTTGCTGGGATGTGTAGTTCAACGAATCATACCTAGACTATTCAAACATGAAATTCATTTGGCATAATCAGCAAATGCAGTACAACTTGCTGGGATGTGTAGTTCAACGAATCATACCTAGACTATTCAAACATGAAATTCATTTGGCATAATCAGCAAATGCAGTACAACTTGCTGGGATGTGTAGTTCAACGAATCATACCTGTTGAGCACAAAGAGTGATGAGGAGTTGGTTCACAAGTTCACAATTGACAACAGCTGATGATATAACTTAACGCAGGTATAACGCTATTTTTATAATAACACTTTTATGTCAGCACTTCTATGAAAGCACTGCCAGCCGACGTCTATCCAGCCGTATACTAGACTTCAAATAGGAACAATATCCATGTGAATGCAATGATTGCAAACTCCACCCAAGACCATCCCCCTTTAAACTAAGGCCATAAATTAGCTTAGAAAAACAGACATTACATGCCAATAAGGCAGCCAACTATATCTCTACAAAGAGAAAAACATACAAGAAAAAAAAACAAAAAAACCCGTATTCAATATACCTAGACTATTCAAACATGAAATTCATTTGGCATAATCAGCAAATGCAGTACAACTTGCTGGGATGTGTAGTTCAACGAATCATACCTAGACTATTCAAACATGAAATTCATTTGGCATAATCAGCAAATGCAGTACAACTTGCTGGGATGTGTAGTTCAACGAATCATACCTAGACTATTCAAACATGAAATTCATTTGGCATAATCAGCAAATGCAGTACAACTTGCTGGGATGTGTAGTTCAACGAATCATACCTAGACTATTCAAACATGAAATTCATTTGGCATAATCAGCAAATGCAGTACAACTTGCTGGGATGTGTAGTTCAACGAATCATACCTAGACTATTCAAACATGAAATTCATTTGGCATAATCAGCAAATGCAGTACAACTTGCTGGGATGTGTAGTTCAACGAATCATACCTAGACTATTCAAACATGAAATTCATTTGGCATAATCAGCAAATGCAGTACAACTTGCTGGGATGTGTAGTTCAACGAATCATACCTGTTGAGCACAAAGAGTGATGAGGAGTTGGTTCACAAGTTCACAATTGACAACAGCTGATGATATAACTTAACGCAGGTATAACGCTATTTTTATAATAACACTTTTATGTCAGCACTTCTATGAAAGCACTGCCAGCCGACGTCTATCCAGCCGTATACTAGACTTCAAATAGGAACAATATCCATGTGAATGCAATGATTGCAAACTCCACCCAAGACCATCCCCCTTTAAACTAAGGCCATAAATTAGCTTAGAAAAACAGACATTACATGCCAATAAGGCAGCCAACTATATCTCTACAAAGAGAAAAACATACAAGAAAAAAAAACAAAAAAACCCGTATTCAATATACCTAGACTATTCAAACATGAAATTCATTTGGCATAATCAGCAAATGCAGTACAACTTGCTGGGATGTGTAGTTCAACGAATCATACCTAGACTATTCAAACATGAAATTCATTTGGCATAATCAGCAAATGCAGTACAACTTGCTGGGATGTGTAGTTCAACGAATCATACCTGTTGAGCACAAAGAGTGATGAGGAGTTGGTTCACAAGTTCACAATTGACAACAGCTGATGATATAACTTAACGCAGGTATAACGCTATTTTTATAATAACACTTTTATGTCAGCACTTCTATGAAAGCACTGCCAGCCGACGTCTATCCAGCCGTATACTAGACTTCAAATAGGAACAATATCCATGTGAATGCAATGATTGCAAACTCCACCCAAGACCATCCCCCTTTAAACTAAGGCCATAAATTAGCTTAGAAAAACAGACATTACATGCCAATAAGGCAGCCAACTATATCTCTACAAAGAGAAAAACATACAAGAAAAAAAAACAAAAAAACCCGTATTCAATATACCTAGACTATTCAAACATGAAATTCATTTGGCATAATCAGCAAATGCAGTACAACTTGCTGGGATGTGTAGTTCAACGAATCATACCTAGACTATTCAAACATGAAATTCATTTGGCATAATCAGCAAATGCAGTACAACTTGCTGGGATGTGTAGTTCAACGAATCATACCTGTTGAGCACAAAGAGTGATGAGGAGTTGGTTCACAAGTTCACAATTGACAACAGCTGATGATATAACTTAACGCAGGTATAACGCTATTTTTATAATAACACTTTTATGTCAGCACTTCTATGAAAGCACTGCCAGCCGACGTCTATCCAGCCGTATACTAGACTTCAAATAGGAACAATATCCATGTGAATGCAATGATTGCAAACTCCACCCAAGACCATCCCCCTTTAAACTAAGGCCATAAATTAGCTTAGAAAAACAGACATTACATGCCAATAAGGCAGCCAACTATATCTCTACAAAGAGAAAAACATACAAGAAAAAAAAACAAAAAAACCCGTATTCAATATACCTAGACTATTCAAACATGAAATTCATTTGGCATAATCAGCAAATGCAGTACAACTTGCTGGGATGTGTAGTTCAACGAATCATACCTAGACTATTCAAACATGAAATTCATTTGGCATAATCAGCAAATGCAGTACAACTTGCTGGGATGTGTAGTTCAACGAATCATACCTAGACTATTCAAACATGAAATTCATTTGGCATAATCAGCAAATGCAGTACAACTTGCTGGGATGTGTAGTTCAACGAATCATACCTAGACTATTCAAACATGAAATTCATTTGGCATAATCAGCAAATGCAGTACAACTTGCTGGGATGTGTAGTTCAACGAATCATACCTAGACTATTCAAACATGAAATTCATTTGGCATAATCAGCAAATGCAGTACAACTTGCTGGGATGTGTAGTTCAACGAATCATACCTAGACTATTCAAACATGAAATTCATTTGGCATAATCAGCAAATGCAGTACAACTTGCTGGGATGTGTAGTTCAACGAATCATACCTAGACTATTCAAACATGAAATTCATTTGGCATAATCAGCAAATGCAGTACAACTTGCTGGGATGTGTAGTTCAACGAATCATACCTGTTGAGCACAAAGAGTGATGAGGAGTTGGTTCACAAGTTCACAATTGACAACAGCTGATGATATAACTTAACGCAGGTATAACGCTATTTTTATAATAACACTTTTATGTCAGCACTTCTATGAAAGCACTGCCAGCCGACGTCTATCCAGCCGTATACTAGACTTCAAATAGGAACAATATCCATGTGAATGCAATGATTGCAAACTCCACCCAAGACCATCCCCCTTTAAACTAAGGCCATAAATTAGCTTAGAAAAACAGACATTACATGCCAATAAGGCAGCCAACTATATCTCTACAAAGAGAAAAACATACAAGAAAAAAAAACAAAAAAACCCGTATTCAATATACCTAGACTATTCAAACATGAAATTCATTTGGCATAATCAGCAAATGCAGTACAACTTGCTGGGATGTGTAGTTCAACGAATCATACCTAGACTATTCAAACATGAAATTCATTTGGCATAATCAGCAAATGCAGTACAACTTGCTGGGATGTGTAGTTCAACGAATCATACCTGTTGAGCACAAAGAGTGATGAGGAGTTGGTTCACAAGTTCACAATTGACAACAGCTGATGATATAACTTAACGCAGGTATAACGCTATTTTTATAATAACACTTTTATGTCAGCACTTCTATGAAAGCACTGCCAGCCGACGTCTATCCAGCCGTATACTAGACTTCAAATAGGAACAATATCCATGTGAATGCAATGATTGCAAACTCCACCCAAGACCATCCCCCTTTAAACTAAGGCCATAAATTAGCTTAGAAAAACAGACATTACATGCCAATAAGGCAGCCAACTATATCTCTACAAAGAGAAAAACATACAAGAAAAAAAAACAAAAAAACCCGTATTCAATATACCTAGACTATTCAAACATGAAATTCATTTGGCATAATCAGCAAATGCAGTACAACTTGCTGGGATGTGTAGTTCAACGAATAATACCTAGACTATTCAAACATGAAATTCATTTGGCATAATCAGCAAATGCAGTACAACTTGCTGGGATGTGTAGTTCAACGAATCATACCTAGACTATTCAAACATGAAATTCATTTGGCATAATCAGCAAATGCAGTACAACTTGCTGGGATGTGTAGTTCAACGAATCATACCTAGACTATTCAAACATGAAATTCATTTGGCATAATCAGCAAATGCAGTACAACTTGCTGGGATGTGTAGTTCAACGAATCATACCTAGACTATTCAAACATGAAATTCATTTGGCATAATCAGCAAATGCAGTACAACTTGCTGGGATGTGTAGTTCAACGAATCATACCTAGACTATTCAAACATGAAATTCATTTGGCATAATCAGCAAATGCAGTACAACTTGCTGGGATGTGTAGTTCAACGAATCATACCTGTTGAGCACAAAGAGTGATGAGGAGTTGGTTCACAAGTTCACAATTGACAACAGCTGATGATATAACTTAACGCAGGTATAACGCTATTTTTATAATAACACTTTTATGTCAGCACTTCTATGAAAGCACTGCCAGCCGACGTCTATCCAGCCGTATACTAGACTTCAAATAGGAACAATATCCATGTGAATGCAATGATTGCAAACTCCACCCAAGACCATCCCCCTTTAAACTAAGGCCATAAATTAGCTTAGAAAAACAGACATTACATGCCAATAAGGCAGCCAACTATATCTCTACAAAGAGAAAAACATACAAGAAAAAAAAACAAAAAAACCCGTATTCAATATACCTAGACTATTCAAACATGAAATTCATTTGGCATAATCAGCAAATGCAGTACAACTTGCTGGGATGTGTAGTTCAACGAATCATACCTAGACTATTCAAACATGAAATTCATTTGGCATAATCAGCAAATGCAGTACAACTTGCTGGGATGTGTAGTTCAACGAATCATACCTAGACTATTCAAACATGAAATTCATTTGGCATAATCAGCAAATGCAGTACAACTTGCTGGGATGTGTAGTTCAACGAATCATACCTAGACTATTCAAACATGAAATTCATTTGGCATAATCAGCAAATGCAGTACAACTTGCTGGGATGTGTAGTTCAACGAATCATACCTGTTGAGCACAAAGAGTGATGAGGAGTTGGTTCACAAGTTCACAAT
Organism: Pseudophryne corroboree; assembly: GCF_028390025.1. Lineage (NCBI taxonomy): Eukaryota > Metazoa > Chordata > Amphibia > Anura > Myobatrachidae > Pseudophryne > Pseudophryne corroboree. Next base: position 7,532,182 of record NC_086448.1, read on the forward strand.
TGACAACAGCTGATGATATAACTTAACGCAGGTATAACGCTATTTTTATAATAACACTTTTATGTCAGCACTTCTATGAAAGCACTGCCAGCCGACGTCTATCCAGCCGTATACTAGACTTCAAATAGGAACAATATCCATGTGAATGCAATGATTGCAAACTCCACCCAAGACCATCCCCCTTTAAACTAAGGCCATAAATTAGCTTAGAAAAACAGACATTACATGCCAATAAGGCAGCCAACTATATCTCTACAAAGAGAAAAACATACAAGAAAAAAAAACAAAAAAACCCGTATTCAATATACCTAGACTATTCAAACATGAAATTCATTTGGCATAATCAGCAAATGCAGTACAACTTGCTGGGATGTGTAGTTCAACGAATCATACCTAGACTATTCAAACATGAAATTCATTTGGCATAATCAGCAAATGCAGTACAACTTGCTGGGATGTGTAGTTCAACGAATCATACCTGTTGAGCACAAAGAGTGATGAGGAGTTGGTTCACAAGTTCACAATTGACAACAGCTGATGATATAACTTAACGCAGGTATAACGCTATTTTTATAATAACACTTTTATGTCAGCACTTCTATGAAAGCACTGCCAGCCGACGTCTATCCAGCCGTATACTAGACTTCAAATAGGAACAATATCCATGTGAATGCAATGATTGCAAACTCCACCCAAGACCATCCCCCTTTAAACTAAGGCCATAAATTAGCTTAGAAAAACAGACATTACATGCCAATAAGGCAGCCAACTATATCTCTACAAAGAGAAAAACATACAAGAAAAAAAAACAAAAAAACCCGTATTCAATATACCTAGACTATTCAAACATGAAATTCATTTGGCATAATCAGCAAATGCAGTACAACTTGCTGGGATGTGTAGTTCAACGAATCATACCTAGACTATTCAAACATGAAATTCATTTGGCATAATCAGCAAATGCAGTACAACTTGCTGGGATGTGTAGTTCAACGAATCATACCTAGACTATTCAAACATGAAATTCATTTGGCATAATCAGCAAATGCAGTACAACTTGCTGGGATGTGTAGTTCAACGAATCATACCTGTTGAGCACAAAGAGTGATGAGGAGTTGGTTCACAAGTTCACAATTGACAACAGCTGATGATATAACTTAACGCAGGTATAACGCTATTTTTATAATAACACTTTTATGTCAGCACTTCTATGAAAGCACTGCCAGCCGACGTCTATCCAGCCGTATACTAGACTTCAAATAGGAACAATATCCATGTGAATGCAATGATTGCAAACTCCACCCAAGACCATCCCCCTTTAAACTAAGGCCATAAATTAGCTTAGAAAAACAGACATTACATGCCAATAAGGCAGCCAACTATATCTCTACAAAGAGAAAAACATACAAGAAAAAAAAACAAAAAAACCCGTATTCAATATACCTAGACTATTCAAACATGAAATTCATTTGGCATAATCAGCAAATGCAGTACAACTTGCTGGGATGTGTAGTTCAACGAATCATACCTAGACTATTCAAACATGAAATTCATTTGGCATAATCAGCAAATGCAGTACAACTTGCTGGGATGTGTAGTTCAACGAATCATACCTAGACTATTCAAACATGAAATTCATTTGGCATAATCAGCAAATGCAGTACAACTTGCTGGGATGTGTAGTTCAACGAATCATACCTAGACTATTCAAACATGAAATTCATTTGGCATAATCAGCAAATGCAGTACAACTTGCTGGGATGTGTAGTTCAACGAATCATACCTAGACTATTCAAACATGAAATTCATTTGGCATAATCAGCAAATGCAGTACAACTTGCTGGGATGTGTAGTTCAACGAATCATACCTAGACTATTCAAACATGAAATTCATTTGGCATAATCAGCAAATGCAGTACAACTTGCTGGGATGTGTAGTTCAACGAATCATACCTGTTGAGCACAAAGAGTGATGAGGAGTTGGTTCACAAGTTCACAATTGACAACAGCTGATGATATAACTTAACGCAGGTATAACGCTATTTTTATAATAACACTTTTATGTCAGCACTTCTATGAAAGCACTGCCAGCCGACGTCTATCCAGCCGTATACTAGACTTCAAATAGGAACAATATCCATGTGAATGCAATGATTGCAAACTCCACCCAAGACCATCCCCCTTTAAACTAAGGCCATAAATTAGCTTAGAAAAACAGACATTACATGCCAATAAGGCAGCCAACTATATCTCTACAAAGAGAAAAACATACAAGAAAAAAAAACAAAAAAACCCGTATTCAATATACCTAGACTATTCAAACATGAAATTCATTTGGCATAATCAGCAAATGCAGTACAACTTGCTGGGATGTGTAGTTCAACGAATCATACCTAGACTATTCAAACATGAAATTCATTTGGCATAATCAGCAAATGCAGTACAACTTGCTGGGATGTGTAGTTCAACGAATCATACCTGTTGAGCACAAAGAGTGATGAGGAGTTGGTTCACAAGTTCACAATTGACAACAGCTGATGATATAACTTAACGCAGGTATAACGCTATTTTTATAATAACACTTTTATGTCAGCACTTCTATGAAAGCACTGCCAGCCGACGTCTATCCAGCCGTATACTAGACTTCAAATAGGAACAATATCCATGTGAATGCAATGATTGCAAACTCCACCCAAGACCATCCCCCTTTAAACTAAGGCCATAAATTAGCTTAGAAAAACAGACATTACATGCCAATAAGGCAGCCAACTATATCTCTACAAAGAGAAAAACATACAAGAAAAAAAAACAAAAAAACCCGTATTCAATATACCTAGACTATTCAAACATGAAATTCATTTGGCATAATCAGCAAATGCAGTACAACTTGCTGGGATGTGTAGTTCAACGAATCATACCTAGACTATTCAAACATGAAATTCATTTGGCATAATCAGCAAATGCAGTACAACTTGCTGGGATGTGTAGTTCAACGAATCATACCTAGACTATTCAAACATGAAATTCATTTGGCATAATCAGCAAATGCAGTACAACTTGCTGGGATGTGTAGTTCAACGAATCCTACATGTTGAGCACAAAGAGTGATGAGGAGTTGGTTCACAAGTTCACAATTGACAACAGCTGATGATATAACTTAACGCAGGTATAACGCTATTTTTATAATAACACTTTTATGTCAGCACTTCTATGAAAGCACTGCCAGCCGACGTCTATCCAGCCGTATACTAGACTTCAAATAGGAACAATATCCATGTGAATGCAATGATTGCAAACTCCACCCAAGACCATCCCCCTTTAAACTAAGGCCATAAATTAGCTTAGAAAAACAGACATTACATGCCAATAAGGCAGCCAACTATATCTCTACAAAGAGAAAAACATACAAGAAAAAAAAACAAAAAAACCCGTATTCAATATACCTAGACTATTCAAACATGAAATTCATTTGGCATAATCAGCAAATGCAGTACAACTTGCTGGGATGTGTAGTTCAACGAATCATACCTAGACTATTCAAACATGAAATTCATTTGGCATAATCAGCAAATGCAGTACAACTTGCTGGGATGTGTAGTTCAACGAATCATACCTAGACTATTCAAACATGAAATTCATTTGGCATAATCAGCAAATGCAGTACAACTTGCTGGGATGTGTAGTTCAACGAATCATACCTGTTGAGCACAAAGAGTGATGAGGAGTTGGTTCACAAGTTCACAATTGACAACAGCTGATGATATAACTTAACGCAGGTATAACGCTATTTTTATAATAACACTTTTATGTCAGCACTTCTATGAAAGCACTGCCAGCCGACGTCTATCCAGCCGTATACTAGACTTCAAATAGGAACAATATCCATGTGAATGCAATGATTGCAAACTCCACCCAAGACCATCCCCCTTTAAACTAAGGCCATAAATTAGCTTAGAAAAACAGACATTACATGCCAATAAGGCAGCCAACTATATCTCTACAAAGAGAAAAACATACAAGAAAAAAAAACAAAAAAAACCGTATTCAATATACCTAGACTATTCAAACATGAAATTCATTTGGCATAATCAGCAAATGCAGTACAACTTGCTGGGATGTGTAGTTCAACGAATCATACCTAGACTATTCAAACATGAAATTCATTTGGCATAATCAGCAAATGCAGTACAACTTGCTGGGATGTGTAGTTCAACGAATCATACCTAGACTATTCAAACATGAAATTCATTTGGCATAATCAGCAAATGCAGTACAACTTGCTGGGATGTGTAGTTCAACGAATCATACCTGTTGAGCACAAAGAGTGATGAGGAGTTGGTTCACAAGTTCACAATTGACAACAGCTGATGATATAACTTAACGCAGGTATAACGCTATTTTTATAATAACACTTTTATGTCAGCACTTCTATGAAAGCACTGCCAGCCGACGTCTATCCAGCCGTATACTAGACTTCAAATAGGAACAATATCCATGTGAATGCAATGATTGCAAACTCCACCCAAGACCATCCCCCTTTAAACTAAGGCCATAAATTAGCTTAGAAAAACAGACATTACATGCCAATAAGGCAGCCAACTATATCTCTACAAAGAGAAAAACATACAAGAAAAAAAAACAAAAAAACCCGTATTCAATATACCTAGACTATTCAAACATGAAATTCATTTGGCATAATCCGCAAATGCAGTACAACTTGCTGGGATGTGTAGTTCAACGAATCATACCTAGACTATTCAAACATGAAATTCATTTGGCATAATCAGCAAATGCAGTACAACTTGCTGGGATGTGTAGTTCAACGAATCATACCTAGACTATTCAAACATGAAATTCATTTGGCATAATCAGCAAATGCAGTACAACTTGCTGGGATGTGTAGTTCAACGAATCATACCTGTTGAGCACAAAGAGTGATGAGGAGTTGGTTCACAAGTTCACAATTGACAACAGCTGATGATATAACTTAACGCAGGTATAACGCTATTTTTATAATAACACTTTTATGTCAGCACTTCTATGAAAGCACTGCCAGCCGACGTCTATCCAGCCGTATACTAGACTTCAAATAGGAACAATATCCATGTGAATGCAATGATTGCAAACTCCACCCAAGACCATCCCCCTTTAAACTAAGGCCATAAATTAGCTTAGAAAAACAGACATTACATGCCAATAAGGCAGCCAACTATATCTCTACAAAGAGAAAAACATACAAGAAAAAAAAACAAAAAAACCCGTATTCAATATACCTAGACTATTCAAACATGAAATTCATTTGGCATAATCAGCAAATGCAGTACAACTTGCTGGGATGTGTAGTTCAACGAATCATACCTAGACTATTCAAACATGAAATTCATTTGGCATAATCAGCAAATGCAGTACAACTTGCTGGGATGTGTAGTTCAACGAATCATACCTAGACTATTCAAACATGAAATTCATTTGGCATAATCAGCAAATGCAGTACAACTTGCTGGGATGTGTAGTTCAACGAATCATACCTAGACTATTCAAACATGAAATTCATTTGGCATAATCAGCAAATGCAGTACAACTTGCTGGGATGTGTAGTTCAACGAATCATACCTGTTGAGCACAAAGAGTGATGAGGAGTTGGTTCACAAGTTCACAATTGACAACAGCTGATGATATAACTTAACGCAGGTATAACGCTATTTTTATAATAACACTTTTATGTCAGCACTTCTATGAAAGCACTGCCAGCCGACGTCTATCCAGCCGTATACTAGACTTCAAATAGGAACAATATCCATGTGAATGCAATGATTGCAAACTCCACCCAAGACCATCCCCCTTTAAACTAAGGCCATAAATTAGCTTAGAAAAACAGACATTACATGCCAATAAGGCAGCCAACTATATCTCTACAAAGAGAAAAACATACAAGAAAAAAAAACAAAAAAACCCGTATTCAATATACCTAGACTATTCAAACATGAAATTCATTTGGCATAATCAGCAAATGCAGTACAACTTGCTGGGATGTGTAGTTCAACGAATCATACCTAGACTATTCAAACATGAAATTCATTTGGCATAATCAGCAAATGCAGTACAACTTGCTGGGATATGTAGTTCAACGAATCATACCTAGACTATTCAAACATGAAATTCATTTGGCATAATCAGCAAATGCAGTACAACTTGCTGGGATGTGTAGTTCAACGAATCATACCTAGACTATTCAAACATGAAATTCATTTGGCATAATCAGCAAATGCAGTACAACTTGCTGGGATGTGTAGTTCAACGAATCATACCTAGACTATTCAAACATGAAATTCATTTGGCATAATCAGCAAATGCAGTACAACTTGCTGGGATGTGTAGTTCAACGAATCATACCTGTTGAGCACAAAGAGTGATGAGGAGTTGGTTCACAAGTTCACAATTGACAACAGCTGATGATATAACTTAACGCAGGTATAACGCTATTTTTATAATAACACTTTTATGTCAGCACTTCTATGAAAGCACTGCCAGCCGACGTCTATCCAGCCGTATACTAGACTTCAAATAGGAACAATATCCATGTGAATGCAATGATTGCAAACTCCACCCAAGACCATCCCCCTTTAAACTAAGGCCATAAATTAGCTTAGAAAAACAGACATTACATGCCAATAAGGCAGCCAACTATATCTCTACAAAGAGAAAAACATACAAGAAAAAAAAACAAAAAAACCCGTATTCAATATACCTAGACTATTCAAACATGAAATTCATTTGGCATAATCAGCAAATGCAGTACAACTTGCTGGGATGTGTAGTTCAACGAATCATACCTAGACTATTCAAACATGAAATTCATTTGGCATAATCAGCAAATGCAGTACAACTTGCTGGGATGTGTAGTTCAACGAATCATACCTAGACTATTCAAACATGAAATTCATTTGGCATAATCAGCAAATGCAGTACAACTTGCTGGGATGTGTAGTTCAACGAATCATACATGTTGAGCACAAAGAGTGATGAGGAGTTGGTTCACAAGTTCACAATTGACAACAGCTGATGATATAACTTAACGCAGGTATAACGCTATTTTTATAATAACACTTTTATGTCAGCACTTCTATGAAAGCACTGCCAGCCGACGTCTATCCAGCCGTATACTAGACTTCAAATAGGAACAATATCCATGTGAATGCAATGATTGCAAACTCCACCCAAGACCATCCCCCTTTAAACTAAGGCCATAAATTAGCTTAGAAAAACAGACATTACATGCCAATAAGGCAGCCAACTATATCTCTACAAAGAGAAAAACATACAAGAAAAAAAAACAAAAAAACCCGTATTCAATATACCTAGACTATTCAAACATGAAATTCATTTGGCATAATCAGCAAATGCAGTACAACTTGCTGGGATGTGTAGTTCAACGAATCATACCTAGACTATTCAAACATGAAATTCATTTGGCATAATCAGCAAATGCAGTACAACTTGCTGGGATGTGTAGTTCAACGAATCATACCTAGACTATTCAAACATGAAATTCATTTGGCATAATCAGCAAATGCAGTACAACTTGCTGGGATGTGTAGTTCAACGAATCATACCTGTTGAGCACAAAGAGTGATGAGGAGTTGGTTCACAAGTTCACAATTGACAACAGCTGATGATATAACTTAACGCAGGTATAACGCTATTTTTATAATAACACTTTTATGTCAGCACTTCTATGAAAGCACTGCCAGCCGACGTCTATCCAGCCGTATACTAGACTTCAAATAGGAACAATATCCATGTGAATGCAATGATTGCAAACTCCACCCAAGACCATCCCCCTTTAAACTACAGTAAGGCCATAAATTAGCTTAGAAAAACAGACATTACATGCCAATAAGGCAGCCAACTATATCTCTACAAAGAGAAAAACATACAAGAAAAAAAAACAAAAAAACCCGTATTCAATATACCTAGACTATTCAAACATGAAATTCATTTAGCATAATCAGCAAATGCAGTACAACTTGCTGGGATGTGTAGTTCAACGAATCATACCTAGACTATTCAAACATGAAATTCATTTGGCATAATCAGCAAATGCAGTACAACTTGCTGGGATGTGTAGTTCAACGAATCATACCTAGACTATTCAAACATGAAATTCATTTGGCATAATCAGCAAATGCAGTACAACTTGCTGGGATGTGTAGTTCAACGAATCATACCTGTTGAGCACAAAGAGTGATGAGGAGTTGGTTCACAAGTTCACAATTGACAACAGCTGATGATATAACTTAACGCAGGTATAACGCTATTTTTATAATAACACTTTTATGTCAGCACTTCTATGAAAGCACTGCCAGCCGACGTCTATCCAGCCGTATACTAGACTTCAAATAGGAACAATATCCATGTGAATGCAATGATTGCAAACTCCACCCAAGACCATCCCCCTTTAAACTAAGGCCATAAATTAGCTTAGAAAAACAGACATTACATGCCAATAAGGCAGCCAACTATATCTCTACAAAGAGAAAAACATACAAGAAAAAAAAACAAAAAAACCCGTATTCAATATACCTAGACTATTCAAACATGAAATTCATTTGGCATAATCAGCAAATGCAGTACAACTTGCTGGGATGTGTAGTTCAACGAATCATACCTAGACTATTCAAACATGAAATTCATTTGGCATAATCAGCAAATGCAGTACAACTTGCTGGGATGTGTAGTTCAACGAATCATACCTAGACTATTCAAACATGAAATTCATTTGGCATAATCAGCAAATGCAGTACAACTTGCTGGGATGTGTAGTTCAACGAATCATACCTGTTGAGCACAAAGAGTGATGAGGAGTTGGTTCACAAGTTCACAATTGACAACAGCTGATGATATAACTTAACGCAGGTATAACGCTATTTTTATAATAACACTTTTATGTCAGCACTTCTATGAAAGCACTGCCAGCCGACGTCTATCCAGCCGTATACTAGTTATAGTTCCCATATCTCCTATATAATATCCCAGATCTGTGACTTTGTGCCTCATTTGCTAATGCTGGGCGGAGTCACAACACTGGGCGGAGTTAGTCAAATGAGTCACAGATCTGGGCAAATCTATAGGAGACTAGGAGCAGAAGCAGATGGTATGGGCATGGCACAGGCAGGGGTGCATACCTCCCAGCTTTCTTCAGGCAGAAGGAGGGACACATGCGCGGCAAAAAGGCGGCGTGACCAACAAAAAGGGGGCGTATCTTCGTGGGAGGATCCGCGATCGCGAGCCATGCCCCCATTTTCGGCAGTGAGGGGTCATGCCCAGCGCTCTGTGAGCTGCTGGCATGCCCCCAGGGGCAGATTGAGTCCGAGGGGCCCAGGGCACTTGAGACAGGGGTACCCTATCTTATTGCTGTGCCTGCTGTGGGTTCCGGGGCATGGCCTAATTGTGGGATACGTGCCCATGCCCACTTATGCAAATTCCGGGATTTTTTTTTTAAAATGGGATTTTGGCCCCTCAGCTAGGGGTAAATCCAGAGGGGGTGGTCGCTCCCCCCTACACACCCGCACAGGCAGAAGAAAGCAGGGAGACTGCTGCCTCCCTGCAACACCACAGACCTGCCAACACGCAGCAGTGTGTGCTGACTGTAGGACATTGCTGTTGCTGTTGCTGGCAGGACTGGGGAGCTTCAGAGCTGGGACAGAGCTACTCCAGCCGGGGGGCCCCCTAAAACTGTGGTGCCCGGGGTACGTACCCCCTGGGCCCCCTCCTTAACCCGGCTCAGCTGCCGGGCCCATCCCCCTTAATCCGTACCCCCTGATGCCCCCTCTCCTCCTGTCTCCATTAAATAGATGCTGTGCGCATGTGCACAGCATCTATTCACCGCTGCTCTGCTAAGCAGAACAGCGAGTACAGGAGCTTCCCAACTGCGCCATCCCCCCCCCCCCTCCCCACCGCGGGACACTGCGGCCCGCGGGGGGGACAGCGGGACAGACCCCAAAAAATGGGACTCTCCCGCGAAAATTGGGACAGTGGGGAGGTATGGGGGTGTGTGAGGGGGTATGCCGTACAGACAGACGGGCACCGGCTCACTGTGTGCTTGACTCCCAACATACTCAGCAGGGGCTCTCTGGCGCGGAGGAGCGTCACTTTCTGGCACACTCCACGCTTCTTAGCAGCAGTTTTGTGGGGCACCTGCCGCTGTGCAGGTTCCGTACTGCCTCTGTTATCTCCAGCCCCGGCAACCCCACCGCTAGCTGCAGTGCTGCCGCCCGCAGTGAGGGGCGCCCAGCTCCTTCTCACACTTTAGCCGGCGGGCAGCGCTGCAAAAGTCTGCGCTGCTTGCAGGCTCCGACCCCCTCCTCCCCCTAGTCGCAGCGTCTCCTGGGGGCTAACGAGTCACTCCCAGTCTCCCCTTACCACAGTGCCCGGCAGCCGCGAGGTCCGCGCCACGTGCATGCTATGACCCCCTCCTCCCTCCAGCCGCAGCCTCTCCTGGGGGCTAACGAGTCACTCCCAGTCTCCCCTTACCACAGTGCCCGGCAGCCGCGAGGTCCGCGCCACGTGCATGCTATGACCCCCTCCTCCCTCCAGCCGCAGCCTCTCCTGGGGGCTAACGAGTCACTCCCAGTCTCCCCTTACCACAGTGCCCGGCAGCCGCGAGGTCCGCGCCACATGCATGCTATGACCCCCTCCTCCCTCCAGCCGCAGCCTCTCCTGGGGGCTAACCAGTTACTCCCAGTCTCCCCTTACCACAGTGCCCGGCAGCTGCGAGGTCAGCGCCACGTGCATGCTATGACCCCCTCCTCCCTCCAGCCACAGCGTCTCCTACGGGCTAACCAGTCACTCCCAGTCTCCCCTTACCACAGTGCCCGGCAGCCGCACGAGTTCCACGGTGTGACTGAGGAGTGGGGGGGGGGGGATGCGGATGGGCAGAGGAAGCAGGACTCCAGCCTGAGAGAGTCAGCCGCAGATCCCAACAGGTTGGAGTGGAACAGCAGCAGCCAGCAGCAGTGACTCCGGTAAGACACATCTGTCTGTCACCACTGTTCTGTCCCTAATACCAATCTCTCCCGTGCCCTGTGTTCTGTCATGTCCCTGTCACCCCTGGCCTTGCCCTGTCACTCTTATCCTGGCCATTTCACCTTTATCCTGGCCCTGTCACCCCTATCCTGGCCCTGTCACCCCTGTGCTTGCCCTGTCACCCCTATCCTGGCCCTTTCACCCTTATCCTGGCCCTTTCACCCTTATCCTGGCCCTGTCACCCCTATCCTGGCCCTGTCACCCCTGTGCTTGCCCTGTCACCCCTATCCTGGCCCTTTCACCCCGATCCTGGCCCTGTCACACCTATCCTGTCCCTGTCACACCTATCCTGTCCCTGTCACCCCTATCCTGGCCCTGTCACCCCTATCCTGGCCCTGTCACACCTATCCTGTCCCTGTCACCCCTACCCTGGCCCTGTCACCCCTATCCTGGCCCTGTCACACCTATCCTGGCCCTGTCACACCTATCCTGGCCCTGTCAACCCTATGCTGGACCTGTCGCCCCTACCCTGGCCCTGTCACACCTATCCTGTCCCTGTCACCCCTATCCTGGCCCTGTCACCCCTATCCTGGCCCTGTCACACCTATCCTGGCCCTGTCACCCCTATCCTGGCCCTGTCACACCTATGCTGGACCTGTCACCCCTGTCCTGGTCCTCCCGCCCCTACCCTGGCCCTGTCACACCTATCCTGTCCCTGTCACCCCTATCCTGGCCCTGTCACCCCTATCCTGGCCCTGTCACACCTATCCTGGCCCTGTCACACCTATCCTGGCCCTGTCACCCCTATCCTGGCCCTGTCACACCTATCCTGTCCCTGTCACACCTATCCTGGCCCTGTCACCCCTATCCTGGCCCTGTCACACCTATCCTGGCCCTGTCACCCCTATCCTGGCCCTGTCACCCCTGTGCTTGCCCTGTCAACCCTATCCTGGCCCTGTCACCCGTATCCTGTCCATGTAATTTCGGTCCTGGCCCCGTCACCCCGTCCTTGCCCCGTCACCCCCGTCCTTGCCCCGTCACCCCTGTCATTACCCCGTCGCCCCTGCCCTGGCCCCGTCGCCCCTGTCCTTGCCCCGTCACCCCTGTCCTTGCACCATCACCCCTGTCCTTGCCCCATCACCCCTGTCCTGGCCCCATCACCCCTGTCCTGGCCCCTTCACCCCTGTTCTGACCCTGTCACCCCTGTCCTGGTCCTGTTACTGCATACCCTCCAACTACCTTTTTGGAAGGTACAGTACCCGCAGCGCCTCCAGACCCCTCCCCAATGCACCACACCTCAGCACCTTCCCCTCCACCACATGCAGCACCCCACCCCTCCCCCACATGCTGTGCCTCCAGACCCCCTACACCACCCGCGACTCCCACTCCACCACCCACAGCACCTCCAGACTCCCTCCACCATCCACCCCCCATATATGTCTCCCCCCACACCTGCCCCCCCTCCACCCGCAGCATCTGCAGACACCCTCCTCCATCCACGGTCCCCCCCTCCCCCATCCCTCCCCCACCCACGGCACCCTCGCACCCACCCCTCCACCATCTGAAGAGCCTCCGGACCCCCGTCTCCATCCACCGCACCAACCGCACCTGCCCCTCTCCCACCCACAGTGCCCCCGCCTCTTCCCATCCCACAGCACCTCCAGAACCCTTCACCCATCTGCAACATCCCCGCACCTGCTCCTCCCCCACACATGGCACCCCTCCCCCACCTGCAGTGCCTCCGGACCCCTCCCCCATCTGCAGCCCCCACTCCTCTGCCCCTCCCCCACCCACAGCACCTTCCGGCCCTTCCCCATCCGGGGCCCCCCCCCGCATCCGCCCCCCCTCCACCTGCAGCATCTACAGACACCCTCCCCCATATGCAGTCCCCCCGCGTCTGCTACATTCTGTACATCGTGCCCTGCAGGTGCTGTTCACGCCGTCGCAAGTGGCTGCGCCTTCTTCACCATCGCACGCCCTTTCATTGTGCAATATTTAACCACTAACAAAGGAATGCAGGTAATACTCCATATAATACAAATACTGAACCCCAGAAAGGCATGCAAGGGTTAAGGGGGCGTAGCCCCTTGCGACAGTGTGAAGAGCGCCCGTACGGCGCGATGAAGCACCTAGTGGCCTTATATACACCCTGTCACAACTGATGGCTGAGGCTGACTTAGGGAAGCCTCAGATGTAGGGGCTGAAGTGTAGATGAACCGAGGAGGTGAGATGGAGAACGAAATGACAGGCATAGGAATGGAGAGAGTTAAACCTCCTGTGATGGGTGTGGACCAAATTGTTATGAAAAGTACAGCCAATGGTAGATAGGGGAGGGATCAGCATATATAGGGATGTATAGGTCATCTAGGGGTCTCTCTCTTTTAGTTTGCCTTCCCACCCTCCCACCCCATTAGGTAGATGTTTTGGCGCGGAGTTTCTTGGCTTTGGGTTGTTAGTTGTGGTTTCTCGTTGGCTATTTGTTGGCGGAAAAGCACGGCAGGTTATAGTTTGACTTGTTAGTCACAGTTTTTACGGTGTTGGTGTGGTTTAGGTGCACTCACCTCCATTGACTTTTAAGGCCGCTAGATCACCCAACAGGGGGCAGCGTCATCACCCATCAGGGTGGGCAGTCAGCGTGGAGGTCTGAGTCGGGCACCTATTACCTATGTATGGTTTGTAGTAGATTAGGATTGTTTGGGTTTTTAATGTTCTGAGGTTATCTTCAGTGGGTTATAGGCGTTCTTTTTTCTGCCACCATATGTCGGTTGAATCGGCACGTTAACTTAATATTTACTTTACAGGTTTTTTCTAATGGTTAGGGTACAATAAATAGCTAACAATTTTCCGCCAAATTCAAGTCTCCGTGTCATTATTTCTTGGTATTAAAGGTATAGAATGTTTTACTTTTAGAATGGAGGTCCACACATTATCATTAGGAGGTTTAAAGGTTCCTAGACATACAGGATGTTTGAACACCATCAACCCGAAGACGTGACCACAACAACAAAGTAAAATATAAAAGTCAATTTATTGAATACACAGTATGTATCTTGGCAATGCGATATCTTCAACAGTGAGTGCAGAGAGAATGCAGTACAGTTCCTGAGAATGCAGAAGGTATTTGAGACTGTGGCTATGCAGAACAAGATGACTAGAAGTCCTTGCCAAACTCCGGAGTTGAAAAGTCCGTGGCCACAGCTAACCGCTGTAATGAGGAATGAGCAAGTACTGCCCAGTAGGTGGTAGACAGGAGGCTGGGATAGGCACTGATACACTGAGGTTGAAGAGATGGAATTAGAATTGCCAGAGACTACCGGACAGAACCGGAGTGAGGAAAGATGTGCTGAACTCACCGCTGGAGTAAAGGTTCGATGGTGAGCATCGATGAATACTGTGGTCCGATGCTGTGTAGAAGGATATACAGAGCGATATAGGAATACCTCTGGAGATGACGTGAAGCACCGCTGTAGGCAGATGGTAACACCAAGCACTGCTGTAGGCAGATGGTAACACCAAGCACTGCTGTAGGCAGATGGTAACACCAAGCACTGCTGGAGGTAGATGGTAACACCAAACACTGCTGGAAGCGATGGAACGCTGGAATCTGGAAGCCAGTGACAACCGTACCATAGAAGCTAGTGAACGATGCTGTAGATAATGGAAGTAGCAATGATACCAGAACACCGCTGGAAGCTGGGAGCAGAGTAGGTCCAAAGCTGGAAGCTGATGTCAGGATCGCAGAAGATAGCCAGGAAGCAGAGCTGGAACACTGCAGGAGTCAGTCTGCACCGCAGGGTGCTAATTGGTGCCGGTCACTTGGAGAAGCTGAATCACAGGAGCTGGAATACCTGGAAAGTCAAGCTGTAAATTCACCAAACAGGAGAGACAGGTATGCAGGATTGACAACCAAAGCACTGACGATTATCCAGCCCTGGAGCAGGATATTTATACCAGCCGGTGAGCAGGGATTGGCTGGATAATTACACAGAGTCCAGACTGCAGCGAATAGGCTGAAAACAACATGTGATGAGAAACAAACATGGCTGTGCCCATGTTTAAAACTGGAGGGAAAGTCTGGTTGTACTTTACATGTGGGAATAGGCAGTAATGGCGGCGAAGGGCAGGAGACGCCATACTTAAAACAAATGGATATTTTGTATCATGTTGCCATGCCAGCGCTGCCGCGATCCCTGAAGAGAACCTTGAGACACAGACATGCAGCGCGCTGCCCGCAGACAGCGCAGGTGGAATCCAGGCCTGGAACGCCGGGTCAGTCTCAGGAGGCACTTAGCAGGTAAATAATGGGGGCTAATAACCCGGATCGTGACACACCCACAAGGCCAGATTTAGGAGTGTGTGAGATGCACCGGAGATATGTTAATGACTCCGCAACTGTCCTGTGCACATCAGAGCCACCATCTGTCTCACATTCGCCGTTTACATATAAAAGACGCAACATCGGTCACACGTTGGTTGCACGCCTGCATTTTTCTAGCCACCCTCCATTACACCCACTTAAACGGTCACTACCTCAATCCTTTCTCTCTGCAATCGCCATGTATGCGCAGTGCAGCTGTGACGCATGTGCGGTGGCCAAACATTGCTCCACTGTGTCCGGTATCGCACGGTACAGCCACCACTGAATCAGGCCCTTCTGTGCAGTAGATAGCGATGGCGCATGGACCAGCCATTTGCCTCTGTAGCCCATATGATAGTGTTCGGTGAGCGGCCGTCTGACCGGGTCCCTGATTCAGTCTGTGTGTAAATTCTGCACTGCTGACCGTCTGTGGGACTGAACAAGCCTGCCGCGTTCCTTTCCTCTCCAGCATCCAGTAGCCGGTTACACCACAGGCCTGGGGCTCAGACCAAGGGCTTTACCTGCTGGCTACACCGTGTGCACTTCACCACCTGCCGCCCCTACCAGTCCCCAGTGCAGAGGCTTTACTAATGCTCACAACGGTGCTGCAAGCACAACTAGTCATTCCACATTCAGAGCATACTCTCTACTGTCCTGGAAGTTGCAGACTCACGATTTTTGGGGTAGCCCCCACACCCCCAGAAAAGCGGGCAGATCTCCTGTATGCACCCTAGTGAAGCGGGCAGGATGGAGAGATAATCCCCAGCATCCGGGGGTCCGTGAGATGGTCCCCACGGACCCGAGAATAGTGGCGTTTTCCTGAGACAGGGGCTTGATGATGTCAAAGCCAGGCCCCACCCGCTGAAGTTCCCAGCAGTGTCTCCTTTCCGTTCTTAAGTCAAAATACCAAAAAGAACATTTAAAATGTCAACAGGTCAAAAAGTTGACACAAGTTTTTCATATATTTTTTTGGGTGTGTATGTCGACAAAGATCAATATGCACACTGTATAAGTGTACCGCGTCCCCTCGCATGGCACGCTGCGCTGTGCACACTTTTATATTCACTTTTCAGGTCCACTGGGATGGTAAAGTATGAACAAGTCGGTTTCAATTAAAAAAAAATCATAAAAAACTCATGTCAACTTTTTGACCTGTTGACAATTTAAGTGTCGGGATTTTGACCATGTCGGTCAATAGCTGTCTGTATTTTGACCATCGGGATTTTGATTGTAGTTAAATTGACCACATCCTGTCTCACATAGGTGGTCATTCCGAGTTGTTCGCTCGCTGCTGTTTTTAGCAGAATTGCGATCAGGCTGAAAACTGGCAATTCTGCGCATGTGTATGGGTCGCAGGACGCACGCGCTAAGTACTTTCACACAAAACTATGCGATTTTACACAGGGCTGTGCGACGCTTTTCAGTCGCTCTGCTGATCGGTGAGTGATTGACAGGAAGTGGGTGTTTCTGGGAGGTAACTGAGCGTTTTCTGGGAGTGTGCTAAAAAACGCAGGCGTGCCAGACGAAAACACAGGAGTGGCTGGGGAAATGGGGGAGTGGCTGGCCAAACGCAGGGCGTGTTTGTGACGTCAAACCAGGAACCAAACAGTCTGCAGTGATTGCAGTCTAGGAGTAGGTCTGGAGCTACTCAGAAACTGCAGGGAAATATTTAATAGCAGAACTGCTAATCTTTCGTTCACTATTCTGCTAAGCTAAGATACACTCCCAGAGGGCGGCGGCCTAGCGTGTGCAATGCTGCTAAAAGCAGCTAGCGAGCGATCAACTCGGAATGAGGGCCATAACCTCCTATGCTTGCACAATGCCTCATGTGTCTCCATATACTCGTAATCAACCATATAGCTCATATAGGGGGTAATTCTGAGTTGAGAGAGTTAGATTTGGGTGTGGTGTGGTGTGTTCAATCTGAAATCTAAATTGCAGTGTAAAAATAAAGCAGCCAGTATTTACCCTGCACAGAAACAAAATAACCCACCCAAATCTAACTCTCTCTGCACATGTTATATCTGCCTCCCCTGCAGTGTACATGATTTTGCCTAACTGCTAACAAAAATCCTGCTGCGATCAACTCAGAATTACCCCCATACACCATTCATACCTCATATGCCCTCTATACAATGATAATGCCTAATGTGGTCCTGTAATAATCTCCCATTACCCTAAAGTGATCCTGAATAGCCTTATATAGGGCCATATACCCCCCATCACCACCACCACCACCAACCCCCTACCATATCTTAGGGAACAGTTAGTGAATCACTATGAACTGCAATAGTCCCTATTGTTTTCTTGTTCCCTGCTATGATGCTAATGTACATATACCACACACAGCACATATGCAGACACTGCCAGATATACACACACATAGCAACATATACACCACACTGCCACATATACACACACTGCCACATATAAACACACTGCCACATATAAACACACACAGCCACATATACATACACAGCCACATATACACACACTGCAACATATACACTCACAGCAATATATACACAGCAACATATATACACACAGAGCCACATATACATACACTGCCACATATACACACACAGCCATATATACACACAC
Source organism: Pseudophryne corroboree (assembly GCF_028390025.1). Lineage (NCBI taxonomy): Eukaryota > Metazoa > Chordata > Amphibia > Anura > Myobatrachidae > Pseudophryne > Pseudophryne corroboree. Next base: position 7,550,165 of record NC_086448.1, read on the forward strand.
TGCCACATATACACACACTGCCACATATATACACACAGCAACATAGACACACACACGGCCCCATATATACACACTGCCACATATATACACACAGCAACATAGACACACATACTGCCACATATACACACACTGCCACATATATACACACACAGCCACATATACACATACACAGCCACATATACACACACAGCGACATATACACACAACAACATATACACACACTGCCACATATATACACACAGCCACAAATATATATACACAGCAACATATACACACAGCCACATATACCACAGCACATATACACACATTGCCAAATATATACACACAGAGCTACATATAAACTCACAGCCACATATACACACACTGCCACATATATACACACAGCAACATATATATACACAGCCACATATATACTCACACAGCAACATATACACACACTGCCAAAAATATACACATGCAGCCACATATACACAAACAGCCACATATACACACAGCAACCTATACACACACTGCCACATATACACACACAGCCACATATACACACACAGCAACCTATACACACAGCCACATATATACACACAGAGCCCCATATACACACAGCTACATATATGGACACAGCCACATATACACACACACAGCAACCTATACACACACAGCCACATATATACACACACAGCAACCTATACACACAGAGCCCCATATACACACAGCTACATATATGGACACACAGCCACATATACACACATCAACCTATACACACAGCCACATATAAACACACACAGCAACCTATACACACAGAGCCACATATACACACAGCCTCATATATGGACACACAGCGATATATAAACATAGCCACATATATACATCCAGCCACATATACATACACAGCCACATATACACACACAGCCACATATACCACACACAGCCACATATACACACACAGCCACATATATACACACAGCAACATATACACACACTGCCACATATACACAGCCACATATATACACACACAGCAACATATACACACTGCCACAAATATACACATGCTGTCACATATACACAAAGCCACATATTCACACACAGCAACCGATACACACACAGTCACAAACACTCACACAGCAACCTATACACACACAAAGCCACATATATACACACAGAGCCCCATATACACACACAGCCACATATACACAGCAACCTACACACACAGCCACATATACACACAATGAGCCACATATATACAGACACAGCCTGTGTCCCAAACACTAAGCTAAGTATTACGTCTGAGCCTGGTGTGTGCACTCTCCCCCTTCAGTCCCCACTTCCAATCTCACCTGTTCCTCCCAGTCCTCACACTGCTAAATAGCTTGAGTGGTGGTGGTGGTGGTGAAGCGGTGGGTTGGGGGGTGTCCATGCAAGAGATAGGCAGCAGGGCTGTGAGGAGGGGGGTGCAATGCCTAACACTAACTCCCCTACCACTAAGCTAATGAGTGCTGCGCAACGGATGTATGTAGGGGCTGGACAGTGGAGAATGTCAATGGAGAGGCATTGGAGAAGGTCAGGGTGCCCCTTCAGAACAGGGGCCTGGCGGCAACTGACTCCATTGTCTCCGGTACTTCCGCCACTGAATGGGTTCCAGTTACACTGACACAGAAGGGTGAACTCACCCCATGAGTGAGTCATATAAACTATATAAACTGATTATTATGTGTTATATATGTGGTGTCATCACTTAGGAGATTACAGTCTACAGAACTGTGCTGCCATAATAGAAGCATTAAAATGTGCAAATGTGCTGCGTGAGCTGGAGTCCGCCCTGGGGCACTGCCTGCTGCAAACAGGAGAACAGACGGCCCCCATACTGCGTAATGGGCATTTCCGAATTGCACAGAAGTGGGTGTGCATTTACACCCCTAATTGTGTACATGTGTTTGCGTCATCATCTCTGACATTAGTGTGCTGTTAGCATAGAATACCTGCTGAGAATATTATTGTAGTATTATGTGACGTACAATGTGTGCGCAGTGTGGGGCTCATTCTGAGATGGGCGGATCCCTGTGCGGGGGCAAAAGGCACATACAGTGCATACACAGATGGGAATCGCGTCCGGATTATTCGTACAGAAGTCGGCCATATCTGTCTTTCCATGAAAAGGGCGTTTCAGAGTAGCAACAATGCAAGCACCCAGAACTGCCCTGATGTGGGAGTGTCGTGGGAGTGATATATCTAGCACCCCATGTGAGCCACACGCACGGTGAGAGGAAGCCAGTGTCTGATGGATCTGTTGTACCTCCCATGCGGCTGGTGCAATTGCCGACACCAATGTTGACAGTATAAAATCAGTGGATTCCGCTGCTTTCCTCTAGCAACCCCCAATATTAGCCCCAAGGAATATCTCATTAGCATAGGACAGTAAAGCTGAGTACACACTATACAATTATTGGGCGAATTTGCCAATAATTTAGACATTGACCTGATTTATCGTATAGTGTGTATGAACGATCGTTTTGGTGTTTCGCCGATAACTCTGGGAAATCGTCCCCACACACAGGAGCGACTAATAATGTGACATGTCGTCCTAAACCAAAAAATCTCAGCCACAATCTCCAGATATATAGCACCGTGTGCGCATATTTCCTGTGTGTTCCTGTCACTATGTCATCCTCCCTGTGTGCGGACATATGTACATGCAGCGTGTGCATATTCTCAGTAATCTGCCCATATTTCCTGTGTGTTCCTGTCACTATGTCATCCTCCCTGTGTGTGGACATATGTACATGCAGCGTGTGCACATTCTCAGTAATCTGCCATATTTCCTGTGTGTTCCTGTCACTATGTCATCCTCCCTGTGTGCGGACATATGTACATGCAGCGTGTGCACATTCTCAGTAATCTGCCCATATTTCCTGTGTGTTCCTGTCACTATGTCATCCTCCCTGTGTGCGGACATATGTACATGCAGCGTGTGCACATTCTCAGTAATCTGCCCATATTTCCTGTGTGTTCCTGTCACTATGTCATCCTCCCTGTGTGCGGACATATGTACATGCAGCGTGTGCACATTATCAGTAATCTGCCCATATTTCCTGTGTGTTCCTGTCACTATGTCATCCTCCCTGTGTGCGGAAATATGTACATGCAGCGTGTGCACATTCTCAGTAATCTGCCATATTTCCGGTGTGTTCCTGTCACTATGTCATCCTCCCTGTGTGCGGACATATGTACATGCAGCGTGTGCACATTCTCAGTAATCTGCCATATTTCCTGTGTGTTCCTGTCACTATGTCATCCTCCCTGTGTGTGGACATATGTACATGCAGCGTGTGCACATTATCAGTAATCTGCCCATATTTCCTGTGTGTTCCTGTCACTATGTCATCCTCCCTGTGTGCGGACATATGTACATGCAGCGTGTGCACATTCTCAGTAATCTGCCATATTTCCTGTGTATTCCTGTCACTATGTCATCCTCCCTGTGTGCGGACATATGTACATGCAGCGTGTGCACATTCTCAGTAATCTGCCATATTTCCTGTGTTCCTGTCACTATGTCATCCTCCCTGTGTGCGGACATATGTACATGCAGCGTGTGCGCATTCTCAGTAATCTGCCATATTTCCTGTGTGTTCCTGTCACTATGTCATCCTCCCTGTGTGTGGACATATGTACATGCAGCGTGTGCACATTCTCAGTAATCTGCCCATATTTCCTGTGTGTTCCTGTCACTATGTCATCCTCCCTGTGTGTGGACATATGTACATGCAGCGTGTGCATATTCTCAGTAATCTGCCATATTTCCTGTGTGTTCCTGTCACTATGTCATCCTCCCTGTGTGCGGACATATGTACATGCAGCGTGTGCACATTCTCAGTAATCTGCCATATTTCCTGTGTGTTCCTGTCACTATGTCATCCTCCCTGTGTGTGGACATATGTACATGCAGCGTGTGCACATTCTCAGTAATCTGCCCATATTTCCTGTGTGTTCCTGTCACTATGTCATCCTCCCTGTGTGCGGACATATGTACATGCAGCGTGTGCACATTCTCAGTAATCTGCCATATTTCCTGTGTGTTCCTGTCACTATGTCATCCTCCCTGTGTGTGGACATATGTACATGCAGCGTGTGCGCATTCTCAGTAATCTGCCATATTTCCTGTGTGTTCCTGTCACTATGTCATCCTCCCTGTGTGTGGACATATGTACATGCAGCGTGTGCACATTCTCAGTAATCTGCCCATATTGCCTGTGTTTTCCTGTCACTATGTCATCCTCCCTGTGTGCGGACATATGTACATGCAGCATGTGCACATTCTCAGTAATCTGCCATATTTCCTGTGTTCCTGTCACTATGTCATCCTCCCTGTGTGCGGACATATGTACATGCAGCGTGTGCACATTCTCAGTAATCTGCCATATTTCCTGTGTGTTCCTGTCACCATGTCATCCTCCCTGTGTGCGGACATATGTACATGCAGCGTGTGCACATTCTCAGTAATCTGCCCATATTTCCTGTGTTCCTGTCACTATGTCATCCTTCCTGTGTGTGGACATATGTACATGCAGCGTGTGCACATTCTCAGTAATCTGCCATATTTCCTGTGTGTTCCTGTCACTATGTCATCCTCCCTGTGTGTGGACATATGTACATGCAGCGTGTGCACATTCTCAGTAATCTGCCATATTTCCTGTGTTCCTGTCACTATGTCATCCTCCCTGTGTGTGGACATATGTACATGCAGCGTGTGCACATTCTCAGTAATCTGCCATTTTTCCTGTGTATTCCTGTCACTACGTCATCCTCCCTGTGTGCGGACATATGTACATGCAGCGTGTGCGCATTCTCAGTAATCTGCCATATTTCCTGTGTATTCCTGTCACTACGTCATCCTCCCTGTGTGTGGACATATGTACATGCAGCGTGTGCACATTCTCAGTAATCTGCCCATATTTCCTGTGTATTCCTGTCACTATGTCATGCTCCCTGTGTGCGGACATATGTACATGCAGCGTGTGCGCATTCTCAGTAATCTGCCCATATTTCCTGTGTGTTCCTGTCACTATGTCATCCTCCCTGTGTGCGGACATATGTACATGCAGCGTGTGCGCATTCTCAGTAATCTGCCATATTTCCTGTGTGTTCCTGTCACTATGTCATCCTCCCTGTGTGCGGACATATGTACATGCAGCGTGTGCACATTCTCAGTAATCTGCCCATATTTCCTGTGTGTTCCTGTCACTATGTCATCCTCCCTGTGTGCGGACATATGTACATGCAGCGTGTGCACATTCTCAGTAATCTGCCATATTTCCTGTGTGTTCCTGTCACTATGTCATCCTCCCTGTGTGTGGACATATGTACATGCAGCGTGTGCACATTCTCAGTAATCTGCCATATTTCCTGTGTGTTCCTGTCACTATGTCATCCTCCCTGTGTGCGGACATATATATATGCAGCATGTGCGCATTCTCAGTAATCTGCCCATATTTCCTGTGTGTTCCTGTCACTATGTCATCCTCCCTGTGTGCGGACATATGTACATGCAGCGTGTGCATATTCTCAGTAATCTGCCCATATTTCCTGTATGTTCCTGTCACTATGTCATCCTCCCTGTGTGCGGACATATGTACATGCAGCGTGTGCGCATTCTCAGTAATCTGCCATATTTCCTGTATGTTCCTGTCACTATGTAATCCTCCCTGTGTGCGGACATATGTACATGCAGCGTGTGCACATTCTCAGTAATCTGCCCATATTTCCTGTGTGTTCCTGTCACTATGTCATCCTCCCTGTGTGCGGACATATGTACATGCAGCGTGTGCACATTCTCAGTAATCTGCCATATTTCCTGTGTGTTCCTGTCACTATGTCATCCTCCCTGTGTGCGGACATATGTACATGCAGCGTGTGCACATTCTCAGTAATCTGCCATATTTCCTGTGTGTTCCTGTCACTATGTCATCCTCCCTGTGTGCGGACATATGTACATGCAGCGTGTGCACATTCTCAGTAATCTGCCATATTTCCTGTGTGTTCCTGTCACTATGTCATCCTCCCTGTGTGCGGACATATGTACATGCAGCGTGTGCATATTCTCAGTAATCTGCCATATTTCCTGTGTATTCCTGTCACTATGTCATCCTCCCTGTGTGCGGACATATGTACATGCAGCGTGTGCATATTCTCAGTAATCTGCCATATTTCCTGTGTTCCTGTCACTATGTCATCCTCCCTGTGTGCAGACATATGTACATGCAGCGTGTGCACATTCTCAGTAATCTGCCCATATTTCCTGTGTGTTCCTGTCACTATGTCATCCTCCCTGTGTGTGGACATATGTACATGCAGCGTGTGCACATTCTCAGTAATCTGCCATATTTCCTGTGTGTTCCTGTCACTATGTCATCCTCCCTGTGTGCGGACATATGTACATGCAGCGTGTGCATATTCTCAGTAATCTGCCATATTTCCTGTGTGTTCCTGTCACTATGTCATCCTCCCTGTGTGCGGACATATGTACATGCAGCGTGTGCACATTCTCAGTAATCTGCCATATTTCCTGTGTGTTCCTGTCACTATGTCATCCTCCCTGTGTGCGGACATATGTACATGCAGCGTGTGCACATTCTCAGTAATCTGCCATATTTCCTGTGTGTTCCTGTCACTATGTCATCCTCCCTGTGTGCGGACATATGTACATGCAGCGTGTGCACATTCTCAGTAATCTGCCATATTTCCTGTGTGTTCCTGTCACTATGTCATCTTCCCTGTGTGTGGACATATGTACATGCAGCGTGTGCACATTCTCAGTAATCTGCCATATTTCCTGTGTGTTCCTGTCACTATGTCATCCTCCCTGTGTGCGGACATATGTACATGCAGCGTGTGCACATTCTCAGTAATCTGCCCATATTTCCTGTGTTCCTGTCACTATGTCATCCTTCCTGTGTGTGGACATATGTACATGCAGCGTGTGCACATTCTCAGTAATCTGCCATATTTCCTGTGTGTTCCTGTCACTATGTCATCCTCCCTGTGTGTGGACATATGTACATGCAGCGTGTGCACATTCTCAGTAATCTGCCATATTTCCTGTGTTCCTGTCACTATGTCATCCTCCCTGTGTGTGGACATATGTACATGCAGCGTGTGCACATTCTCAGTAATCTGCCATTTTTCCTGTGTATTCCTGTCACTACGTCATCCTCCCTGTGTGCGGACATATGTACATGCAGCGTGTGCGCATTCTCAGTAATCTGCCATATTTCCTGTGTATTCCTGTCACTACGTCATCCTCCCTGTGTGTGGACATATGTACATGCAGCGTGTGCACATTCTCAGTAATCTGCCCATATTTCCTGTGTATTCCTGTCACTATGTCATGCTCCCTGTGTGCGGACATATGTACATGCAGCGTGTGCGCATTCTCAGTAATCTGCCCATATTTCCTGTGTGTTCCTGTCACTATGTCATCCTCCCTGTGTGCGGACATATGTACATGCAGCGTGTGCGCATTCTCAGTAATCTGCCATATTTCCTGTGTGTTCCTGTCACTATGTCATCCTCCCTGTGTGCGGACATATGTACATGCAGCGTGTGCACATTCTCAGTAATCTGCCCATATTTCCTGTGTGTTCCTGTCACTATGTCATCCTCCCTGTGTGCGGACATATGTACATGCAGCGTGTGCACATTCTCAGTAATCTGCCATATTTCCTGTGTGTTCCTGTCACTATGTCATCCTCCCTGTGTGTGGACATATGTACATGCAGCGTGTGCACATTCTCAGTAATCTGCCATATTTCCTGTGTGTTCCTGTCACTATGTCATCCTCCCTGTGTGCGGACATATATATATGCAGCATGTGCGCATTCTCAGTAATCTGCCCATATTTCCTGTGTGTTCCTGTCACTATGTCATCCTCCCTGTGTGCGGACATATGTACATGCAGCGTGTGCATATTCTCAGTAATCTGCCCATATTTCCTGTATGTTTCTGTCACTATGTCATCCTCCCTGTGTGCGGACATATGTACATGCAGCGTGTGCACATTCTCAGTAATCTGCCATATTTCCTGTGTGTTCCTGTCACTATGTCATCCTCCCTGTGTGCGGACATATGTACATGCAGCATGTGCGCATTCTCAGTAATCTGCCATATTTCCTGTGTGTTCCTGTTACTATGTCATCCTCCCTGTGTGCGGACATATGTACATGCAGTGTGTGCGCATTCTCAGTAATCTGCCATATTTCCTGTGTTCCTGTCACTATGTCATCCTCCCTGTGTGCGGACATATGTACATGCAGCGTGTGCGCATTCTCAGTAATCTGCCATATTTCCTGTGTTCCTGTCACTATGACATCCTCCCTGTGTGCGGACATATGTACATGCAGCGTGTGCACATTCTCAGTAATCTGCCATATTTCCTGTGTATTCCTGTCACTATGTCGTCCTCCCTGTGTGTGGACATATGTACATGCAGCGTGTGCACATTCTCAGTAATCTACCCATATTTCCTGTGTTCCTGTCACTATGTCGTCCTCCCTGTGTGCGGACATATGTACATGCAGCGTGTGCACATTCTCAGTAATCTGCCATATTTCCTGTGTGTTCCTGTCACTATGTCGTCCTCCCTGTGTGCGCACATATGTACATGCAGCGTGTGCGCATTCTCAGTAATCTGCCATATTTCCTGTGTTCCTGTCACTATGACATCCTCCCTGTGTGCGGACATATGTACATGCAGCGTGTGCACATTCTCAGTAATCTGCCATATTTCCTGTGTTCCTGTCACTATGTCATCCTCCCTGTGTGTGGATATATGTACATGCAGCGTGTGCGCATTCTCAGTAATCTGCCATATTTCCTGTGTTCCTGTCACTATGACATCCTCCCTGTGTGCGGACATATGTACATGCAGCGTGTGCACATTCTCAGTAATCTGCCATATTTCCTGTGTATTCCTGTCACTATGTCGTCCTCCCTGTGTGCGCACATATGCACATGCAGCGTGTGCACATTCTCAGTAATCTGCCATATTTCCTGTGTGTTCCTGTCACTATGTCATCCTCCCTGTGTGCGGACATATGTACATGCAGCGTGTGCGCATTCTCAGTAATCTGCCATATTTCCTGTATGTTCCTGTCACTATGTAATCCTCCCTGTGTGCGGACATATGTACATGCAGCGTGTGCACATTCTCAGTAATCTGCCCATATTTCCTGTGTGTTCCTGTCACTATGTCATCCTCCCTGTGTGCGGACATATGTACATGCAGCGTGTGCACATTCTCAGTAATCTGCCATATTTCCTGTGTGTTCCTGTCACTATGTCATCCTCCCTGAGTGCGGACATATGTACATGCAGCGTGTGCACATTCTCAGTAATCTGCCATATTTCCTGTGTGTTCCTGTCACTATGTCATCCTCCCTGTGTGCGGACATATGTACATGCAGCGTGTGCACATTCTCAGTAATCTGCCATATTTCCTGTGTGTTCCTGTCACTATGTCATCCTCCCTGTGTGCGGACATATGTACATGCAGCGTGTGCATATTCTCAGTAATCTGCCATATTTCCTGTGTATTCCTGTCACTATGTCATCCTCCCTGTGTGCGGACATATGTACATGCAGCGTGTGCATATTCTCAGTAATCTGCCATATTTCCTGTGTTCCTGTCACTATGTCATCCTCCCTGTGTGCAGACATATGTACATGCAGCGTGTGCACATTCTCAGTAATCTGCCCATATTTCCTGTGTGTTCCTGTCACTATGTCATCCTCCCTGTGTGTGGACATATGTACATGCAGCGTGTGCACATTCTCAGTAATCTGCCATATTTCCTGTGTGTTCCTGTCACTATGTCATCCTCCCTGTGTGCGGACATATGTACATGCAGCGTGTGCATATTCTCAGTAATCTGCCATATTTCCTGTGTGTTCCTGTCACTATGTCATCCTCCCTGTGTGCGGACATATGTACATGCAGCGTGTGCACATTCTCAGTAATCTGCCATATTTCCTGTGTGTTCCTGTCACTATGTCATCCTCCCTGTGTGCGGACATATGTACATGCAGCGTGTGCACATTCTCAGTAATCTGCCATATTTCCTGTGTGTTCCTGTCACTATGTCATCCTCCCTGTGTGCGGACATATGTACATGCAGCGTGTGCACATTCTCAGTAATCTGCCATATTTCCTGTGTGTTCCTGTCACTATGTCATCTTCCCTGTGTGTGGACATATGTACATGCAGCGTGTGCACATTCTCAGTAATCTGCCATATTTCCTGTGTGTTCCTGTCACTATGTCATCCTCCCTGTGTGCGGACATATGTACATGCAGCGTGTGCACATTCTCAGTAATCTGCCATATTTCCTGTGTGTTCCTGTCACTATGTCATCCTCCCTGTGTGTGGACATATGTACATGCAGCGTGTGCACATTCTCAGTAATCTGCCCATATTTCCTGTGTGTTCCTGTCACTATGTCATCCTCCCTGTGTGTGGACATATGTACATGCAGCGTGTGCACATTCTCAGTAATCTGCCATATTTCCTGTGTGTTCCTGTCACTATGTCATCCTCCCTGTGTGCGGACATATGTACATGCAGTGTGTGCACATTCTCAGTAATCTGCCATATTTCCTGTGTGTTCCTGTCACTATGTCATCCTCCCTGTGTGCGGACATATGTACATGCAGCGTGTGCACATTCTCAGTAATCTGCCCATATTTCCTGTGTGTTCCAGTCACTATGTCATCCTCCCTGTGTGTGGACATATGTACATGCAGCGTGTGCACATTCTCAGTAATCTGCCATATTTCCTGTGTGTTCCTGTCACTATGTCATCCTCCCTGTGTGTGGACATATGTACATGCAGCGTGTGCGCATTCTCAGTAATCTGCCATATTTCCTGTGTTCCTGTCACTATGACATCCTCCCTGTGTGCGGACATATGTACATGCAGCGTGTGCACATTCTCAGTAATCTGCCATATTTCCTGTGTATTCCTGTCACTATGTCGTCCTCCCTGTGTGTGGACATATGTACATGCAGCGTGTGCACATTCTCAGTAATCTACCCATATTTCCTGTGTTCCTGTCACTATGTCGTCCTCCCTGTGTGCGGACATATGTACATGCAGCGTGTGCACATTCTCAGTAATCTGCCATATTTCCTGTGTGTTCCTGTCACTATGTCGTCCTCCCTGTGTGCGCACATATGTACATGCAGCGTGTGCGCATTCTCAGTAATCTGCCATATTTCCTGTGTTCCTGTCACTATGACATCCTCCCTGTGTGCGGACATATGTACATGCAGCGTGTGCACATTCTCAGTAATCTGCCATATTTCCTGTGTTCCTGTCACTATGTCATCCTCCCTGTGTGTGGATATATGTACATGCAGCGTGTGCGCATTCTCAGTAATCTGCCATATTTCCTGTGTTCCTGTCACTATGACATCCTCCCTGTGTGCGGACATATGTACATGCAGCGTGTGCACATTCTCAGTAATCTGCCATATTTCCTGTGTGTTCCTGTCACTATGTCATCCTCCCTGTGTGCGGACATATGTACATGCAGCGTGTGCACATTCTCAGTAATCTGCCATATTTCCTGTGTTCCTGTCACTATGTCATCCTCCCTGTGTGTGGATATATGTACATGCAGCGTGTGCGCATTCTCAGTAATCTGCCATATTTCCTGTGTATTCCTGTCACTATGTCGTCCTCCCTGTGTGCGCACATATGCACATGCAGCGTGTGCACATTCTCAGTAATCTGCCATATTTCCTGTGTGTTCCTGTCACTATGTCATCCTCCCTGTGTGCGGACATATGTACATGCAGCGTGTGCGCATTCTCAGTAATCTGCCATATTTCCTGTATGTTCCTGTCACTATGTAATCCTCCCTGTGTGCGGACATATGTACATGCAGCGTGTGCACATTCTCAGTAATCTGCCCATATTTCCTGTGTGTTCCTGTCACTATGTCATCCTCCCTGTGTGCGGACATATGTACATGCAGCGTGTGCACATTCTCAGTAATCTGCCATATTTCCTGTGTGTTCCTGTCACTATGTCATCCTCCCTGTGTGCGGACATATGTACATGCAGCGTGTGCACATTCTCAGTAATCTGCCATATTTCCTGTGTGTTCCTGTCACTATGTCATCCTCCCTGTGTGCGGACATATGTACATGCAGCGTGTGCACATTCTCAGTAATCTGCCATATTTCCTTTGTGTTCCTGTCACTATGTCATCCTCCCTGTGTGTGGACATATGTACATGCAGCGTGTGCATATTCTCAGTAATCTGCCATATTTCCTGTGTATTCCTGTCACTATGTCATCCTCCCTGTGTGCGGACATATGTACATGCAGCGTGTGCATATTCTCAGTAATCTGCCATATTTCCTGTGTTCCTGTCACTATGTCATCCTCCCTGTGTGCAGACATATGTACATGCAGCGTGTGCACATTCTCAGTAATCTGCCATATTTCCTGTGTGTTCCTGTCACTATGTCATCCTCCCTGTGTGCGGACATATGTACATGCAGCGTGTGCACATTCTCAGTAATCTGCCATATTTCCTGTGTGTTCCTGTCACTATGTCATCCTCCCTGTGTGCGGACATATGTACATGCAGCGTGTGCACATTCTCAGTAATCTGCCATATTTCCTGTGTGTTCCTGTCACTATGTCATCCTCCCTGTGTGCGGACATATGTACATGCAGCGTGTGCACATTCTCAGTAATCTGCCATATTTCCTGTGTGTTCCTGTCACTATGTCATCCTCCCTGTGTGCGGACATATGTACATGCAGCGAGTGCATATTCTCAGTAATCTGCCATATTTCCTGTGTATTCCTGTCACTATGTCATCCTCCCTGTGTGCGGACATATGTACATGCAGCGTGTGCATATTCTCAGTAATCTGCCATATTTCCTGTGTTCCTGTCACTATGTCATCCTCCCTGTGTGCAGACATATGTACATGCAGCGTGTGCACATTCTCAGTAATCTGCCCATATTTCCTGTGTGTTCCTGTCACTATGTCATCCTCCCTGTGTGTGGACATATGTACATGCAGCGTGTGCACATTCTCAGTAATCTGCCATATTTCCTGTGTGTTCCTGTCACTATGTCATCCTCCCTGTGTGCGGACATATGTACATGCAGCGTGTGCACATTCTCAGTAATCTGCCATATTTCCTGTGTGTTCCTGTCACTATTTCATCCTCCCTGTGTGCGGACATATGTACATGCAGCGTGTGCACATTCTCAGTAATCTGCCATATTTCCTGTGTGTTCCTGTCACTATGTCATCCTCCCTGTGTGCGGACATATGTACATGCAGCGTGTGCACATTCTCAGTAATCTGCCATATTTCCTGTGTGTTCCTGTCACTATGTCATCCTCCCTGTGTGCGGACATATGTACATGCAGCGTGTGCACATTCTCAGTAATCTGCCATATTTCCTGTGTGTTCCTGTCACTATGTCATCCTCCCTGTGTGCGGACATATGTACATGCAGCGTGTGCACATTCTCAGTAATCTGCCATATTTCCTGTGTGTTCCTGTCACTATGTCATCTTCCCTGTGTGTGGACATATGTACATGCAGCGTGTGCACATTCTCAGTAATCTGCCATATTTCCTGTGTGTTCCTGTCACTATGTCATCCTCCCTGTGTGCGGACATATGTACATGCAGCGTGTGCACATTCTCAGTAATCTGCCATATTTCCTGTGTGTTCCTGTCACTATGTCATCCTCCCTGTGTGTGGACATATGTACATGCAGCGTGTGCACATTCTCAGTAATCTGCCCATATTTCCTGTGTGTTCCTGTCACTATGTCATCCTCCCTGTGTGTGGACATATGTACATGCAGCGTGTGCACATTCTCAGTAATCTGCCATATTCCCTGTGTGTTCCTGTCACTATTTCATCCTCCCTGTGTGTGGACATATGTACATGCAGTGTGTGCACATTCTCAGTAATCTGCCCATATTTCCTGTGTGTTCCTGTCACTATGTCATCCTCCCTGTGTGCGGACATATGTACATGCAGTGTGTGCACATTCTCAGTAATCTGCCATATTTCCTGTGTGTTCCTGTCACTATGTCATCCTCCCTGTGTGCGGACATATGTACATGCAGCGTGTGCACATTCTCAGTAATCTGCCCATATTTCCTGTGTGTTCCAGTCACTATGTCATCCTCCCTGTGTGTGGACATATGTACATGCAGCGTGTGCGCATTCTCAGTAATCTGCCATATTTCCTGTGTGTTCCTGTCACTATGTCATCCTCCCTGTGTGCGGACATATGTACATGCAGCGTGTGCACATTCTCAGTAATCTGCCCATATTTCCTGTGTGTTCCAGTCACTATGTCATCCTCCCTGTGTGTGGACATATGTACATGCAGCGTGTGCACATTCTCAGTAATCTGCCATATTTCCTGTGTGTTCCTGTCACTATGTCATCCTCCCTGTGTGTGGACATATGTACATGCAGCGTGTGCGCATTCTCAGTAATCTGCCATATTTCCTGTGTTCCTGTCACTATGACATCCTCCCTGTGTGCGGACATATGTACATGCAGCGTTTGCACATTCTCAGTAATCTGCCATATTTCCTGTGTATTCCTGTCACTATGTCGTCCTCCCTGTGTGTGGACATATGTACATGCAGCGTGTGCACATTCTCAGTAATCTACCCATATTTCCTGTGTTCCTGTCACTATGTCGTCCTCCCTGTGTGCGGACATATGTACATGCAGCGTGTGCACATTCTCAGTAATCTGCCATATTTCCTGTGTGTTCCTGTCACTATGTCGTCCTCCCTGTGTGCGCACATATGTACATGCAGCGTGTGCGCATTCTCAGTAATCTGCCATATTTCCTGTGTTCCTGTCACTATGACATCCTCCCTGTGTGCGGACATATGTACATGCAGCGTGTGCACATTCTCAGTAATCTGCCATATTTCCTGTGTTCCTGTCACTATGTCATCCTCCCTGTGTGTGGATATATGTACATGCAGCGTGTGCGCATTCTCAGTAATCTGCCATATTTCCTGTGTTCCTGTCACTATGACATCCTCCCTGTGTGCGGACATATGTACATGCAGCGTGTGCACATTCTCAGTAATCTGCCATATTTCCTGTGTATTCCTGTCACTATGTCGTCCTCCCTGTGTGCGCACATATGCACATGCAGCGTGTGCACATTCTCAGTAATCTGCCATATTTCCTGTGTGTTCCTGTCACTATGTCATCCTCCCTGTGTGCGGACATATGTACATGCAGCGTGTGCGCATTCTCAGTAATCTGCCATATTTCCTGTATGTTCCTGTCACTATGTAATCCTCCCTGTGTGCGGACATATGTACATGCAGCGTGTGCACATTCTCAGTAATCTGCCCATATTTCCTGTGTGTTCCTGTCACTATGTCATCCTCCCTGTGTGCGGACATATGTACATGCAGCGTGTGCACATTCTCAGTAATCTGCCATATTTCCTGTGTGTTCCTGTCACTATGTCATCCTCCCTGTGTGCGGACATATGTACATGCAGCGTGTGCACATTCTCAGTAATCTGCCATATTTCCTGTGTGTTCCTGTCACTATGTCATCCTCCCTGTGTGCGGACATATGTACATGCAGCGTGTGCACATTCTCAGTAATCTGCCATATTTCCTGTGTGTTCCTGTCACTATGTCATCCTCCCTGTGTGTGGACTTATGTACATGCAGCGTGTGCATATTCTCAGTAATCTGCCATATTTCCTGTGTATTCCTGTCACTATGTCATCCTCCCTGTGTGCGGACATATGTACATGCAGCGTGTGCATATTCTCAGTAATCTGCCATATTTCCTGTGTTCCTGTCACTATGTCATCCTCCCTGTGTGCAGACATATGTACATGCAGCGTGTGCACATTCTCAGTAATCTGCCATATTTCCTGTGTGTTCCTGTCACTATGTCATCCTCCCTGTGTGCGGACATATGTACATGCAGCGTGTGCACATTCTCAGTAATCTGCCATATTTCCTGTGTGTTCCTGTCACTATTTCATCCTCCCTGTGTGCGGACATATGTACATGCAGCGTGTGCACATTCTCAGTAATCTGCCATATTTCCTGTGTGTTCCTGTCACTAAGTCATCCTCCCTGTGTGCGGACATATGTACATGCAGCGTGTGCACATTCTCAGTAATCTGCCATATTTCCTGTGTGTTCCTGTCACTATGTCATCCTCCCTGTGTGCGGACATATGTACATGCAGCGTGTGCACATTCTCAGTAATCTGCCATATTTCCTGTGTGTTCCTGTCACTATGTCATCCTCCCTGTGTGTGGACATATGTACATGCAGCGTGTGCACATTCTCAGTAATCTGCCATATTTCCTGTGTGTTCCTGTCACTATGTCATCCTCCCTGTGTGCGGACATATGTACATGCAGCATGTGCACATTCTCAGTAATCTGCCATATTTCCTGTGTGTTCCTGTCACTATGTCATCCTCCCTGTGTGCGGACATATGTACATGCAGCGTGTGCACATTCTCAGTAATCTGCCATATTTCCTGTGTGTTCCTGTCACTATGTCATCCTCCCTGTGTGCGGACATATGTACATGCAGCGTGTGCATATTCTCAGTAATCTGCCATATTTCCTGTGTATTCCTGTCACTATGTCATCCTCCCTGTGTGCGGACATATGTACATGCAGCGTGTGCATATTCTCAGTAATCTGCCATATTTCCTGTGTTCCTGTCACTATGTCATCCTCCCTGTGTGCAGACATATGTACATGCAGCGTGTGCACATTCTCAGTAATCTGCCCATATTTCCTGTGTGTTCCTGTCACTATGTCATCCTCCCTGTGTGTGGACATATGTACATGCAGCGTGTGCACATTCTCAGTAATCTGCCATATTTCCTGTGTGTTCCTGTCACTATGTCATCCTCCCTGTGTGCGGACATATGTACATGCAGCGTGTGCACATTCTCAGTAATCTGCCATATTTCCTGTGTGTTCCTGTCACTATTTCATCCTCCCTGTGTGCGGACATATGTACATGCAGCGTGTGCACATTCTCAGTAATCTGCCATATTTCCTGTGTGTTCCTGTCACTATGTCATCCTCCCTGTGTGCGGACATATGTACATGCAGCGTGTGCACATTCTCAGTAATCTGCCATATTTCCTGTGTGTTCCTGTCACTATGTCATCCTCCCTGTGTGCGGACATATGTACATGCAGCGTGTGCACATTCTCAGTAATCTGCCATATTTCCTGTGTGTTCCTGTCACTATGTCATCCTCCCTGTGTGCGGACATATGTACATGCAGCGTGTGCACATTCTCAGTAATCTGCCATATTTCCTGTGTGTTCCTGTCACTATGTCATCTTCCCTGTGTGTGGACATATGTACATGCAGCGTGTGCACATTCTCAGTAATCTGCCATATTTCCTGTGTGTTCCTGTCACTATGTCATCCTCCCTGTGTGCGGACATATGTACATGCAGCGTGTGCACATTCTCAGTAATCTGCCATATTTCCTGTGTGTTCCTGTCACTATGTCATCCTCCCTGTGTGTGGACATATGTACATGCAGCGTGTGCACATTCTCAGTAATCTGCCCATATTTCCTGTGTGTTCCTGTCACTATGTCATCCTCCCTGTGTGCGGACATATGTACATGCAGCGTGTGCACATTCTCAGTAATCTGCCATATTACCTGTGTGTTCCTGTCACTATTTCATCCTCCCTGTGTGTGGACATATGTACATGCAGCGTGTGCACATTCTCAGTAATCTGCCATATTTCCTGTGTATTCCTGTCACTATGTCATCCTCCCTGTGTGCGGACATATGTACATGCAGTGTGTGCACATTCTCAGTAATCTGCCATATTTCCTGTGTGTTCCTGTCACTATGTCATCCTCCCTGTGTGCGGACATATGTACATGCAGCGTGTGCACATTCTCAGTAATCTGCCCATATTTCCTGTGTGTTCCAGTCACTATGTCATCCTCCCTGTGTGTGGACATATGTACATGCAGCGTGTGCACATTCTCAGTAATCTGCCATATTTCCTGTGTGTTCCTGTCACTATGTCATCCTCCCTGTGTGTGGACATATGTACATGCAGCGTGTGCGCATTCTCAGTAATCTGCCATATTTCCTGTGTTCCTGTCACTATGACATCCTCCCTGTGTGCGGACATATGTACATGCAGCGTGTGCACATTCTCAGTAATCTGCCATATTTCCTGTGTATTCCTGTCACTATGTCGTCCTCCCTGTGTGTGGACATATGTACATGCAGCGTGTGCACATTCTCAGTAATCTACCCATATTTCCTGTGTTCCTGTCACTATGTCGTCCTCCCTGTGTGCGGACATATGTACATGCAGCGTGTGCACATTCTCAGTAATCTGCCATATTTCCTGTGTGTTCCTGTCACTATGTCGTCCTCCCTGTGTGCGCACATATGTACATGCAGCGTGTGCGCATTCTCAGTAATCTGCCATATTTCCTGTGTTCCTGTCACTATGACATCCTCCCTGTGTGCGGACATATGTACATGCAGCGTGTGCACATTCTCAGTAATCTGCCATATTTCCTGTGTTCCTGTCACTATGTCATCCTCCCTGTGTGTGGATATATGTACATGCAGCGTGTGCGCATTCTCAGTAATCTGCCATATTTCCTGTGTTCCTGTCACTATGACATCCTCCCTGTGTGCGGACATATGTACATGCAGCGTGTGCACATTCTCAGTAATCTGCCATATTTCCTGTGTATTCCTGTCACTATGTCGTCCTCCCTGTGTGCGCACATATGCACATGCAGCGTGTGCACATTCTCAGTAATCTGCCCATATTTCCTGTGTGTTCCTGTCACTATGTCATCCTCCCTGTGTGTGGACATATGTACATGCAGCGTGTGCACATTCTCAGTAATCTGCCATATTCCCTGTGTGTTCCTGTCACTATTTCATCCTCCCTGTGTGTGGACATATGTACATGCAGTGTGTGCACATTCTCAGTAATCTGCCCATATTTCCTGTGTGTTCCTGTCACTATGTCATCCTCCCTGTGTGCGGACATATGTACATGCAGCGTGTGCGCATTCTCAGTAATCTGCCCATATTTCCTGTGTCCCTGTCACTATGTCATCCTCCCTGTGTGCAGACATATGTACATGCAGCGTGTGCACATTCTCAGTAATCTGCCATATTTCCTGTGTGTTCCTGTCACTATGTCATCCTCCCTGTGTGCGGACATATGTACATGCAGTGTGTGCACATTCTCAGTAATCTGCCATATTTCCTGTGTGTTCCTGTCACTATGTCATCCTCCCTGTGTGCGGACATATGTACATGCAGCGTGTGCACATTCTCAGTAATCTGCCCATATTTCCTGTGTGTTCCAGTCACTATGTCATCCTCCCTGTGTGTGGACATATGTACATGCAGCGTGTGCGCATTCTCAGTAATCTGCCATATTTCCTGTGTGTTCCTGTCACTATGTCATCCTCCCTGTGTGCGGACATATGTACATGCAGCGTGTGCACATTCTCAGTAATCTGCCCATATTTCCTGTGTGTTCCAGTCACTATGTCATCCTCCCTGTGTGTGGACATATGTACATGCAGCGTGTGCACATTCTCAGTAATCTGCCATATTTCCTGTGTGTTCCTGTCACTATGTCATCCTCCCTGTGTGTGGACATATGTACATGCAGCGTGTGCGCATTCTCAGTAATCTGCCATATTTCCTGTGTTCCTGTCACTATGACATCCTCCCTGTGTGCGGACATATGTACATGCAGCGTTTGCACATTCTCAGTAATCTGCCATATTTCCTGTGTATTCCTGTCACTATGTCGTCCTCCCTGTGTGTGGACATATGTACATGCAGCGTGTGCACATTCTCAGTAATCTACCCATATTTCCTGTGTTCCTGTCACTATGTCGTCCTCCCTGTGTGCGGACATATGTACATGCAGCGTGTGCACATTCTCAGTAATCTGCCATATTTCCTGTGTGTTCCTGTCACTATGTCGTCCTCCCTGTGTGCGCACATATGTACATGCAGCGTGTGCGCATTCTCAGTAATCTGCCATATTTCCTGTGTTCCTGTCACTATGACATCCTCCCTGTGTGCGGACATATGTACATGCAGCGTGTGCACATTCTCAGTAATCTGCCATATTTCCTGTGTTCCTGTCACTATGTCATCCTCCCTGTGTGTGGATATATGTACATGCAGCGTGTGCGCATTCTCAGTAATCTGCCATATTTCCTGTGTTCCTGTCACTATGACATCCTCCCTGTGTGCGGACATATGTACATGCAGCGTGTGCACATTCTCAGTAATCTGCCATATTTCCTGTGTATTCCTGTCACTATGTCGTCCTCCCTGTGTGCGCACATATGCACATGCAGCGTGTGCACATTCTCAGTAATCTGCCATATTTCCTGTGTGTTCCTGTCACTATGTCATCCTCCCTGTGTGCGGACATATGTACATGCAGCGTGTGCGCATTCTCAGTAATCTGCCATATTTCCTGTATGTTCCTGTCACTATGTAATCCTCCCTGTGTGCGGACATATGTACATGCAGCGTGTGCACATTCTCAGTAATCTGCCATATTTCCTGTGTGTCCCTGTCACTATGTCATCCTCCCTGTGTGCGGACATATGTACATGCAGCGTGTGCACATTCTCAGTAATCTGCCATATTTCCTGTGTGTTCCTGTCACTATGTCATCCTCCCTGTGTGTGGACATATGTACATGCAGCGTGTGCATATTCTCAGTAATCTGCCATATTTCCTGTGTTCCTGTCACTATGTCATCCTCCCTGTGTGCAGACATATGTACATGCAGCGTGTGCACATTCTCAGTAATCTGCCATATTTCCTGTGTGTTCCTGTCACTATGTCATCCTCCCTGTGTGCGGACATATGTACATGCAGCGTGTGCACATTCTCAGTAATCTGCCATATTTCCTGTGTGTTCCTGTCACTATTTCATCCTCCCTGTGTGCGGACATATGTACATGCAGCGTGTGCACATTCTCAGTAATCTGCCATATTTCCTGTGTGTTCCTGTCACTAAGTCATCCTCCCTGTGTGCGGACATATGTACATGCAGCGTGTGCACATTCTCAGTAATCTGCCATATTTCCTGTGTGTTCCTGTCACTATGTCATCCTCCCTGTGTGTGGACATATGTACATGCAGCGTGTGCACATTCTCAGTAATCTGCCATATTTCCTGTGTGTTCCTGTCACTATGTCATCCTCCCTGTGTGTGGACATATGTACATGCAGCGTGTGCGCATTCTCAGTAATCTGTCCATATTTCCTGTGTGTTCCTGTCACTATGTCATCCTCCCTGTGTGTGGACATATGTACATGCAGCGTGTGCACATTCTCAGTAATCTGCCATATTTCCTGTGTGTTCCTGTCACTATGTCATCCTCCCTGTGTGCGGACATATGTACATGCAGCGTGTGCACATTCTCAGTAATCTGCCATATTTCCTGTGTGTTCCTGTCACTATGTCATCCTCCCTGTGTGTGGACATATGTACATGCAGCGTGTGCACATTCTCAGTAATCTGCCATATTTCCTGTGTGTTCCTGTCACTATGTCATCCTCCCTGTGTGCGGACATATGTACATGCAGCGTGTGCACATTCTCAGTAATCTGCCATATTTCCTGTGTGTTCCTGTCACTATGTCATCCTCCCTGTGTGCGGACATATGTACATGCAGCGTGTGCATATTCTCAGTAATCTGCCATATTTCCTGTGTATTCCTGTCACTATGTCATCCTCCCTGTGTGCGGACATATGTACATGCAGCGTGTGCATATTCTCAGTAATCTGCCATATTTCCTGTGTTCCTGTCACTATGTCATCCTCCCTGTGTGCAGACATATGTACATGCAGCGTGTGCACATTCTCAGTAATCTGCCCATATTTCCTGTGTGTTCCTGTCACTATGTCATCCTCCCTGTGTGTGGACATATGTACATGCAGCGTGTGCACATTCTCAGTAATCTGCCATATTTCCTGTGTGTTCCTGTCACTATGTCATCCTCCCTGTGTGCGGACATATGTACATGCAGCGTGTGCACATTCTCAGTAATCTGCCATATTTCCTGTGTGTTCCTGTCACTATTTCATCCTCCCTGTGTGCGGACATATGTACATGCAGCGTGTGCACATTCTCAGTAATCTGCCATATTTCCTGTGTGTTCCTGTCACTATGTCATCCTCCCTGTGTGCGGACATATGTACATGCAGCGTGTGCACATTCTCAGTAATCTGCCATATTTCCTGTGTGTTCCTGTCACTATGTCATCCTCCCTGTGTGCGGACATATGTACATGCAGCGTGTGCACATTCTCAGTAATCTGCCATATTTCCTGTGTGTTCCTGTCACTATGTCATCCTCCCTGTGTGCGGACATATGTACATGCAGCGTGTGCACATTCTCAGTAATCTGCCATATTTCCTGTGTGTTCCTGTCACTATGTCATCTTCCCTGTGTGTGGACATATGTACATGCAGCGTGTGCACATTCTCAGTAATCTGCCATATTTCCTGTGTGTTCCTGTCACTATGTCATCCTCCCTGTGTGCGGACATATGTACATGCAGCGTGTGCACATTCTCAGTAATCTGCCATATTTCCTGTGTGTTCCTGTCACTATGTCATCCTCCCTGTGTGTGGACATATGTACATGCAGCGTGTGCACATTCTCAGTAATCTGCCCATATTTCCTGTGTGTTCCTGTCACTATGTCATCCTCCCTGTGTGCGGACATATGTACATGCAGCGTGTGCACATTCTCAGTAATCTGCCATATTACCTGTGTGTTCCTGTCACTATTTCATCCTCCCTGTGTGTGGACATATGTACATGCAGCGTGTGCACATTCTCAGTAATCTGCCATATTTCCTGTGTATTCCTGTCACTATGTCATCCTCCCTGTGTGCGGACATATGTACATGCAGTGTGTGCACATTCTCAGTAATCTGCCATATTTCCTGTGTGTTCCTGTCACTATGTCATCCTCCCTGTGTGCGGACATATGTACATGCAGCGTGTGCACATTCTCAGTAATCTGCCCATATTTCCTGTGTGTTCCAGTCACTATGTCATCCTCCCTGTGTGTGGACATATGTACATGCAGCGTGTGCACATTCTCAGTAATCTGCCATATTTCCTGTGTGTTCCTGTCACTATGTCATCCTCCCTGTGTGTGGACATATGTACATGCAGCGTGTGCGCATTCTCAGTAATCTGCCATATTTCCTGTGTTCCTGTCACTATGACATCCTCCCTGTGTGCGGACATATGTACATGCAGCGTGTGCACATTCTCAGTAATCTGCCATATTTCCTGTGTATTCCTGTCACTATGTCGTCCTCCCTGTGTGTGGACATATGTACATGCAGCGTGTGCACATTCTCAGTAATCTACCCATATTTCCTGTGTTCCTGTCACTATGTCGTCCTCCCTGTGTGCGGACATATGTACATGCAGCGTGTGCACATTCTCAGTAATCTGCCATATTTCCTGTGTGTTCCTGTCACTATGTCGTCCTCCCTGTGTGCGCACATATGTACATGCAGCGTGTGCGCATTCTCAGTAATCTGCCATATTTCCTGTGTTCCTGTCACTATGACATCCTCCCTGTGTGCGGACATATGTACATGCAGCGTGTGCACATTCTCAGTAATCTGCCATATTTCCTGTGTTCCTGTCACTATGTCATCCTCCCTGTGTGTGGATATATGTACATGCAGCGTGTGCGCATTCTCAGTAATCTGCCATATTTCCTGTGTTCCTGTCACTATGACATCCTCCCTGTGTGCGGACATATGTACATGCAGCGTGTGCACATTCTCAGTAATCTGCCATATTTCCTGTGTATTCCTGTCACTATGTCGTCCTCCCTGTGTGCGCACATATGCACATGCAGCGTGTGCACATTCTCAGTAATCTGCCATATTTCCTGTGTGTTCCTGTCACTATGTCATCCTCCCTGTGTGCGGACATATGTACATGCAGCGTGTGCGCATTCTCAGTAATCTGCCATATTTCCTGTATGTTCCTGTCACTATGTAATCCTCCCTGTGTGCGGACATATGTACATGCAGCGTGTGCACATTCTCAGTAATCTGCCCATATTTCCTGTGTGTTCCTGTCACTATGTCATCCTCCCTGTGTGCGGACATATGTACATGCAGCGTGTGCACATTCTCAGTAATCTGCCATATTTCCTGTGTGTTCCTGTCACTATGTCATCCTCCCTGTGTGCGGACATATGTACATGCAGCGTGTGCACATTCTCAGTAATCTGCCATATTTCCTGTGTGTTCCTGTCACTATGTCATCCTCCCTGTGTGCGGACATATGTACATGCAGCGTGTGCACATTCTCAGTAATCTGCCATATTTCCTGTGTGTTCCTGTCACTATGTCATCCTCCCTGTGTGTGGACATATGTACATGCAGCGTGTGCATATTCTCAGTAATCTGCCATATTTCCTGTGTATTCCTGTCACTATGTCATCCTCCCTGTGTGCGGACATATGTACATGCAGCGTGTGCATATTCTCAGTAATCTGCCATATTTCCTGTGTTCCTGTCACTATGTCATCCTCCCTGTGTGCAGACATATGTACATGCAGCGTGTGCACATTCTCAGTAATCTGCCATATTTCCTGTGTGTTCCTGTCACTATGTCATCCTCCCTGTGTGCGGACATATGTACATGCAGCGTGTGCACATTCTCAGTAATCTGCCATATTTCCTGTGTGTTCCTGTCACTATTTCATCCTCCCTGTGTGCGGACATATGTACATGCAGCGTGTGCACATTCTCAGTAATCTGCCATATTTCCTGTGTGTTCCTGTCACTAAGTCATCCTCCCTGTGTGCGGACATATGTACATGCAGCGTGTGCACATTCTCAGTAATCTGCCATATTTCCTGTGTGTTCCTGTCACTATGTCATCCTCCCTGTGTGCGGACATATGTACATGCAGCGTGTGCACATTCTCAGTAATCTGCCATATTTCCTGTGTGTTCCTGTCACTATGTCATCCTCCCTGTGTGCGGACATATGTACATGCAGCGTGTGCACATTCTCAGTAATCTGCCATATTTCCTGTGTGTTCCTGTCACTATGTCATCCTCCCTGTGTGTGGACATATGTACATGCAGCGTGTGCACATTCTCAGTAATCTGCCATATTTCCTGTGTGTTCCTGTCACTATGTCATCCTCCCTGTGTGCGGACATATGTACATGCAGCGTGTGCACATTCTCAGTAATCTGCCATATTTCCTGTGTGTTCCTGTCACTATGTCATCCTCCCTGTGTGTGGACATATGTACATGCAGCGTGTGCACATTCTCAGTAATCTGCCCATATTTCCTGTGTGTTCCTGTCACTATGTCATCCTCCCTGTGTGTGGACATATGTACTTGCAGCGTGTGCACATTATCAGTAATCTGCCATATTACCTGTGTGTTCCTGTCACTATTTCATCCTCCCTGTGTGTGGACATATGTACATGCAGCGTGTGCACATTCTCAGTAATCTGCCCATATTTCCTGTGTGTTCCTGTCACTATGTCATCCTCCCTGTGTGCGGACATATGTACATGCAGTGTGTGCACATTCTCAGTAATCTGCCATATTTCCTGTGTGTTCCTGTCACTATGTCATCCTCCCTGTGTGCGGACATATGTACATGCAGCGTGTGCACATTCTCAGTAATCTGCCCATATTTCCTGTGTGTTCCTGTCACTATGTCATCCTCCCTGTGTGCGGACATATGTACATGCAGCGTGTGCACATTCTCAGTAATCTGCCCATATTTCCTGTGTGTTCCAGTCACTATGTCATCCTCCCTGTGTGTGGACATATGTACATGCAGCGTGTGCACATTCTCAGTAATCTGCCATATTTCCTGTGTGTTCCTGTCACTATGTCATCCTCCCTGTGTGTGGACATATGTACATGCAGCGTGTGCGCATTCTCAGTAATCTGCCATATTTCCTGTGTTCCTGTCACTATGACATCTTCCCAGTGTGTGGACATATGTACATGCAGCGTGTGCACATTCTCAGTAATCTGCCATATTTCCTGTGTATTCCTGTCACTATGTCGTCCTCCCTGTGTGTGGACATATGTACATGCAGCGTGTGCACATTCTCAGTAATCTACCCATATTTCCTGTGTTCCTGTCACTATGTCGTCCTCCCTGTGTGCGGACATATGTACATGCAGCGTGTGCACATTCTCAGTAATCTGCCATATTTCCTGTGTGTTCCTGTCACTATGTCGTCCTCCCTGTGTGCGCACATATGTACATGCAGCGTGTGCGCATTCTCAGTAATCTGCCATATTTCCTGTGTTCCTGTCACTATGACATCCTCCCTGTGTGCGGACATATGTACATGCAGCGTGTGCACATTCTCAGTAATCTGCCATATTTCCTGTGTTCCTGTCACTATGTCATCCTCCCTGTGTGTGGATATATGTACATGCAGCGTGTGCGCATTCTTAGTAATCTGCCATATTTCCTGTGTTCCTGTCACTATGACATCCTCCCTGTGTGCGGACATATGTACATGCAGCGTGTGCACATTCTCAGTAATCTGCCATATTTCCTGTGTATTCCTGTCACTATGTCGTCCTCCCTGTGTGCGCACATATGCACATGCAGCGTGTGCACATTCTCAGTAATCTGCCATATTTCCTGTGTGTTCCTGTCACTATGTCATCCTCCCTGTGTGCGGACATATGTACATGCAGCGTGTGCGCATTCTCAGTAATCTGCCATATTTCCTGTATGTTCCTGTCACTATGTAATCCTCCCTGTGTGCGGACATATGTACATGCAGCGTGTGCACATTCTCAGTAATCTGCCCATATTTCCTGTGTGTTCCTGTCACTATGTCATCCTCCCTGTGTGCGGACATATGTACATGCAGCGTGTGCACATTCTCAGTAATCTGCCATATTTCCTGTGTGTTCCTGTCACTATGTCATCCTCCCTGTGTGCGGACATATGTACATGCAGCGTGTGCACATTCTCAGTAATCTGCCATATTTCCTGTGTGTTCCTGTCACTATGTCATCCTCCCTGTGTGCGGACATATGTACATGCAGCGTGTGCACATTCTCAGTAATCTGCCATATTTCCTGTGTGTTCCTGTCACTATGTCATCCTCCCTGTGTGCGGACATATGTACATGCAGCGTGTGCACATTCTCAGTAATCTGCCATATTTCCTGTGTGTTCCTGTCACTATGTCATCCTCCCTGTGTGTGGACATATGTACATGCAGCGTGTGCATATTCTCAGTAATCTGCCATATTTCCTGTGTATTCCTGTCACTATGTCATCCTCCCTGTGTGCGGACATATGTACATGCAGCGTGTGCATATTCTCAGTAATCTGCCATATTTCCTGTGTTCCTGTCACTATGTCATCCTCCCTGTGTGCAGACATATGTACATGCAGCGTGTGCACATTCTCAGTAATCTGCCATATTTCCTGTGTGTTCCTGTCACTATGTCATCCTCCCTGTGTGCGGACATATGTACATGCAGCGTGTGCACATTCTCAGTAATCTGCCATATTTCCTGTGTGTTCCTGTCACTATGTCATCCTCCCTGTGTGTGGACATATGTACATGCAGCGTGTGCACATTCTCAGTAATCTGCCATATTTCCTGTGTGTTCCTGTCACTATGTCATCCTCCCTGTGTGCGGACATATGTACATGCAGCGTGTGCACATTCTCAGTAATCTGCCATATTTCCTGTGTGTTCCTGTCACTATGTCATCCTCCCTGTGTGTGGACATATGTACATGCAGCGTGTGCACATTCTCAGTAATCTGCCCATATTTCCTGTGTGTTCCTGTCACTATGTCATCCTCCCTGTGTGTGGACATATGTACATGCAGCGTGTGCACATTATCAGTAATCTGCCATATTACCTGTGTGTTCCTGTCACTATTTCATCCTCCCTGTGTGTGGACATATGTACATGCAGCGTGTGCACATTCTCAGTAATCTGCCCATATTTCCTGTGTGTTCCTGTCACTATGTCATCCTCCCTGTGTGCGGACATATGTACATGCAGTGTGTGCACATTCTCAGTAATCTGCCATATTTCCTGTGTGTTCCTGTCACTATGTCATCCTCCCTGTGTGCGGACATATGTACATGCAGCGTGTGCACATTCTCAGTAATCTGCCCATATTTCCTGTGTGTTCCAGTCACTATGTCATCCTCCCTGTGTGTGGACATATGTACATGCAGCGTGTGCACATTCTCAGTAATCTGCCATATTTCCTGTGTGTTCCTGTCACTATGTCATCCTCCCTGTGTGTGGACATATGTACATGCAGCGTGTGCACATTCTCAGTAATCTGCCATATTTCCTGTGTGTTCCTGTCACTATGTCATCCTCCCTGTGTGTGGACATATGTACATGCAGCGTGTGCACATTCTCAGTAATCTGCCATATTTCCTGTGTATTCCTGTCACTATGTCATCCTCCCTGTGTGTGGACATATGTACATGCAGCGTGTGCACATTCTCAGTAATCTGCCATATTTCCTGTGTATTCCTGTCACTATGTCATCCTCCCTGTGTGTGGACATATGTCCATGCAGCGTGTGCACATTCTCAGTAATCTGCCATATTATCTGTGTGTTCCTGTCACTATGTCATCCTCCCTGTGTGTGGACACATGTACATGCAGCGTGTGCATATTCTCAGTAATCTGCCATATTATCTGTGTGTTCCTGTCACTATGTCATCCTCCCTGTGTGTGGACATATGTCCATGCAGCGTGTGCACATTCTCAGTAATCTGCCATATTATCTGTGTGTTCCTGTCACTATGTCATCCTCCCTGTGTGCGGACATATGTACATGCAGCGTGTGCGCATTCTCAGTAATCTGCCATATTTCCTGTGTTCCTGTCACTATGTCATCCTCCCTGTGTGTGGACATATGTACATGCAGCGTGTGCACATTCTCAGTAATCTGCCATATTTGTTGTGTGTTCCTGTCACTATGTCATCCTCCCTGTGTGCGGACATATGTACATGCAGCGTGTGCACATTCTCAGTAATCTGCCATATTTCCTGTGTGTTCCTGTCACTATGTCATCCTCCCTGTGTGCGGACATATGTACATGCAGCGTGTGCACATTCTCAGTAATCTGCCATATTTCCTGTGTGTTCCTGTCACTATGTCATCCTCCCTGTGTGCGGACATATGTACATGCAGCATGTGCACATTCTCAGTAATCTGCCATATTTCCTGTGTCCCTGTCACTATGTCATCCTCCCTGTGTGCGGACATATGTACATGCAGCGTGTGCACATTCTCAGTAATCTGCCATATTTCCTGTATGTTCCTGTCACTATGTCATCCTCCCTGTGTGCGGACATATGTACATGCAGCGTGTGCACATTCTCAGTAATCTGCCATATTTCCTGTATGTTCCTGTCACTATGTCATCCTCCCTGTGTGCGGACATATGTACATGCAGCGTGTGCACATTCTCAGTAATCTGCCATATTTCCTGTGTGTTCCTATCACTATGTCATCCTCCCTGTGTGCGGACATATGTACATGCAGCGTGTGCATATTCTCAGTAATCTGCCATATTTCCTGTGTGTTCCCGTCACTATGTCATCCTCCCTGTGTGTGGACATATGTACATGCAGCGTGTGCACATTCTCAGTAATCTGCCATGTTTCCTGTGTTCCTGTCACTATGTCATCCTCCCTGTGTGCGGACATATGTACATGCAGCGTGGGCACATTCTCAGTAATATGCCATATTTCCTGTGTGTTCCTGTCACTATGTCATCCTCCCTGTGTGCGGACATATGTACATGCAGCGTGTGCGCATTCTCAGTAATCTGCCCATATTTCCTGTGTGTTCCTGTCACTATGTCATCCTACCTGTGTGCGGACATATGTACATGCAGCGTGTGCGCATTCTCAGTAATCTGCCATATTTCCTGTGTTCCTGTCACTATGTCATCCTCCCTGTGTGCGGACATATGTACATGCAGCGTGTGCACATTCTCAGTAATCTGCCATATTTCCTGTGTGTTCCTGTCACTATGTCATCCTCCCTGTGTGTGGACATATGTACATGCAGCGTGTGCACATTCTCAGTAATCTGCCATATTTCCTGTGTTCCTGTCACTATGTCATCCTCCCTGTGTGCGGACATATGTACATACAGCGTGTGCACATTCTCAGTAATCTGCCATATTTCCTGTGTGTTCCTGTCACTATGTCATCCTCCCTGTGTGTGGACATATGTACATGCAGCGTGTGCACATTCTCAGTAATCTGCCATATTTCCTGTGTGTTCCTGTCACTATGTCATCCTCCCTGTGTGCGGACATATGTACATGCAGCGTGTGCACATTCTCAGTAATCTGCCATATTTCCTGTGTGTTCCTGTCACTATGTCATCCTCCCTGTGTGTGGACATATGTACATGCAGCGTGTGCACATTCTCAGTAATCTGCCATATTTCCTGTGTGTTCCTGTCACTATGTCATCCTCCCTGTGTGCGGACATATGTACATGCAGCGTGTGCACATTCTCAGTAATCTGCCATATTTCCTGTGTGTTCCTGTCACTATGTCATCCTCCCTGTGTGCGGACATATGTACATGCAGCGTGTGCGCATTCTCAGTAATCTGCCATATTTCCTGTATGTTCCTGTCACTATGTAATCCTCCCTGTGTGCGGACATATGTACATGCAGCGTGTGCACATTCTCAGTAATCTGCCCATATTTCCTGTGTGTTCCTGTCACTATGTCATCCTCCCTGTGTGCGGACATATGTACATGCAGCGTGTGCACATTCTCAGTAATCTGCCATATTTCCTGTGTGTTCCTGTCACTATGTCATCCTCCCTGTGTGCGGACATATGTACATGCAGCGTGTGCACATTCTCAGTAATCTGCCATATTTCCTGTGTGTTCCTGTCACTATGTCATCCTCCCTGTGTGCGGACATATGTACATGCAGCGTGTGCACATTCTCAGTAATCTGCCATATTTCCTGTGTGTTCCTGTCACTATGTCATCCTCCCTGTGTGCGGACATATGTACATGCAGCGTGTGCATATTCTCAGTAATCTGCCATATTTCCTGTGTATTCCTGTCACTATGTCATCCTCCCTGTGTGCGGACATATGTACATGCAGCGTGTGCATATTCTCAGTAATCTGCCATATTTCCTGTGTTCCTGTCAGTATGTCATCCTCCCTGTGTGCAGACATATGTACATGCAGCGTGTGCACATTCTCAGTAATCTGCCCATATTTCCTGTGTGTTCCTGTCACTATGTCATCCTCCCTGTGTGTGGACATATGTACATGCAGCGTGTGCACATTCTCAGTAATCTGCCATATTTCCTGTGTGTTCCTGTCACTATGTCATCCTCCCTGTGTGCGGACATATGTACATGCAGCGTGTGCACATTCTCAGTAATCTGCCATATTTCCTGTGTGTTCCTGTCACTATGTCATCCTCCCTGTGTGCGGACATATGTACATGCAGCGTGTGCACATTCTCAGTAATCTGCCATATTTCCTGTGTGTTCCTGTCACTATGTCATCCTCCCTGTGTGCGGACATATGTACATGCAGCGTGTGCACATTCTCAGTAATCTGCCATATTTCCTGTGTGTTCCTGTCACTATGTCATCCTCCCTGTGTGCGGACATATGTACATGCAGCGTGTGCACATTCTCAGTAATCTGCCATATTTCCTGTGTGTTCCTGTCACTATGTCATCTTCCCTGTGTGTGGACATATGTACATGCAGCGTGTGCACATTCTCAGTAATCTGCCATATTTCCTGTGTGTTCCTGTCACTATGTCATCCTCCCTGTGTGCGGACATATGTACATGCAGCGTGTGCACATTCTCAGTAATCTGCCATATTTCCTGTGTGTTCCTGTCACTATGTCATCCTCCCTGTGTGTGGACATATGTACATGCAGCGTGTGCACATTCTCAGTAATCTGCCCATATTTCCTGTGTGTTCCTGTCACTATGTCATCCTCCCTGTGTGTGGACATATGTACATGCAGCGTGTGCACATTCTCAGTAATCTGCCATATTACCTGTGTGTTCCTGTCACTATTTCATCCTCCCTGTGTGTGGACATATGTACATGCAGTGTGTGCACATTCTCAGTAATCTGCCCATATTTCCTGTGTGTTCCTGTCACTATGTCATCCTCCCTGTGTGCGGACATATGTACATGCAGCGTGTGCACATTCTCAGTAATCTGCCCATATTTCCTGTGTGTTCCAGTCACTATGTCATCCTCCCTGTGTGTGGACATATGTACATGCAGCGTGTGCACATTCTCAGTAATCTGCCATATTTCCTGTGTGTTCCTGTCACTATGTCATCCTCCCTGTGTGTGGACATATGTACATGCAGCGTGTGCGCATTCTCAGTAATCTGCCATATTTCCTGTGTTCCTGTCACTATGACATCCTCCCTGTGTGCGGACATATGTACATGCAGCGTGTGCACATTCTCAGTAATCTGCCATATTTCCTGTGTATTCCTGTCACTATGTCGTCCTCCCTGTGTGTGGACATATGTACATGCAGCGTGTGCACATTCTCAGTAATCTACCCATATTTCCTGTGTTCCTGTCACTATGTCGTCCTCCCTGTGTGCGGACATATGTACATGCAGCGTGTGCACATTCTCAGTAATCTGCCATATTTCCTGTGTGTTCCTGTCACTATGTCGTCCTCCCTGTGTGCGCACATATGTACATGCAGCGTGTGCGCATTCTCAGTAATCTGCCATATTTCCTGTGTTCCTGTCACTATGACATCCTCCCTGTGTGCGGACATATGTACATGCAGCGTGTGCACATTCTCAGTAATCTGCCATATTTCCTGTGTTCCTGTCACTATGTCATCCTCCCTGTGTGTGGACATATGTACATGCAGCGTGTGCACATTCTCAGTAATCTGCCATATTTCCTGTGTTCCTGTCACTATGTCGTCCTCCCTGTGTGCGGACATATGTACATGCAGCGTGTGCACATTCTCAGTAATCTGCCATATTTCCTGTGTGTTCCTGTCACTATGTCGTCCTCCCTGTGTGCGCACATATGTACATGCAGCGTGTGCGCATTCTCAGTAATCTGCCATATTTCCTGTATTCCTGTCACTATGTCGTCCTCCCTGTGTGCGCACATATGCACATGCAGCGTGTGCACATTCTCAGTAATCTGCCATATTTCCTGTGTGTTCCTGTCACTATGTCATCCTCCCTGTGTGTGGACATATGTACATGCAGCGTGTGCGCATTCTCAGTAATCTGCCATATTTCCTGTATGTTCCTGTCACTATGTAATCCTCCCTGTGTGCGGACATATGTACATGCAGCGTGTGCACATTCTCAGTAATCTGCCCATATTTCCTGTGTGTTCCTGTCACTATGTCATCCTCCCTGTGTGCGGACATATGTACATGCAGCGTGTGCACATTCTCAGTAATCTGCCATATTTCCTGTGTGTTCCTGTCACTATGTCATCCTCCCTGTGTGCGGACATATGTACATGCAGCGTGTGCACATTCTCAGTAATCTGCCATATTTCCTGTGTGTTCCTGTCACTATGTCATCCTCCCTGTGTGCGGACATATGTACATGCAGCGTGTGCACATTCTCAGTAATCTGCCATATTTCCTGTGTGTTCCTGTCACTATGTCATCCTCCCTGTGTGTGGACATATGTACATGCAGCGTGTGCATATTCTCAGTAATCTGCCATATTTCCTGTGTATTCCTGTCACTATGTCATCCTCCCTGTGTGCGGACATATGTACATGCAGCGTGTGCATATTCTCAGTAATCTGCCATATTTCCTGTGTTCCTGTCACTATGTCATCCTCCCTGTGTGCAGACATATGTACATGCAGCGTGTGCACATTCTCAGTAATCTGCCATATTTCCTGTGTGTTCCTGTCACTATGTCATCCTCCCTGTGTGCGGACATATGTACATGCAGCGTGTGCACATTCTCAGTAATCTGCCATATTTCCTGTGTGTTCCTGTCACTATTTCATCCTCCCTGTGTGCGGACATATGTACATGCAGCGTGTGCACATTCTCAGTAATCTGCCATATTTCCTGTGTGTTCCTGTCACTAAGTCATCCTCCCTGTGTGCGGACATATGTACATGCAGCGTGTGCACATTCTCAGTAATCTGCCATATTTCCTGTGTGTTCCTGTCACTAAGTCATCCTCCCTGTGTGCGGACATATGTACATGCAGCGTGTGCACATTCTCAGTAATCTGCCATATTTCCTGTGTGTTCCTGTCACTAAGTCATCCTCCCTGTGTGCGGACATATGTACATGCAGCGTGTGCACATTCTCAGTAATCTGCCATATTTCCTGTGTGTTCCTGTCACTATGTCATCCTCCCTGTGTGCGGACATATGTACATGCAGCGTGTGCACATTCTCAGTAATCTGCCATATTTCCTGTGTGTTCCTGTCACTATGTCATCCTCCCTGTGTGTGGACATATGTACATGCAGCGTGTGCACATTCTCAGTAATCTGCCATATTTCCTGTGTGTTCCTGTCACTATGTCATCCTCCCTGTGTGCGGACATATGTACATGCAGCGTGTGCACATTCTCAGTAATCTGCCATATTTCCTGTGTGTTCCTGTCACTATGTCATCCTCCCTGTGTGTGGACATATGTACATGCAGCGTGTGCACATTCTCAGTAATCTGCCCATATTTCCTGTGTGTTCCTGTCACTATGTCATCCTCCCTGTGTGTGGACATATGTACATGCAGCGTGTGCACATTCTCAGTAATCTGCCATATTACCTGTGTGTTCCTGTCACTATTTCATCCTCCCTGTGTGTGGACATATGTACATGCAGCGTGTGCACATTCTCAGTAATCTGCCCATATTTCCTGTGTGTTCCTGTCACTATGTCATCCTCCCTGTGTGCGGACATATGTACATGCAGTGTGTGCACATTCTCAGTAATCTGCCATATTTCCTGTGTGTTCCTGTCACTATGTCATCCTCCCTGTGTGCGGACATATGTACATGCAGCGTGTGCACATTCTCAGTAATCTGCCCATATTTCCTGTGTGTTCCAGTCACTATGTCATCCTCCCTGTGTGTGGACATATGTACATGCAGCGTGTGCACATTCTCAGTAATCTGCCATATTTCCTGTGTGTTCCTGTCACTATGTCATCCTCCCTGTGTGTGGACATATGTACATGCAGCGTGTGCACATTCTCAGTAATCTGCCATATTTCCTGTGTGTTCCTGTCACTATGTCATCCTCCCTGTGTGTGGACATATGTACATGCAGCGTGTGCACATTCTCAGTAATCTGCCATATTTCCTGTGTATTCCTGTCACTATGTCATCCTCCCTGTGTGTGGACATATGTACATGCAGCGTGTGCACATTCTCAGTAATCTGCCATATTTCCTGTGTATTCCTGTCACTATGTCATCCTCCCTGTGTGTGGACATATGTCCATGCAGCGTGTGCACATTCTCAGTAATCTGCCATATTATCTGTGTGTTCCTGTCACTATGTCATCCTCCCTGTGTGTGGACACATGTACATGCAGCGTGTGCGCATTCTCAGTAATCTGCCATATTTCCTGTGTTCCTGTCACTATGTCATCCTCCCTGTGTGTGGACATATGTACATGCAGCGTGTGCACATTCTCAGTAATCTGCCATATTTGTTGTGTGTTCCTGTCACTATGTCATCCTCCCTGTGTGCGGACATATGTACATGCAGCGTGTGCACATTCTCAGTAATCTGCCATATTTCCTGTGTGTTCCTGTCACTATGTCATCCTCCCTGTGTGCGGACATATGTACATGCAGCGTGTGCACATTCTCAGTAATCTGCCATATTTCCTGTGTGTTCCTGTCACTATGTCATCCTCCCTGTGTGCGGACATATGTACATGCAGCATGTGCACATTCTCAGTAATCTGCCATATTTCCTGTGTCCCTGTCACTATGTCATCCTCCCTGTGTGCGGACATATGTACATGCAGCGTGTGCACATTCTCAGTAATCTGCCATATTTCCTGTATGTTCCTGTCACTATGTCATCCTCCCTGTGTGCGGACATATGTACATGCAGCGTGTGCACATTCTCAGTAATCTGCCATATTTCCTGTGTGTTCCTATCACTATGTCATCCTCCCTGTGTGCGGACATATGTACATGCAGCGTGTGCATATTCTCAGTAATCTGCCCATATTTCCTGTGTGTTCCTGTCACTATGTCATCCTCCCTGTGTGTGGACATATGTACATGCAGCGTGTGCACATTCTCAGTAATCTGCCATGTTTCCTGTGTTCCTGTCACTATGTCATCCTCCCTGTGTGCGGACATATGTACATGCAGCGTGGGCACATTCTCAGTAATATGCCATATTTCCTGTGTGTTCCTGTCACTATGTCATCCTCCCTGTGTGCGGACATATGTACATGCAGCGTGTGCACATTCTCAGTAATCTGCCATATTTCCTGTGTGTTCCTGTCACTATGTCATCCTCCCTGTGTGTGGACATATGTACATGCAGCGTGTGCACATTCTCAGTAATCTGCCATATTTCCTGTGTGTTCCTGTCACTATGTCATCCTCCCTGTGTGCGGACATATGTACATGCAGCGTGTGCACATTCTCAGTAATCTGCCATATTTCCTGTGTGTTCCTGTCACTATGTCATCCTCCCTGTGTGCGGACATATGTACATGCAGCGTGTGCACATTCTCAGTAATCTGCCATATTTCCTGTGTGTTCCTGTCACTATGTCATCTTCCCTGTGTGTGGACATATGTACATGCAGCGTGTGCACATTCTCAGTAATCTGCCATATTTCCGGTGTGTTCCTGTCACTATGTCATCCTCCCTGTGTGTGGACATATGTACATGCAGCGTGTGCGCATTCTCAGTAATCTGCCCATATTTCCTGTGTGTTCCTGTCACTATGTCATCCTCCCTGTGTGCGGACATATGTACATGCAGCGTGTGCACATTCTCAGTAATCTGCCATATTTCCTGTGTGTTCCTGTCACTATGTCTTCCTACCTGTGTGCGGACATATGTACATGCAGCGTGTGCGCATTCTCAGTAATCTGCCATATTTCCTGTGTTCCTGTCACTATGTCATCCTCCCTGTGTGCGGACATATGTACATGCAGCGTGTGCACATTCTCAGTAATCTGCCATATTTCCTGTGTGTTCCTGTCACTATGTCGTCCTCCCTGTGTGCGGACATATGTACATGCAGCGTGTGCACATTCTCAGTAATCTGCCATATTTCCAGACTGCGTAGGTCACGAATGTGGCCGAGACAGCATAAACTCGCCGGCCGGGCATGCGGCACGCCTCTTAATGCATCACTCTGGCACGGAAGGGGTTACATTTTTTATGGGAGGAACTGAAGAAAAGCTGCCTGGATTGTGATTGGCTGGATTGTGTATAGGGGCTGGTCTGACATACATATAGTCTTCAGACTTGGGACACCCTGTCTCTTCCTGGTTTTCCGTGAGAATGATAAGTACAGCTACTTTATTATTCCTTCATAATTTTATTACCCCTTCTATTTTCTAACTATCTCTCTCTGGTCTTTCCCTATTCTTCCTTCTATCCTCTCCCTGCTTTCTCCTATATCTTCTACCTTTCATTTCTTGTGTCAGAGCAGATAGCTCAGTGGTCTAATGCTCCATACCACTCCTACATACTAACTGGGGTTTGCACCCTGGCCGAGCTCACTGGTATTTTGCCCCCTCCCCACTCCCCCCTTTTACACATGGCCGCAGGACCTTTTAGCAGCACGGCCTCCCCCTACCCGGCTCACGGACTCTGCTGTGGTCCGCGAGGCCCGGGGTAGACCTGCTGCAGCTACTGTAGGGGACTCAGTGCGCATGCGGCCGTGCTCGGTGCCCGCCCGCCCGTGCTCCTCTCCGTCTCTGTCCCCGCCGCTGGGCGCGGCGGTGGACGGAGCATCGGGGTCCGGGAACATCTGAGCCGCGCTAGTCGCCGGGGGTTGGGGACGGGACAGCGCTCCCTCCATGGCTCGGCGGCTCCCTCCCACCAGGGGGCAGCCTCCATTTAATTTTTACATGGCTCAATTACTCCCGTCCCTAAACCCGCCGCACGTGGAGCTGGCGGCCGCGGCGGGGGGGGGGAAGGGGGGAGGGAAACATTGCAAACTACTATACCAGTTAAATGCCTGCAAACCACTGAAGGATCCACCTGTGGTATTACTGCTACCTCCATCCTACATGCGTCTCACTCCCGCCAGGGGGGACAACCCCCATTTTCTTGCATGGCTCAGCACACTAATCCCCTGAGCCTCAGGAACTAAAAAGTGAACTGCTTCAAATTAAAGGGGGCTTTTGTCATGCACTCTCCAGCGGGCGGGGTGTCGCGCGGCCGCCGAACGTGAGGGGTCTGGGCGGCACGCGCGTGCTGGCACTCATGCAATCACCAGGGGGGCCCAGATGAGGCCTACTCCCTCTGGTGCTGCTAACTACGTTCCCTTCTCGGTTAGTGCCCTCCCGCGACAGGGCAAGGCGACACTTGCCGACGGTCAACATTTCAGGGCCCGTCCGGCGGGGGCGTGCCGCGTCCGCCCGCGGTGGGACGTGCCACCTGGCCTCTACTGCCGTGGTTGGGGACCCGCGGTGCCAACCCGCTTTCTGGTTTGGCTCGTGTGTCGCTTCTGCCGGTCTCAGGCTGGGGTCTCAGCTGCCGGTCACTCGCCCCTCTGGGGGCGGCGTGCGCAGGCGGGTGGTGAGCGATCTGGCCCCTCCCTGCGTTCAGATGTCTTCTTCCGACACTGCAGTGGATAGCACTCAGTCCTACATTCCTGCACAACGGTTGGTGTAGTGGTTAGCATTACTGCCTCACAGCCGTGAGGTCATGGTTTCGTTACCACCATGGCTCTAAATGTGTGGAGTTTGTATATTCTCCCCGTACTTGCGTGGGTTTCCTCTGGGTACTCCGGTTTCCTCCCACACTCCGAAAATATAATGGTAGATTAATTGGCTACCTACAAAATTAACCCTAAAAAAGAAGCTTCCTCTCCCTAGCAGTTACGACTCTCCGGTTTCCCATCCTGAGGTCAATGCTTGGGATAGGAGGAGGTCTCGGCACAAGCGGTTCGGCCGGGGTTTTATCGCAGCAGGACTAGGTGCCGTGATACCTGCAAAAGTGGGCTCATACGGGTCCTTGCTCCCGACGGGAGGTTTGCGAACCTCTCGTGGGGCGCTCGACTCGCTTGTCGGCTCTGATCTTAGAGCGCCTGCCGCGGCGCCCGCACCCTTGGTGGACGCCACCGTCTTGTCCGCCATTTGTGCCGCTATCGTGTCATCCCCCGTATCCGGGGGACGCGCAAACTCTTACCCCGCTCCTGTCCTCTGGTGCGACGGTCGCCCCGCCAGCACCGCTCACGGCGGCTGGGGGAGCGGGGGCACAATGTATTTTTTGTCTCTCCAGCAGTCGTCGTCGGATCGGGGAATGGCTTCGGTCGGTGCATCGACAAGCCGCCTGGAGGCTGCTGGATCAGATGGAGTTCCCTCTCGTGCAGGCGAGTCTTCATCGGACCCTGCCGGGTCCGAGGGGAGCGTGGTTACCCCGTAGCGGCTTGGGATCAAGTACTCAGTCCTGCTCCTCTAGTGAAGGTAACGGTGCGCGTAGGTTTTGCCAGCATTCACATTAGACACAGTCGCAAGCGTCGGGTCACGGACTCCTTCCTTGCCTACACGTCCTCTGTGGTTGTGTCCTCCGACCACGGCGGTTTGCACGGACAGGTGTCGCAAACTGGGCGAGCGCCTGTGTTCAACCTCTTCAGCCTCGCAAGGTGGAGTCGGACACCTTTCACAGCGCCCACATGGCAGTGCAACGTGGGATCAGGGTCCGGGACCGGATCCGTAAGGGCCAATACGTTAATATTTTGCACTTACTAGCGATGCTCATGAAGCCTTGCTTTCAGCTATGAAAACGGCCATGCTAGCGAGGACGCTTCGCGCTCCTACCCAAATTGGGTTATATGCATGTTTAGCTTCGCGGCATGTTACTTAGCTATGTGCCGGGACTAACACATACCTTCGTGCGCTATCAGTTCCTTATACACGTTCTGTACCATCAGTACCCAGGGTCGGCTTGGCGACGTTTCCAATTAGGACTTCCAGCGCAAACAGCATGGGCGGCGGATCTATACTTTCGGTAAGGATGTGGAATTCTGTGCGGAGCTGACGCTGGGTTCCGCCGGCGCTTAGATAGGCGGTATAGCTAGACGATGGGCTCAACGACCTGCCTCTCGATCTGCCGGCTTTCAAAGGGGGTTCATTTCGCGCGGGACATGGAATATGCTTCGCTTTCAATACTGACCAATGCGACTTGGGGCGGCGGGGTCGTTTTTCGTCACTCCTGCATCAGCTTTGGCGGAGGCCACGGGATCAAGGACTGCCCCAGTACAGGGCACAGGGGGAATTCCGGCCCGCAGACCTGTCCCCAGGCGCTGGCCACGGCCCCCACCCCACTCAGACTTCGGGCGCTCATGCCCTGGCTGCGACGGTACCCGCGGCCGATGGACGCCCGATTCTTACACTCGGGTTTCACATCCCTTGCCGATACCTGGACTGGCGGGAATCTACGTTCGGCTCGGGAGCTTCCGGACATGCTCCGGCAGAAGGTTGGGGCTGAAGTGTCATTGGCCAGGATGATAGGCCCTTTCCGGGAACCTCCCCCTTACCAGGTCTTGTCTCCCGTAGGCATTGTGCCCAAGAAGACCGCAGGAAAATTTTGGCTCATCCAACATCTTTCCAGTCCTCTCGGGTCATCGGTTCACGATGCTATCCCTTATTATCCGTGTAGGGTCATTTACCTATCTTTTTATTCGGCCACAGACACCATTCCGTCGTTTGGTCCGGGGGCACTGATGTGTCAATTGGACATTGAGTCAGCGTTTCGACTCCTCCCGCTGCACCCTTTCGCCTTTCGATTTATGGGCTTCAAACTGGTCGATGGCTACTACATCGCTCTATACCTCCCTAGGGGTTGTTCTCTTTCTCGCACATACTTCCAAAGACTCAGTTCTTTCCTCCACTGGTGTCTGGAGCTGGCGATGGGCGAGCAGGGAATTTCTCACTACTGGGACGATTTTCTTTTGATCGGTCCACCGGCCTCCGATCGCTGCGCTGGCAATTGCCCCCCCCTTTTTCGCACACTTCGGGGTTACGTTTGCTCCAGGGAAGGCAGAGGCTCCTTTAGCCTCCTTGGTTTACCTCGGGATTCAGATTGATACAGTCGGTGGTCTCTGTAGGCTCCCTGTGAACAAGGTGTTGCGTCTCCCCGGTGGTATCCTTCCATTGTCCCTCTGCGGGCAACCTTAATCTGCCCCAGGCTCCATCCTTATTGGGCCTGTTTCCTTTTGCTGGAAAGGTTATCCTCATGATTATGCTTTTCTGTAGACATTTGGGACAGGTGACGGTTGGGATTAGACGCCCGCCTCATTTTCTTAAATTATCACTCGACATCCGTCGGGATTTACCTATTTGGGACGAATTTCTAGTTCGTTTCACAGGCGTCTGTATTTGCCAAGAGTTAGTCGTGTCCAGCGCGTCCCTGGATGCTTTTCACGTACGTCTCTGATGCCTTTGGTTTCGGGACTTATTTTGCTGGCCGCTGGTGTGCATCTCGTGGCCGCGTGCCTGGTTTAGCGAGCACCTCACGACAAGCATGCTGTTGCTGGTATTTTTCCCATTCTGGTTGCATGCCCTGCGTAACTAACAGGTTGTCTTGTGGTGCGACGGCTTGGGTGTGGTTTTTTGCCATAACCCGACAGAAGCCACACCCTTGCCTGTCCTGCGGCTCCTTGCGCAGATAGTCTTGCTGTGCTTGGTGACCAACAGGATGTTGCGAGCCAAGCCTGTCCCGGGAGTGCGTAATGGAATTGCTGAGGCCCTTTCTCGGGCGACGGCCAGCATTTTAGGCGCTCGGCTCCTGCAGCTCTAATCCATGGGGACCCATGTCTGCCTGATGTGTGGCAGGTTATCCGCCCGGATTGGAGGATTTAGCCCACAGGTTTGTTGTCCCCTGCAACCCTGGGAGCGATCGGGTCGCTACCTGCTGTGGTGAGGCCATTGTATGTTGGTAGGGTTCTTGCGAGCATACCTTCCTTTCTGCAGCTTCGGGGGGAAGGAGTACTTTACTAAGTCCTTTTTCCTTCGGAGGGTGTTGAAGGAATGGGCTTGGGCGATCTCGTCGCCGACCGCTCACTGGGTCTTTGCTGAGGCGAATTTTGGGATCCCTACGGAGTCTTTGCTCTTTGGGGGTACGAGGTTTGCCTCTTCATGACTGCCTTTCCGGTAACCTTTCACGGTGCGTTCAGGGTGGGTGAGCTGGTGTCCGTTTCTCGGACTTCTGCCTCGCCCATGCTGGCGGCCCGCGTCGTCATGCGCCCCGACGGTTTGTGGTGTAGGATTCAGCGCTCCAAGACTGACGTAGTCGGCGGGGGGCTGTGAGTTCGAATGGGTCGGGCTCGTGTGCGGGGCATTTGTCCAGTTATCGCGGGCCGGTCTTATTCGCCCGTACGGCCTCCGACGCCTTCCGGGTGGCTCGTCCATTTTGACGGTTCCCCGTTGACCGCATTTCAATTTCTGTCGGTTTTGGGACGTTGTATTTTATACCTGGGTCTACCTCCGGACGACTATGGGACTCACTCTTTCCGCATCAGCGCTGCTTCAGCTGCTGCTGCGGCGGGTGGGTCCGAAGTCAACGTCCAGGCACTGGGTGGGTGGAGGTCTGGTGCAGTCAGGCGCTATATCAGACCTTGTCCTCCCAGTGCGCCCATTTGAGGATTAGCTGCTTGTCGCAGTTGCGCTTTGCGACTGCGGGGGCCTTGAGGAATTTTTGTTTTATCGTTGGTTTTAATTGCGGCTTTTGCCGGCTGACGAAGTTTTGTTTTTGCCTCAAGTCAAATTGGGCGACCCCCCACCCACCCTCCCTCCCCCTGTTAGGGACGCAGGTTAGGTTACCCATTTTCTCCATACTATGTTTCGTTTAATACCCTCGGTCACACCCTTCTTTTGCAGGCAGGCGGCTAGATCCGCAATTTATATGGTTTGTTGGCCGTGGGTGGCAATGATCTGGTCTTTTTAGCTTCATGTTCTGTTTTTATTTTTATTTTTATTTTTTTTCACGTTTGAGTTTAGTTTAGTTTTCTTGGTTCAGGTGGCGGTGGCAGGTTGGTAACCTGGCAGTTGGCCGGTTTCTGAACGGTTATTTTAGCGTAACTGAAGGAGTTTATTGTTAGTAAGTTCGGGTGAACTTTTAGGTAATTTTACAGTCCTATTATTAATTTATGGGCACCACCGTACCTGGTGGGCCCATATGATAGACCATAAACATGTGTGGATATCGGGGCCGGAGGCCCAATTTTTTACCCCATAGGGGCGGAGCGTACCTCCGTCCCTACAACTGTTGGTGGGCAGGGGTAGTGGCAGAAGGTCGACCCCTAGCCTTGGATTTTGGATTTCCGATGTCTGGGATGGAGGCAGGAGGCCGATCCCGGAACATCTGGGGGCAGAAGGCCCCCTCACACATATGTTTTTATTGCTCGGGATGGAGGCAGGAGGCCGATCCCGGAACATTTGGGGCAGAAGGCCCCCTCACACACATATGTTTATTGCTCTATTTTGTCATATAATTTTTGATCACCCTTATTAAGTTGTTTATCATGCTTAACCGTTCTTCTCCCCGCCACCTTAGTTAGAGAGGGAAGTCTGCATTCTTAGTTTTAGTATTAATAGGCCTCCCTCTCAGTCAAAATAAAAAGCTGACCCCTTTCACGCCAATTACGGTTGTTGTGTCTTTATTTACTAAGATAAGTGTGCTTGAGTGGCGTGCGGATGCATCTGACGTGTGAAGTTTAAGACTGCGTAGGTCACGAATGTGGCCGAGACAGCATAAACTCGCCGGCCGGGCATGCGGCACGCCTCTTAATGCATCACTCTGGCACGGAAGGGGTTACATTTTTTATGGGAGGAACTGAAGAAAAGCTGCCTGGATTGTGATTGGCTGGATTGTGTATAGGGGCTGGTCTGACATACATATAGTCTTCAGACTTGGGACACCCTGTCTCTTCCTGGTTTTCCGTGACCCACCCTCCCGCCCTGGGGAGTTGGTTTTTTGGTTGCTCCAATGGAGTTACTTGTGTCGGCTTTTGGTGGCC
This sequence comes from Pseudophryne corroboree, assembly GCF_028390025.1. Taxonomy (NCBI): domain Eukaryota; kingdom Metazoa; phylum Chordata; class Amphibia; order Anura; family Myobatrachidae; genus Pseudophryne; species Pseudophryne corroboree. The sequence goes on from NC_086448.1 coordinate 7,594,537, forward strand.
GGTTTCTGAACGGTTATTTTAGCGTAACTGAAGGAGTTTATTGTTAGTAAGTTCGGGTGAACTTTTAGGTAATTTTACAGTCCTATTATTAATTTATGGGCACCACCGTACCTGGTGGGCCCATATGATAGACCATAAACATGTGTGGATATCGGGGCCGGAGGCCCAATTTTTTACCCCATAGGGGCGGAGCGTACCTCCGTCCCTACAACTGTTGGTGGGCAGGGGTAGTGGCAGAAGGTCGACCCCTAGCCTTGGATTTTGGATTTCCGATGTCTGGGATGGAGGCAGGAGGCCGATCCCGGAACATCTGGGGGCAGAAGGCCCCCTCACACATATGTTTTTATTGCTCGGGATGGAGGCAGGAGGCCGATCCCGGAACATTTGGGGCAGAAGGCCCCCTCACACACATATGTTTATTGCTCTATTTTGTCATATAATTTTTGATCACCCTTATTAAGTTGTTTATCATGCTTAACCGTTCTTCTCCCCGCCACCTTAGTTAGAGAGGGAAGTCTGCATTCTTAGTTTTAGTATTAATAGGCCTCCCTCTCAGTCAAAATAAAAAGCTGACCCCTTTCACGCCAATTACGGTTGTTGTGTCTTTATTTACTAAGATAAGTGTGCTTGAGTGGCGTGCGGATGCATCTGACGTGTGAAGTTTATGTGTATTCCTGTCACTATGTCATCCTCCCTGTGTGCGGACATATGTACATGCAGCGTGTGCACATTCTCAGTAATCTGCCATATTTCCTGTGTGTTCCTGTCACTATGTCATCCTCCCTGTGTGTGGACATATGTACATGCAGCGTGTGCACATTCTCAGTAATCTGCCCATATTTCCTGTGTTCCTGTCACTATGTCATCCTCCCTGTGTGCGGACATATGTACATGCAGCGTGTGCACATTCTCAGTAATCTGCCATATTTCCTGTGTGTTCCTGTCACTATGTCATCCTCCCTGTGTGCGGACATATGTACATGCAGCGTGTGCACATTCTCAGTAATCTGCCCATATTTCCTGTGTGTTCCTGTCACTATGTCATCCTCCCTGTGTGTGGACATATGTACATGCAGCGTGTGCACATTCTCAGTAATCTGCCATATTACCTGTGTGTTCCTGTCACTATTTCATCCTCCCTGTGTGTGGACATATGTACATGCAGTGTGTGCACATTCTCAGTAATCTGCCCATATTTCCTGTGTGTTCCTGTCACTATGTCATCCTCCCTGTGTGCGGACATATGTACATGCAGCGTGTGCACATTCTCAGTAATCTGCCCATATTTCCTGTGTGTTCCAGTCACTATGTCATCCTCCCTGTGTGCGGACATATGTACATGCAGCGTGTGCACATTCTCAGTAATCTGCCATATTTCCTGTGTGTTCCTGTCACTATGTCATCCTCCCTGTGTGTGGACATATGTACATGCAGCGTGTGCGCATTCTCAGTAATCTGCCATATTTCCTGTGTTCCTGTCACTATGACATCCTCCCTGTGTGCGGACATATGTACATGCAGCGTGTGCACAATCTGCCATATTTCCTGTGTGTTCCTGTCACTATGTCATCCTCCCTGTGTGTGGACATATGTACATGCAGCGTGTGCATATTCTCAGTAATCTGCCATATTTCCTGTGTATTCCTGTCACTATGTCATCCTCCCTGTGTGCGGACATATGTACATGCAGCGTGTGCATATTCTCAGTAATCTGCCATATTTCCTGTGTTCCTGTCACTATGTCATCCTCCCTGTGTGCAGACATATGTACATGCAGCGTGTGCACATTCTCAGTAATCTGCCATATTTCCTGTGTGTTCCTGTCACTATGTCATCCTCCCTGTGTGCGGACATATGTACATGCAGCGTGTGCACATTCTCAGTAATCTGCCATATTTCCTGTGTGTTCCTGTCACTATTTCATCCTCCCTGTGTGCGGACATATGTACATGCAGCGTGTGCACATTCTCAGTAATCTGCCATATTTCCTGTGTGTTCCTGTCACTAAGTCATCCTCCCTGTGTGCGGACATATGTACATGCAGCGTGTGCACATTCTCAGTAATCTGCCATATTTCCTGTGTGTTCCTGTCACTAAGTCATCCTCCCTGTGTGCGGACATATGTACATGCAGCGTGTGCACATTCTCAGTAATCTGCCATATTTCCTGTGTGTTCCTGTCACTAAGTCATCCTCCCTGTGTGCGGACATATGTACATGCAGCGTGTGCACATTCTCAGTAATCTGCCATATTTCCTGTGTGTTCCTGTCACTATGTCATCCTCCCTGTGTGCGGACATATGTACATGCAGCGTGTGCACATTCTCAGTAATCTGCCATATTTCCTGTGTGTTCCTGTCACTATGTCATCCTCCCTGTGTGTGGACATATGTACATGCAGCGTGTGCACATTCTCAGTAATCTGCCATATTTCCTGTGTGTTCCTGTCACTATGTCATCCTCCCTGTGTGCGGACATATGTACATGCAGCGTGTGCACATTCTCAGTAATCTGCCATATTTCCTGTGTGTTCCTGTCACTATGTCATCCTCCCTGTGTGTGGACATATGTACATGCAGCGTGTGCACATTCTCAGTAATCTGCCCATATTTCCTGTGTGTTCCTGTCACTATGTCATCCTCCCTGTGTGTGGACATATGTACATGCAGCGTGTGCACATTCTCAGTAATCTGCCATATTACCTGTGTGTTCCTGTCACTATTTCATCCTCCCTGTGTGTGGACATATGTACATGCAGCGTGTGCACATTCTCAGTAATCTGCCCATATTTCCTGTGTGTTCCTGTCACTATGTCATCCTCCCTGTGTGCGGACATATGTACATGCAGTGTGTGCACATTCTCAGTAATCTGCCATATTTCCTGTGTGTTCCTGTCACTATGTCATCCTCCCTGTGTGCGGACATATGTACATGCAGCGTGTGCACATTCTCAGTAATCTGCCCATATTTCCTGTGTGTTCCAGTCACTATGTCATCCTCCCTGTGTGTGGACATATGTACATGCAGCGTGTGCACATTCTCAGTAATCTGCCATATTTCCTGTGTGTTCCTGTCACTATGTCATCCTCCCTGTGTGTGGACATATGTACATGCAGCGTGTGCACATTCTCAGTAATCTGCCATATTTCCTGTGTGTTCCTGTCACTATGTCATCCTCCCTGTGTGTGGACATATGTACATGCAGCGTGTGCACATTCTCAGTAATCTGCCATATTTCCTGTGTATTCCTGTCACTATGTCATCCTCCCTGTGTGTGGACATATGTACATGCAGCGTGTGCACATTCTCAGTAATCTGCCATATTTCCTGTGTATTCCTGTCACTATGTCATCCTCCCTGTGTGTGGACATATGTCCATGCAGCGTGTGCACATTCTCAGTAATCTGCCATATTATCTGTGTGTTCCTGTCACTATGTCATCCTCCCTGTGTGTGGACACATGTACATGCAGCGTGTGCGCATTCTCAGTAATCTGCCATATTTCCTGTGTTCCTGTCACTATGTCATCCTCCCTGTGTGTGGACATATGTACATGCAGCGTGTGCACATTCTCAGTAATCTGCCATATTTGTTGTGTGTTCCTGTCACTATGTCATCCTCCCTGTGTGCGGACATATGTACATGCAGCGTGTGCACATTCTCAGTAATCTGCCATATTTCCTGTGTGTTCCTGTCACTATGTCATCCTCCCTGTGTGCGGACATATGTACATGCAGCGTGTGCACATTCTCAGTAATCTGCCATATTTCCTGTGTGTTCCTGTCACTATGTCATCCTCCCTGTGTGCGGACATATGTACATGCAGCATGTGCACATTCTCAGTAATCTGCCATATTTCCTGTGTCCCTGTCACTATGTCATCCTCCCTGTGTGCGGACATATGTACATGCAGCGTGTGCACATTCTCAGTAATCTGCCATATTTCCTGTATGTTCCTGTCACTATGTCATCCTCCCTGTGTGCGGACATATGTACATGCAGCGTGTGCACATTCTCAGTAATCTGCCATATTTCCTGTGTGTTCCTATCACTATGTCATCCTCCCTGTGTGCGGACATATGTACATGCAGCGTGTGCATATTCTCAGTAATCTGCCCATATTTCCTGTGTGTTCCTGTCACTATGTCATCCTCCCTGTGTGTGGACATATGTACATGCAGCGTGTGCACATTCTCAGTAATCTGCCATGTTTCCTGTGTTCCTGTCACTATGTCATCCTCCCTGTGTGCGGACATATGTACATGCAGCGTGGGCACATTCTCAGTAATATGCCATATTTCCTGTGTGTTCCTGTCACTATGTCATCCTCCCTGTGTGCGGACATATGTACATGCAGCGTGTGCGCATTCTCAGTAATCTGCCCATATTTCCTGTGTGTTCCTGTCACTATGTCTTCCTACCTGTGTGCGGACATATGTACATGCAGCGTGTGCGCATTCTCAGTAATCTGCCATATTTCCTGTGTTCCTGTCACTATGTCATCCTCCCTGTGTGCGGACATATGTACATGCAGCGTGTGCACATTCTCAGTAATCTGCCATATTTCCTGTGTGTTCCTGTCACTATGTCATCCTCCCTGTGTGTGGACATATGTACATGCAGCGTGTGCACATTCTCAGTAATCTGCCATATTTCCTGTGTTCCTGTCACTATGTCATCCTCCCTGTGTGCGGACATATGTACATACAGCGTGTGCACATTCTCAGTAATCTGCCATATTTCCTGTGTGTTCCTGTCACTATGTCATCCTCCCTGTGTGTGGACATATGTACATGCAGCGTGTGCACATTCTCAGTAATCTGCCATATTTCCTGTGTGTTCCTGTCACTATGTCATCCTCCCTGTGTGCGGACATATGTACATGCAGCGTGTGCACATTCTCAGTAATCTGCCATATTTCCTGTGTGTTCCTGTCACTATGTCATCCTCCCTGTGTGTGGACATATGTACATGCAGCGTGTGCACATTCTCAGTAATCTGCCATATTTCCTGTGTGTTCCTGTCACTATGTCATCCTCCCTGTGTGCGGACATATGTACATGCAGCGTGTGCACATTCTCAGTAATCTGCCATATTTCCTGTATGTTCCTGTCACTATGTCATCCTCCCTGTGTGCGGACATATGTACATGCAGCGTGTGCACATTCTCAGTAATCTGCCATATTTCCTATGTTCCTGTCACTATGTCATCCTCCCTGTGTGCGGACATATGTACATGCAGCGTGTGCGCATTCTCAGTAATCTACACATATTTCCTGTGTGTTCCTGTCACTATGTCATCCTCCCTGTGTGCGGACATATGTACATGCAGCGTGTGCACATTCTCAGTAATCTGCCCATATTTCCTGTGTGTTCCTGTCACTACGTCATCCTCCCTGTGTGCGGACATATGTACATGCAGCATGTGCGCATTCTCAGTAATCTGCCATATTTCCTGTGTGTTCCTGTCACTATGTCATCCTCCCTGTGTGTGGACATATGTACATGCAGCGTGTGCACATTCTCAGTAATCTGCCCATATTTCCTGTGTGTTCCTGTCACTATGTCATCCTCCCTGTGTGTGGACATATGTACATGCAGCGTGTGCACATTCTCAGTAATCTGCCATATTTCCTGTATGTTCCTGTCACTATGTCATCCTCCCTGTGTGTGGACATATGTACATGCAGCGTGTGCACATTCTCAGTAATCTGCCATATTTCCTGTATGTTCCTGTCACTATGTCATCCTCCCTGTGTGTGGACATATGTACATGCAGCGTGGGCACATTCTCAGTAATATGCCATATTTCCTGTGTGTTCCTGTCACTATGTCATCCTCCCTGTGTGTGGACATATGTACATGCAGCGTGTGCACATTCTCAGTAATCTGCCATATTTCCTGTGTTCCTGTCACTATGTCATCCTCCCTGTGTGCGGACATATGTACATGCAGCGTGTGCACATTCTCAGTAATCTGCCATATTTCCTGTGTTCCTGTCACTATGTCATCCTCCCTGTGTGCGGACATATGTACATGCAGCGTGTGCACATTCTCAGTAATCTGCCATATTACCTGTGTGTTCCTGTCACTATTTCATCCTCCCTGTGTGTGGACATATGTACATGCAGCGTGTGCACATTCTCAGTAATCTGCCCATATTTCCTGTGTGTTCCTGTCACTATGTCATGCTCCCTGTGTGCGGACATATGTACATGCAGCGTGTGCACATTCTCAGTAATCTGCCCATATTTCCTGTGTGTTCCTGTCACTATGTCATCCTCCCTGTGTGCGGACATATGTACATGCAGTGTGTGCACATTCTCAGTAATCTGCCATATTTCCTGTGTGTTCCTGTCACTATGTCATCCTCCCTGTGTGCGGACATATGTACATGCAGCGTGTGCACATTCTCAGTAATCTGCCCATATTTCCTGTGTGTTCCAGTCACTATGTCATCCTCCCTGTGTGTGGACATATGTACATGCAGCGTGTGCACATTCTCAGTAATCTGCCATATTTCCTGTGTGTTCCTGTCACTATGTCATCCTCCCTGTGTGTGGACATATGTACATGCAGCGTGTGCACATTCTCAGTAATCTGCCATATTTCCTGTGTGTTCCTGTCACTATGTCATCCTCCCTGTGTGTGGACATATGTACATGCAGCGTGTGCACATTCTCAGTAATCTGCCATATTTCCTGTGTATTCCTGTCACTATGTCATCCTCCCTGTGTGTGGACATATGTACATGCAGCGTGTGCACATTCTCAGTAATCTGCCATATTTCCTGTGTATTCCTGTCACTATGTCATCCTCCCTGTGTGTGGACATATGTCCATGCAGCGTGTGCACATTCTCAGTAATCTGCCATATTATCTGTGTGTTCCTGTCACTATGTCATCCTCCCTGTGTGTGGACACATGTACATGCAGCGTGTGCGCATTCTCAGTAATCTGCCATATTTCCTGTGTTCCTGTCACTATGTCATCCTCCCTGTGTGTGGACATATGTACATGCAGCGTGTGCACATTCTCAGTAATCTGCCATATTTGTTGTGTGTTCCTGTCACTATGTCATCCTCCCTGTGTGCGGACATATGTACATGCAGCGTGTGCACATTCTCAGTAATCTGCCATATTTCCTGTGTGTTCCTGTCACTATGTCATCCTCCCTGTGTGCGGACATATGTACATGCAGCGTGTGCACATTCTCAGTAATCTGCCATATTTCCTGTGTGTTCCTGTCACTATGTCATCCTCCCTGTGTGCGGACATATGTACATGCAGCATGTGCACATTCTCAGTAATCTGCCATATTTCCTGTGTCCCTGTCACTATGTCATCCTCCCTGTGTGCGGACATATGTACATGCAGCGTGTGCACATTCTCAGTAATCTGCCATATTTCCTGTATGTTCCTGTCACTATGTCATCCTCCCTGTGTGCGGACATATGTACATGCAGCGTGTGCACATTCTCAGTAATCTGCCATATTTCCTGTGTGTTCCTATCACTATGTCATCCTCCCTGTGTGCGGACATATGTACATGCAGCGTGTGCATATTCTCAGTAATCTGCCCATATTTCCTGTGTGTTCCTGTCACTATGTCATCCTCCCTGTGTGTGGACATATGTACATGCAGCGTGTGCACATTCTCAGTAATCTGCCATGTTTCCTGTGTTCCTGTCACTATGTCATCCTCCCTGTGTGCGGACATATGTACATGCAGCGTGGGCACATTCTCAGTAATATGCCATATTTCCTGTGTGTTCCTGTCACTATGTCATCCTCCCTGTGTGCGGACATATGTACATGCAGCGTGTGCGCATTCTCAGTAATCTGCCCATATTTCCTGTGTGTTCCTGTCACTATGTCTTCCTACCTGTGTGCGGACATATGTACATGCAGCGTGTGCGCATTCTCAGTAATCTGCCATATTTCCTGTGTTCCTGTCACTATGTCATCCTCCCTGTGTGCGGACATATGTACATGCAGCGTGTGCACATTCTCAGTAATCTGCCATATTTCCTGTGTGTTCCTGTCACTATGTCATCCTCCCTGTGTGTGGACATATGTACATGCAGCGTGTGCACATTCTCAGTAATCTGCCATATTTCCTGTGTTCCTGTCACTATGTCATCCTCCCTGTGTGCGGACATATGTACATACAGCGTGTGCACATTCTCAGTAATCTGCCATATTTCCTGTGTGTTCCTGTCACTATGTCATCCTCCCTGTGTGTGGACATATGTACATGCAGCGTGTGCACATTCTCAGTAATCTGCCATATTTCCTGTGTGTTCCTGTCACTATGTCATCCTCCCTGTGTGCGGACATATGTACATGCAGCGTGTGCACATTCTCAGTAATCTGCCATATTTCCTGTGTGTTCCTGTCACTATGTCATCCTCCCTGTGTGTGGACATATGTACATGCAGCGTGTGCACATTCTCAGTAATCTGCCATATTTCCTGTGTGTTCCTGTCACTATGTCATCCTCCCTGTGTGCGGACATATGTACATGCAGCGTGTGCACATTCTCAGTAATCTGCCATATTTCCTGTATGTTCCTGTCACTATGTCATCCTCCCTGTGTGCGGACATATGTACATGCAGCGTGTGCACATTCTCAGTAATCTGCCATATTTCCTATGTTCCTGTCACTATGTCATCCTCCCTGTGTGCGGACATATGTACATGCAGCGTGTGCGCATTCTCAGTAATCTACACATATTTCCTGTGTGTTCCTGTCACTATGTCATCCTCCCTGTGTGCGGACATATGTACATGCAGCGTGTGCACATTCTCAGTAATCTGCCCATATTTCCTGTGTGTTCCTGTCACTACGTCATCCTCCCTGTGTGCGGACATATGTACATGCAGCATGTGCGCATTCTCAGTAATCTGCCATATTTCCTGTGTGTTCCTGTCACTATGTCATCCTCCCTGTGTGTGGACATATGTACATGCAGCGTGTGCACATTCTCAGTAATCTGCCCATATTTCCTGTGTGTTCCTGTCACTATGTCATCCTCCCTGTGTGTGGACATATGTACATGCAGCGTGTGCACATTCTCAGTAATCTGCCATATTTCCTGTATGTTCCTGTCACTATGTCATCCTCCCTGTGTGTGGACATATGTACATGCAGCGTGTGCACATTCTCAGTAATCTGCCATATTTCCTGTATGTTCCTGTCACTATGTCATCCTCCCTGTGTGTGGACATATGTACATGCAGCGTGGGCACATTCTCAGTAATATGCCATATTTCCTGTGTGTTCCTGTCACTATGTCATCCTCCCTGTGTGTGGACATATGTACATGCAGCGTGTGCACATTCTCAGTAATCTGCCATATTTCCTGTGTTCCTGTCACTATGTCATCCTCCCTGTGTGCGGACATATGTACATGCAGCGTGTGCACATTCTCAGTAATCTGCCATATTTCCTGTGTTCCTGTCACTATGTCATCCTCCCTGTGTGCGGACATATGTACATGCAGCGTGTGCGCATTCTCAGTAATCTGCCATATTTCCTGTGTGTTCCTGTCACTATGTCATCCTCCCTGTGTGTGGACATATGTACATGCAGCGTGTGCACATTGTCAGTAATCTGCCATATTTCCTGTGTTCCTGTCACTATGTCATCCTCCCTGTGTGCGGACATATGTACATGCAGCGTGTGCACATTCTCAGTAATCAGCCAGATTTCCTGTGTGTTCCTGTCACTATGTCATCCTCCCTGTGTGCGGACATATGTACATGCAGCGTGTGCACATTCTCAGTAATCTGCCATATTTCTTGTGTGTTCCTGTCACTACGTCATCCTCCCTGTGTGCGGACATATGTACATGCAGTGTGTGCACATTCTCAGTAATCTGCCATATTTCCTGTGTATTCCTGTCACTATGTCATCCTCCCTGTGTGCGGACATATGTACATGCAGCGTGTGCACATTCTCAGTAATCTGCCATATTTCCTGTGTGTTCCTGTCACTATGTCATCCTCCCTGTGTGTGGACATATGTACATGCAGCGTGTGCACATTCTCAGTAATCTGCCATATTTCCTGTATGTTCCTGTCACTATGTCATCCTCCCTGTGTGCGGACATATGTACATGCAGCGTGTGCGCATTCTCAGTAATCTGCCATATTTCCTGTATGTTCCTGTCACTATGTAATCCTCCCTGTGTGCGGACATATGTACATGCAGCGTGTGCACATTCTCAGTAATCTGCCCATATTTCCTGTGTGTTCCTGTCACTATGTCATCCTCCCTGTGTGTGGACATATGTACATGCAGCGTGTGCACATTCTCAGTAATCTGCCATATTTCCTGTGTGTTCCTGTCACTATGTCATCCTCCCTGTGTGCGGACATATGTACATGCAGCGTGTGCACATTCTCAGTAATCTGCCATATTTCCTGTGTGTTCCTGTCACTATGTCATCCTCCCTGTGTGCGGACATATGTACATGCAGCGTGTGCACATTCTCAGTAATCTGCCATATTTCCTGTGTGTTCCTGTCACTATTTCATCCTCCCTGTGTGCGGACATATGTACATGCAGCGTGTGCACATTCTCAGTAATCTGCCATATTTCCTGTGTGTTCCTGTCACTAAGTCATCCTCCCTGTGTGCGGACATATGTACATGCAGCGTGTGCACATTCTCAGTAATCTGCCATATTTCCTGTGTGTTCCTGTCACTAAGTCATCCTCCCTGTGTGCGGACATATGTACATGCAGCGTGTGCACATTCTCAGTAATCTGCCATATTTCCTGTGTGTTCCTGTCACTAAGTCATCCTCCCTGTGTGCGGACATATGTACATGCAGCGTGTGCACATTCTCAGTAATCTGCCATATTTCCTGTGTGTTCCTGTCACTATGTCATCCTCCCTGTGTGCGGACATATGTACATGCAGCGTGTGCACATTCTCAGTAATCTGCCATATTTCCTGTGTGTTCCTGTCACTATGTCATCCTCCCTGTGTGTGGACATATGTACATGCAGCGTGTGCACATTCTCAGTAATCTGCCATATTTCCTGTGTATTCCTGTCACTATGTCATCCTCCCTGTGTGTGGACATATGTACATGCAGCGTGTGCACATTCTCAGTAATCTGCCCATATTTCCTGTGTGTTCCTGTCACTATGTCATCCTCCCTGTGTGTGGACATATGTACATGCAGCGTGTGCACATTCTCAGTAATCTGCCATATTACCTGTGTGTTCCTGTCACTATTTCATCCTCCCTGTGTGTGGACATATGTACATGCAGCGTGTGCACATTCTCAGTAATCTGCCCATATTTCCTGTGTGTTCCTGTCACTATGTCATCCTCCCTGTGTGCGGACATATGTACATGCAGTGTGTGCACATTCTCAGTAATCTGCCATATTTCCTGTGTGTTCCTGTCACTATGTCATCCTCCCTGTGTGCGGACATATGTACATGCAGCGTGTGCACATTCTCAGTAATCTGCCCATATTTCCTGTGTGTTCCAGTCACTATGTCATCCTCCCTGTGTGTGGACATATGTACATGCAGCGTGTGCACATTCTCAGTAATCTGCCATATTTCCTGTGTGTTCCTGTCACTATGTCATCCTCCCTGTGTGTGGACATATGTACATGCAGCGTGTGCACATTCTCAGTAATCTGCCATATTTCCTGTGTGTTCCTGTCACTATGTCATCCTCCCTGTGTGTGGACATATGTACATGCAGCGTGTGCACATTCTCAGTAATCTGCCATATTTCCTGTGTATTCCTGTCACTATGTCATCCTCCCTGTGTGTGGACATATGTACATGCAGCGTGTGCACATTCTCAGTAATCTGCCATATTTCCTGTGTATTCCTGTCACTATGTCATCCTCCCTGTGTGTGGACATATGTCCATGCAGCGTGTGCACATTCTCAGTAATCTGCCATATTATCTGTGTGTTCCTGTCACTATGTCATCCTCCCTGTGTGTGGACACATGTACATGCAGCGTGTGCGCATTCTCAGTAATCTGCCATATTTCCTGTGTTCCTGTCACTATGTCATCCTCCCTGTGTGTGGACATATGTACATGCAGCGTGTGCACATTCTCAGTAATCTGCCATATTTCCTGTGTTCCTGTCACTATGTCATCCTCCCTGTGTGCGGACATATGTACATGCAGCGTGTGCACATTCTCAGTAATCTGCCATATTTGTTGTGTGTTCCTGTCACTATGTCATCCTCCCTGTGTGCGGACATATGTACATGCAGCGTGTGCACATTCTCAGTAATCTGCCATATTTCCTGTATGTTCCTGTCACTATGTCATCCTCCCTGTGTGCGGACATATGTACATGCAGCGTGTGCGCATTCTCAGTAATCTGCCATATTTCCTGTATGTTCCTGTCACTATGTAATCCTCCCTGTGTGCGGACATATGTACATGCAGCGTGTGCACATTCTCAGTAATCTGCCCATATTTCCTGTGTGTTCCTGTCACTATGTCATCCTCCCTGTGTGCGGACATATGTACATGCAGCGTGTGCACATTCTCAGTAATCTGCCATATTTCCTGTGTGTTCCTGTCACTATGTCATCCTCCCTGTGTGCGGACATATGTACATGCAGCGTGTGCACATTCTCAGTAATCTGCCATATTTCCTGTGTGTTCCTGTCACTATGTCATCCTCCCTGTGTGCGGACATATGTACATGCAGCGTGTGCACATTCTCAGTAATCTGCCATATTTCCTGTGTGTTCCTGTCACTATGTCATCCTCCCTGTGTGCGGACATATGTACATGCAGCGTGTGCACATTCTCAGTAATCTGCCCATATTTCCTGTGTGTTCCTGTCACTATGTCATCCTCCCTGTGTGCGGACATATGTACATGCAGCATGTGCACATTCTCAGTAATCTGCCATATTTCCTGTGTCCCTGTCACTATGTCATCCTCCCTGTGTGCGGACATATGTACATGCAGCGTGTGCACATTCTCAGTAATCTGCCATATTTCCTGTGTTCCTGTCACTATGACATCCTCCCTGTGTGTGGACATATGTACATGCAGCGTGGGCACATTCTCAGTAATATGCCATATTTCCTGTGTGTTCCTGTCACTATGTCATCCTCCCTGTGTGCGGACATATGTACATGCAGCGTGTGCACATTCTCAGTAATCTGCCATATTTCCTGTGTTCCTGTCACTATGACATCCTCCCTGTGTGTGGACATATGTACATGCAGCGTGGGCACATTCTCAGTAATATGCCATATTTCCTGTGTGTTCCTGTCACTATGTCATCCTCCCTGTGTGCGGACATATGTACATGCAGCGTGTGCGCATTCTCAGTAATCTGCCCATATTTCCTGTGTGTTCCTGTCACTATGTCTTCCTACCTGTGTGCGGACATATGTACATGCAGCGTGTGCGCATTCTCAGTAATCTGCCATATTTCCTGTGTTCCTGTCACTATGTCATCCTCCCTGTGTGCGGACATATGTACATGCAGCGTGTGCACATTCTCAGTAATCTGCCATATTTCCTGTGTGTTCCTGTCACTATGTCATCCTCCCTGTGTGCGGACATATGTACATGCAGCGTGTGCACATTCTCAGTAATCTGCCATATTTCCTGTATGTTCCTGTCACTATGTCATCCTCCCTGTGTGCGGACATATGTACATGCAGCGTGTGCACATTCTCAGTAATCTGCCATATTTCCTATGTTCCTGTCACTATGTCATCCTCCCTGTGTGCGGACATATGTACATGCAGCGTGTGCGCATTCTCAGTAATCTACACATATTTCCTGTGTGTTCCTGTCACTATGTCATCCTCCCTGTGTGCGGACATATGTACATGCAGCGTGTGCACATTCTCAGTAATCTGCCCATATTTCCTGTGTGTTCCTGTCACTACGTCATCCTCCCTGTGTGCGGACATATGTACATGCAGCATGTGCGCATTCTCAGTAATCTGCCATATTTCCTGTGTGTTCCTGTCACTATGTCATCCTCCCTGTGTGTGGACATATGTACATGCAGCGTGTGCACATTCTCAGTAATCTGCCCATATTTCCTGTGTGTTCCTGTCACTATGTCATCCTCCCTGTGTGTGGACATATGTACATGCAGCGTGTGCACATTCTCAGTAATCTGCCATATTTCCTGTATGTTCCTGTCACTATGTCATCCTCCCTGTGTGTGGACATATGTACATGCAGCGTGTGCACATTCTCAGTAATCTGCCATATTTCCTGTATGTTCCTGTCACTATGTCATCCTCCCTGTGTGTGGACATATGTACATGCAGCGTGGGCACATTCTCAGTAATATGCCATATTTCCTGTGTGTTCCTGTCACTATGTCATCCTCCCTGTGTGTGGACATATGTACATGCAGCGTGTGCACATTCTCAGTAATCTGCCATATTTCCTGTGTTCCTGTCACTATGTCATCCTCCCTGTGTGCGGACATATGTACATGCAGCGTGTGCACATTCTCAGTAATCTGCCATATTTCCTGTGTTCCTGTCACTATGTCATCCTCCCTGTGTGCGGACATATGTACATGCAGCGTGTGCGCATTCTCAGTAATCTGCCATATTTCCTGTGTGTTCCTGTCACTATGTCATCCTCCCTGTGTGTGGACATATGTACATGCAGCGTGTGCACATTGTCAGTAATCTGCCATATTTCCTGTGTTCCTGTCACTATGTCATCCTCCCTGTGTGCGGACATATGTACATGCAGCGTGTGCACATTCTCAGTAATCAGCCAGATTTCCTGTGTGTTCCTGTCACTATGTCATCCTCCCTGTGTGCGGACATATGTACATGCAGCGTGTGCACATTCTCAGTAATCTGCCATATTTCTTGTGTGTTCCTGTCACTACGTCATCCTCCCTGTGTGCGGACATATGTACATGCAGTGTGTGCACATTCTCAGTAATCTGCCATATTTCCTGTGTATTCCTGTCACTATGTCATCCTCCCTGTGTGCGGACATATGTACATGCAGCGTGTGCACATTCTCAGTAATCTGCCATATTTCCTGTGTGTTCCTGTCACTATGTCATCCTCCCTGTGTGTGGACATATGTACATGCAGCGTGTGCACATTCTCAGTAATCTGCCATATTTCCTGTATGTTCCTGTCACTATGTCATCCTCCCTGTGTGCGGACATATGTACATGCAGCGTGTGCGCATTCTCAGTAATCTGCCATATTTCCTGTATGTTCCTGTCACTATGTAATCCTCCCTGTGTGCGGAAATATGTACATGCAGCGTGTGCACATTCTCAGTAATCTGCCCATATTTCCTGTGTGTTCCTGTCACTATGTCATCCTCCCTGTGTGTGGACATATGTACATGCAGCGTGTGCACATTCTCAGTAATCTGCCATATTTCCTGTGTGTTCCTGTCACTATGTCATCCTCCCTGTGTGCGGACATATGTACATGCAGTGTGTGCACATTCTCAGTAATCTGCCATATTTCCTGTGTATTCCTGTCACTATGTCATCCTCCCTGTGTGCGGACATATGTACATGCAGCGTGGGCACATTCTCAGTAATATGCCATATTTCCTGTGTGTTCCTGTCACTATGTCATCCTCCCTGTGTGCGGACATATGTACATGCAGCGTGTGCGCATTCTCAGTAATCTGCCCATATTTCCTGTGTGTTCCTGTCACTATGTCTTCCTACCTGTGTGCGGACATATGTACATGCAGCGTGTGCGCATTCTCAGTAATCTGCCATATTTCCTGTGTTCCTGTCACTATGTCATCCTCCCTGTGTGCGGACATATGTACATGCAGCGTGTGCACATTCTCAGTAATCTGCCATATTTCCTGTGTGTTCCTGTCACTATGTCATCCTCCCTGTGTGTGGACATATGTACATGCAGCGTGTGCACATTCTCAGTAATCTGCCATATTTCCTGTGTTCCTGTCACTATGTCATCCTCCCTGTGTGCGGACATATGTACATACAGCGTGTGCACATTCTCAGTAATCTGCCATATTTCCTGTGTGTTCCTGTCACTATGTCATCCTCCCTGTGTGTGGACATATGTACATGCAGCGTGTGCACATTCTCAGTAATCTGCCATATTTCCTGTGTGTTCCTGTCACTATGTCATCCTCCCTGTGTGCGGACATATGTACATGCAGCGTGTGCACATTCTCAGTAATCTGCCATATTTCCTGTGTGTTCCTGTCACTATGTCATCCTCCCTGTGTGTGGACATATGTACATGCAGCGTGTGCACATTCTCAGTAATCTGCCATATTTCCTGTGTGTTCCTGTCACTATGTCATCCTCCCTGTGTGCGGACATATGTACATGCAGCGTGTGCACATTCTCAGTAATCTGCCATATTTCCTGTATGTTCCTGTCACTATGTCATCCTCCCTGTGTGCGGACATATGTACATGCAGCGTGTGCACATTCTCAGTAATCTGCCATATTTCCTATGTTCCTGTCACTATGTCATCCTCCCTGTGTGCGGACATATGTACATGCAGCGTGTGCGCATTCTCAGTAATCTACACATATTTCCTGTGTGTTCCTGTCACTATGTCATCCTCCCTGTGTGCGGACATATGTACATGCAGCGTGTGCACATTCTCAGTAATCTGCCCATATTTCCTGTGTGTTCCTGTCACTACGTCATCCTCCCTGTGTGCGGACATATGTACATGCAGCATGTGCGCATTCTCAGTAATCTGCCATATTTCCTGTGTGTTCCTGTCACTATGTCATCCTCCCTGTGTGTGGACATATGTACATGCAGCGTGTGCACATTCTCAGTAATCTGCCCATATTTCCTGTGTGTTCCTGTCACTATGTCATCCTCCCTGTGTGTGGACATATGTACATGCAGCGTGTGCACATTCTCAGTAATCTGCCATATTTCCTGTATGTTCCTGTCACTATGTCATCCTCCCTGTGTGTGGACATATGTACATGCAGCGTGTGCACATTCTCAGTAATCTGCCATATTTCCTGTATGTTCCTGTCACTATGTCATCCTCCCTGTGTGTGGACATATGTACATGCAGCGTGGGCACATTCTCAGTAATATGCCATATTTCCTGTGTGTTCCTGTCACTATGTCATCCTCCCTGTGTGTGGACATATGTACATGCAGCGTGTGCACATTCTCAGTAATCTGCCATATTTCCTGTGTTCCTGTCACTATGTCATCCTCCCTGTGTGCGGACATATGTACATGCAGCGTGTGCACATTCTCAGTAATCTGCCATATTTCCTGTGTTCCTGTCACTATGTCATCCTCCCTGTGTGCGGACATATGTACATGCAGCGTGTGCACATTCTCAGTAATCTGCCATATTACCTGTGTGTTCCTGTCACTATTTCATCCTCCCTGTGTGTGGACATATGTACATGCAGCGTGTGCACATTCTCAGTAATCTGCCCATATTTCCTGTGTGTTCCTGTCACTATGTCATGCTCCCTGTGTGCGGACATATGTACATGCAGCGTGTGCACATTCTCAGTAATCTGCCCATATTTCCTGTGTGTTCCTGTCACTATGTCATCCTCCCTGTGTGCGGACATATGTACATGCAGTGTGTGCACATTCTCAGTAATCTGCCATATTTCCTGTGTGTTCCTGTCACTATGTCATCCTCCCTGTGTGCGGACATATGTACATGCAGCGTGTGCACATTCTCAGTAATCTGCCCATATTTCCTGTGTGTTCCAGTCACTATGTCATCCTCCCTGTGTGTGGACATATGTACATGCAGCGTGTGCACATTCTCAGTAATCTGCCATATTTCCTGTGTGTTCCTGTCACTATGTCATCCTCCCTGTGTGTGGACATATGTACATGCAGCGTGTGCACATTCTCAGTAATCTGCCATATTTCCTGTGTGTTCCTGTCACTATGTCATCCTCCCTGTGTGTGGACATATGTACATGCAGCGTGTGCACATTCTCAGTAATCTGCCATATTTCCTGTGTATTCCTGTCACTATGTCATCCTCCCTGTGTGTGGACATATGTACATGCAGCGTGTGCACATTCTCAGTAATCTGCCATATTTCCTGTGTATTCCTGTCACTATGTCATCCTCCCTGTGTGTGGACATATGTCCATGCAGCGTGTGCACATTCTCAGTAATCTGCCATATTATCTGTGTGTTCCTGTCACTATGTCATCCTCCCTGTGTGTGGACACATGTACATGCAGCGTGTGTGCATTCTCAGTAATCTGCCATATTTCCTGTGTTCCTGTCACTATGTCATCCTCCCTGTGTGTGGACATATGTACATGCAGCGTGTGCACATTCTCAGTAATCTGCCATATTTGTTGTGTGTTCCTGTCACTATGTCATCCTCCCTGTGTGCGGACATATGTACATGCAGCGTGTGCACATTCTCAGTAATCTGCCATATTTCCTGTGTGTTCCTGTCACTATGTCATCCTCCCTGTGTGCGGACATATGTACATGCAGCGTGTGCACATTCTCAGTAATCTGCCATATTTCCTGTGTGTTCCTGTCACTATGTCATCCTCCCTGTGTGCGGACATATGTACATGCAGCATGTGCACATTCTCAGTAATCTGCCATATTTCCTGTGTCCCTGTCACTATGTCATCCTCCCTGTGTGCGGACATATGTACATGCAGCGTGTGCACATTCTCAGTAATCTGCCATATTTCCTGTATGTTCCTGTCACTATGTCATCCTCCCTGTGTGCGGACATATGTACATGCAGCGTGTGCACATTCTCAGTAATCTGCCATATTTCCTGTGTGTTCCTATCACTATGTCATCCTCCCTGTGTGCGGACATATGTACATGCAGCGTGTGCATATTCTCAGTAATCTGCCCATATTTCCTGTGTGTTCCTGTCACTATGTCATCCTCCCTGTGTGTGGACATATGTACATGCAGCGTGTGCACATTCTCAGTAATCTGCCATGTTTCCTGTGTTCCTGTCACTATGTCATCCTCCCTGTGTGCGGACATATGTACATGCAGCGTGGGCACATTCTCAGTAATATGCCATATTTCCTGTGTGTTCCTGTCACTATGTCATCCTCCCTGTGTGCGGACATATGTACATGCAGCGTGTGCGCATTCTCAGTAATCTGCCCATATTTCCTGTGTGTTCCTGTCACTATGTCTTCCTACCTGTGTGCGGACATATGTACATGCAGCGTGTGCGCATTCTCAGTAATCTGCCATATTTCCTGTGTTCCTGTCACTATGTCATCCTCCCTGTGTGCGGACATATGTACATGCAGCGTGTGCACATTCTCAGTAATCTGCCATATTTCCTGTGTGTTCCTGTCACTATGTCATCCTCCCTGTGTGTGGACATATGTACATGCAGCGTGTGCACATTCTCAGTAATCTGCCATATTTCCTGTGTTCCTGTCACTATGTCATCCTCCCTGTGTGCGGACATATGTACATACAGCGTGTGCACATTCTCAGTAATCTGCCATATTTCCTGTGTGTTCCTGTCACTATGTCATCCTCCCTGTGTGTGGACATATGTACATGCAGCGTGTGCACATTCTCAGTAATCTGCCATATTTCCTGTGTGTTCCTGTCACTATGTCATCCTCCCTGTGTGTGGACATATGTACATGCAGCGTGTGCACATTCTCAGTAATCTGCCATATTTCCTGTGTGTTCCTGTCACTATGTCATCCTCCCTGTGTGCGGACATATGTACATGCAGCGTGTGCACATTCTCAGTAATCTGCCATATTTCCTGTATGTTCCTGTCACTATGTCATCCTCCCTGTGTGCGGACATATGTACATGCAGCGTGTGCACATTCTCAGTAATCTGCCATATTTCCTATGTTCCTGTCACTATGTCATCCTCCCTGTGTGCGGACATATGTACATGCAGCGTGTGCGCATTCTCAGTAATCTACACATATTTCCTGTGTGTTCCTGTCACTATGTCATCCTCCCTGTGTGCGGACATATGTACATGCAGCGTGTGCACATTCTCAGTAATCTGCCCATATTTCCTGTGTGTTCCTGTCACTACGTCATCCTCCCTGTGTGCGGACATATGTACATGCAGCATGTGCGCATTCTCAGTAATCTGCCATATTTCCTGTGTGTTCCTGTCACTATGTCATCCTCCCTGTGTGTGGACATATGTACATGCAGCGTGTGCACATTCTCAGTAATCTGCCCATATTTCCTGTGTGTTCCTGTCACTATGTCATCCTCCCTGTGTGTGGACATATGTACATGCAGCGTGTGCACATTCTCAGTAATCTGCCATATTTCCTGTATGTTCCTGTCACTATGTCATCCTCCCTGTGTGTGGACATATGTACATGCAGCGTGTGCACATTCTCAGTAATCTGCCATATTTCCTGTATGTTCCTGTCACTATGTCATCCTCCCTGTGTGTGGACATATGTACATGCAGCGTGGGCACATTCTCAGTAATATGCCATATTTCCTGTGTGTTCCTGTCACTATGTCATCCTCCCTGTGTGTGGACATATGTACATGCAGCGTGTGCACATTCTCAGTAATCTGCCATATTTCCTGTGTTCCTGTCACTATGTCATCCTCCCTGTGTGCGGACATATGTACATGCAGCGTGTGCACATTCTCAGTAATCTGCCATATTTCCTGTGTTCCTGTCACTATGTCATCCTCCCTGTGTGCGGACATATGTACATGCAGCGTGTGCGCATTCTCAGTAATCTGCCATATTTCCTGTGTGTTCCTGTCACTATGTCATCCTCCCTGTGTGTGGACATATGTACATGCAGCGTGTGCACATTGTCAGTAATCTGCCATATTTCCTGTGTTCCTGTCACTATGTCATCCTCCCTGTGTGCGGACATATGTACATGCAGCGTGTGCACATTCTCAGTAATCAGCCAGATTTCCTGTGTGTTCCTGTCACTATGTCATCCTCCCTGTGTGCGGACATATGTACATGCAGCGTGTGCACATTCTCAGTAATCTGCCATATTTCTTGTGTGTTCCTGTCACTACGTCATCCTCCCTGTGTGCGGACATATGTACATGCAGTGTGTGCACATTCTCAGTAATCTGCCATATTTCCTGTGTATTCCTGTCACTATGTCATCCTCCCTGTGTGCGGACATATGTACATGCAGCGTGTGCACATTCTCAGTAATCTGCCATATTTCCTGTGTGTTCCTGTCACTATGTCATCCTCCCTGTGTGTGGACATATGTACATGCAGCGTGTGCACATTCTCAGTAATCTGCCATATTTCCTGTATGTTCCTGTCACTATGTCATCCTCCCTGTGTGCGGACATATGTACATGCAGCGTGTGCGCATTCTCAGTAATCTGCCATATTTCCTGTATGTTCCTGTCACTATGTAATCCTCCCTGTGTGCGGACATATGTACATGCAGCGTGTGCACATTCTCAGTAATCTGCCCATATTTCCTGTGTGTTCCTGTCACTATGTCATCCTCCCTGTGTGTGGACATATGTACATGCAGCGTGTGCACATTCTCAGTAATCTGCCATATTTCCTGTGTGTTCCTGTCACTATGTCATCCTCCCTGTGTGCGGACATATGTACATGCAGCGTGTGCACATTCTCAGTAATCTGCCATATTTCCTGTGTGTTCCTGTCACTATGTCATCCTCCCTGTGTGCGGACATATGTACATGCAGCGTGTGCACATTCTCAGTAATCTGCCATATTTCCTGTGTGTTCCTGTCACTATTTCATCCTCCCTGTGTGCGGACATATGTACATGCAGCGTGTGCACATTCTCAGTAATCTGCCATATTTCCTGTGTGTTCCTGTCACTAAGTCATCCTCCCTGTGTGCGGACATATGTACATGCAGCGTGTGCACATTCTCAGTAATCTGCCATATTTCCTGTGTGTTCCTGTCACTAAGTCATCCTCCCTGTGTGCGGACATATGTACATGCAGCGTGTGCACATTCTCAGTAATCTGCCATATTTCCTGTGTGTTCCTGTCACTAAGTCATCCTCCCTGTGTGCGGACATATGTACATGCAGCGTGTGCACATTCTCAGTAATCTGCCATATTTCCTGTGTGTTCCTGTCACTATGTCATCCTCCCTGTGTGCGGACATATGTACATGCAGCGTGTGCACATTCTCAGTAATCTGCCATATTTCCTGTGTGTTCCTGTCACTATGTCATCCTCCCTGTGTGTGGACATATGTACATGCAGCGTGTGCACATTCTCAGTAATCTGCCATATTTCCTGTGTATTCCTGTCACTATGTCATCCTCCCTGTGTGTGGACATATGTACATGCAGCGTGTGCACATTCTCAGTAATCTGCCCATATTTCCTGTGTGTTCCTGTCACTATGTCATCCTCCCTGTGTGTGGACATATGTACATGCAGCGTGTGCACATTCTCAGTAATCTGCCATATTACCTGTGTGTTCCTGTCACTATTTCATCCTCCCTGTGTGTGGACATATGTACATGCAGCGTGTGCACATTCTCAGTAATCTGCCCATATTTCCTGTGTGTTCCTGTCACTATGTCATCCTCCCTGTGTGCGGACATATGTACATGCAGTGTGTGCACATTCTCAGTAATCTGCCATATTTCCTGTGTGTTCCTGTCACTATGTCATCCTCCCTGTGTGCGGACATATGTACATGCAGCGTGTGCACATTCTCAGTAATCTGCCCATATTTCCTGTGTGTTCCAGTCACTATGTCATCCTCCCTGTGTGTGGACATATGTACATGCAGCGTGTGCACATTCTCAGTAATCTGCCATATTTCCTGTGTGTTCCTGTCACTATGTCATCCTCCCTGTGTGTGGACATATGTACATGCAGCGTGTGCACATTCTCAGTAATCTGCCATATTTCCTGTGTGTTCCTGTCACTATGTCATCCTCCCTGTGTGTGGACATATGTACATGCAGCGTGTGCACATTCTCAGTAATCTGCCATATTTCCTGTGTATTCCTGTCACTATGTCATCCTCCCTGTGTGTGGACATATGTACATGCAGCGTGTGCACATTCTCAGTAATCTGCCATATTTCCTGTGTATTCCTGTCACTATGTCATCCTCCCTGTGTGTGGACATATGTCCATGCAGCGTGTGCACATTCTCAGTAATCTGCCATATTATCTGTGTGTTCCTGTCACTATGTCATCCTCCCTGTGTGTGGACACATGTACATGCAGCGTGTGCGCATTCTCAGTAATCTGCCATATTTCCTGTGTTCCTGTCACTATGTCATCCTCCCTGTGTGTGGACATATGTACATGCAGCGTGTGCACATTCTCAGTAATCTGCCATATTTCCTGTGTTCCTGTCACTATGTCATCCTCCCTGTGTGCGGACATATGTACATGCAGCGTGTGCACATTCTCAGTAATCTGCCATATTTGTTGTGTGTTCCTGTCACTATGTCATCCTCCCTGTGTGCGGACATATGTACATGCAGCGTGTGCACATTCTCAGTAATCTGCCATATTTCCTGTATGTTCCTGTCACTATGTCATCCTCCCTGTGTGCGGACATATGTACATGCAGCGTGTGCGCATTCTCAGTAATCTGCCATATTTCCTGTATGTTCCTGTCACTATGTAATCCTCCCTGTGTGCGGACATATGTACATGCAGCGTGTGCACATTCTCAGTAATCTGCCCATATTTCCTGTGTGTTCCTGTCACTATGTCATCCTCCCTGTGTGCGGACATATGTACATGCAGCGTGTGCACATTCTCAGTAATCTGCCATATTTCCTGTGTGTTCCTGTCACTATGTCATCCTCCCTGTGTGCGGACATATGTACATGCAGCGTGTGCACATTCTCAGTAATCTGCCATATTTCCTGTGTGTTCCTGTCACTATGTCATCCTCCCTGTGTGCGGACATATGTACATGCAGCGTGTGCACATTCTCAGTAATCTGCCATATTTCCTGTGTGTTCCTGTCACTATGTCATCCTCCCTGTGTGCGGACATATGTACATGCAGCGTGTGCACATTCTCAGTAATCTGCCCATATTTCCTGTGTGTTCCTGTCACTATGTCATCCTCCCTGTGTGCGGACATATGTACATGCAGCATGTGCACATTCTCAGTAATCTGCCATATTTCCTGTGTCCCTGTCACTATGTCATCCTCCCTGTGTGCGGACATATGTACATGCAGCGTGTGCACATTCTCAGTAATCTGCCATATTTCCTGTGTTCCTGTCACTATGACATCCTCCCTGTGTGTGGACATATGTACATGCAGCGTGGGCACATTCTCAGTAATATGCCATATTTCCTGTGTGTTCCTGTCACTATGTCATCCTCCCTGTGTGCGGACATATGTACATGCAGCGTGTGCACATTCTCAGTAATCTGCCATATTTCCTGTGTTCCTGTCACTATGACATCCTCCCTGTGTGTGGACATATGTACATGCAGCGTGGGCACATTCTCAGTAATATGCCATATTTCCTGTGTGTTCCTGTCACTATGTCATCCTCCCTGTGTGCGGACATATGTACATGCAGCGTGTGCGCATTCTCAGTAATCTGCCCATATTTCCTGTGTGTTCCTGTCACTATGTCTTCCTACCTGTGTGCGGACATATGTACATGCAGCGTGTGCGCATTCTCAGTAATCTGCCATATTTCCTGTGTTCCTGTCACTATGTCATCCTCCCTGTGTGCGGACATATGTACATGCAGCGTGTGCACATTCTCAGTAATCTGCCATATTTCCTGTGTGTTCCTGTCACTATGTCATCCTCCCTGTGTGCGGACATATGTACATGCAGCGTGTGCACATTCTCAGTAATCTGCCATATTTCCTGTATGTTCCTGTCACTATGTCATCCTCCCTGTGTGCGGACATATGTACATGCAGCGTGTGCACATTCTCAGTAATCTGCCATATTTCCTATGTTCCTGTCACTATGTCATCCTCCCTGTGTGCGGACATATGTACATGCAGCGTGTGCGCATTCTCAGTAATCTACACATATTTCCTGTGTGTTCCTGTCACTATGTCATCCTCCCTGTGTGCGGACATATGTACATGCAGCGTGTGCACATTCTCAGTAATCTGCCCATATTTCCTGTGTGTTCCTGTCACTACGTCATCCTCCCTGTGTGCGGACATATGTACATGCAGCATGTGCGCATTCTCAGTAATCTGCCATATTTCCTGTGTGTTCCTGTCACTATGTCATCCTCCCTGTGTGTGGACATATGTACATGCAGCGTGTGCACATTCTCAGTAATCTGCCCATATTTCCTGTGTGTTCCTGTCACTATGTCATCCTCCCTGTGTGTGGACATATGTACATGCAGCGTGTGCACATTCTCAGTAATCTGCCATATTTCCTGTATGTTCCTGTCACTATGTCATCCTCCCTGTGTGTGGACATATGTACATGCAGCGTGTGCACATTCTCAGTAATCTGCCATATTTCCTGTATGTTCCTGTCACTATGTCATCCTCCCTGTGTGTGGACATATGTACATGCAGCGTGGGCACATTCTCAGTAATATGCCATATTTCCTGTGTGTTCCTGTCACTATGTCATCCTCCCTGTGTGTGGACATATGTACATGCAGCGTGTGCACATTCTCAGTAATCTGCCATATTTCCTGTGTTCCTGTCACTATGTCATCCTCCCTGTGTGCGGACATATGTACATGCAGCGTGTGCACATTCTCAGTAATCTGCCATATTTCCTGTGTTCCTGTCACTATGTCATCCTCCCTGTGTGCGGACATATGTACATGCAGCGTGTGCGCATTCTCAGTAATCTGCCATATTTCCTGTGTGTTCCTGTCACTATGTCATCCTCCCTGTGTGTGGACATATGTACATGCAGCGTGTGCACATTGTCAGTAATCTGCCATATTTCCTGTGTTCCTGTCACTATGTCATCCTCCCTGTGTGCGGACATATGTACATGCAGCGTGTGCACATTCTCAGTAATCAGCCAGATTTCCTGTGTGTTCCTGTCACTATGTCATCCTCCCTGTGTGCGGACATATGTACATGCAGCGTGTGCACATTCTCAGTAATCTGCCATATTTCTTGTGTGTTCCTGTCACTACGTCATCCTCCCTGTGTGCGGACATATGTACATGCAGTGTGTGCACATTCTCAGTAATCTGCCATATTTCCTGTGTATTCCTGTCACTATGTCATCCTCCCTGTGTGCGGACATATGTACATGCAGCGTGTGCACATTCTCAGTAATCTGCCATATTTCCTGTGTGTTCCTGTCACTATGTCATCCTCCCTGTGTGTGGACATATGTACATGCAGCGTGTGCACATTCTCAGTAATCTGCCATATTTCCTGTATGTTCCTGTCACTATGTCATCCTCCCTGTGTGCGGACATATGTACATGCAGCGTGTGCGCATTCTCAGTAATCTGCCATATTTCCTGTATGTTCCTGTCACTATGTAATCCTCCCTGTGTGCGGAAATATGTACATGCAGCGTGTGCACATTCTCAGTAATCTGCCCATATTTCCTGTGTGTTCCTGTCACTATGTCATCCTCCCTGTGTGTGGACATATGTACATGCAGCGTGTGCACATTCTCAGTAATCTGCCATATTTCCTGTGTGTTCCTGTCACTATGTCATCCTCCCTGTGTGCGGACATATGTACATGCAGCGTGTGCACATTCTCAGTAATCTGCCATATTTCCTGTGTGTTCCTGTCACTATGTCATCCTCCCTGTGTGCGGACATATGTACATGCAGCGTGTGCACATTCTCAGTAATCTGCCATATTTCCTGTGTGTTCCTGTCACTATTTCATCCTCCCTGTGTGCGGACATATGTACATGCAGCGTGTGCACATTCTCAGTAATCTGCCATATTTCCTGTGTGTTCCTGTCACTAAGTCATCCTCCCTGTGTGCGGACATATGTACATGCAGCGTGTGCACATTCTCAGTAATCTGCCATATTTCCTGTGTGTTCCTGTCACTAAGTCATCCTCCCTGTGTGCGGACATATGTACATGCAGCGTGTGCACATTCTCAGTAATCTGCCATATTTCCTGTGTGTTCCTGTCACTAAGTCATCCTCCCTGTGTGCGGACATATGTACATGCAGCGTGTGCACATTCTCAGTAATCTGCCATATTTCCTGTGTGTTCCTGTCACTATGTCATCCTCCCTGTGTGCGGACATATGTACATGCAGCGTGTGCACATTCTCAGTAATCTGCCATATTTCCTGTGTGTTCCTGTCACTATGTCATCCTCCCTGTGTGTGGACATATGTACATGCAGCGTGTGCACATTCTCAGTAATCTGCCATATTTCCTGTGTGTTCCTGTCACTATGTCATCCTCCCTGTGTGCGGACATATGTACATGCAGCGTGTGCACATTCTCAGTAATCTGCCATATTTCCTGTGTGTTCCTGTCACTATGTCATCCTCCCTGTGTGTGGACATATGTACATGCAGCGTGTGCACATTCTCAGTAATCTGCCCATATTTCCTGTGTGTTCCTGTCACTATGTCATCCTCCCTGTGTGTGGACATATGTACATGCAGCGTGTGCACATTCTCAGTAATCTGCCATATTACCTGTGTGTTCCTGTCACTATTTCATCCTCCCTGTGTGTGGACATATGTACATGCAGCGTGTGCACATTCTCAGTAATCTGCCCATATTTCCTGTGTGTTCCTGTCACTATGTCATCCTCCCTGTGTGCGGACATATGTACATGCAGTGTGTGCACATTCTCAGTAATCTGCCATATTTCCTGTGTGTTCCTGTCACTATGTCATCCTCCCTGTGTGCGGACATATGTACATGCAGCGTGTGCACATTCTCAGTAATCTGCCCATATTTCCTGTGTGTTCCAGTCACTATGTCATCCTCCCTGTGTGTGGACATATGTACATGCAGCGTGTGCACATTCTCAGTAATCTGCCATATTTCCTGTGTGTTCCTGTCACTATGTCATCCTCCCTGTGTGTGGACATATGTACATGCAGCGTGTGCACATTCTCAGTAATCTGCCATATTTCCTGTGTGTTCCTGTCACTATGTCATCCTCCCTGTGTGTGGACATATGTACATGCAGCGTGTGCACATTCTCAGTAATCTGCCATATTTCCTGTGTATTCCTGTCACTATGTCATCCTCCCTGTGTGTGGACATATGTACATGCAGCGTGTGCACATTCTCAGTAATCTGCCATATTTCCTGTGTATTCCTGTCACTATGTCATCCTCCCTGTGTGTGGACATATGTCCATGCAGCGTGTGCACATTCTCAGTAATCTGCCATATTATCTGTGTGTTCCTGTCACTATGTCATCCTCCCTGTGTGTGGACATATGTACATGCAGCGTGTGCACATTCTCAGTAATCTACCATATTTCCTGTGTGTTCCTGTCACTATGTCATCCTCCCTGTGTGTGGACACATGTACATGCAGCGTGTGCGCATTCTCAGTAATCTGCCATATTTCCTGTGTTCCTGTCACTATGTCATCCTCCCTGTGTGCGGACATATGTACATGCAGCGTGTGCACATTCTCAGTAATCTACCATATTTCCTGTGTGTTCCTGTCACTATTTCATCCTCCCTGTGTGTGGACATATGTACATGCAGCGTGTGCACATTCTCAGTAATCTGCCATATTTCCTGTGTGTTCCTGTCACTATGTCATCCTCCCTGTGTGCGGACATATGTACATGCAGCGTGTGCACATTCTCAGTAATCTGCCATATTTCCTGTGTTCCTGTCACTATGTCATCCTCCCTGTGTGTGGACATATGTACATGCAGCGTGTGCACATTCTCAGTAATCTGCCATATTTCCTGTGTGTTCCTGTCACTATGTCATCCTCCCTGTGTGTGGACACATGTACATGCAGCGTGTGCGCATTCTCAGTAATCTGCCATATTTCCTGTGTTCCTGTCACTATGTCATCCTCCCTGTGTGTGGACATATGTACATGCAGCGTGTGCACATTCTCAGTAATCTGCCATATTTCCTGTGTTCCTGTCACTATGTCATCCTCCCTGTGTGCGGACATATGTACATGCAGCGTGTGCACATTCTCAGTAATCTGCCATATTTGTTGTGTGTTCCTGTCACTATGTCATCCTCCCTGTGTGCGGACATATGTACATGCAGCGTGTGCACATTCTCAGTAATCTGCCATATTTCCTGTATGTTCCTGTCACTATGTCATCCTCCCTGTGTGCGGACATATGTACATGCAGCGTGTGCGCATTCTCAGTAATCTGCCATATTTCCTGTATGTTCCTGTCACTATGTAATCCTCCCTGTGTGCGGACATATGTACATGCAGCGTGTGCACATTCTCAGTAATCTGCCCATATTTCCTGTGTGTTCCTGTCACTATGTCATCCTCCCTGTGTGCGGACATATGTACATGCAGCGTGTGCACATTCTCAGTAATCTGCCATATTTCCTGTGTGTTCCTGTCACTATGTCATCCTCCCTGTGTGCGGACATATGTACATGCAGCGTGTGCACATTCTCAGTAATCTGCCATATTTCCTGTGTGTTCCTGTCACTATGTCATCCTCCCTGTGTGCGGACATATGTACATGCAGCATGTGCACATTCTCAGTAATCTGCCATATTTCCTGTGTCCCTGTCACTATGTCATCCTCCCTGTGTGCGGACATATGTACATGCAGCGTGTGCACATTCTCAGTAATCTGCCATATTTCCTGTATGTTCCTGTCACTATGTCATCCTCCCTGTGTGCGGACATATGTACATGCAGCGTGTGCACATTCTCAGTAATCTGCCATATTTCCTGTGTGTTCCTATCACTATGTCATCCTCCCTGTGTGCGGACATATGTACATGCAGCGTGTGCATATTCTCAGTAATCTGCCCATATTTCCTGTGTGTTCCTGTCACTATGTCATCCTCCCTGTGTGTGGACATATGTACATGCAGCGTGTGCACATTCTCAGTAATCTGCCATGTTTCCTGTGTTCCTGTCACTATGTCATCCTCCCTGTGTGCGGACATATGTACATGCAGCGTGGGCACATTCTCAGTAATATGCCATATTTCCTGTGTGTTCCTGTCACTATGTCATCCTCCCTGTGTGCGGACATATGTACATGCAGCGTGTGCGCATTCTCAGTAATCTGCCCATATTTCCTGTGTGTTCCTGTCACTATGTCTTCCTACCTGTGTGCGGACATATGTACATGCAGCGTGTGCGCATTCTCAGTAATCTGCCATATTTCCTGTGTTCCTGTCACTATGTCATCCTCCCTGTGTGCGGACATATGTACATGCAGCGTGTGCACATTCTCAGTAATCTGCCATATTTCCTGTGTGTTCCTGTCACTATGTCATCCTCCCTGTGTGTGGACATATGTACATGCAGCGTGTGCACATTCTCAGTAATCTGCCATATTTCCTGTGTTCCTGTCACTATGTCATCCTCCCTGTGTGCGGACATATGTACATACAGCGTGTGCACATTCTCAGTAATCTGCCATATTTCCTGTGTGTTCCTGTCACTATGTCATCCTCCCTGTGTGTGGACATATGTACATGCAGCGTGTGCACATTCTCAGTAATCTGCCATATTTCCTGTGTGTTCCTGTCACTATGTCATCCTCCCTGTGTGCGGACATATGTACATGCAGCGTGTGCACATTCTCAGTAATCTGCCATATTTCCTGTGTGTTCCTGTCACTATGTCATCCTCCCTGTGTGTGGACATATGTACATGCAGCGTGTGCACATTCTCAGTAATCTGCCATATTTCCTGTGTGTTCCTGTCACTATGTCATCCTCCCTGTGTGCGGACATATGTACATGCAGCGTGTGCACATTCTCAGTAATCTGCCATATTTCCTGTATGTTCCTGTCACTATGTCATCCTCCCTGTGTGCGGACATATGTACATGCAGCGTGTGCACATTCTCAGTAATCTGCCATATTTCCTATGTTCCTGTCACTATGTCATCCTCCCTGTGTGCGGACATATGTACATGCAGCGTGTGCGCATTCTCAGTAATCTACACATATTTCCTGTGTGTTCCTGTCACTATGTCATCCTCCCTGTGTGCGGACATATGTACATGCAGCGTGTGCACATTCTCAGTAATCTGTCCATATTTCCTGTGTGTTCCTGTCACTACGTCATCCTCCCTGTGTGCGGACATATGTACATGCAGCATGTGCGCATTCTCAGTAATCTGCCATATTTCCTGTGTGTTCCTGTCACTATGTCATCCTCCCTGTGTGTGGACATATGTACATGCAGCGTGTGCACATTCTCAGTAATCTGCCCATATTTCCTGTGTGTTCCTGTCACTATGTCATCCTCCCTGTGTGTGGACATATGTACATGCAGCGTGTGCACATTCTCAGTAATCTGCCATATTTCCTGTATGTTCCTGTCACTATGTCATCCTCCCTGTGTGTGGACATATGTACATGCAGCGTGTGCACATTCTCAGTAATCTGCCATATTTCCTGTATGTTCCTGTCACTATGTCATCCTCCCTGTGTGTGGACATATGTACATGCAGCGTGGGCACATTCTCAGTAATATGCCATATTTCCTGTGTGTTCCTGTCACTATGTCATCCTCCCTGTGTGTGGACATATGTACATGCAGCGTGTGCACATTCTCAGTAATCTGCCATATTTCCTGTGTTCCTGTCACTATGTCATCCTCCCTGTGTGCGGACATATGTACATGCAGCGTGTGCACATTCTCAGTAATCTGCCATATTTCCTGTGTTCCTGTCACTATGTCATCCTCCCTGTGTGCGGACATATGTACATGCAGCGTGTGCGCATTCTCAGTAATCTGCCATATTTCCTGTGTGTTCCTGTCACTATGTCATCCTCCCTGTGTGTGGACATATGTACATGCAGCGTGTGCACATTGTCAGTAATCTGCCATATTTCCTGTGTTCCTGTCACTATGTCATCCTCCCTGTGTGCGGACATATGTACATGCAGCGTGTGCACATTCTCAGTAATCAGCCAGATTTCCTGTGTGTTCCTGTCACTATGTCATCCTCCCTGTGTGCGGACATATGTACATGCAGCGTGTGCACATTCTCAGTAATCTGCCATATTTCTTGTGTGTTCCTGTCACTACGTCATCCTCCCTGTGTGCGGACATATGTACATGCAGTGTGTGCACATTCTCAGTAATCTGCCATATTTCCTGTGTATTCCTGTCACTATGTCATCCTCCCTGTGTGCGGACATATGTACATGCAGCGTGTGCACATTCTCAGTAATCTGCCATATTTCCTGTGTGTTCCTGTCACTATGTCATCCTCCCTGTGTGTGGACATATGTACATGCAGCGTGTGCACATTCTCAGTAATCTGCCATATTTCCTGTATGTTCCTGTCACTATGTCATCCTCCCTGTGTGCGGACATATGTACATGCAGCGTGTGCGCATTCTCAGTAATCTGCCATATTTCCTGTATGTTCCTGTCACTATGTAATCCTCCCTGTGTGCGGACATATGTACATGCAGCGTGTGCACATTCTCAGTAATCTGCCCATATTTCCTGTGTGTTCCTGTCACTATGTCATCCTCCCTGTGTGCGGACATATGTACATGCAGCGTGTGCACATTCTCAGTAATCTGCCATATTTCCTGTGTGTTCCTGTCACTATGTCATCCTCCCTGTGTGCGGACATATGTACATGCAGCGTGTGCACATTCTCAGTAATCTGCCATATTTCCTGTGTGTTCCTGTCACTATGTCATCCTCCCTGTGTGCGGACATATGTACATGCAGCGTGTGCACATTCTCAGTAATCTGCCATATTTCCTGTGTGTTCCTGTCACTATGTCATCCTCCCTGTGTGCGGACATATGTACATGCAGCGTGTGCATATTCTCAGTAATCTGCCATATTTCCTGTGTATTCCTGTCACTATGTCATCCTCCCTGTGTGCGGACATATGTACATGCAGCGTGTGCATATTCTCAGTAATCTGCCATATTTCCTGTGTTCCTGTCACTATGTCATCCTCCCTGTGTGCAGACATATGTACATGCAGCGTGTGCACATTCTCAGTAATCTGCCCATATTTCCTGTGTGTTCCTGTCACTATGTCATCCTCCCTGTGTGTGGACATATGTACATGCAGCGTGTGCACATTCTCAGTAATCTGCCATATTTCCTGTGTGTTCCTGTCACTATGTCATCCTCCCTGTGTGCGGACATATGTACATGCAGCGTGTGCACATTCTCAGTAATCTGCCATATTTCCTGTGTGTTCCTGTCACTATTTCATCCTCCCTGTGTGCGGACATATGTACATGCAGCGTGTGCACATTCTCAGTAATCTGCCATATTTCCTGTGTGTTCCTGTCACTATGTCATCCTCCCTGTGTGCGGACATATGTACATGCAGCGTGTGCACATTCTCAGTAATCTGCCATATTTCCTGTGTGTTCCTGTCACTATGTCATCCTCCCTGTGTGCGGACATATGTACATGCAGCGTGTGCACATTCTCAGTAATCTGCCATATTTCCTGTGTGTTCCTGTCACTATGTCATCCTCCCTGTGTGCGGACATATGTACATGCAGCGTGTGCACATTCTCAGTAATCTGCCATATTTCCTGTGTGTTCCTGTCACTATGTCATCCTCCCTGTGTGTGGACATATGTACATGCAGCGTGTGCACATTCTCAGTAATCTGCCATATTTCCTGTGTGTTCCTGTCACTATGTCATCCTCCCTGTGTGCGGACATATGTACATGCAGCGTGTGCACATTCTCAGTAATCTGCCATATTTCCTGTGTGTTCCTGTCACTATGTCATCCTCCCTGTGTGTGGACATATGTACATGCAGCGTGTGCACATTCTCAGTAATCTGCCCATATTTCCTGTGTGTTCCTGTCACTATGTCATCCTCCCTGTGTGTGGACATATGTACATGCAGCGTGTGCACATTCTCAGTAATCTGCCATATTACCTGTGTGTTCCTGTCACTATTTCATCCTCCCTGTGTGTGGACATATGTACATGCAGCGTGTGCACATTCTCAGTAATCTGCCCATATTTCCTGTGTGTTCCTGTCACTATGTCATCCTCCCTGTGTGCGGACATATGTACATGCAGCGTGTGCACATTCTCAGTAATCTGCCATATTTCCTGTGTGTTCCTGTCACTATGTCATCCTCCCTGTGTGCGGACATATGTACATGCAGCGTGTGCGCATTCTCAGTAATCTGCCATATTTCCTGTGTGTTCCTGTCACTATGTCATCCTCCCTGTGTGTGGACATATGTACATGCAGCGTGTGCACATTCTCAGTAATCTGCTATATTTCCTGTGTATTCCTGTCACTATGTCATCCTCCCTGTGTGTGGACATATGTACATGCAGCGTGTGCACATTCTCAGTAATCTGCCATATTTCCTGTGTATTCCTGTCACTATGTCATCCTCCCTGTGTGTGGACATATGTACATGCAGCGTGTGCACATTCTCAGTAATCTGCCATATTTCCTGTGTGTTCCTGTCACTATGTCATCCTCCCTGTGTGTGGACACATGTACATGCAGCGTGTGCGCATTCTCAGTAATCTGCCATATTTCCTGTGTTCCTGTCACTATGTCATCCTCCCTGTGTGTGGACATATGTACATGCAGCGTGTGCACATTCTCAGTAATCTGCCATATTTGTTGTGTGTTCCTGTCACTATGTCATCCTCCCTGTGTGCGGACATATGTACATGCAGCGTGTGCACATTCTCAGTAATCTGCCATATTTCCTGTGTGTTCCTGTCACTATGTCATCCTCCCTGTGTGCGGACATATGTACATGCAGCGTGTGCACATTCTCAGTAATCTGCCATATTTCCTGTGTGTTCCTGTCACTATGTCATCCTCCCTGTGTGCGGACATATGTACATGCAGCATGTGCACATTCTCAGTAATCTGCCATATTTCCTGTGTCCCTGTCACTATGTCATCCTCCCTGTGTGCGGACATATGTACATGCAGCGTGTGCACATTCTCAGTAATCTGCCATATTTCCTGTATGTTCCTGTCACTATGTCATCCTCCCTGTGTGCGGACATATGTACATGCAGCGTGTGCACATTCTCAGTAATCTGCCATATTTCCTGTATGTTCCTGTCACTATGTCATCCTCCCTGTGTGCGGACATATGTACATGCAGCGTGTGCACATTCTCAGTAATCTGCCATATTTCCTGTGTGTTCCTATCACTATGTCATCCTCCCTGTGTGCGGACATATGTACATGCAGCGTGTGCATATTCTCAGTAATCTGCCCATATTTCCTGTGTGTTCCTGTCACTATGTCATCCTCCCTGTGTTTGGACATATGTACATGCAGCGTGTGCACATTCTCAGTAATCTGCCATATTTCCTGTGTTCCTGTCACTATGTCATCCTCCCTGTGTGCGGACATATGTACATGCAGCGTGGGCACATTCTCAGTAATATGCCATATTTCCTGTGTGTTCCTGTCACTATGTCATCCTCCCTGTGTGCGGACATATGTACATGCAGCGTGTGCGCATTCTCAGTAATCTGCCATATTTCCTGTGTTCCTGTCACTATGTCATCCTCCCTGTGTGCGGACATATGTACATGCAGCGTGTGCGCATTCTCAGTAATCTGCCCATATTTCCTGTGTGTTCCTGTCACTATGTCATCCTCCCTGTGTGCGGACATATGTACATGCAGTGTGTGCACATTCTCAGTAATCTGCCATATTTCCTGTGTGTTCCTGTCACTATGTCATCCTCCCTGTGTGTGGACATATGTACATGCAGCGTGTGCACATTCTCAGTAATCTGCCATATTTCCTGTGTGTTCCTGTCACTATGTCATCCTCCCTGTGTGCGGACATATGTACATGCAGCGTGTGCACATTCTCAGTAATCTGCCATATTTCCTGTGTGTTCCTGTCACTATGTCATCCTCCCTGTGTGTGGACATATGTACATGCAGCGTGTGCACATTCTCAGTAATCTGCCATATTTCCTGTGTGTTCCTCTGACTATGTCATCCTCCCTGTGTGCGGACATATGTACATGCAGCGTGTGCACATTCTCAGTAATCTGCCATATTTCCTATGTTCCTGTCACTATGTCATCCTCCCTGTGTGCGGACATATGTACATGCAGCGTGTGCGCATTCTCAGTAATCTACACATATTTCCTGTGTGTTCCTGTCACTATGTCATCCTCCCTGTGTGCGGACATATGTACATGCAGCGTGTGCACATTCTCAGTAATCTGCCCATATTTCCTGTGTGTTCCTGTCACTACGTCATCCTCCCTGTGTGTGGACATATGTACATGCAGCGTGTGCACATTCTCAGTAATCTGCCATATTTCCTGTGTGTTCCTGTCACTATGTCATCCTCCCTGTGTGTGGACATATGTACATGCAGCGTGTGCACATTCTCAGTAATCTGCCATATTTCCTGTGTGTTCCTGTCACTATGTCATCCTCCCTGTGTGTGGACATATGTACATGCAGCGTGTGCACATTCTCAGTAATCTGCCATATTTCCTGTGTATTCCTGTCACTATGTCATCCTCCCTGTGTGTGGACATATGTACATGCAGCGTGTGCACATTCTCAGTAATCTGCCATATTTCCTGTGTGTTCCTGTCACTATGTCATCCTCCCTGTGTGCGGACATATGTACATGCAGCGTGTGCACATTCTCAGTAATCTGCCATATTTCCTGTGTGTTCCTGTCACTATGTCATCCTCCCTGTGTGTGGACATATGTACATGCAGCGTGTGCACATTCTCAGTAATCTGCCATATTTCCTGTATGTTCCTGTCACTATGTCATCCTCCCTGTGTGTGGACATATGTACATGCAGCGTGGGCACATTCTCAGTAATATGCCATATTTCCTGTGTGTTCCTGTCACTATGTCATCCTCCCTGTGTGCGGACATATGTACATGCAGCGTGTGCACATTCTCAGTAATCTGCCATATTTCCTGTGTTCCTGTCACTATGTCATCCTCCCTGTGTGCGGACATATGTACATGCAGCGTGTGCACATTCTCAGTAATCTGCCATATTTCCTGTGTTCCTGTCACTATGTCATCCTCCCTGTGTGCGGACATATGTACATGCAGCGTGTGCGCATTCTCAGTAATCTGCCATATTTCCTGTGTGTTCCTGTCACTATGTCATCCTCCCTGTGTGTGGACATATGTACATGCAGCGTGTGCACATTGTCAGTAATCTGCCATATTTCCTGTGTTCCTGTCACTATGTCATCCTCCCTGTGTGCGGACATATGTACATGCAGCGTGTGCACATTCTCAGTAATCAGCCAGATTTCCTGTGTGTTCCTGTCACTATGTCATCCTCCCTGTGTGCGGACATATGTACATGCAGCGTGTGCACATTCTCAGTAATCTGCCATATTTCCTGTGTGTTCCTGTCACTATGTCATCCTCCCTGTGTGTGGACATATGTACATGCAGCGTGTGCACATTCTCAGTAATCTGCCATATTTCCTATGTATTCCTGTCACTATGTCATCCTCCCTGTGTGTGGACATATGTACATGCAGCGTGTGCACATTCTCAGTAATCTGCCATATTTCCTGTGTGTTCCTGTCACTATGTCATCCTCCCTGTGTGTGGACATATGTACATGCAGCGTGTGCACATTCTCAGTAATCTGCCATATTTCCTGTGTGTTCCTGTCACTATGTCATCCTCCCTGTATGTGGACATATGTACATGCAGCGTGTGCACATTCTCAGTAATCTGCCATATTTCCTGTATGTTCCTGTCACTATGTCATCCTCCCTGTGTGTGGACAAATGTACATGCAGCGTGGGCACATTCTCAGTAATATGCCATATTTCCTGTGTGTTCCTGTCACTATGTCATCCTCCCTGTGTGTGGACATATGTACATGCAGCGTGTGCACATTCTCAGTAATCTGCCATATTTCCTGTGTTCCTGTCACTATGTCATCCTCCCTGTGTGCGGACATATGTACATGCAGCGTGTGCACATTCTCAGTAATCTGCCATATTTCCTGTGTTCCTGTCACTATGTCATCCTCCCTGTGTGCGGACATATGTACATGCAGCGTGTGCGCATTCTCAGTAATCTGCCATATTTCCTGTGTGTTCCTGTCACTATGTCATCCTCCCTGTGTGTGGACATATGTACATGCAGCGTGTGCACATTGTCAGTAATCTGCCATATTTCCTGTGTTCCTGTCACTATGTCATCCTCCCTGTGTGCGGACATATGTACATGCAGCGTGTGCACATTCTCAGTAATCAGCCAGATTTCCTGTGTGTTCCTGTCACTATGTCATCCTCCCTGTGTGCGGACATATGTACATGCAGCGTGTGCACATTCTCAGTAATCTGCCATATTTCCTGTGTGTTCCTGTCACTATGTCATCCTCCCTGTGTGTGGACATATGTACATGCAGCGTGTGCACATTCTCAGTAATCTGCCATATTTCCTGTGTGTTCCTGTCACTATGTCATCCTCCCTGTGTGTGGACATATGTACATGCAGCGTGTGCACATTCTCAGTAATCTGCCATATTTCCTGTGTGTTCCTGTCACTATGTCATCCTCCCTGTGTGTGGACATATGTACATGCAGCGTGTGCACATTCTCAGTAATCTGCCATATTTCCTGTGTGTTCCTGTCACTATGTCATCCTCCCTGTGTGTGGACATATGTACATGCAGCGTGTGCACATTCTCAGTAATCTGCCATATTTCCTGTGTTCCTGTCACTATGTCATCCTCCCTGTGTGCGGACATATGTACATGCAGCGTGTGCACATTCTCAGTAATCTGCCATATTTCCTGTGTGTTCCTGTCACTATGTCATCCTCCCTGTGTGTGGACATATGTACATGCAGCGTGTGCACATTCTCAGTAATCTGCCATATTTCCTGTATGTTCCTGTCACTATGTCATCCTCCCTGTGTGCGGACATATGTACATGCAGCGTGTGCACATTCTCAGTAATCTGCCATATTTCCTGTGTGTTCCTATCACTATGTCATCCTCCCTGTGTGCGGACATATGTACATGCAGCGTGTGCATATTCTCAGTAATCTGCCCATATTTCCTGTGTGTTCCTGTCACTATGTCATCCTCCCTGTGTTTGGACATATGTACATGCAGCGTGTGCACATTCTCAGTAATCTGCCATATTTCCTGTGTTCCTGTCACTATGTCATCCTCCCTGTGTGCGGACATATGTACATGCAGCGTGGGCACATTCTCAGTAATATGCCATATTTCCTGTGTGTTCCTGTCACTATGTCATCCTCCCTGTGTGCGGACATATGTACATGCAGCGTGTGCGCATTCTCAGTAATCTGCCATATTTCCTGTGTTCCTGTCACTATGTCATCCTCCCTGTGTGCGGACATATGTACATGCAGCGTGTGCGCATTCTCAGTAATCTGCCCATATTTCCTGTGTGTTCCTGTCACTATGTCATCCTCCCTGTGTGCGGACATATGTACATGCAGTGTGTGCACATTCTCAGTAATCTGCCATATTTCCTGTGTGTTCCTGTCACTATGTCATCCTCCCTGTGTGTGGACATATGTACATGCAGCGTGTGCACATTCTCAGTAATCTGCCATATTTCCTGTGTGTTCCTGTCACTATGTCATCCTCCCTGTGTGCGGACATATGTACATGCAGCGTGTGCACATTCTCAGTAATCTGCCATATTTCCTGTGTGTTCCTGTCACTATGTCATCCTCCCTGTGTGTGGACATATGTACATGCAGCGTGTGCACATTCTCAGTAATCTGCCATATTTCCTGTGTGTTCCTCTGACTATGTCATCCTCCCTGTGTGCGGACATATGTACATGCAGCGTGTGCACATTCTCAGTAATCTGCCATATTTCCTATGTTCCTGTCACTATGTCATCCTCCCTGTGTGCGGACATATGTACATGCAGCGTGTGCGCATTCTCAGTAATCTACACATATTTCCTGTGTGTTCCTGTCACTATGTCATCCTCCCTGTGTGCGGACATATGTACATGCAGCGTGTGCACATTCTCAGTAATCTGCCCATATTTCCTGTGTGTTCCTGTCACTACGTCATCCTCCCTGTGTGTGGACATATGTACATGCAGCGTGTGCACATTCTCAGTAATCTGCCATATTTCCTGTGTGTTCCTGTCACTATGTCATCCTCCCTGTGTGTGGACATATGTACATGCAGCGTGTGCACATTCTCAGTAATCTGCCATATTTCCTGTGTATTCCTGTCACTATGTCATCCTCCCTGTGTGTGGACATATGTACATGCAGCGTGTGCACATTCTCAGTAATCTGCCATATTTCCTGTGTGTTCCTGTCACTATGTCATCCTCCCTGTGTGCGGACATATGTACATGCAGCGTGTGCACATTCTCAGTAATCTGCCATATTTCCTGTGTGTTCCTGTCACTATGTCATCCTCCCTGTGTGTGGACATATGTACATGCAGCGTGTGCACATTCTCAGTAATCTGCCATATTTCCTGTATGTTCCTGTCACTATGTCATCCTCCCTGTGTGTGGACATATGTACATGCAGCGTGGGCACATTCTCAGTAATATGCCATATTTCCTGTGTGTTCCTGTCACTATGTCATCCTCCCTGTGTGCGGACATATGTACATGCAGCGTGTGCACATTCTCAGTAATCTGCCATATTTCCTGTGTTCCTGTCACTATGTCATCCTCCCTGTGTGCGGACATATGTACATGCAGCGTGTGCACATTCTCAGTAATCTGCCATATTTCCTGTGTTCCTGTCACTATGTCATCCTCCCTGTGTGCGGACATATGTACATGCAGCGTGTGCGCATTCTCAGTAATCTGCCATATTTCCTGTGTGTTCCTGTCACTATGTCATCCTCCCTGTGTGTGGACATATGTACATGCAGCGTGTGCACATTGTCAGTAATCTGCCATATTTCCTGTGTTCCTGTCACTATGTCATCCTCCCTGTGTGCGGACATATGTACATGCAGCGTGTGCACATTCTCAGTAATCAGCCAGATTTCCTGTGTGTTCCTGTCACTATGTCATCCTCCCTGTGTGCGGACATATGTACATGCAGCGTGTGCACATTCTCAGTAATCTGCCATATTTCCTGTGTGTTCCTGTCACTATGTCATCCTCCCTGTGTGTGGACATATGTACATGCAGCGTGTGCACATTCTCAGTAATCTGCCATATTTCCTATGTATTCCTGTCACTATGTCATCCTCCCTGTGTGTGGACATATGTACATGCAGCGTGTGCACATTCTCAGTAATCTGCCATATTTCCTGTGTGTTCCTGTCACTATGTCATCCTCCCTGTGTGTGGACATATGTACATGCAGCGTGTGCACATTCTCAGTAATCTGCCATATTTCCTGTGTGTTCCTGTCACTATGTCATCCTCCCTGTATGTGGACATATGTACATGCAGCGTGTGCACATTCTCAGTAATCTGCCATATTTCCTGTATGTTCCTGTCACTATGTCATCCTCCCTGTGTGTGGACAAATGTACATGCAGCGTGGGCACATTCTCAGTAATATGCCATATTTCCTGTGTGTTCCTGTCACTATGTCATCCTCCCTGTGTGTGGACATATGTACATGCAGCGTGTGCACATTCTCAGTAATCTGCCATATTTCCTGTGTTCCTGTCACTATGTCATCCTCCCTGTGTGCGGACATATGTACATGCAGCGTGTGCACATTCTCAGTAATCTGCCATATTTCCTGTGTTCCTGTCACTATGTCATCCTCCCTGTGTGCGGACATATGTACATGCAGCGTGTGCGCATTCTCAGTAATCTGCCATATTTCCTGTGTGTTCCTGTCACTATGTCATCCTCCCTGTGTGTGGACATATGTACATGCAGCGTGTGCACATTGTCAGTAATCTGCCATATTTCCTGTGTTCCTGTCACTATGTCATCCTCCCTGTGTGCGGACATATGTACATGCAGCGTGTGCACATTCTCAGTAATCAGCCAGATTTCCTGTGTGTTCCTGTCACTATGTCATCCTCCCTGTGTGCGGACATATGTACATGCAGCGTGTGCACATTCTCAGTAATCTGCCATATTTCCTGTGTGTTCCTGTCACTATGTCATCCTCCCTGTGTGTGGACATATGTACATGCAGCGTGTGCACATTCTCAGTAATCTGCCATATTTCCTGTGTGTTCCTGTCACTATGTCATCCTCCCTGTGTGTGGACATATGTACATGCAGCGTGTGCACATTCTCAGTAATCTGCCATATTTCCTGTGTGTTCCTGTCACTATGTCATCCTCCCTGTGTGTGGACATATGTACATGCAGCGTGTGCACATTCTCAGTAATCTGCCATATTTCCTGTGTGTTCCTGTCACTATGTCATCCTCCCTGTGTGTGGACATATGTACATGCAGCGTGTGCACATTCTCAGTAATCTGCCATATTTCCTGTGTTCCTGTCACTATGTCATCCTCCCTGTGTGCGGACATATGTACATGCAGCGTGTGCACATTCTCAGTAATCTGCCATATTTCCTGTGTGTTCCTGTCACTATGTCATCCTCCCTGTGTGTGGACATATGTACATGCAGCGTGTGCACATTCTCAGTAATCTGCCATATTTCCAGTGTGTTCCTGTCACTATGTCATCCTCCCTGTGTGCGGACATATGTACATGCAGCATGTGCACATTCTCAGTAATATGCCATATTTCCTGTGTGTTCCTGTCACTATGTCATCCTCCCTGTGTGTGGACATATGTACATGCAGCGTGTGCACATTCTCAGTAATCTGCCATATTTCCTGTGTTCCTGTCACTATGTCATCCTCCCTGTGTGTGGACATATGTACATGCAGCGTGTGCACATTCTCAGTAATCTGCCATATTTCCTGTATGTTCCTGTCACTATGTCATCCTCCCTGTGTGAGGACATATGTACATGCAGCGTGGGCACATTCTCAGTAATCTGCCATATTTCCTGTGTTCCTGTCACTATGTCATCCTCCCTGTGTGCGGACATATGTACATGCAGCGTGTGCACATTCTCAGTAATCTGCCATATTTCCTGTGTATTCCTGTCACTATGTCATCCTCCCTGTGTGCGGACATATGTACATGCAGCGTGTGCACATTCTCAGTAATCTGCCATATTTCCTGTGTTCCTGTCACTATGTCATCCTCCCTGTGTGTGGACATATGTACATGCAGCGTGTGCACATTCTCAGTAATCTGCCATATTTCCTGTGTGTTCCTGTCACTATGTCATCCTCCCTGTGTGTGGACATATGTACATGCAGCGTGTGCGCATTCTCAGTAATCTGCCATATTTCCTGTATGTTCCTGTCACTATGTCATCCTCCCTGTGTGTGGACATATGTACATGCAGCGTGTGCACATTCTCAGTAATATGCCATATTTCCTGTGTGTTCCTGTCACTATGTCATCCTCCCTGTGTGCGGACATATGTACATGCAGCGTGTGCGCATTCTCAGTAATCTGCCATATTTCCTGTATGTTCCTGTCACTATGTCATCCTCCCTGTGTGTGGACATATGTACATGCAGCGTGTGCACATTCTCAGTAATATGCCATATTTCCTGTGTGTTCCTGTCACTATGTCATCCTCCCTGTGTGTGGACATATGTACATGCAGCGTGTGCATATTCTCAGTAATCTGCCATATTTCCTGTGTGTTCCTGTCACTATGTCATCCTCCCTGTGTGTGGACATATGTACATGCAGCGTGTGCACATTCTCAGTAATCTGCCCATATTTCCTGTGTGTTCCTGTCACTATGTCATCCTCCCTGTGTGCGGACATATGTACATGCAGCGTGTGCGCATTCTCAGTAATCTGCCCATATTTCCTGTGTGTTCCTGTCACTATGTCATCCTCCCTGTGTGTGGACATATGTACATGCAGCGTGTGCACATTCTCAGTAATCTGCCCATATTTCCTGTGTGTTCCTGTCACTATGTCATCCTCCCTGTGTGCGGACATATGTACATGCAGCGTGTGCACATTCTCAGTAATCTGCCATATTTCCTGTGTTCCTGTCACTATGTCATCCTCCCTGTGTGCGGACATATGTACATGCAGCGTGTGCACATTCTCAGTAATCTGCCCATATTTCCTGTGTATTCCTGTCACTATGTCATCCTCCCTGTGTGCGGACATATGTACATGCAGCGTGTGCACATTCTCAGTAATCTGCAATATTTCCTGTGTTCCTGTCACTATGTCATCCTCCCTGTGTGCGGACATATGTACATGCAGCGTGTGCACATTCTCAGTAATCTGCCATATTTCCTGTGTGTTCCTGTCACTATGTCATCCTCCCTGTGTGCGGACATATGTACATGCAGCGTGTGCACATTCTCAGTAATCTGCCCATATTTCCTGTGTGTTCCTGTCACTATGTCATCCTCCCTGTGTGCGGACATATGTACATGCAGCGTGTGCACATTCTCAGTAATCTGCCATATTTCCTGTGTTCCTGTCACTATGTCATCCTCCCTGTGTGCGGACATATGTACATGCAGCGTGTGCACATTCTCAGTAATCTGCCATATTTCCTGTGTGTTCCTGTCACTATGACATCCTCCCTGTGTGCGGACATATGTACATGCAGCGTGTGCACATTCTCAGTAATCTGCCATATTTCCTGTGTTCCTGTCACTATGTCATCCTCCCTGTGTGCGGACATATGTACATGCAGCGTGTGCACATTCTCAGTAATCTGCCATATTTCCTGTGTATTCCTGTCACTATGTCATCCTCCCTGTGTGTGGACATATGTACATGCAGCGTGTGCACATTCTCAGTAATCTGCCCATATTTCCTGTGTGTTCCTGTC
This sequence comes from Pseudophryne corroboree, assembly GCF_028390025.1. Taxonomy (NCBI): domain Eukaryota; kingdom Metazoa; phylum Chordata; class Amphibia; order Anura; family Myobatrachidae; genus Pseudophryne; species Pseudophryne corroboree. Next base: position 7,639,418 of record NC_086448.1, read on the forward strand.
ACTATATCATCCTCCCTGTGTGTGGACATATGTACATGCAGCGTGTGCGCATTCTCAGTAATCTGCCATATTTCCTGTGTGTTCCTGTCACTATGTCATCCTCCCTGTGTGCGGACATATGTACATGCAGCGTGTGCACATTCTCAGTAATCTGCCATATTTCCTGTATGTTCCTGTCACTATGTCATCCTCCCTGTGTGTGGACATATGTACATGCAGCGTGTGCACATTCTCAGTAATATGCCATATTTCCTGTGTGTTCCTGTCACTATGTCATCCTCCCTGTGTGTGGACATATGTACATGCAGCATGTGCGCATTCTCAGTAATCAGCCAGATTTCCTGTGTGTTCCTGTCACTATGTCATCCTCCCTGTGTGCGGACATATGTACATGCAGCGTGTGCACATTCTCAGTAATCTGCCCATATTTCCTGTGTGTTCCTGTCACTATGTCATCCTCCCTGTGTGTGGACATATGTACATGCAGCGTGTGCGCATTCTCAGTAATCTGCCATATTTCCTGTATGTTCCTGTCACTATGTCATCCTCCCTGTGTGTGGACATATGTACATGCAGCGTGTGCACATTCTCAGTAATATGCCATATTTCCTGTGTGTTCCTGTCACTATGTCATCCTCCCTGTGTGCGGACATATGTACATGCAGCGTGTGCACATTCTCAGTAATCTTCCCATATTTCCTGTGTGTTCCTGTCACTATGTCATACTCCCTGTGTGTGGACATATGTACATGCAGCGTGTGCACATTCTCAGTAATCTTCCCATATTTCCTGTGTGTTCCTGTCACTATGTCATCCTCCCTGTGTGTGGACATATGTACATGCAGCGTGTGCACATTCTCAGTAATCTGCCATATTTCCTGTGTGTTCCTGTCACTATGTCATCCTCCCTGTGTGTGGACATATGTACATGCAGCGTGTGCACATTCTCAGTAATCTGCCATATTTCCTGTGTGTTCCTGTCACTATGTCATCCTCCCTGTGTGTGGACATATGTACATGCAGCGTGTGCACATTCTCAGTAATCTGCCATATTTCCTGTGTGTTCCTGTCACTATGTCATCCTCCCTGTGTGCGGACATATGTACATGCAGCATGTGCACATTCTCAGTAATCTGCCATATTTCCTGTGTGTTCCTGTCACTATGTCATCCTCCCTGTGTGCGGACATATGTACATGCAGCGTGTGCACATTCTCAGTAATCTGCCATATTTCCTGTGTGTTCCTGTCACTATGTCATCCTCCCTGTGTGCGGACATATGTACATGCAGCATGTGCACATTCTCAGAAATCTTCCCATATTTCCTGTGTGTTCCTGTCACTATGTCATCCTCCCTGTGTGTGGACATATGTACATGCAGCGTGTGCACATTCTCAGTAATCTGCCATATTTCCTGTGTGTTCCTGTCACTATGTCATCCTCCCTGTGTGTGGACATATGTACATGCAGCGTGTGCACATTCTCAGTAATCTGCCATATTTCCCGTGTGTTCCTGTCACTATGTCATCCTCCCTGTGTGTGGACATATGTACATGCAGCGTGTGCACATTCTCAGTAATCTGCCATATTTCCTGTGTGTTCCTGTCACTATGTCATCCTCCCTGTGTGTGGACATATGTACATGCAGCGTGTGCACATTCTCAGTAATCTGCCATATTTCCTGTGTATTCCTGTCACTATGTCATCCTCCCTGTGTGTGGACATATGTACATGCAGCGTGTGCACATTCTCAGTAATCTGCCCATATTTCCTGTGTGTTCCTGTCACTATATCATCCTCCCTGTGTGTGGACATATGTACATGCAGCGTGTGCGCATTCTCAGTAATCTGCCATATTTCCTGTGTGTTCCTGTCACTATGTCATCCTCCCTGTGTGCGGACATATGTACATGCAGCGTGTGCACATTCTCAGTAATCTGCCATATTTCCTGTATGTTCCTGTCACTATGTCATCCTCCCTGTGTGTGGACATATGTACATGCAGCGTGTGCACATTCTCAGTAATATGCCATATTTCCTGTGTGTTCCTGTCACTATGTCATCCTCCCTGTGTGTGGACATATGTACATGCAGCATGTGCGCATTCTCAGTAATCAGCCAGATTTCCTGTGTGTTCCTGTCACTATGTCATCCTCCCTGTGTGCGGACATATGTACATGCAGCGTGTGCACATTCTCAGTAATCTGCCCATATTTCCTGTGTGTTCCTGTCACTATGTCATCCTCCCTGTGTGTGGACATATGTACATGCAGCGTGTGCGCATTCTCAGTAATCTGCCATATTTCCTGTATGTTCCTGTCACTATGTCATCCTCCCTGTGTGTGGACATATGTACATGCAGCGTGTGCACATTCTCAGTAATATGCCATATTTCCTGTGTGTTCCTGTCACTATGTCATCCTCCCTGTGTGCGGACATATGTACATGCAGCGTGTGCACATTCTCAGTAATCTTCCCATATTTCCTGTGTGTTCCTGTCACTATGTCATACTCCCTGTGTGTGGACATATGTACATGCAGCGTGTGCACATTCTCAGTAATCTGCCATATTTCCTGTGTGTTCCTGTCACTATGTCATCCTCCCTGTGTGCGGACATATGTACATGCAGCATGTGCACATTCTCAGTAATCTGCCATATTTCCTGTGTGTTCCTGTCACTATGTCATCCTCCCTGTGTGCGGACATATGTACATGCAGCGTGTGCACATTCTCAGTAATCTGCCATATTTCCTGTGTGTTCCTGTCACTATGTCATCCTCCCTGTGTGCGGACATATGTACATGCAGCATGTGCACATTCTCAGAAATCTTCCCATATTTCCTGTGTGTTCCTGTCACTATGTCATCCTCCCTGTGTGTGGACATATGTACATGCAGCGTGTGCACATTCTCAGTAATCTGCCATATTTCCTGTGTGTTCCTGTCACTATGTCATCCTCCCTGTGTGTGGACATATGTACATGCAGCGTGTGCACATTCTCAGTAATCTGCCATATTTCCCGTGTGTTCCTGTCACTATGTCATCCTCCCTGTGTGTGGACATATGTACATGCAGCGTGTGCACATTCTCAGTAATCTGCCATATTTCCTGTGTGTTCCTGTCACTATGTCATCCTCCCTGTGTGTGGACATATGTACATGCAGCGTGTGCGCATTCTCAGTAATCTGCCATATTTCCTGTGTGTTCCTGTCACTATGTCATCCTCCCTGTGTGCGGACATATGTACATGCAGCATGTGCACATTCTCAGTAATCTGCCATATTTCCTGTGTGTTCCTGTCACTATGTCATCCTCCCTGTGTGCGGACATATATATATGCAGCGTGTGCACATTCTCAGTAATCTGCCATATTTCCTGTGTGTTCCTGTCACTATGTCATCCTCCCTGTGTGCGGACATATGTACATGCAGCGTGTGCACATTCTCAGTAATCTGCCATATTTCCTGTGTGTTCCTGTCACTATGTCATCCTCCCTGTGTGTGGACATATGTACATGCAGCGTGTGCACATTCTCAGTAATCTGCACATATTTCCTGTGTGTTCCTGTCACTATGTCATCCTCCCTGTGTGCGGACATATGTACATGCAGCGTGTGCACATTCTCAGTAATCTGCCATATTTCCTGTGTTCCTGTTACTATGTCATCCTCCCTGTGTGCGGACATATGTACATGCAGCGTGTGCACATTCTCAGTAATCTGCCATATTTCCTGTGTTCCTGTCACTATGTCATCCTCCCTGTGTGCGCACATATGCACATGCCGTGTGATCTGGCAGAAAATTGGTAACTGGAATAAATAATCTTTATGTGTGTAGGTCAGATATTGGTGCCTTCAATTTCCCGCAAAATTTTTGACTGTCGTGCCGACCTCAAATAATGTGACAGTGTGTGTACCTAGCTTAAATCTGGCTTCCCCGGTTGTGCGTACTCACAACTCCCTTGTGTGGAATCAGTCCCATGTAATTACAGATTGGATGGAGAGTGTATATACAACAAATTAAATCAGGTCAGTAAGAGGGGAAGCCGGAAGATTCTCATTTACATTAATGCAAGCCAGCTGCAGTAGCATCTGATTGCCAGTAGGGATATCTGCAGAGGAAACAAGGTACACCAGGAATATACCATCAGCTGTAGTCCACTGACAGAGGCCGGTGACATGGACTTATTGGCCTGTAAATGGACGTCAGTCACCTAGGAAGTAATAGGAGGCAGCGTGGGCAGAGGTCCGTGCTACTACCCCGGGTGAGACACAACTCTGAGCATTGGGGTGGCTGATACCGTTTAATTTTATAATTATTTTTTTACTTTATCCAGAAACCTATTACTGGAATCCCGGTGACATGACTGCAGTAAACTCTACTCCATCTGTACACAAGACGCATGAACAAAATCCCACTTTAATAAAGCACTTTTCTATTCTGCTGTTTCTATAGGATAGGACATTTTAACCATATATGGGCTGAGGGTAAGAGGCTCCTGACGTCCTTTGCTGAGAGAATGGACCCTGCACACAGGTCAGAAGATTGGTGGATAATGTAAGAAGACCTAATACCAGAGAAGTGTGTAAGAATAGGAGAGAACAACAAACTAACAGGACAGTAAGTGACAGGGCAAAGACATTGGGATGAGAAACACAGAGTTAAACACAAAATCTAAAAGGAAACAGGGGCAGGAGAGACAAAGAGAGCACAGGGGGGAAATGTCCCCCTTCCAGCATCCATTCCTCCCTCGGGCTCCTTTCCCCTTCTGTTATCCAGAGAACACCCATCTGCAGAGATGAGCCAGGAGAGCTGAGTAGCAGTAATAAAAATCTGGGGCTCTCCTGGGAATTCTGGGATATTATACAAGGCAATCCCGCAGCAGCACCTGATCACAGCCCTTTAAATCAAACAGCTCGAGTGGAAAGTCTTCACACATCCTGAGCGCTGGACCAGGATGGTAGAGGGAAAACGCCTAGGAAAGGAGGGATGGAGAGGGAATGACAGCTCTATATAGAGAGAGAGAGAGAGCAGAGGAAGAGGGAGGAGCTGTGAGAGGACAGAAATCCAGCAGGGAGAAACAGAGGAGAAAAAAAGGAATGATGCAGAATTGATGAAGAGAGACACAAATAGCGACAGACTGCCAAGGATACAGAGCAAGGTGCAAGAGACAGCCAGGGCACAGACCAAGGTATGTGAGACAGCCAGGCCACAGAGGAAGGAGAAGGACATATCCAGGAGACAGACTAAGGTGTGCGAGACAGCCTAGACACAGAAAAAGGTGTATGTGTGGCAGCCAGATCACACTGAAGGTGAGCAAGACGGCTCAGGACACAGACCGGAGTACTGGGCACAACTAGGGCACATACCAGAGTGCAGGCCGCTGCCAGGACACAGACCAGAGGGCAGGGCACTGCCAGGACACCACCATTGGGAGAGGAATGCAGAAGTCTTGGGAGCTGTGCAGTGCTGAAACCCTGAAGCCATCAGAGAGCATTCAGGCTGCTGTCCAGTGCTGAAACCCTGAAGCCATCAGAGAGCATTCAGGCTGCTGTCCAGTGCTGAAACTCTGAAGCCATCAGAGATCTTTCAGGCTGCTGTCCAGTGCTGAAACCCTGAAGCCATCAGAGAGCATTCAGGCTGCTGTCCAGTGCTGAAACTCTGAAGCCATCAGAGAGCATTCAGGCTGCTGTCCAGTGCTAAACCCCTCAGACCTCATGGTACCCAGCAGAGGACTCCCTTCTTCTGAGGGCTGGGACTTCACCACTTTTCCTCCACTGGCTCAATCTCTCTGACAGTGCTGAAGAACATTGTGTTCCCATTTTTAAGGAGGGTAGAGGGGAACTGCAGATGTCCCTCCTTCACCTCTCTTCCTTCTTATATTCACTTCCATAACCATCTCCTCCTCCCTGACCCTGCTCTGAACTTTCACCTCTGGAGGGGAAGAAGAACAATGCCAAGGTCCTTTCTGGTGAAAAAGGTGAAGGACGGCTTCTGTTCGGCTGACAGTGAAAGTGCGTATGTCAGACACCGCTCGGACTTCACCACACACCTCTCTGATAAAGGTGAGTGCACACTGCATGGGGACTGGTACTTAGGGGATCACTGCTCTGTGCCAATATGACATACCCGTTCCATGGGACCTATGGCTGACACAAGAGAACACGTTGCGATACATTTAACAGATTCAATCGCATCCTGGGTTCTCACAAGACAAAAACACCACTAAACAGGGTTCACACAGGACCACACATACACATTAATTAGGGTTCACAAGAGACAACACAAATGTACACAAAGCAGGGGCTGGAAAAAGATCACACAAAGTCAAACTAACCAGGGTTCACAAGAGTTTACAGAAACAAATGCTGATCAGACGTCACACGTGAACACACATCAACAAAAGACACAAACACACACCAACCAGAGGTTACATAAGACTTCACAAACTAACCAGGGCTCACCGTAGATCCCAAAAATACACACTTACCAGGATTAACACAACCCACTAACCAGTGCTCATATGGCGAACACATGAACATGAGTCCCAGGGTACATTACTGACAAAAGACCACACAAATACACACACTAGATTGTGCAAATACACACTAACCATTGTTCACAATGAGACTACACAAACACACTTGCCCCGTTTCATGCAAAACCACAAAAATATACATTAACCAGTATTCACAACAGACCACACACTAATCAGGTTCTCATGAGATCACACAGCAGTATACAACACAAATCCAGTGATCACAACAAACACACAAAACCAATAACACAACCATAATAACTAAACACTGTTCAGAAGTGCAGCAGTGACCTGAGGCGGCCAATCACACATTGGATTCTTTAGTCTATCTGGAATTAGGCCGGCAAATACTAACTGCTGATTGGTTACTTTATCCACCTATGTTTCTAAATAGCCCCCATTGTGTGCAGCGGTGCTTATTACACACAGACACACATGCACCCATGCCGCTCTGCAGCTGCTGCCACACACAATGTTCTGCAGTTCCCTCTCACACACTGCTCAACACAACTACATCTGTCTGAATAACACTGCAGTGCTGTGACTTCAGGAGGTCCCTATAATTCCACAGATTAGTTACGCTACAGATATATATATATACATGCAATGCTCTGCAGCCCATGGCACACACACACAATACTCTGCAGTTGATCTGAGGCCACTGTTTTTGACACAGGACTAAATATAGAGAATACTATCTGCAGCCCCCTGCTAGTACTGCATCAAGTCAAGGGCACTGTGAGTCGGAGGGGGCAGGGGTCCAGCTGATAGATAGGGGACAGAATCCTGCTCCCTGATTATCATAGGAATAATCGCAGCTAATTAACGTATGTCCTCCAGATGCTCACAGACGTTTGTTCTACCACATCTCCCATGTTCCCCATCACTGAGGAACTGGGAGCCACTGGCAGCACTGGAACCCCTTGCATCCTCTGTGTACTGGCTGCTGAGTGCTTATATGGGGGTCCCTGTATCCGAGCTGTTGACCTTGACAGATTCCAGGCGGAGGGAGGGATGGAGAGAGAAGAGGAAAGTCTGTGGATGGGAAGGGGGGAGACGGGGGCTCAGAACTGCTGGAATTTCATTGTTTTGGAGTGGAGAAAGAGCCAGGGAAGATGCTATTTTGGGAAATACGCTGATTGTGCAGCTTAGGGGATTGAAGAACCAGATTTAACCTCTGTTCTGCCAGGAGGATGCAGGTAGCATGCAGCAGACATTGGCAGCACCATGAAATGCTCAGGAAGCCCCCATACACTGAGGAAAATGGGGAGAAGAATTTCCTTTCTGCTTATTATGTACCTGAAACAAAGATGGATGTGAGGGAGCAACAGGGTGGCCCAGAGGAACTCCAGAAGTTGCTGAGCACTGACTGCAGTCATCTCAGGGTCACCCCCAGTCTGTCCTGACATTCACATTCTGCTGAGGGGGATTCTCACCTGTCCTGTGGGTTCCTGCATTACACAAATGTACAGAATACCATAGTACAGTAAGTAGGATAGATTAATGAGACGCAGAGTAACACAGGCCTCCAGCACATGAACAGAAGTCTTCTGCAGGGTATGGGGGAGATTCAGAACTGGGTCATGGAGAAAAGGTGGAAATAGGGGGAGGGGGTGTTGGCAGCGGCTGGATACACGGAGGGGAGAATTTGCTGAGGTGAGAAAAAAGAGAAGCAGCAGAAGAGGGTGAGGAGGGGGGAAGGATGGATCTGCTGACAAACACAGTGCATGCAGTGAGAGGCAGAAACAGGAGGGGCAGCACTGGGCACATAACAGAAGGAGAGACCCAAAGACATGGCAAAGTGATCCATAGACACAAGCAGGAGATCTACAGGCACAAGGAGGAGATTTATAGACATGAGGAAGAGAGCTATAGACACTAGGAGGAGATCCATAAACACAAGGAGGATATCCATAGACATCAGGAAGAGATCTATAGACACAAGGAGGAGATCCATAAACACAAGGAGGAGATCTATAGACACAAAAAAGAGATCCATACACATGAGGAAGAGATCCATAGACAGGAGAAAGAGATCCATAGACACAAGGAAGAGATCATTAGACACGAGGAAGAGATCCATAGACATAAGGAAGAGATCCATAGACACAAAGAAGAGATCCATATACACGAGGAAGAGATCTATAGACACAAGGAAGAGATCCATACACATGAGGAAGAGATCCATAGAGAGGAGGAAGAGATCCATAGACACAAGGAAGAGATCCATAGACACAAGGAAGACATCCATAGACATGAGGAAGAGATACATAGACATGAGGAAGAGATTTATAGACATAAGGCAGAGATCCATAGACACAAGGAAGAGATCCATAGACATGAGGAAGAGATCCATCGACAAAAGGAAGAGATCCATAGACATGAGGAAGAGATCCATAGACACAAGGAAGAGATCCATAGACATGAGGAAGAGATCCATAGACACAAGGAAGAGATACGTAGACATGAGGAAGAGATCCATAGACACAAGGAAGAGATACATAGACATGAGGAAGAGATACATAGACATGAGGAAGAGATCCATAGACACAAGGAAGAGATACATAGTCACGAGGAAGAGATCCATAGACATGAGGAAGAGATCCATAGACAAAAGGAAGAGATCCATAGACATGAGAAAGAGATCCATAGACAAAAGGAAGAGATCAATAGACACGAGGAAGAGATCCATAGACATAAGGAAGAGATCCATAGACACAAAGAAGAGATCCATAGACACGAGGAAGAGATCTATAGAAACAAGGAAGAGATCCATACACATGAGGAAGAGATCCATAGACAGGAGGAAGAGATCCATAGACACAAAGAAGAGATCCATAGCATTGAGGAAGAGATCAATAGACACAAGGAAGAGATACATAGACATGAGGAAGAGATTTATAGACATAAGGCAGAGATCCATAGACACAAGGAAGAGATCCATAGACATGAGGAAGAGATCCATAGCCAAAAGGAAGAGATCCATAGACATGAGGAAGAGATCCATAGACACAAGGAAGAGATCCATAGACACGAGGAAGAGATCCATAGACATGAGAAAGAGATCCATAGACAAAAGGAAGAGATACATAGACACAAGGAAGAGATCCATTGACATGAGGAAGAGATCTATAGACACAAGGAAGAGATCCATAGACATGAGGATGAGATCCATAGACACAAGGAAGAGATACATAGACACGAGGAAGAGATACATAGACATGAGGAAGAGATCCATAGACACAAGGAAGAGATACATAGTCACGAGGAAGAGACCCATAGACAAGAGGAAGAGATTCATAGACAAAAGGAAGAGATCCATAGACATGAGAAAGAGATCCATAGACAAAAGGAAGAGATCAATAGACATGAGGAAGAGATCCATAGACATAAGGAAGAGATCCATAGACACAAAGAAGAGATCCATAGACAAGAAGAGATCTATAGAAACAAGGAAGAGATCCATACACATGAGGAAGAGATCCATACACATGAGGAAGAGATCCATAGACAGGAGGAAGAGATCCATAGACACAAGGAAGAGATCCATAGACACAAGGAAGAGATACATAGACACAAAGAAGAGATCCATAGCATTGAGGAAGAGAGCAATAGACACAAGGATGAGATACATAGACATGAGGAAGAGATTTATAGACATAAGGCAGAGATCCATAGACACAAGGAAGAGATCCATAGACATGAGGAAGAGATCCATAGACATGAGGAAGAGATCCATAGACACGAGGAAGAGATCCATAGACATGAGGAAGAGATCCATAAACAAAAGGAAGAGATCCATAGACATGAGAAAGAGATCCATAGACACAAGGAAGAGATCCATAGACACGAGGAAGAGATCCATAGACATGAGAAAGAGATCCATAGAAAAAAGGAAGAGATACATAGACACAAGGAAGAGATCCATTGACATGAAGAAGAGATCTATAGACACAAGGAAGAGATCCATAGACATGAGGAAGAGATCTATAGACATGAGGATGAGATCCATAGACACAAGGAAGAGATACATAGACATGAGGAAGAGATCCATAGACACAAGGAAGAGATCCATAGACATGAGGAATAGATCCATAGACACAAGGAAGAGATACACAGACATGAGGAAGAGATCCATAGACATGAGGAAGAGATCCATAGACATGAGGAAGAGATACATAGACATGAGGAAGAGATCCATAGACACAATAAAGAGATACATAGACATGAGGAAGAGATACATAGACATGAGGAAGAGATCCATAGACACAAGGAAGAGAAACATAGACATGAGGAAGAGATCCATAGACATGAGAAAGAGATCCATAGACACAAGGAAGAGAAACATAGACATGAGGAAGAGATCCATAGACATGAGAAAGAGATCCATAGACACAGGGAAGAGAAACATAGACATGAGGAAGAGATCCATAGACATGAGAAAGAGATCCATAGACTAAAGGAAGAGATACATAGACACAAGGAAGAGATCCATTGACATGAGGAAGAGATCCATAGACAAAAGGAAGAGATCCATAGACATGAGAAAGAGATCCATAGACACAAGGAAGAGATCCATAGACACGAGGAAGAGATCCATAGACATGAGAAAGAGATCCATAGACAAAAGGAAGAGATACATAGACACAAGGAAGAGATCCATTGACATGAAGAAGAGATCTATAGACACAAGGAAGAGATCCATAGACATGAGGAAGAGATCTATTGACATGAGGATGAGATCCATAGACACAAGGAAGAGATACATAGACATGAGGAAGAGATCCATAGACACAAGGAAGAGATCCATAGACATGAGGAATAGATCCATAGACACAAGGAAGAGATACATAGACATGAGGAAGAGATCCATAGACATGAGGAAGAGATCCATAGACATGAGGAAGAGATCCATACACATGAGGAAGAGATCCATAGACACAAGGAAGAGATACATAGACATGAGGAAGAGATACATAGACATGAGGAAGAGATCCATAGACACAAGGAAGACATACATAGTCACGAGGAAGAGATCCATAGACATGAGGAAGAGATCCATAGACAAAAGGAAGAGATCCATAGACATGAGAAAGAGATCCATAGACAAAAGGAAGAGATAAATAGACACGAGGAAGAGATCCATAGACAAAAGGAAGAGATCCATAGACATGAGGAAGAGATCCATAGACACAAGGAAGAGATCCATAGACACGAGGAAGAGATCCATAGACACGAGGAAGAGATCCATAGACACGAGAAAGAGATCCATAGACAAAAGGAAGAGATACATAGACACAAGGAAGAGATCCATTGACATGAGGAAGAGATCCATAGACATGAGGATGAGATCCATAGACACAAGGAAGAGATACATAGACATGAGGAAGAGATACATAGACATGAGGAAGAGATCCATAGACACAAGGAAGAGATACATAGTCACGAGGAAGAGACCCATAGACATGAGGAAGAGATCCATAGACAAAAGGAAGAGATCCATAGACATGAGAAAGAGATCCATAGACAAAAGGAAGAGATCAATAGACACGAGGAAGAGATCCATAGACATAAGGAAGAGATCCATAGACACAAAGAAGAGATACATAGACACGAAGAGATCTATAGAAACAAGGAAGAGATCCATACACATGAGGAAGAGATCCATACACATGAGGAAGAGATCCATAGACAGGAGGAAGAGATCCATAGACACAAGGAAGAGATCCATAGACACAAGGAAGAGATACATAGACACAAAGAAGAGATCCATAGCATTGAGGAAGAGAGCAATAGACACAAGGATGAGATACATAGACATGAGGAAGAGATTTATAGACATAAGGCAGAGATCCATAGACACAAGGAAGAGATCCATAGACATGAGGAAGAGATCCATAGACAAAAGGAAAAGATCCATAGACATGAGGAAGAGATCCATAGACATGAGGAAGAGATCCATAGACACGAGGAAGAGATCCATAGACATGAGGAAGAGATCCATAGACAAAAGGAAGAGATCCATAGACATGAGAAAGAGATCCATAGACACAAGGAAGAGATCCATAGACACGAGGAAGAGATCCATAGAACACGAGGAAGAGATCCATAGACATGAGAAAGAGATCCATAGACAAAAGGAAGAGATACATAGACACAAGGAAGAGATCCATTGACATGAAGAAGAGATCTATAGACACAAGGAAGAGATCCATAGACATGAGGAAGAGATCTATAGACATGAGGATGAGATCCATAGACACAAGGAAGAGATACATAGACATGAGGAAGAGATCCATAGACACAAGGAAGAGATCCATAGACATGAGGAATAGATCCATAGACACAAGGAAGAGATACATAGACATGAGGAATAGATCCATAGACACAAGGAAGAGATACATAGACATGAGGAAGAGATCCATAGACACAAGGAAGAGATACATAGACATGAGGAAGAGATCCATAGACACAAGGAAGAGATCCATAGACATGAGGAAGAGATCCATAGACACAAGGAAGAAATCCATAGACATGAGGAATAGATCCATAGACACAAGGAAGAGATACATAGACATGAGGAAGAGATCCATAGACATGAGGAAGAGATCCATAGACATGAGGAAGAGATACATAGACATGAGGAAGAGATCCATAGACACAATGAAGAGATACATAGACATGAGGAAGAGATACATAGACATGAGGAAGAGATCCATAGACACAAGGAAGAGAAACATAGACATGAGGAAGAGATCCATAGACATGAGAAAGAGATCCATAGACACAAGGAAGAGAAACATAGACATGAGGAAAAGATCCATAGACATGAGAAAGAGATCCATAGACTAAAGGAAGAGATACATAGACACAAGGAATAGATCCATTGACATGAGGAAGAGATCTATAGACACAAGGAAGAGATCCATAGACATGAGGAATAGATCTATAGACATGAGGATGAGATCCATAGACACAAGGAGGAGTTCTATAGACATGAGGAAGAGATATATATTGTATACCCAAGGAAGATACCTATAGGCATGAAGCAGGGATACATAGACATGAGGAAGGGATACATAGGGTTTGATACTGATTTGGAAATAAAGCAAAATACCAAGTGACTGGACTGCACCATGCTGCACCACAGGGGGGCAGATGTAACATGTGCAGAAAGAGTTTTATTTGGCAGGGTTGTGTCCTAACATCGCTAAATTGCAGAGTGAGAGTCAGCTGCCTAGCATGTGTGTGCTGCAAGCAAAGCCATCAGTATTTACCCAGCGTGCAGATATAATACATGTATTTTCCCCCCTTCCCCCCCTCCTGGTATTGCAGCCTAGTTTGACCAGTGACACAGTTACTTCTCTTCCTTACTGTGGCCTGAATCAGCAATGGATGCAGTAAACATCGCTTCTGATCTTTGGATGCAGCAATAATGCAGTAGAAGGCATATGTTTGTAAAGACACCTCCTGCCAGCATGTGCGATCTGAGTGCTGCATCCAAAGATGCAGCATCAGTCATGACTGTTGCAGCCCTTGGTCATCTCAGTAATCCTCAGCTTACTTAGAATGACCAGCGGAACTGCTCAGCCAGGGCCAGAAAGTGAGCATTAGAAGACCCTGGCATCAGCACTGTCAGAAAACAGCAATGACATGCCCCCATAATCGTGAATGCTGCCCAGCTCTGCCCACCCCTGCCACCAAACACCAGCAACCTGTCGATCAAGCTGCGGCTCAGGTGGCACTGTGTGCGATCATGCAGGAACCATTCTGTATACATGCGCAGCACAATCACCATCAGAGACATACGCCAACCATTAGGATTACATACTTCTCTGAATGAGGCCCTTTAGTCCCAACTCAAAATTGGGCCAAAAGACACTGGAAGAATCACATAGACATGAGGAAGAGATACATAGACATGAGGAAGAGATACATAGACATGAGGAAGAGATACATAGACATGAGGAAGATATACATAGACATGAGGAAGATATACATAGACATGAGGAAGAGACACATAGACATGAGGAAGATATACATAGACATGAGGAAGAGACACATAGACATGAGGAAGAGACACATAAACATGAGGCGGAAGAGATATATAGACATGAGGAAGAGACACATAGACATGAGGAAGAGATACATAGACACGAGGAAGAGATCCATTGACATGAGGAAGAGATCCATAGACAAAAGGAAGAGATCCATAGACATGAGAAAGAGATCCATAGACACAAGGAAGAGATCCATAGACACGAGGAAGAGATCCATAGACATGAGAAAGAGATCCATAGACAAAAGGAAGAGATACATAGACACAAGGAAGAGATCCATTGACATGAAGAAGAGATCTATAGACACAAGGAAGAAATCCATAGACATGAGGAAGAGATCTATTGACATGAGGATGAGATCCATAGACACAAGGAAGAGATACATAGACATGAGGAAGAGATCCATAGACACAAGGAAGAGATCCATAGACATGAGGAATAGATCCATAGACACAAGGAAGAGATACATAGACATGAGGAAGAGATCCATAGACATGAGGAAGAGATCCATAGACATGAGGAAGAGATCCATACACATGAGGAAGAGATCCATAGACACAAGGAAGAGATACATAGACATGAGGAAGAGATACATAGACATGAGGAAGAGATCCATAGACACAAGGAAGACATACATAGTCACGAGGAAGAGATCCATAGACATGAGGAAGAGATCCATAGACAAAAGGAAGAGATCCATAGACATGAGAAAGAGATCCATAGACAAAAGGAAGAGATAAATAGACACGAGGAAGAGATCCATAGACAAAAGGAAGAGATCCATAGACATGAGGAAGAGATCCATAGACACAAGGAAGAGATCCATAGACACGAGGAAGAGATCCATAGACACGAGGAAGAGATCCATAGACACGAGAAAGAGATCCATAGACAAAAGGAAGAGATACATAGACACAAGGAAGAGATCCATTGACATGAGGAAGAGATCCATAGACATGAGGATGAGATCCATAGACACAAGGAAGAGATACATAGACATGAGGAAGAGATACATAGACATGAGGAAGAGATCCATAGACACAAGGAAGAGATACATAGTCACGAGGAAGAGACCCATAGACATGAGGAAGAGATCCATAGACAAAAGGAAGAGATCCATAGACATGAGAAAGAGATCCATAGACAAAAGGAAGAGATCAATAGACACGAGGAAGAGATCCATAGACATAAGGAAGAGATCCATAGACACAAAGAAGAGATACATAGACACGAAGAGATCTATAGAAACAAGGAAGAGATCCATACACATGAGGAAGAGATCCATACACATGAGGAAGAGATCCATAGACAGGAGGAAGAGATCCATAGACACAAGGAAGAGATCCATAGACACAAGGAAGAGATACATAGACACAAAGAAGAGATCCATAGCATTGAGGAAGAGAGCAATAGACACAAGGATGAGATACATAGACATGAGGAAGAGATTTATAGACATAAGGCAGAGATCCATAGACACAAGGAAGAGATCCATAGACATGAGGAAGAGATCCATAGACAAAAGGAAAAGATCCATAGACATGAGGTAGAGATCCATAGACATGAGGAAGAGATCCATAGACACGAGGAAGAGATCCATAGACATGAGGAAGAGATCCATAGACAAAAGGAAGAGATCCATAGACATGAGAAAGAGATCCATAGACACAAGGAAGAGATCCATAGACACGAGGAAGAGATCCATAGACACGAGGAAGAGATCCATAGACATGAGAAAGAGATCCATAGACAAAAGGAAGAGATACATAGACACAAGGAAGAGATCCATTGACATGAAGAAGAGATCTATAGACACAAGGAAGAGATCCATAGACATGAGGAAGAGATCTATAGACATGAGGATGAGATCCATAGACACAAGGAAGAGATACATAGACATGAGGAAGAGATCCATAGACACAAGGAAGAGATCCATAGACATGAGGAATAGATCCATAGACACAAGGAAGAGATACATAGACATGAGGAATAGATCCATAGACACAAGGAAGAGATACATAGACATGAGGAAGAGATCCATAGACACAAGGAAGAGATACATAGACATGAGGAAGAGATCCATAGACACAAGGAAGAGATCCATAGACATGAGGAACAGATCCATAGACACAAGGAAGAGATCCATAGACATGAGGAATAGATCCATAGACACAAGGAAGAGATACATAGACATGAGGAAGAGATCCATAGACATGAGGAAGAGATCCATAGACATGAGGAAGAGATACATAGACATGAGGAAGAGATCCATAGACACAATGAAGAGATACATAGACATGAGGAAGAGATACATAGACATGAGGAAGAGATCCATAGACACAAGGAAGAGAAACATAGACATGAGGAAGAGATCCATAGACATGAGAAAGAGATCCATAGACACAAGGAAGAGAAACATAGACATGAGGAAAAGATCCATAGACATGAGAAAGAGATCCATAGACTAAAGGAAGAGATACATAGACACAAGGAATAGATCCATTGACATGAGGAAGAGATCTATAGACACAAGGAAGAGATCCATAGACATGAGGAATAGATCTATAGACATGAGGATGAGATCCATAGACACAAGGAGGAGTTCTATAGACATGAGGAAGAGATATATATTGTATACCCAAGGAAGATACCTATAGGCATGAAGCAGGGATACATAGACATGAGGAAGGGATACATAGGGTTTGATACTGATTTGGAAATAAAGCAAAATACCAAGTGACTGGACTGCACCATGCTGCACCACAGGGGGGCAGATGTAACATGTGCAGAAAGAGTTTTATTTGGCAGGGTTGTGTCCTAACATCGCTAAATTGCAGAGTGAGAGTCAGCTGCCTAGCATGTGTGTGCTGCAAGCAAAGCCATCAGTATTTACCCAGCGTGCAGATATAATACATGTATTTTCCCCCCTTCCCCCCCTCCTGGTATTGCAGCCTAGTTTGACCAGTGACACAGTTACTTCTCTTCCTTACTGTGGCCTGATTCAGCAATGGATGCAGTAAACATCGCTTCTGATCTTTGGATGCAGCAATAATGCAGTAGAAGGCATATGTTTGTAAAGACACCTCCTGCCAGCATGTGCGATCTGAGTGCTGCATCCAAAGATGCAGCATCAGTCATGACTGTTGCAGCCCTTGGTCATCTCAGTAATCCTCAGCTTACTTAGAATGACCAGCGGAACTGCTCAGCCAGGGCCAGAAAGTGAGCATTAGAAGACCCTGGCATCAGCACTGTCAGAAAACAGCAATGACATGCCCCCATAATCGTGAATGCTGCCCAGCTCTGCCCACCCCTGCCACCAAACACCAGCAACCTGTCCATCAAGCTGCGGCTCAGGTGGCACTGTGTGCGATCATGCAGGAACCATTCTGTATACATGCGCAGCACAATCACCATCAGAGACATACGCCAACCATTAGGATTACATACTTCTCTGAATGAGGCCCTTTAGTCCCAACTCAAAATTGGGCCAAAAGACACTGGAAGAATCACATAGACATGAGGAAGAGATACATAGACATGAGGAAGAGATACATAGACATGAGGAAGAGATACATAGACATGAGGAAGATATACATAGACATGAGGAAGATATACATAGACATGAGGAAGAGACACATAGACATGAGGAAGATATACATAGACATGAGGAAGAGACACATAGACATGAGGAAGAGACACATAAACATGAGGCGGAAGAGATATATAGACATGAGGAAGAGACACATAGACATGAGGAAGAGATACATAGACACGAGGAAGAGATACATAGACACGAGGAGGAAGAGATACATAGACATGAGGAAGATACACATAGACATGAGGAAGAGATACATAGACACGAGTAGGAAGAGATACATAGACACGAGGAAGAGTCACATAGACACGAGGAGGAAGATATACATAGACACGAGGAGGAAGAGATACATAGACGAGAGGAAGAGACACATAGACATGAGGAAGAGACACATAGACATGAGGAAGAGATACATAGACATGAGGAAGAGATACATAGACATGAGGAAGAGTCACATAGACATGAGGAAGAGATACATAGACATAAGGAAGAGACACATAGACATGAGGAAGAGATACATAGACACGAGGAGGAAGAGATACATAGACATGAGGAAGAGACACATAGACATGAGGAAGAGATACATAGACACGAGGAGGAAGAGATACATAGACATGAGGAAGAGACACATAGACATGAGCAGGAAGAGATACATAGACACGAGTAGGAAGAGATACATAGACACGAGGAAGAGTCACATAGACACGAGGAGGAAGAGATACATAGACACGAGGAGGAAGAGATACATAGACACGAGGAGGAAGATATACATAGACATGAGGAAGAGACACATAGACACGAGGAGGAAGAGATAAATAGACACGAGCAGGAAGAGATACATAGACACGAGTAGGAAGAGACACATAGACACGAGGAGGAAGAGATACATAGACATGAGGAAGAGACACATAGACATGAGCAGGAAGAGATACATAGACACGAGTAGGAAGAGATACATAGACATGAGGAAGATACACATAGACATGAGGAAGAGATACATAGACACGAGTAGGAAGAGATACATAGACACGAGGAAGAGTCACATAGACACGAGGAGGAAGATATACATAGACACGAGGAGGAAGAGATACATAGACGAGAGGAAGAGACACATAGACATGAGGAAGAGACACATAGACATGAGGAAGAGTCACATAGACATGAGGAAGAGATACATAGACATAAGGAAGAGACACATAGACATGAGGAAGAGATACATAGACACGAGGAGGAAGAGATACATAGACATGAGGAAGAGACACATAGACATGAGGAAGAGATACATAGACACGAGGAGGAAGAGATACATAGACATGAGGAAGAGACACATAGACATGAGCAGGAAGAGATACATAGACACGAGTAGGAAGAGATACATAGACACGAGGAAGAGTCACATAGACACGAGGAGGAAGAGATACATAGACACGAGGAGGAAGAGATACATAGACACGAGGAGGAAGATATACATAGACATGAGGAAGAGACACATAGACACGAGGAGGAAGAGATAAATAGACACGAGCAGGAAGAGATACATAGACACGAGTAGGAAGAGACACATAGACACGAGGAGGAAGAGATACATAGACATGAGGAAGAGACACATAGACATGAGCAGGAAGAGATACATAGACACGAGTAGGAAGAGATACATAGACATGAGGAAGATACACATAGACATGAGGAAGAGATACATAGACACGAGTAGGAAGAGATACATAGACACGAGGAAGAGTCACATAGACACGAGGAGGAAGATATACATAGACACGAGGAGGAAGAGATACATAGACGAGAGGAAGAGACACATAGACATGAGGAAGAGACACATAGACATGAGGAAGAGTCACATAGACATGAGGAAGAGATACATAGACATAAGGAAGAGACACATAGACATGAGGAAGAGATACATAGACACGAGGAGGAAGAGATACATAGACATGAGGAAGAGACACATAGACATGAGGAAGAGATACATAGACACGAGGAGGAAGAGATACATAGACATGAGGAAGAGATACATAGACACGAGTAGGAAGAGATACATAGACACGAGGAGGAAGAGATACATAGACATGAGGAAGAGATACATAGACATGAGCAGGAAGAGATACATAGACACGAGTAGGAAGAGATACATAGACATGAGGAAGAGATACATAGACATGAGCAGGAAGAGATACATAGACACGAGTAGGAAGAGATACATAGACATGAGGAAGAGATACATAGACACGAGTAGGAAGAGATACATAGACACGAGGAGGAAGATATACATAGACATGAGGAAGAGACACATAGACATGAGGAAGAGACACATAGACACGAGGAGGAAGAGATACATAGACATGAGGAGGAAGAGACACATAGACACGAGGAAGATACACATAGACACGAGGAGGAAGAGATACATAGACATGAGGAAGAGACACATAGACATGAGCAAGAAGAGATACATAGACACGAGGAGGAAGAGATACATAGACACGAGTAGGAAGAGATACATAGACACGAGTAGGAAGAGATACATAGACACGAGTAGGAAGAGATACATAGACATGAGGAAGAGACACATAGACATGAGCAGGAAGAGATACATAGACACGAGGAGGAAGAGATACATAGACACGAGTAGGAAAAGATACATAGACACGAGTAGGAAGAGATACATAGACATGAGGAAGAGACACATAGACATGAGGAAGAGATACACAGACACGAGGAGGAAGAGTCACATAGACACAAGGAGGAAGAGTCACATAGACACGAGGAGGAAGAGACACATAGACACGAGTAGGAAGAGATACATAGACATGAGGAAGAGATACATAGACATGAGCAGGAAGAGATACATAGACACGAGTAGGAAGAGATACATAGACATGAGGAAGAGATACATAGACACGAGTAAGAAGAGATACATAGACACGAGTAGGAAGAGATACATAGACATGAGGAAGAGATACATAGACATGAGCAGGAAGAGATACATAGACACGAGTAGGAAGAGATACATAGACATGAGGAAGAGACACATAGACATGAGCAGGAAGAGATACATAGACACGAGGAGGAAGAGATACATAGACACGAGTAGGAAGAGATACATAGACACGAGTAGGAAGAGATACATAGACACGAGTAGGAAGAGATACATAGACACGAGTAGGAAGAGATACATAGACACGAGGAGGAAGAGATACATAGACATGAGGAAGAGACACATAGACATGAGCAGGAAGAGATACATAGACACGAGGAGGAAGAGATACATAGACACGAGTAGGAAAAGATACATAGACACGAGTAGGAAGAGATACATAGACATGAGGAAGAGACACATAGACATGAGGAAGAGATACACAGACACGAGGAGGAAGAGTCACATAGACACAAGGAGGAAGAGTCACATAGACACGAGGAGGAAGAGACACATAGACACGAGGAGGAAGAGATACATAGACATGAGGAAGAGACACATAGACATGAGCAGGAAGAGATACATGGACATGAGGAAGAGACACATAGACATGAGGAAGAGACACATAGACATGAGGAAGAGATCCATAGACACGAGGAAGAGATCCATAGACATGAGGAAGAGATCCATAGACAAAAGGAAGAGATCCATAGACATGAGGAAGAGATCCATAGACACAAGGAAGAGATCCATAGACACGAGGAAGAGATCCATAGACATGAGAAAGAGATCCATAGACAAAAGGAAGAGATACATAGACACAAGGAAGAGATCCATTGACATGAGGAAGAGATCTATAGACACAAGGAAGAGATCCATAGACATGAGGAAGAGATCTATAGAAATGAGGATGAGATCCATAGACACAAGGAAGAGATCCATAGACATGAGGAATAGATCCATAGACACAAGGAAGAGATACATAGACATGAGGAAGAGATCCATAGACATGAGGAAGAGATCCATAGACATGAGGAAGAGATCCATAGACACAATGAAGAGATACATAGACATGAGGAAGAGATACATAGACATGAGGAAGAGATCCATAGACACAAGGAAGAGAAACATAGACATGAGGAAGAGATCCATAGACATGAGAAAGAGTTCCATAGACACAAGGAAGAGAAACATAGACATGAGGAAGAGATCCATAGACATGAGAAAGAGATCCATAGACTAAAGGAAGAGATACATAGACACAAGGAATAGATCCATTGACATGAGGAAGAGATCTATAGACACAAGGAAGAGATCCATAGACATGAGGAATAGATCTATAGACATGAGGATGAGATCCATAGACACAAGGAGGAGTTCCATAGACATGAGGAAGAGATATATATTGTATACCCAAGGAAGATACCTATAGGCATGAAGCAGGGATACATAGACATGAGCAGGAAGAGATACATAGACACGAGGAGGAAGAGATACATAGACACGAGCAGGAAGAGATACATAGACACGAGTAGGAAGAGATACATAGACACGAGTAGGAAGAGATACATAGACATGAGGAAGAGATACATAGACACGAGTAGGAAGAGATACATAGACACGAGGAGGAAGAGATACATAGACATGAGGAAGAGATACATAGACATGAGCAGGAAGAGATACATAGACACGAGTAGGAAGAGATACATAGACATGAGGAAGAGATACATAGACATGAGCAGGAAGAGATACATAGACACGAGTAGGAAGAGATACATAGACATGAGGAAGAGATACATAGACACGAGTAGGAAGAGATACATAGACACGAGGAGGAAGATATACATAGACATGAGGAAGAGACACATAGACATGAGGAAGAGACACATAGACACGAGGAGGAAGAGATACATAGACATGAGGAGGAAGAGACACATAGACACGAGGAAGATACACATAGACACGAGGAGGAAGAGATACATAGACATGAGGAAGAGACACATAGACATGAGCAGGAAGAGATACATAGACACGAGGAGGAAGAGATACATAGACACGAGTAGGAAGAGATACATAGACACGAGTAGGAAGAGATACATAGACACGAGTAGGAAGAGATACATAGACATGAGGAAGAGACACATAGACATGAGCAGGAAGAGATACATAGACACGAGGAGGCAGAGATACATAGACACGAGTAGGAAAAGATACATAGACACGAGTAGGAAGAGATACATAGACACGAGGAAGAGACACATAGACATGAGGAAGAGATACACAGACACGAGGAGGAAGAGTCACATAGACACAAGGAGGAAGAGTCACATAGACACGAGGAGGAAGAGACACATAGACACGAGTAGGAAGAGATACATAGACATGAGGAAGAGATACATAGACATGAGCAGGAAGAGATACATAGACACGAGTAGGAAGAGATACATAGACATGAGGAAGAGATACATAGACACGAGTAAGAAGAGATACATAGACACGAGTAGGAAGAGATACATAGACATGAGGAAGAGATACATAGACATGAGCAGAAAGAGATACATAGAAACGAGTAGGAAGAGATACATAGACATGAGGAAGAGACACATAGACATGAGCAGGAAGAGATACATAGACACGAGGAGGAAGAGATACATAGACACGAGTAGGAAGAGATACATAGACACGAGTAGGAAGAGATACATAGACACGAGTAGGAAGAGATACATAGACACGAGTAGGAAGAGATACATAGACACGAGTAGGAAGAGATACATAGACACGAGGAGGAAGAGATACATAGACATGAGGAAGAGACACATAGACATGAGCAGGAAGAGATACATAGACACGAGGAGGAAGAGATACATAGACACGAGTAGGAAAAGATACATAGACACGAGTAGGAAGAGATACATAGACATGAGGAAGAGACACATAGACATGAGGAAGAGATACACAGACACGAGGAGGAAGAGTCACATAGACACAAGGAGGAAGAGTCACATAGACACGAGGAGGAAGAGACACATAGACACGAGGAGGAAGAGATACATAGACATGAGGAAGAGACACATAGACATGAGCAGGAAGAGATACATGGACATGAGGAAGAGACACATAGACATGAGGAAGAGACACATAGACATGAGGAAGAGATCCATAGACACAAGGAAGAGATACATAGACATGAGGAAGAGATCCATAGACACAAGGAAGAGATCCATAGACATGAGGAATAGATCCATAGACACAAGGAAGAGATACATAGACATGAGGAAGAGATCCATAGACATGAGGAAGAGATCCATAGACATGAGGAAGAGATCCATAGACATGAGGAAGAGATCCATAGACACAATGAAGAGATACATAGACATGAGGAAGAGATACATAGACATGAGGAAGAGATCCATAGACACAAGGAAGAGAAACATAGACATGAGGAAGAGATCCATAGACATGAGAAAGAGTTCCATAGACACAAGGAAGAGAAACATAGACATGAGGAAGAGATCCATAGACATGAGAAAGAGATCCATAGACTAAAGGAAGAGATACATAGACACAAGGAATAGATCCATTGACATGAGGAAGAGATCTATAGACACAAGGAAGAGATCCATAGACATGAGGAATAGATCTATAGACATGAGGATGAGATCCATAGACACAAGGAGGAGTTCCATAGACATGAGGAAGAGATATATATTGTATACCCAAGGAAGATACCTATAGGCATGAAGCAGGGATACATAGACATGAGGAAGGGATACATAGGGTTTGATACTGATTTGGAAATAAAGCAAAATACCAAGTGACTGGACTGCACCATGCTGCACCACAGGGGGGCAGATGTAACATGTGCAGAAAGAGTTTAATTTGGCAGGGTTGTGTCCTAACATTGCTAAATTGCAGAGTGAGAGTCAGCTGCCTAGCATGTGTGTGCTGCAAGCAAAGCCATCAGTATTTACCCAGCGTGCAGATATAATACATGTATTTGCCCCCCCCCCTGCCGGTATTGCAGCATAGTTTGACCAGTGACACAGTTACTTCTCTTCCTTACTGTGGCCTGATTCAGCAATGGATGCAGTAAACATCGCTTCTGATCTTTGGATGCAGCAATAATGCAGCAGAAGGCATATGTATGTAAAGACACCTCCTGCCAGCATGTGCAATCTGAGGGCTGCATCCAAAGATGCAGCATCAGTCATGACGGTGGCAGCCCTTGGTCATCTCAGTAATCCTCAGCTTGCTTAGAATGACCAGCGGAACTGCTCAGCCAGGGCCAGAAAGTGACCATTAGAAGACCCTGGCATCAGCACTGTCAGAAAACAGCAATGACATGCCCCCATAATCGTGAATGCTGCCCAGCTCTGCCCACCCCTGCCACCAAACACCAGCAGCCTGTCCAAGCTGTGGCTCAGGTGGCACTGTGTGCGATCATGCAGGAACCATTCTGTATACATGCGCAGCACACCCACCATCAGAGACATACGCCAACCACTAGGATTACATACTTCTCTGAATGAGGCCCTTTAGTCCCAACTCAAAATTGGGCCAAAAGACACTGGAAGAATCACATAGACATGAGGAAGAATCACATAGACATGAGGCGGAAGAGATACATAGACACGAGGAGGAAGAGATACATAGACACGAGGAAGATACACATAGACATGAAGAAGAGTCACATAGACATGAGGAAGAAACACATAGACATGAGGCGGAAGAGATACATAGACATGAGGAAGAGAAACATAGACATGAGGAAGAGAAACATAGACATGAGGTAGAGACACATAGACATGAGGAAGAGAAACATAGACATGAGGCGGAAGAGATACATAGACATGAGGAAGAGAAACATAGACATGAGCAGGAAGAGATACATAGACATGAGGAAGAGAAACATAGACATGAGCAGGAAGAGATACATAGACATGAGGAGGAAGAGATACATAGACATGAGGAGGAAGAGATACATAGACACGAGGAAGAGATACATAGACACGAGGAGGAAGAGATACATAGACACGAGGAGGAAGAGATACATAGACACGAGGAGGAAGAGATACATAGACATGAGGAAGAGTCACATAGTCAAAAGGAAGAGATCCATAGATACAAGGAAAAAGAGATACAAAGACACAAGGAAGAGATACATAGACATGAGGAAGAGATACATAGACACAAGGAAAAGATACATAGACACAAGGAAAAGATACATAGACATGAGGAAGAGATACATAGACACAAGGAAAAGATACATAGACATGAGGAAGAGATATATAGACACAAGGAAAAGATACATAGACACAATGAGGAAGAGACACATAGACATAAGGAGGAAGAGATACATAGACACAAGGAAGAGATACATAGACACAAGAAAGAGATACATAGACACAAGGAAGAGATAAGTAGACATGAGGAAGAGATACACAGACATGAGGAAGAGATACACAGACACGAGGAAGAGATCCATAGACACGAGGAAGAAATACATAGACACGAGGAAGAGATCCATAGACACGAGGAAGAGATCCATAGACACGAGGAAGAGATCCATAGACACGAGGAAGAGATCCATAGACACGAGGAAGAGATACATAGACATGAGGAAGAGATACACAGACACGAGGAAGAGATACACAGACACGAGGAAGAGATACATAGACTCGAGGAAGAGACACATAGACACGAGGAAGAGACACATAGACATGAGGAAGAGATACATAGACACGAGGAAGAGATACACAGACATGAGGAAGAGATACATAGACACAACGAAGAGATACATAGACACAAAGAAGAGATACATAGACATGAGGAAGAGATACATAAACACGCGGAAGAGATACACAGACATGAGGAAGAGATACACAGACACGAGGAAGAGATACATAGACAAGAGGAAGAGATACATAGACTCGAGGAAGAGACACATAGACACGAGGAAGAGACACATAGACACGAGGAGGAGACACATAGACATGAGGAAGAGATACATAGACACGAGGAAGAGATACACAGACACGAGGAACAGATACACAGACACGAGGAAGAGATACACAGACACGAGGAAGAGATACATAGACACGAGGAAGAGATACATAGACACAAGGAAGAGATCCATAGACACAAGGAAGAGATACACAGACATGAGGAAGAGATACATAGACACAACGAAGAGATACATAGACATGAGGAAGAGATACATAAACACGCGGAAGAGATACACAGACATGAGGAAGAGATACACAGACACGAGGAAGAGATACATAGACAAGAGGAAAAGATACATAGACTCGAGGAAGAGACACATAGACACGAGGAAGAGACACATAGACACGAGCACGAGGAAGAGACACATAGACACGAGGAAGAGACACATAGACATGAGGAAGAGATACATAGACACGAGGAAGAGATACACAGACACGAGGAAGAGATACACAGACACGAGGAAGAGATACACAGACACGAGGAAGAGATACACAGACACGAGGAAGAGATACAAAGACACAAGGAAGAGATACAGAGACACAAGGAAGAGATACACAGACATGAGGAAGAGATTCATAGACACAACGAAGAGATACATAGACATGAGGAAGAGATACATAAACACGCGGAAGAGATACACAGACATGAGGAAGAGATACACAGACACGAGGAAGAGATACATAGACAAGAGGAAGAGATACATAGACTCGAGGAAGAGACACATAGACACGAAGAGACACATAGACACGAGGAAGAGACACATAGACATGAGGAAGAGATACATAGACACGAGGAAGAGATACACAGACACGAGGAAGAGATACACAGACACGAGGAAGAGATACATAGACATGAGGAAGAGATACATAGACATGAGGAAGAGATACATAGACATGAGGAAGAGATCCATAGACACGAGGAAGAGATACATAGACACGAGGAAGAGATACATAGACACGAGGAAGAGATCCATAGACACGAGGAAGAGATCCATAGACACGAGGAAGAGATCCATAGACACGAGGAAGAGATCCATAGACATGAGAAAGAGATCCATAGACATGAGGAAGAGATCCATAGACAATAGGAAGAGATCCATAGACACAAGGAAGAGATACATAGACATTACGAAGAAATCCATAGACACAAGGAAGAGATACAAAGACATGAGGAAGAGATCCATAGACACAAGGAAGACATACATAGACATGAGAAAGAGATCCATAGACTAAAGGAAGAGATACATAGACACGAGGAAGAGATCCATTGACATGAGGAAGAGATCTATAGACACAAGGAAGAGATCCATAGACATGAGGAAGAGATCTATAGACATGAGGATGAGATCCATAGACACAAGGAAGAGATCCATAGACTTGAGGAAGAGATCTATAGACACAAGGAAGACATACATAGACATGAGAAAGAGATCCATAGACTAAAGGAAGAGATACATAGACACGAGGAAGAGATCCATTGACATGAGGAAGAGATCTATAGACACAAGGAAGAGATCCATAGACATGAGGAAGAGATCTATAGACATGAGGATGAGATCCATAGACACAAGGAAGAGATACATAGACATTACGAAGAAATCCATAGACACAAGGAAGAGATACAAAGACATGAGGAAGAGATCCATAGACACAAGGAAGAGATACATAGATATGAGGAAGAGATCCATAGACTAAAGGAAGAGATACATAGACACGAGGAAGAGATCCATTGACATGAGGAAGAGATCTATAGACACAAGGAAGAGATCCATAGACATGAGGAAGAGATCTATAGACATGAGGATGAGATCCATAGACACAAGGAAGAGATCCATAGACTTGAGGAAGAGATCTATAGACACAAGGAAGAGATACATAGACATGAGGAAGAGATCCATAGACATGAGGAAGAGATACATAGACACAAGGAAGAGATACATAGACATGAGGAAGAGATCCATAGACACAAGGAAGACATACATAGACATGAGAAAGAGATCCATAGACTAAAGGAAGAGATACATAGACACGAGGAAGAGATCCATTGACATGAGGAAGAGATCTATAGACACAAGGAAGAGATCCATAGACATGAGGAAGAGATCTATAGACATGAGGATGAGATCCATAGACACAAGGAAGAGATACATAGACATTACGAAGAAATCCATAGACACAAGGAAGAGATACAAAGACATGAGGAAGAGATCCATAGACACAAGGAAGAGATACATAGATATGAGGAAGAGATCCATAGACTAAAGGAAGAGATACATAGACACGAGGAAGAGATCCATTGACATGAGGAAGAGATCTATAGACACAAGGAAGAGATCCATAGACATGAGGAAGAGATCTATAGACATGAGGATGAGATCCATAGACACAAGGAAGAGATCCATAGACTTGAGGAAGAGATCTATAGACACAAGGAAGAGATACATAGACATGAGGAAGAGATCCATAGACATGAGGAAGAGATCCATAGACATGACGAAGAGATCCATAGACACAAGGAAGAGATCCATAGACACGAGGAAGAGATCTATAGACACGAGGAAGAGATCCATAGATACAAGGAAGAGATACATAGATCTGAGGAAGAGATCCATAGACACAAGGAAGAGATACATAGACACGAGGAAGAGATCCATAGACATGAGAAAGAGATCCATAGACAATAGGAAGAGATACATAGACACAAGGAAGAGATCCATAGACATGAGGAAGAGATCTATAGACACGAGGAAAAGATCCATAGACATGAGGAAGAGATCTATAGACATGAGGATGAGATCCATAGACACAAGGAAGAGAAAAATAGACATGAGGAAGAGATCCATAGACACAAGGAAGAGATCCATAGACACAAGGAAGAGATACATAGACTTGAGGAAGAGATACATAGACATGAGGAAGAGATACATAGACACGAGGAAGAGATACATAGACACGAGGAAGAGATACATAGGCACAAGGAAGAGATAAATAGACACAAAGAAGAGATACATAGACACAAGGAAGAGATACATAGACACAAGGAAGAGATACACAGACATGAGGAAGAGATACATAGACACAAGGAAGAGATACATAGACACAAAGAAGAGATACATAGACACAAGGAAGAGATACATAAACACAAGGAAGAGATGCACAGACACAAGGAAGAGATACACAGACACGAGGAAGCGATACATAGACACGAGGAAGAGATACATAGACACAAAGAAGAGATACATAGACACAAGGAAGAGATACATAGACACGAGGAAGAGATACATAGACACGAGGAAGAGATACATAGACACGAGGAAGAGATACACAGACACGAGGAAGAGATACACAGACACGAGGAAGAGATACATAGACACGAGGAAGAGATACATAGACACAAAGAAGAGATACATAGACACAAGGAAGAGATACATAGACACGAGGAAGAGACACATAGACACGA
Organism: Pseudophryne corroboree; assembly: GCF_028390025.1. Classification (NCBI taxonomy): domain Eukaryota; kingdom Metazoa; phylum Chordata; class Amphibia; order Anura; family Myobatrachidae; genus Pseudophryne; species Pseudophryne corroboree. The sequence goes on from NC_086448.1 coordinate 7,670,001, forward strand.
GGAAGAGACACATAGACACGAGGAAGAGATACATAGACATGAGGAAGAGACACATAGACATGAGGAAGAGACACAAAGACATAAGGAAGATTTACATAGACATGAGGAAGAGATACATAGACATGAGGAAGAGACACATAGACATGAGGAAGAGATACATAGACATGAGGAAGAGATACATAGACATAAGGAGAAAGAAATACACAGACATGAGGAAGAGATACATATACACAAGGAAGAGATACATAGACACAAGGAAGAGATACATAGACACAAAGAAGAGATACATAGACACAAGGAAGAGATACATAAACACAAGGAAGAGATACACAGACACAAGGAAGAGATACACAGACACGAGGAAGAGATACATAGACACGAGGAAGAGATACATAGACACAAAGAAGAGATACATAGACACAAGGAAGAGATACATAGACACGAGGAAGAGATACATAGACACGAGGAAGAGATACATAGACATGAGGAAGAGATACACAGACACGAGGAAGAGATACACAGACACGAGGAAGAGATACATAGACACGAGGAAGAGATACATAGACACAAAGAAGAGATACATAGACACAAGGAAGAGATACATAGACACGAGGAAGAGACACATAGACACGAGGAAGAGACACATAGACACGAGGAAGAGATACATAGACATGAGGAAGAGACACATAGACATGAGGAAGAGACACAAAGACATAAGGAAGATTTACATAGACATGAGGAAGAGATACATAGACATGAGGAAGAGACACATAGACATGAGGAAGAGATACATAGACATGAGGAAGAGATACATAGACATAAGGAGAAAGAAATACACAGACATGAGGAAGAGATACATATACACAAGGAAGAGATACATAGACACAAGGAAGAGATACATAGACACAAGGAAGAGATACACAAACATGAGGAAGAGATACACAGACACGAGGAAGAGATATACAGACACGAGGACGAGATACATACACACGAGGACGAGATACACAGACACAAGGAAGAGATACACAGACACGAGGAAGAGATACACAGACACGAGGACGAGATACACAGACACGAGGACGAGATACACAGACACAAGGACGAGATACACAGACACGAGGACGAGATACACAGACACGAGGAAGAGATACATAGACACGAGGAAGAGAAACATATACAGAAGTAAGAGACTCATAGTCACAAGGAGGAAGAGATATGTAGACATGAGTAAGAGAAACAGATACGAGGAGAAACATCATGTGTTGCAGATACATAGACATAAGGAATTGATACATAGACAGGAAGTCGCAGGTCACATTATACAATGACAGAGACAGTCAGAGACATCTCTCCTCCAGGTGTTGCAGTATCTGTCAGTCTATACTCCTCCCCTCTCAGGTCACGTTATACAATGACAGAGACAGTCAGTCAGAGACATCTCTCCTCCAGGTGTTGCAGTTTCTGTCAGTCTGTCCCCCTCCCCTCTCAGGTCACTTTATACAATGACAGAGACAGTCAGAGACATCTGTCCTCCAGGTGTGGCAGTGTCTGTCAGTATGTAGTCCTCCCCTCTCAGGTCACGTTATACAATGACAGAGACATCTCTCCTCCAGGTGTTGCAGTGTCTGTCAGTCTGTCCTCCTCCCCTCTCAGGTCACGTTATACAATGACAGAGACAGTCAGAGACATCTCTCCTCCAGGTGTTGCAGTGTCTGTCAGTCTGTCCTCCTCCCCTCACAGGTCACTTTATACAATGACAAAGAGACAGTCAGAGACATCTCTCCCCCAGGTGTTGCAGTGTCTGTCAGTCTGTCCTCCTCCCCTCTCAGGACACGTTATACAATGACAGAGACAGTCAGAGACATCTCTCCCCCAGGTGTTGCAGTGTCTGTCAGTCTGTCCTCCTCCCCTCTCAGATCACGTTATACAATGACAGAGACAGTCAGAGACATCTCTCCTCCAGGTGTTGCAGTGTCTGTCAGTCTGTCTTCCTCCCCTCTCAGGTCACGTTATACAATGACAGAGACAGTCAGTCAGAGACATCTCTCCTCCAGGTGTTGCAGTGTCTGTCAGTCTGTCCTCCTCCCCTCTCAGGTCACGTTATACAATGACAGAGACAGTCAGAGACATCTCTCCTCCAGGTGTTGCAGTGTCTGTCAGTCTGTCCTCCTCCCCTCTCAGGTCACGTTATACAATGATAGAGACAGTCAGAGACATCTCTCCCCCAGGTGTTGCAGTGTCTGTCAGTCTGTCCTCCTCCCCTCTCAGGTCACGTTATACAATGACAGAGACAGTCAGAGACATCTCTCCTCCAGGTGTTGCAGTGTCTGTCAGTCTGTCTTCCTCCCCTCTCAGGTCACGTTATACAATGATAGAGACAGTCAGTCAGAGACATCTCTCCTCCAGGTGTTGCAGTGTCTGTCAGTCTGTCCTCCTCCCCTCTCAGGACACGTTATACAATGATAGAGACAGTCAGAGACATCTCTCCTCCAGGTGTTGCAGTGTCTGTCAGTCTGTCCTCCTCCCCTCTCAGGTCACGTTATACAATGACAGAGACAGTCAGAGACATCTCTCCTCCAGGTGTTGCAGTGTCTGTCAGTCTGTCCTCCTCCCCTCTCAGGTCACGTTATACAATGATAGAGACAGTCAGAGACATCTCTCCCCCAGGTGTTGCAGTGTCTGTCAGTCTGTCCTCCTCCCCTCTCAGGTCACGTTATACAATGACAGAGACAGTCAGAGACATCTCTCCTCCAGGTGTTGCAGTGTCTGTCAGTCTGTCTTCCTCCCCTCTCAGGTCACGTTATACAATGATAGAGACAGTCAGTCAGAGACATCTCTCCTCCAGGTGTTGCAGTGTCTGTCAGTCTGTCCTCCTCCCCTCTCAGGACACGTTATACAATGATAGAGACAGTCAGAGACATCTCTCCTCCAGGTGTTGCAGTGTCTGTCAGTCTGTCCTCCTCCCCTCTCAGGTCACGTTATACAATGATAGAGACAGTCAGTCAGAGACATCTCTCCTCCAGGTGTTGCAGTGTCTGTCAGTCTGTCCTCCTCCCCTCTCAGGTCAAGTTATACAATGACAGAGACAGTCAGAGACATCTCTCCTCCAGGTGTTGCAGTGTCTGTCAGTCTGTCCTCCTCCCCTCTCAGGTCACTTTATACAATGACAGAGACGGTCAGTCAGAGACATCTCTCCTCCAGGTGTTGCAGTGTCTGTCAGTCTGTCCTCCTCCCCTCTCAGGTCACGTTATACAATGACAGAGACAGTCAGAGACATCTCTCCTCCAGGTGTTGCAGTGTCTGTCAGTCTGTCCTCCTCCCCTCTCAGGTCACTTTATACAATGACAGAGACAGTCAGAGACATCTCTCCCCCAGGTGTTGCAGTGTCTGTCAGTCTGTCTTCCTCCCCTCTCAGGTCACGTTATACAATGGTAGAGACAGTCAGAGACATCTCTCCTCCAGGTGTTGCAGTGTCTGTCAGTCTGTCCTCCTCCCCTCTCAGGTCACGTTATACAATGATAGAGACAGTCAGAGACATCTCTCCTCCAGGTGTTGCAGTGTCTGTTAGTCTGTCCTCCTCCCCTCTCAGGTCACGTTATACAATGACAGAGACAGTCAGTCAGAAACAACTCTCCTCCAGGTGTTGCAGTGTCTGTCAGTCTGTCTTCCTCCCCTCTCAGGTCACGTTATACAATAACAGAGACAGTCAGAGACATCTCTCCTCCAGGTGTTGCAGTGTCTGTCAGTCTGTCCTCCTCCCCTCTCAGGTCACGTTATACAATGACAGAGACAGTCAGTCAGAGACATCTCTCCTCCAGGTGTTGCAGTGTCTGTCAGTCTGTCCTCCTCCCCTCTCAGGTCACGTTATACAATGACAGAGACAGTCAGAGACATCTCTCCTCCAGGTGTTGCAGTATCTGTCAGTCTGTCCTCCTCCCCTCTCAGGTCACGTTATACAATGACAGAGACAGTCAGTCAGAGACATCTCTCCTCCAGGTGTTGCAGTTTCTGTCAGTCTGTCCCCCTCCCCTCTCAGGTCATTTTATGCAATGACAGAGACAGTCAGAGACATCTGTCCTCCAGGTGTGGCAGTGTCTGTCAGTATGTAGTCCTCCCCTCTCAGGTCACGTTATACAATGACAGAGACAGTCAGAGACATCTCTCCTCCAGGTGTTGCAGTGTCTGTCAGTCTGTCCTCCTCCGCTCTCAGGTCACGTTATACAATGATAGAGACAGTCAGAGACATCTGTCCTCCAGGTGTGGCAGTGTCTGTCAGTATGTAGTCCTCCCCTCTCAGGTCACGTTATACAATGACAGAGACAGTCAGAGACATCTCTCCTCCAGGTGTTGCAGTGTCTGTCAGTCTGTCCTCCTCCCCTCTCAGGTCACGTTATACAATGACAGAGACAGTCAGAGACATCTCTCCTCCAGGTGTTGCAGTGTCTGTCAGTCTGTCCTCCTCCCCTCTCAGGTCACTTTATACAATGACAGAGACAGTCAGAGACATCTCTCCTCCAGGTGTTCCAGTGTCTGTCAGTCTGTCCTCCTCCCCTCTCAGGTCACTTTATACAATGATAGAGACAGTCAGAGACATCTCTCCTCCAGGTGTTGCAGTGTCTGTCAGTCTGTCCTCCTCCCCTCTCAGGTCACGTTATACAATGATAGAGACAGTCAGAGACATCTCTCCTCCAGGTGTTGCAGTGTCTGTCAGTCTGTCCTCCTTATCTCTCAGGTCATGTTATACAATGACAGAGACAGTCAGAGACATCTCTCCTCCAGGTGTTGCAGTGTCTGTCAGTCTGTCCTCCTCCCCTCTCAGGTCACGTTATACAATGATAGAGACAGTCAGTCAGAGACGTCTCTCCTCCAGGTGTTGCAGTGTCTGTCAGTCTGTCCTCCTCCCCTCTCAGGTCACGTTATACAATGACAGAGACAGTCAGAGACATCTCTCCTCCAGGTGTTGCAGTGTCTGTCAGTCTGTCCTCCTCCCCTCTCAGGTCACGTTATACAATGACAGAGACAGTCAGAGACATCTCTCCTCCAGGTGTTGCAGTGTCTGTCAGTCTGTCCTCCTCCCCTCTCAGGTCACGTTATACAATGACAGAGACAGTCAGAGACATCTCTCCCCCAGGTGTTGCAGTGTCTGTCAGTCTGTCCTCCTCCCCTCTCAGGTCACGTTATACAATGACAGAGACAGTCAGAGACATCTCTCCTCCAGGTGTTGCAGTGTCTGTCAGTCTGTCCTCCTCCCCTCTCAGGTCACGTTATACAATGACAGAGACAGTCAGAGACATCTCTCCTCCAGGTGTTGCAGTATCTGTCAGTCTGTCCTCCTCCCCTCTCAGGTCACGTTATACAATGATAGAGACAGTCAGAGACATCTCTCCTCCAGGTGTTGCAGTGTCTGTTAGTCTGTCCTCCTCCCCTCTCAGGTCACGTTATACAATGACAGAGACAGTCAGTCAGAAACAACTCTCCTCCAGGTGTTGCAGTGTCTGTCAGTCTGTCTTCCTCCCCTCTCAGGTCACGTTATACAATAACAGAGACAGTCAGAGACATCTCTCCTCCAGGTGTTGCAGTGTCTGTCAGTCTGTCCTCCTCCCCTCTCAGGTCACGTTATACAATGACAGAGACAGTCAGTCAGAGACATCTCTCCTCCAGGTGTTGCAGTGTCTGTCAGTCTGTCCTCCTCCCCTCTCAGGTCACGTTATACAATGACAGAGACAGTCAGAGACATCAATCCTCCAGGTGTTGCAGTATCTGTCAGTCTGTCCTCCTCCCCTCTCAGGTCACGTTATACAATGACAGAGACAGTCAGAGACATCTCTCCTCCAGGTGTTGCAGTGTCTGTCAGTCTATCCTCCTCCCCTCTCAGGTCACGTTATACAATGATAGAGACAGTCAGAGACATCTCTCCTCCAGGTGTTGCAGTGTCTGTCAGTCTGTCCTCCTCCCCTCTCAGGTCACGTTATACAATGACAGAGACAGTCAGAGACGTCTCTCCTCCAGGTGTTGCAGTGTCTGTCAGTCTGTCCTCCTCCCCTCTCAGGTCATGTTATACAATGACAGAGACAGTCAGAGACATCTCTCCTCCAGGTGTTGCAGTGTCTGTCAGTCTGTCCTCCTCCCCTCTTAGGTCACGTTATACAATGACAGAGACAGTCAGAGACATCTGTCCTCCAGGTGTTGCAGTGTCTGTCAGTCTGTCCTCCTCCCCTCTCAGGTCACGTTATACAATGATAGAGACAGTCAGTCAGAGACATCTCTCCTCCAGGTTTTGCAGTATCTGTCAGTCTGTCCTCCTCCCCTCTCAGGTCACGTTATACAATGACAGAGACAGTCAGAGACATCTCTCCTCCAGGTGTGCAGTGTCTGTCAGTCTGTCCTCCTCCCCTCTCAGGTCACGTTATACAATGATAGAGACAGTCAGAGACATCTCTCCTCCAGGTGTTGCAGTGTCTGTCAGTCTGTCCTCCACCCCTCTCAGGTCACGTTATACAATGACAGAGACAGTCAGAGACATCTCTCCTCCAGGTGTTGCAGTGTCTGTCAGTCTGTCCTCCTCCCCTCTTAGGTCACGTTATACAATGACAGAGACAGTCAGTCAGAGACATCTCTCCTCCAGGTGTTGCAGTGTCTGTCAGTCTGTCCTCCTCCCCTCTCAGGTCACTTTATACAATGACAGAGACAGTCAGAGACATCTCTCCTCCAGGTGTTGCAGTGTCTGTCAGTCTGTCCTCCTCCCCTCTCAGGTCACTTTATACAATGACAGAGACAGTCAGAGACATCTCTCCTCCAGGTGTTGCAGTATCTGTCAGTCTGTCCTCCTCCCCTCTCAGGTCACATTATACAATGATAGAGACAGTCAGAGACATCTCTCCTCCAGGTGTTGCAGTGTCTGTCAGTCTGTCCTCCTCCCCTCTCAGGTCACTTTATACAATGACAGAGACAGTCAGAGACGTCTCTCCTCCAGGTGTTGCAGTGTCTGTCAGTCTGTCCTCCTCCCCTCTCAGGTCACGTTATACAATGATAGAGACAGTCAGAGACATCTCTCCTCCAGGTGTTGCAGTGTCTGTCAGTCTGTCCTCCACCCCTCTCAGGTCACGTTATACAATGACAGAGACAGTCAGAGACATCTCTCCTCCAGGTGTTGCAGTGTCTGTCAGTCTGTCCTCCTCCCCTCTCAGGTCGCTTTATACAATGACAGAGACAGTCAGTCAGAGACATCTCTCCTCCAGGTGTTGCAGTGTCTGTCAGTCTGTCCTCCTCCCCTCTCAGGTCACTTTATACAATGACAGAGACAGTCAGAGACATCTCTCCTCCAGGTGTTGCAGTGTCTGTCAGTCTGTCCTCCTCCCCTCTCAGGTCACGTTATACAATGATAGAGACAGTCAGTCAGAGACATCTCTTCTCCAGGTGTTGCAGTGTCTGTCAGTCTGTCCTCCTCTCCTCTCAGGTCACGTTATACAATGACAGAGACAGTCAGAGACGTCTCTCCTCCAGGTGTTGCAGTGTCTGTCAGTCTGTCCTCCTCCCCTCTCAGGTCACGTTATACAATGACAGAGACAGTCAGAGACATCTCTCCTCCAGGTGTTGCAGTGTCTGTCAGTCTGTCCTCCTCCCCTCTCAGGTCATTTTATACAATGACAGAGACAGTCAGAGACATCTGTCCTCCAGGTGTGGCAGTGTCTGTCAGTATGTAGTCCTCCCCTCTCAGGTCACGTTATACAATGACAGAGACAGTCAGAGACATCTCTCCTCCAGGTGTTGCAGTGTCTGTCAGTCTGTCCTCCTCCCCTCTCAGGTCACGTTATACAATGACAGAGACAGTCAGTCAGAGACATCTCTCCTCCAGGTGTTGCAGTGTCTGTCAGTCTGTCCTCCTCCCCTCTCAGGTCACGTTATACAATGACAGAGACAGTCAGAGACATCTCTCCTCCAGGTGTTGCAGTATCTGTCAGTCTGTCCTCCTCCCCTCTCAGGTCACGTTATACAATGACAGAGACAGTCAGTCAGAGACATCTCTCCTCCAGGTGTTGCAGTTTCTGTCAGTCTGTCCCCCTCCCCTCTCAGGTCATTTTATACAATGACAGAGACAGTCAGAGACATCTGTCCTCCAGGTGTGGCAGTGTCTGTCAGTATGTAGTCCTCCCCTCTCAGGTCACGTTATACAATGACAGAGACAGTCAGAGACATCTCTCCTCCAGGTGTTGCAGTGTCTGTCAGTCTGTCCTCCTCCCCTCTCAGGTCACGTTATACAATGACAGAGACAGTCAGAGACATCTCTCCTCCAGGTGTTGCAGTGTCTGTCAGTCTGTCCTCCTCCGCTCTCAGGTCACGTTATACAATGATAGAGACAGTCAGAGACATCTGTCCTCCAGGTGTGGCAGTGTCTGTCAGTATGTAGTCCTCCCCTCTCAGGTCACGTTATACAATGACAGAGACAGTCAGAGACATCTCTCCTCCAGGTGTTGCAGTGTCTGTCAGTCTGTCCTCCTCCCCTCTCAGGTCACGTTATACAATGACAGAGACAGTCAGAGACATCTCTCCTCCAGGTGTTGCAGTGTCTGTCAGTCTGTCCTCCTCCCCTCTCAGGTCACTTTATACAATGACAGAGACAGTCAGAGACATCTCTCCTCCAGGTGTTCCAGTGTCTGTCAGTCTGTCCTCCTCCCCTCTCAGGTCACTTTATACAATGATAGAGACAGTCAGAGACATCTCTCCTCCAGGTGTTGCAGTGTCTGTCAGTCTGTCCTCCTCCCCTCTCAGGTCACGTTATACAATGACAGAGACAGTCAGAGACATCTCTCCTCCAGGTGTTGCAGTATCTGTCAGTCTGTCCTCCTCCCCTCTCAGGTCACGTTATACAATGATAGAGACAGTCAGAGACATCTCTCCTCCAGGTGTTGCAGTGTCTGTCAGTCTGTCCTCCTTATCTCTCAGGTCATGTTATACAATGACAGAGACAGTCAGAGACATCTCTCCCTCTCCTCCAGGTGTTGCAGTGTCTGTCAGTCTGTCCTCCTCCCTCTCAGGTCACGTTATACAATGATAGAGACAGTCAGAGACATCTCTCCCTCCAGGTGTTGCAGTGTCTGTCAGTCTGTCCTCCTCCTCTCAGGTCACGTTATACAATGACAGAGACAGTCAGAGACATCTCTCCTCCAGGTGTTGCAGTGTCTGTCAGTCTGTCCTCCTCCCCTCTCAGGTCACGTTATACAATGACAGAGACAGTCAGAGACATCTCTCCTCCAGGTGTTGCAGTGTCTGTCAGTCTGTCCTCCTCCCCTCTCAGGTCACGTTATACAATGACAGAGACAGTCAGAGACATCTCTCCTCCAGGTGTTGCAGTGTCTGTCAGTCTGTCCTCCTCCCCTCTCAGGTCACGTTATACAATGACAGAGACAGTCAGAGACATCTCTCCTCCAGGTGTTGCAGTGTCTGTCAGTCTGTCCTCCTCCCCTCTCAGGTCACGTTATACAATGACAGAGACAGTCAGAGACATCTCTCCTCCAGGTGTTGCAGTGTCTGTCAGTCTGTCCTCCTCCCCTCTCAGGTCACGTTATACAATGACAGAGACAGTCAGAGACATCTCTCCTCCAGGTGTTGCAGTGTCTGTCAGTCTGTCCTCCTCCCCTCTCAGGTCACGTTATACAATGATAGAGACAGTCAGAGACATCTCTCCTCCAGGTGTTGCAGTGTCTGTCAGTCTGTCCTCCTCCCCTCTCAGGTCACGTTATACAATGACAGAGACAGTCAGTCAGAAACAACTCTCCTCCAGGTGTTGCAGTGTCTGTCAGTCTGTCCTTCCTCCCCTCTCAGGTCACGTTATACAATAACAGAGACAGTCAGAGACATCTCTCCTCCAGGTGTTGCAGTGTCTGTCAGTCTGTCCTCCTCCCCTCTCAGGTCACGTTATACAATGACAGAGACAGTCAGTCAGAGACATCTCTCCTCCAGGTGTTGCAGTGTCTGTCAGTCTGTCCTCCTCCCCTCTCAGGTCACGTTATACAATGACAGAGACAGTCAGAGACATCTCTCCTCCAGGTGTTGCAGTATCTGTCAGTCTGTCCTCCTCCCCTCTCAGGTCACGTTATACAATGACAGAGACAGTCAGAGACATCTCTCCTCCAGGTGTTGCAGTGTCTGTCAGTCTATCCTCCTCCCCTCTCAGGTCACGTTATACAATGATAGAGACAGTCAGAGACATCTCTCCTCCAGGTGTTGCAGTGTCTGTCAGTCTGTCCTCCTCCCCTCTCAGGTCACGTTATACAATGACAGAGACAGTCAGAGACGTCTCTCCTCCAGGTGTTGCAGTGTCTGTCAGTCTGTCCTCCTCCCCTCTCAGGTCATGTTATACAATGAGACAGTCAGAGACATCTCTCCTCCAGGTGTTGCAGTGTCTGTCAGTCTGTCCTCCTCCCCTCTTAGGTCACGTTATACAATGACAGAGACAGTCAGAGACATCTGTCCTCCAGGTGTTGCAGTGTCTGTCAGTCTGTCCTCCTCCCCTCTCAGGTCACGTTATACAATGATAGAGACAGTCAGTCAGAGACATCTCTCCTCCAGGTTTTGCAGTATCTGTCAGTCTGTCCTCCTCCCCTCTCAGGTCACGTTATACAATGACAGAGACAGTCAGAGACATCTCTCCTCCAGGTGTGCAGTGTCTGTCAGTCTGTCCTCCTCCCCTCTCAGGTCACGTTATACAATGATAGAGACAGTCAGAGACATCTCTCCTCCAGGTGTTGCAGTGTCTGTCAGTCTGTCCTCCACCCCTCTCAGGTCACGTTATACAATGACAGAGACAGTCAGAGACATCTCTCCTCCAGGTGTTGCAGTGTCTGTCAGTCTGTCCTCCTCCCCTCTTAGGTCACGTTATACAATGACAGAGACAGTCAGTCAGAGACATCTCTCCTCCAGGTGTTGCAGTGTCTGTCAGTCTGTCCTCCTCCCCTCTCAGGTCACGTTATACAATGACAGAGACAGTCAGAGACATCTCTCCTCCAGGTGCTGCAGTGTCTGTCAGTCTGTCCTCCTCCCCTCTCAGGTCACGTTATACAATGACAGAGACAGTCAGTCAGAGACATCTCTCCTCCAGGTGTTGCAGTGTCTGTCAGTCTGTCCTCCTCCCCTCTCAGGTCACTTTATACAATGACAGAGACAGTCAGAGACATCTCTCCTCCAGGTGTTGCAGTGTCTGTCAGTCTGTCCTCCTCCCCTCTCAGGTCACGTTATACAATGACAGAGACAGTCAGAGACATCTCTCCTCCAGGTGTTGCAGTGTCTGTCAGTCTGTCCTCCTCCCCTCTCAGGTCACGTTATACAATGACAGAGACAGTCAGAGACGTCTCTCCTCCAGGTGTTGCAGTGTCTGTCAGTCTGTCCTCCTCCCCTCTCAGGTCACGTTATACAATGATAGAGACAGTCAGAGACATCTCTCCTCCAGGTGTTGCAGTGTCTGTCAGTCTGTCCTCCACCCCTCTCAGGTCACGTTATACAATGACAGAGACAGTCAGAGACATCTCTCCTCCAGGTGTTGCAGTGTCTGTCAGTCTGTCCTCCTCCCCTCTCAGGTCGCTTTATACAATGACAGAGACAGTCAGTCAGAGACATCTCTCCTCCAGGTGTTGCAGTGTCTGTCAGTCTGTCCTCCTCCCCTCTCAGGTCACTTTATACAATGACAGAGACAGTCAGAGACATCTCTCCTCCAGGTGTTGCAGTGTCTGTCAGTCTGTCCTCCTCTCCTCTCAGGTCACGTTATACAATGACAGAGACAGTCAGAGACATCTCTCCTCCAGGTGTTGCAGTGTCTGTCAGTCTGTCCTCCTCCCCTCTCAGGTCACGTTATACAATGACAGAGACAGTCAGAGACATCTCTCCTCCAGGTGTTGCAGTGTCTGTCAGTCTGTCCTCCACCCCTCTCAGGTCACGTTATACAATGACAGAGACAGTCAGAGACATCTCTCCTCCAGGTGTTGCAGTGTCTGTCAGTCTGTCCTCCTCCCCTCTCAGGTCACGTTATACAATGATAGAGACAGTGAGTCAGAGACATCTCTTCTCCAGGTGTTGCAGTGTCTGTCAGTCTGTCCTCCTCTCCTCTCAGGTCACGTTATACAATGACAGAGACAGTCAGAGACGTCTCTCCTCCAGGTGTTGCAGTGTCTGTCAGTCTGTCCTCCTCCCCTCTCAGGTCACGTTATACAATGACAGAGACAGTCAGAGACATCTCTCCTCCAGGTGTTGCAGTGTCTGTCAGTCTGTCCTCCTCCCCCTCTCAGGTCACTTTATACAATGACAGAGACGGTCAGTCAGAGACATCTCTCCTCCAGGTGTTGCAGTGTCTGTCAGTCTGTCCTCCTCTCCTCTCAGGTCACGTTATACAATGACAGAGACAGTCAGAGACGTCTCTCCTCCAGGTGTTGCAGTGTCTGTCAGTCTGTCCTCCTCCCCTCTCAGGTCACGTTATACAATGACAGAGAGAGTCAGAGACATCTCTCCCCCAGGTGTTGCAGTGTCTGTCAGTCTGTCCTCCTCCCCTCTCAGGTCACGTTATACAATGACAGAGACAGTCAGTCAGAGACAACTCTCCTCCAGGTGTTGCAGTGTCTGTCAGTCTGTCTTCCTCCCCTCTCAGGTCACGTTATACAATGACAGAGACAGTCAGAGACGTCTCTCCTCCAGGTGTTGCAGTGTCTGTCAGTCTGTCCTCCTCCCCTCTCAGGTCATGTTATACAATGACAGAGACAATCAGTCAGAGACATCTCTCCTCCAGGTGTTGCAGTGTCTGTCAGTCTGTCCTCCTCCCCTCTCAGGTCACTTTATACAATGACAGAGACAGTCAGAGACATCTCTCCTCCAGGTGTTGCAGTGTCTGTCAGTCTGTCCTCCTCCCCTCTCAGGTCACGTTATACAATAATAGAGACAGTCAGTCAGAGACATCTCTCCTCCAGGTGTTGCAGTGTCTGTCAGTCTGTCCTCCTCCCCTCTCAGGTCACGTTATACAATGATAGAGACAGTCAGAGACATCTCTCCTCCAGGTGTTGCAGTGTCTGTCAGTCTGTCCTCCTCCCCTCTCAGGTCACGTTATACAATGACAGAGACAGTCAGAGACATCTCTCCTCCAGGTGTTGCAGTGTCTGTCAGTCTGTCCTCCTCCCCTCTCAGGTCACGTTATACAATGACAGAGACAGTCAGAGACGTCTCTCCTCCAGGTGTTGCAGTGTCTGTCAGTCTGTCCTCCTCCCCCCTCAGGTCACGTTATACAATGACAGAGACAGTCAGAGACATCTCTCCTCCAGGTGTTGCAGTGTCTGTCAGTCTGTCTTCCTCCCCTCTCAGGTCGCTTTATACAATGACAGAGACGGTCAGTCAGAGACATCTCTCCTCCAGGTGTTGCAGTGTCTGTCAGTCTGTCCTCCTCCCCTCTCAGGTCACGTTATACAATGACAGAGACAGTCAGAGACATCTGTCCTCCAGGTGTTGCAGTGTCTGTCAGTCTGTCTTCCTCCCCTCTCAGGTCACGTTATACAATGACAGAGACAGTCAGAGACATCTCTCCTCCAGGTGTTGCAGTATCTGTCAGTCTGTCCTCCTCCCCTCTCAGGTCACGTTATACAATGACAGAGACAGTCAGAGACATCTCTCCTCCAGGTGTTGCAGTGTCTGTCAGTCTGTCCTCCTCCCCTCTCAGGTCACGTTATACAATGACAGAGACAGTCAGTCAGAGACATCTCTCCTCCAGGTGTTGCAGTGTCTGTCAGTCTGTCCTCCTCCCCTCTCAGGTCACGTTATACAATGACAGAGACAGTCAGAGACATCTCTCCTCCAGGTGTTGCAGTGTCTGTCAGTCTATCCTCCTCCCCTCTCAGGTCACTTTATACAATGACAGAGACAGTCAGAGACATCTCTCCTCCAGGTGTTGCAGTGTCTTTCAGTCTGTCCTCCTCCCCTCTCAGGTCACGTTATACAATGACAGAGACAGTCAGAGACGTCTCTCCTCCAGGTGTTGCAGTGTCTGTCAGTCTGTCTTCCTCCCCTCTCAGGTCACGTTATACAATGATAGAGACAGTCAGAGACGTCTCTCCTCCAGGTGTTGCAGTGTCTGTCAGTCTGTCCTCCTCCCCTCTCAGGTCACGTTATACAATGACAGAGACAGTCAGTCAGAGACAACTCTCCTCCAGGTGTTGCAGTGTCTGTCAGTCTGTCTTCCTCCCCTCTCAGGTCACGTTATACAATGACAGAGACAGTCAGTCAGAGACATCTCTCCTCCAGGTGTTGCAGTGTCTGTCAGTCTGTCCTCCTCCCCTCTCAGGTCACTTTATACAATGACAGAGACAGTCAGAGACATCTCTCCTCCAGGTGTTGCAGTGTCTGTCAGTCTGTCCTCCTCCCCTCTCAGGTCACGTTATACAATGACAGAGACAGTCAGAGACATCTCTCCTCCAGGTGTTGCAGTGTCTGTCAGTCTGTCCTCCTCCCCTCTCAGGTCACGTTATACAATGACAGAGACAGTCAGAGACGTCTCTCCTCCAGGTGTTGCAGTGTCTGTCAGTCTGTCCTCCTCCCCTCTCAGGTCACGTTATACAATGATAGAGACAGTCAGAGACATCTCTCCTCCAGGTGTTGCAGTGTCTGTCAGTCTGTCCTCCACCCCTCTCAGGTCACGTTATACAATGACAGAGACAGTCAGAGACATCTCTCCTCCAGGTGTTGCAGTGTCTGTCAGTCTGTCCTCCTCCCCTCTCAGGTCGCTTTATACAATGACAGAGACAGTCAGTCAGAGACATCTCTCCTCCAGGTGTTGCAGTGTCTGTCAGTCTGTCCTCCTCCCCTCTCAGGTCACTTTATACAATGACAGAGACAGTCAGAGACATCTCTCCTCCAGGTGTTGCAGTGTCTGTCAGTCTGTCCTCCTCTCCTCTCAGGTCACGTTATACAATGACAGAGACAGTCAGAGACATCTCTCCTCCAGGTGTTGCAGTGTCTGTCAGTCTGTCCTCCTCCCCTCTCAGGTCACGTTATACAATGACAGAGACAGTCAGAGACATCTCTCCTCCAGGTGTTGCAGTGTCTGTCAGTCTGTCCTCCACCCCTCTCAGGTCACGTTATACAATGACAGAGACAGTCAGAGACATCTCTCCTCCAGGTGTTGCAGTGTCTGTCAGTCTGTCCTCCTCCCCTCTCAGGTCACGTTATACAATGATAGAGACAGTGAGTCAGAGACATCTCTTCTCCAGGTGTTGCAGTGTCTGTCAGTCTGTCCTCCTCTCCTCTCAGGTCACGTTATACAATGACAGAGACAGTCAGAGACGTCTCTCCTCCAGGTGTTGCAGTGTCTGTCAGTCTGTCCTCCTCCCCTCTCAGGTCACGTTATACAATGACAGAGACAGTCAGAGACATCTCTCCTCCAGGTGTTGCAGTGTCTGTCAGTCTGTCCTCCTCCCCTCTCAGGTCACTTTATACAATGACAGAGACGGTCAGTCAGAGACATCTCTCCTCCAGGTGTTGCAGTGTCTGTCAGTCTGTCCTCCTCTCCTCTCAGGTCACGTTATACAATGACAGAGACAGTCAGAGACGTCTCTCCTCCAGGTGTTGCAGTGTCTGTCAGTCTGTCCTCCTCCCCTCTCAGGTCACGTTATACAATGACAGAGAGAGTCAGAGACATCTCTCCCCCAGGTGTTGCAGTGTCTGTCAGTCTGTCCTCCTCCCCTCTCAGGTCACGTTATACAATGACAGAGACAGTCAGTCAGAGACAACTCTCCTCCAGGTGTTGCAGTGTCTGTCAGTCTGTCTTCCTCCCCTCTCAGGTCACGTTATACAATGACAGAGACAGTCAGAGACGTCTCTCCTCCAGGTGTTGCAGTGTCTGTCAGTCTGTCCTCCTCCCCTCTCAGGTCATGTTATACAATGACAGAGACAATCAGTCAGAGACATCTCTCCTCCAGGTGTTGCAGTGTCTGTCAGTCTGTCCTCCTCCCCTCTCAGGTCACTTTATACAATGACAGAGACAGTCAGAGACATCTCTCCTCCAGGTGTTGCAGTGTCTGTCAGTCTGTCCTCCTCCCCTCTCAGGTCACGTTATACAATAATAGAGACAGTCAGTCAGAGACATCTCTCCTCCAGGTGTTGCAGTGTCTGTCAGTCTGTCCTCCTCCCCTCTCAGGTCACGTTATACAATGATAGAGACAGTCAGAGACATCTCTCCTCCAGGTGTTGCAGTGTCTGTCAGTCTGTCCTCCTCCCCTCTCAGGTCACGTTATACAATGACAGAGACAGTCAGAGACATCTCTCCTCCAGGTGTTGCAGTGTCTGTCAGTCTGTCCTCCTCCCCTCTCAGGTCACGTTATACAATGACAGAGACAGTCAGAGACGTCTCTCCTCCAGGTGTTGCAGTGTCTGTCAGTCTGTCCTCCTCCCCCCTCAGGTCACGTTATACAATGACAGAGACAGTCAGAGACATCTCTCCTCCAGGTGTTGCAGTGTCTGTCAGTCTGTCTTCCTCCCCTCTCAGGTCGCTTTATACAATGACAGAGACGGTCAGTCAGAGACATCTCTCCTCCAGGTGTTGCAGTGTCTGTCAGTCTGTCCTCCTCCCCTCTCAGGTCACGTTATACAATGACAGAGACAGTCAGAGACATCTGTCCTCCAGGTGTTGCAGTGTCTGTCAGTCTGTCTTCCTCCCCTCTCAGGTCACGTTATACAATGACAGAGACAGTCAGAGACATCTCTCCTCCAGGTGTTGCAGTATCTGTCAGTCTGTCCTCCTCCCCTCTCAGGTCATGTTATACAATGATAGAGACAGTCAGAGACATCTCTCCTCCAGGTGTTGCAGTGTCTGTCAGTCTATCCTCCTCCCCTCTCAGGTCACTTTATACAATGACAGAGACAGTCAGAGACATCTCTCCTCCAGGTGTTGCAGTGTCTTTCAGTCTGTCCTCCTCCCCTCTCAGGTCACGTTATACAATGACAGAGACAGTCAGAGACGTCTCTCCTCCAGGTGTTGCAGTGTCTGTCAGTCTGTCTTCCTCCCCTCTCAGGTCACGTTATACAATGATAGAGACAGTCAGAGACGTCTCTCCTCCAGGTGTTGCAGTGTCTGTCAGTCTGTCCTCCTCCCCTCTCAGGTCACGTTATACAATGACAGAGACAGTCAGTCAGAGACAACTCTCCTCCAGGTGTTGCAGTGTCTGTCAGTCTGTCTTCCTCCCCTCTCAGGTCACGTTATACAATGACAGAGACAGTCAGAGACATCTCTCCTCCAGGTGTTGCAGTGTCTGTCAGTCTGTCCTCCTCCCCTCTCAGGTCGCTTTATACAATGACAGAGACGGTCAGTCAGAGTCATCTCTCCTCCAGCTGTTGCAGTGTCTGTCAGTCTGTCCTCCTCCCCTCTCAGGTCACGTTATACAATGACAGAGACAATCAGTCAGAGACATCTCTCCTCCAGGTGTTGCAGTGTCTGTCAGTCTGTCCTCCTCCCCTCTCAGGTCACGTTATACAATGACAGAGACTGTCAGTCAGAGACATCTCTCCTCCAGGTGTTGCAGTGTCTGTCAGTCTGTCCTCCTCCCCTCTCAGGTCACGTTATACAATGACAGAGACAGTCAGTCAGAGACATCTCTCCTCCAGGTGTTGCAGTGTCTGTCAGTCTGTCCTCCTCCCCTCTCAGGTCACTTTATACAATGACAGAGACAGTCAGAGACATCTCTCCTCCAGGTGTTGCAGTGTCTGTCAGTCTGTCCTCCTCCCCTCTCAGGTCACGTTATACAATAATAGAGACAGTCAGTCAGAGACATCTCTCCTCCAGGTGTTGCAGTGTCTGTCAGTCTGTCCTCCTCCCCTCTCAGGTCACGTTATACAATGATAGAGACAGTCAGAGACATCTCTCCTCCAGGTGTTGCAGTGTCTGTCAGTCTGTCCTCCTCCCCTCTCAGGTCACGTTATACAATGACAGAGACAGTCAGAGACATCTCTCCTCCAGGTGTTGCAGTGTCTGTCAGTCTGTCCTCCTCCCCTCTCAGGTCACGTTATACAATGACAGAGACAGTCAGAGACGTCTCTCCTCCAGGTGTTGCAGTGTCTGTCAGTCTGTCCTCCTCCCCCCTCAGGTCACGTTATACAATGACAGAGACAGTCAGAGACATCTCTCCTCCAGGTGTTGCAGTGTCTGTCAGTCTGTCTTCCTCCCCTCTCAGGTCGCTTTATACAATGACAGAGACGGTCAGTCAGAGACATCTCTCCTCCAGGTGTTGCAGTGTCTGTCAGTCTGTCCTCCTCCCCTCTCAGGTCACGTTATACAATGACAGAGACAGTCAGAGACATCTGTCCTCCAGGTGTTGCAGTGTCTGTCAGTCTGTCTTCCTCCCCTCTCAGGTCACGTTATACAATGACAGAGACAGTCAGAGACATCTCTCCTCCAGGTGTTGCAGTATCTGTCAGTCTGTCCTCCTCCCCTCTCAGGTCATGTTATACAATGATAGAGACAGTCAGAGACATCTCTCCTCCAGGTGTTGCAGTGTCTGTCAGTCTATCCTCCTCCCCTCTCAGGTCACTTTATACAATGACAGAGACAGTCAGAGACATCTCTCCTCCAGGTGTTGCAGTGTCTTTCAGTCTGTCCTCCTCCCCTCTCAGGTCACGTTATACAATGACAGAGACAGTCAGAGACGTCTCTCCTCCAGGTGTTGCAGTGTCTGTCAGTCTGTCTTCCTCCCCTCTCAGGTCACGTTATACAATGATAGAGACAGTCAGAGACGTCTCTCCTCCAGGTGTTGCAGTGTCTGTCAGTCTGTCCTCCTCCCCTCTCAGGTCACGTTATACAATGACAGAGACAGTCAGTCAGAGACAACTCTCCTCCAGGTGTTGCAGTGTCTGTCAGTCTGTCTTCCTCCCCTCTCAGGTCACGTTATACAATGACAGAGACAGTCAGAGACATCTCTCCTCCAGGTGTTGCAGTGTCTGTCAGTCTGTCCTCCTCCCCTCTCAGGTCGCTTTATACAATGACAGAGACGGTCAGTCAGAGTCATCTCTCCTCCAGCTGTTGCAGTGTCTGTCAGTCTGTCCTCCTCCCCTCTCAGGTCACGTTATACAATGACAGAGACAATCAGTCAGAGACATCTCTCCTCCAGGTGTTGCAGTGTCTGTCAGTCTGTCCTCCTCCCCTCTCAGGTCACGTTATACAATGACAGAGACTGTCAGTCAGAGACATCTCTCCTCCAGGTGTTGCAGTGTCTGTCAGTCTGTCCTCCTCCCCTCTCAGGTCACGTTATACAATGACAGAGACAGTCAGTCAGAGACATCTCTCCTCCAGGTGTTGCAGTGTCTGTCAGTCTGTCCTCCTCCCCTCTCAGGTCACTTTATACAATGACAGAGACAGTCAGAGACATCTCTCCTCCAGGTGTTGCAGTGTCTGTCAGTCTGTCCTCCTCCCCTCTCAGGTCACGTTATACAATAATAGAGACAGTCAGTCAGAGACATCTCTCCTCCAGGTGTTGCAGTGTCTGTCAGTCTGTCCTCCTCCCCTCTCAGGACACGTTATACAATGACAGAGACAGTCAGAGACATCTCTCCTCCAGGTGTTGCAGTATCTGTCAGTCTGTCCTCCTCCCCTCTCAGGTCGCTTTATACAATGACAGAGACAGTCAGAGACATCTCTCCTCCAGGTGTTGCAGTGTCTGTCAGTCTGTCCTCCTCCCCTCTCAGGTCACGTTATACAATGACAGAGACAGTCAGAGACATCTCTCCTCCAGGTGTTGCAGTGTCTGTCAGTCTGTCCTCCTCCCCTCTCAGGTCACGTTATACAATGACAGAGACAGTCAGAGACGTATCTCCTCCAGGTGTTGCAGTGTCTGTCAGTCTGTCCTCCTCCCCTCTCAGGTCACGTTATACAATGACAGAGACAGTCAGAGACATCTCTCCTCCAGGTGTTGCAGTGTCTGTCAGTCTGTCCTCCTCCCCTCTCAGGTCACGTTATACAATGATAGAGACAGTCAGAGACATCTCTCCTCCAGGTGTTGCAGTATCTGTCAGTCTGTCCTCCTCCCCTCTCAGGTCACGTTATACAATGATAGAGACAGTCAGAGACATCTCTCCTCCAGGTGTTGCAGTGTCTGTCAGTCTGTCCTCCTCCCCTCTCAGGTCACGTTATACAATGACAGAGACAGTCAGTCAGAGACAACTCTCCTCCAGGTGTTGCAGTGTCTGTCAGTCTGTCTTCCTCCCCTCTCAGGTCACGTTATACAATGACAGAGACAGTCAGAGACATCTCTCCTCCAGCTGTTGCAGTGTCTGTCAGTCTGTCCTCCTCCCCTCTCAGGTCACGTTATACAATGACAGAGACAGTCAGTCAGAGACATCTCTCCTCCAGGTGTTGCAGTGTCTGTCAGTCTGTCCTCCTCCCCTCTCAGGTCACGTTATACAATGACAGAGACAGTCAGAGACATCTCTCCTCCAGGTGTTGCAGTGTCTGTCAGTCTGTCCTCCTCCCCTCTCAGGTCACGTTATACAATGACAGAGACAGTCAGAGACATCTCTCCTCCAGGTGTTGCAGTCTCTGTCAGTCTGTCCTCCTCCCCTCTCAGGTCACGTTATACAATGACAGAGACAGTCAGAGACAATCTCTCCTCCCGGTGTTGCAGTGTCTGTCAGTCTGTCCTCCCCTCTCAGATCACGTTATACAATGACAGAGACAGTCAGTCAGAGACATCTCTTCTCCAGGTGTTGCAGTGTCTGTCAGTCTGTCCTCCTCCCTCTCAGGTCACGTTATACAATGACAGAGACAGTCAGAGACGTCTCTCCTCCAGGTGTTGCAGTGTCTGTCAGTCTGTCCTCCTCCCCTCTCAGGTCACGTTATACAATGACAGAGACAGTCAGAGACATCTCTCCTCCAGGTGTTGCAGTGTCTGTCAGTCTGTCCTCCTCCCCTCTCAGGTCACGTTATACAATGACAGAGACAGTCAGAGACGTCTCTCCTCCAGGTGTTGCAGTGTCTGTCAGTCTGTCCTCCTCCCCTCTCAGGTCACGTTATACAATGACAGAGACAGTCAGAGACATCTCTCCCCCAGGTGTTGCAGTGTCTGTCAGTCTGTCCTCCTCCCCTCTCAGGTCACGTTATACAATGATAGAGACAGTCAGAGACATCTCTCCTCCAGGTGTTGCAGTGTCTGTCAGTCTGTCCTCCTCCCCTCTCAGGTCACGTTATACAATGACAGAGACAGTCAGAGACATCTCTCCTCCAGGTGTTGCAGTGTCTGTCAGTCTGTCCTCCTCCCCTCTCAGGTCACGTTATACAATGACAGAGACAGTCAGTCAGAGACATCTCTCCTCCAGGTGTTGCAGTGTCTGTCAGTCTGTCCTCCTCCCCTCTCAGGTCACGTTATACAATGATAGAGACAGTCAGAGACATCTCTCCTCCAGGTGTTGCAGTGTCTGTCAGTCTGTCCTCCTCCCCTCTCAGGTCACGTTATACAATGACAGAGACAGTCAGAGACATCTCTCCTCCAGGTGTTGCAGTGTCTGTCAGTCTGTCCTTCTCCCCTCTCAGGTCACGTTATACAATGACAGAGACAATCAGAGACATCTCTCCTCCAGGTGTTGCAGTGTCTGTCAGTCTGTCCTTCTCCCCTCTCAGGTCACGTTATACAATGACAGAGACAGTCAGAGACATCTCTCCTCCAGGTGTTGCAGTGTCTGTCAGTCTGTCCTCCTCCCCTCTCAGGTCACGTTATACAATGACAGAGACAATCAGAGACATCTGTCCTCCAGGTGTTGCAGTGTCTGTCAGTCTGTCCTCCTCCCCTCTCAGGTCACGTTATACAATGACAGAGACAGTCAGAGACGTCTCTCCTCCAGGTGTTGCAGTGTCTGTCAGTCTGTCCTCCTCCCCTCTCAGGTCACGTTATACAATGACAGAGAGAGTCAGAGACATCTCTCCCCCAGGTGTTGCAGTGTCTGTCAGTCTGTCCTCCTCCCCTCTCAGGTCACGTTATACAATGATAGAGACAGTCAGAGACATCTCTCCTCCTGGTGTTGCAGTGTCTGTCAGTCTGTCCTCCTCCCCTCTCAGGTCACGTTATACAATGACAGAGACAGTCAGTCAGAGACAACTCTCCTCCAGGTGTTGCAGTGTCTGTCAGTCTGTCCTCCTCCCCTCTCAGGTCACGTTATACAATGACAGAGACAGTCAGAGACGTCTCTCCTCCAGGTGTTGCAGTGTCTGTCAGTCTGTCCTCCTCCCCTCTCAGGTCACGTTATACAATGACAGAGACAGTCAGAGACGTCTCTCCTCCAGGTGTTGCAGTGTCTGTCAGTCTGTCCTCCTCCCCTCTCAGGTCGCTTTATACAATGACAGAGACAGTCAGAGACATCTCTCCTCCAGGTGTTGCAGTGTCTGTCAGTCTGTCCTCCTCCCCTCTCAGGTCACTTTATACAATGACAGAGACAGTCAGAGACATCTCTCCTCCAGGTGTTGCAGTGTCTGTCAGTCTGTCCTCCTCCCCTCTCAGGTCACGTTATACAATGACAGAGACAGTCAGTCAGAGACAACTCTCCTCCAGGTGTTGCAGTGTCTGTCAGTCTGTCCTCCTCCCCTCTCAGGTCACGTTATACAATGACTGAGACAGTCAGAGACAACTCTCCTCCAGGTGTTGCAGTGTCTGTCAGTCTGTCCTCCTCCCCTCTCAGGTCACGTTATACAATGACAGAGACAGTCAGAGACATCTCTCCTCCAGGTGTTGCAGTGTCTGTCAGTCTGTCCTCCTCCCCTCTCAGGTCACTTTATACAATGACAGAGACAGTCAGAGACATCTCTCCTCCAGGTGTTGCAGTGTCTGTCAGTCTGTCCTCCTCCCCTCTCAGGTCACGTTATACAATGACAGAGACAGTCAGTCAGAGACAACTCTCCTCCAGGTGTTGCAGTGTCTGTCAGTCTGTCCTCCTCCCCTCTCAGGTCACGTTATACAATGACAGAGACAATCAGAGACATCTGTCCTCCAGGTGTTGCAGTGTCTGTCAGTCTGTCCTCCTCCCCTCTCAGGTCACGTTATACAATGACAGAGACAGTCAGAGACATCTCTCCTCCAGGTGTTGCAGTGTCTGTCAGTCTGTCCTCCTCCCCTCTCAGGTCACGTTATACAATGACAGAGACAATCAGAGACATCTGTCCTCCAGGTGTTGCAGTGTCTGTCAGTCTGTCCTCCTCCCCTCTCAGGTCACGTTATACAATGACAGAGACAGTCAGAGACGTCTCTCCTCCAGGTGTTGCAGTGTCTGTCAGTCTGTCCTCCTCCCCTCTCAGGTCACGTTATACAATGACAGAGAGAGTCAGAGACATCTCTCCCCCAGGTGTTGCAGTGTCTGTCAGTCTGTCCTCCTCCCCTCTCAGGTCACGTTATACAATGATAGAGACAGTCAGAGACATCTCTCCTCCAGGTGTTGCAGTGTCTGTCAGTCTGTCCTCCTCCCCTCTCAGGTCACGTTATACAATGACAGAGACAGTCAGTCAGAGACAACTCTCCTCCAGGTGTTGCAGTGTCTGTCAGTCTGTCCTCCTCCCCTCTCAGGTCACGTTATACAATGACAGAGACAGTCAGAGACGTCTCTCCTCCAGGTGTTGCAGTGTCTGTCAGTCTGTCCTCCTCCCCTCTCAGGTCACGTTATACAATGACAGAGACAGTCAGAGACATCTCTCCTCCAGGTGTTGCAGTATCTGTCAGTCTGTCCTCCTCCCCTCTCAGGTCACGTTATACAATGACAGAGACAGTCAGAGACATCTCTCCTCCAGGTGTTGCAGTATCTGTCAGTCTGTCCTCCTCCCCTCTCAGGTCACGTTATACAATGATAGAGACAGTCAGAGACATCTCTCCTCCAGGTGTTGCAGTGTCTGTCAGTCTGTCCTCCTCCCCTCTCAGGTCACGTTATACAATGACAGAGACAGTCAGTCAGAGACAACTCTCCTCCAGGTGTTGCAGTGTCTGTCAGTCTGTCTTCCTTCCCTCTCAGGTCACGTTATACAATGACAGAGACAGTCAGAGACGTCTCTCCTCCAGGTGTTGCAGTGTCTGTCAGTCTGTCCTCCTCCCCTCTCAGGTCATGTTATACAATGACAGAGACAATCAGTCAGAGACATCTCTCCTCCAGGTGTTGCAGTGTCTGTCAGTCTGTCCTCCTCCCCTCTCAGGTCACGTTATACAATGACAGAGACAGTCAGAGACATCTCTCCTCCAGGTGTTGCAGTGTCTGTCAGTCTGTCCTCCTCCCCTCTCAGGTCACGTTATACAATGACAGAGACAGTCAGAGACATCTCTCCTCCAGGTGTTGCAGTGTCTGTCAGTCTGTCCTCCTCCCCTCTCAGGTCACGTTATACAATGACAGAGACAGTCAGTCAGAGACATCTCTCCTCCAGGTGTTGCAGTATCTGTCAGTCTGTCCTCCTTCCCTCTCAGGTCACGTTATACAATGATAGAGACAGTCAGAGACATCTCTCCTCCAGGTGTTGCAGTGTCTGTCAGTCTGTCCTCCTCCCCTCTCAGGTCACGTTATACAATGACAGAGACAGTCAGAGACATCTCTCCTCCAGGTGTTGCAGTGTCTGTCAGTCTGTCCTCCTCCCCTCTCAGGTCACGTTATACAATGACAGAGACAGTCAGTCAGAGACATCTCTCCTCCAGGTGTTGCAGTATCTGTCAGTCTGTCCTCCTCCCCTCTCAGGTCACGTTATACAATGATAGAGACAGTCAGAGACATCTCTCCTCCAGGTGTTGCAGTGTCTGTCAGTCTGTCCTCCTCCCCTCTCAGGTCACGTTATACAATGACAGAGACAGTCAGAGACATCTCTCCCCCAGGTGTTGCAGTGTCTGTCAGTCTGTCCTCCTCCCCTCTCAGGTCACGTTATACAATAATAGAGACAGTCAGTCAGAGACATCTCTCCTCCAGGTGTTGCAGTATCTGTCAGTCTGTCCTCCTCCCCTCTCAGGTCACGTTATACAATAATAGAGACAGTCAGTCAGAGACATCTCTCCTCCAGGTGTTGCAGTGTCTGTCAGTCTGTCCTCCTCCCCTCTCAGGACACGTTATACAATGACAGAGACAGTCAGAGACATCTCTCCTCCAGGTGTTGCAGTGTCTGTCAGTCTGTCCTCCTCCCCTCTCAGGTCACGTTATACAATGATAGAGACAGTCAGAGACGTCTCTCCTCCAGGTGTTGCAGTGTCTGTCAGTCTGTCCTCCTCCCCTCTCAGGTCGCTTTATACAATGACAGAGACGGTCAGTCAGAGACATCTCTCCTCCAGGTGTTGCAGTGTCTGTCAGTCTGTCCTCCTCCCCTCTCAGGTCACGTTATACAATGACAGAGACAGTCAGAGACATCTCTCCTCCAGGTGTTGCAGTGTCTGTCAGTCTGTCCTCCTCCCCTCTCAGGTCACGTTATACAATGACAGAGAGAGTCAGAGACATCTCTCCCCCAGGTGTTGCAGTGTCTGTCAGTCTGTCCTCCTCCCCTCTCAGGTCACGTTATACAATGATAGAGACAGTCAGTCAGAGACGTCTCTCCCCCAGGTGTTGCACTGTCTGTCAGTCTGTCCTCCTCCCCTCTCAGGTCACGTTATACAATGACAGAGACAGTCAGTCAGAGACAACTCTCCTCCAGGTGTTGCAGTGTCTGTCAGTCTGTCTTCCTCCCCTCTCAGGTCACGTTATACAATGACAGAGACAGTCAGAGACGTCTCTCCTCCAGGTGTTGTAGTGTCTGTCAGTCTGTCCTCCTCCCCTCTCAGGTCACGTTATACAATGATAGAGACAGTCAGAGACATCTCTCCTCCAGGTGTTGCAGTATCTGTCAGTCTGTCCTCCTCCCCTCTCAGGTCACGTTATACAATGACAGAGACAGTCAGAGACATCTCTCCTCCAGGTGTTGCAGTTTCTGTCAGTCTATCCTCCTCCCCTCTCAGGTCACGTTATACAATGATAGAGACAGTCAGAGACATCTCTCCTCCCGGTGTTGCAGTGTCTGTCAGTCTGTCCTCCTCCCCTCTCAGGTCACGTTATACAATGACAGAGACAGTCAGAGACGTCTCTCCTCCAGGTGTTGCAGTGTCTGTCAGTCTGTCCTCCTCCCCTCTCAGGTCACGTTATACAATGACAGAGACAGTCAGAGACATCTCTCCTCCAGGTGTTGCAGTGTCTGTCAGTCTGTCCTCCCCTCTCAGATCACGTTATACAATGACAGAGACAGTCAGTCAGAGACATCTCTTCTCCAGGTGTTGCAGTGTCTGTCAGTCTGTCCTCCTCCCCTCTCAGGTCACGTTATACAATGACAGAGACGGTCAGTCAGAGACATCTCTCCTCCAGGTGTTGCAGTGTCTGTCAGTCTGTCCTCCTCCCCTCTCAGGTCACGTTATACAATGACAGAGACAGTCAGAGGCGTCTCTCCTCCAGGTGTTGCAGTGTCTGTCAGTCTGTCCGTCTCCCCTCTCAGGTCACGTTATACAATGACAGAGACAGTCAGAGACATCTCTCCCCCAGGTGTTGCAGTGTCTGTCAGTCTGTCCTCCTCCCCTCTCAGGTCACGTTATACAATGATAGAGACAGTCAGAGACATCTCTCCTCCAGGTGTTGCAGTATCTGTCAGTCTGTCCTCCTCCCCTCTCAGGTCACGTTATACAATGACAGAGACAGTCAGAGACATCTCTCCTCCAGGTGTTGCAGTGTCTGTCAGTCTGTCCTCCTCCCCTCTCAGGTCACGTTATACAATGATAGAGACAGTCAGTCAGAGATAACTCTCCTCCAGGTGTTGCAGTATCTGTCAGTCTGTCCTCCTCCCCTCTCAGGTCTCGTCATACAATGATAGAGACAGTCAGTCAGAGATAACTCTCCTCCAGGTGTTGCAGTGTCTGTCAGTCTGTCCTCCTCCCCTCTCAGGTCGCTTTATACAATGACAGAGACGGTCAGTCAGAGACATCTCTCCTCCAGGTGTTGCAGTGTCTGTCAGTCTGTCCTCCTCCCCTCTCAGGTCACGTTATACAATGACAGAGACAGTCAGTCAGAGACATCTCTCCTCCAGGTGTTGCAGTGTCTGTCAGTCTGTCCTCCTCCCCTCTCAGGTCACTTTATACAATGACAGAGACAGTCAGAGACGTCTCTCCTCCAGGTGTTGCAGTGTCTGTCAGTCTATCCTCCTCCCCTCTCAGGTCACGTTATACAATGATAGAGACAGTCAGAGACATCTCTCCTCCCGGTGTTGCAGTGTCTGTCAGTCTGTCCTCCCCTCTCAGATCACGTTATACAATGACAGAGACAGTCAGTCAGAGACATCTCTCCTCCAGGTGTTGCAGTGTCTGTCAGTCTGTCCTCCTCCCCTCTCAGGTCACGTTATACAATGACAGAGACAGTCAGAGACGTCTCTACTCCAGGTGTTGCAGTGTCTGTCAGTCTGTCCTCCTCCCCTCTCAGGTCACGTTATACAATGACAGAGACAGTCAGTCAGAGACATCTCTCCTCCAGGTGTTGCAGTGTCTGTCAGTCTGTCCTCCTCCCCTCTCAGGTCACGTTATACAATGACAGAGACAGTCAGAGACGTCTCTCCTCCAGGTGTTGCAGTGTCTGTCAGTCTGTCCTCCTCCCCTCTCAGGTCACGTTATACAATGACAGAGACAGTCAGAGACATCTCTCCTCCAGGTGTTGCAGTATCTGTCAGTCTGTCCTCCTCCCCTCTCAGGTCACGTTATACAATGACAGAGACAGTCAGAGACATCTCTCCTCCAGGTGTTGCAGTATCTGTCAGTTTGTCCTCCTCCCCTCTCAGGTCACGTTATACAATGATAGAGACAGTCAGAGACATCTCTCCTCCAGGTGTTGCAGTGTCTGTCAGTCTGTCCTCCTCCCCTCTCAGGTCACGTTATACAATGACAGAGACAGTCAGTCAGAGACAACTCTCCTCCAGGTGTTGCAGTGTCTGTCAGTCTGTCTTCCTTCCCTCTCAGGTCACGTTATACAATGACAGAGACAGTCAGAGACGTCTCTCCTCCAGGTGTTGCAGTGTCTGTCAGTCTGTCCTCCTCCCCTCTCAGGTCATGTTATACAATGACAGAGACAATCAGTCAGAGACATCTCTCCTCCAGGTGTTGCAGTGTCTGTCAGTCTGTCCTCCTCCCCTCTCAGGTCACGTTATACAATGACAGAGACAGTCAGAGACATCTCTCCTCCAGGTGTTGCAGTGTCTGTCAGTCTGTCCTCCTCCCCTCTCAGGTCACATTATACAATAATAGAGACAGTCAGTCAGAGACATCTCTCCTCCAGGTGTTGCAGTATCTGTCAGTCTGTCCTCCTCCCCTCTCAGGTCACTTTATACAATGATAGAGACAGTCAGAGACATCTCTCCTCCAGGTGTTGCAGTGTCTGTCAGTCTGTCCTACTCCCCTCTCAGGTCACGTTATACAATAATAGAGACAGTCAGTCAGAGACATCTCTCCTCCAGGTGTTGCAGTGTCTGTCAGTCTGTCCTCCTCCCCTCTCAGGACACGTTATACAATGACAGAGACAGTCAGAGACATCTCTCCTCCAGGTGTTGCAGTGTCTGTCAGTCTGTCCTCCTCCCCTCTCAGGTCACGTTATACAATGATAGAGACAGTCAGAGACGTCTCTCCTCCAGGTGTTGCAGTGTCTGTCAGTCTGTCCTCCTCCCCTCTCAGGTCGCTTTATACAATGACAGAGACGGTCAGTCAGAGACATCTCTCCTCCAGGTGTTGCAGTGTCTGTCAGTCTGTCCTCCTCCCCTCTCAGGTCACGTTATACAATGACAGAGACAGTCAGAGACATCTCTCCTCCAGGTGTTGCAGTGTCTGTCAGTCTGTCCTCCTCCCCTCTCAGGTCACGTTATACAATGACAGAGAGAGTCAGAGACATCTCTCCCCCAGGTGTTGCAGTGTCTGTCGGTCTGTCCTCCTCCCCTCTCAGGTCACGTTATACAATGATAGAGACAGTCAGTCAGAGACGTCTCTCCCCCAGGTGTTGCACTGTCTGTCAGTCTGTCCTCCTCCCCTCTCAGGTCACGTTATACAATGACAGAGACAGTCAGAGACATCTCTCCTCCAGGTGTTGCAGTATCTGTCAGTCTGTCCTCCTCCCCTCTCAGGTCACGTTATACAATGATAGAGACAGTCAGAGACATCTCTCCTCCAGGTGTTGCAGTGTCTGTCAGTCTGTCCTCCTCCCCTCTCAGGTCACGTTATACAATGACAGAGACAGTCAGTCAGAGACAACTCTCCTCCAGGTGTTGCAGTGTCTGTCAGTCTGTCTTCCTCCCCTCTCAGGTCACGTTATACAATGACAGAGACAGTCAGAGACGTCTCTCCTCCAGGTGTTGTAGTGTCTGTCAGTCTGTCCTCCTCCCCTCTCAGGTCACGTTATACAATGATAGAGACAGTCAGAGACATCTCTCCTCCAGGTGTTGCAGTATCTGTCAGTCTGTCCTCCTCCCCTCTCAGGTCACGTTATACAATGACAGAGACAGTCAGAGACATCTCTCCTCCAGGTGTTGCAGTGTCTGTCAGTCTATCCTCCTCCCCTCTCAGGTCACGTTATACAATGATAGAGACAGTCAGAGACATCTCTCCTCCCGGTGTTGCAGTGTCTGTCAGTCTGTCCTCCTCCCCTCTCAGGTCACGTTATACAATGACAGAGACAGTCAGAGACGTCTCTCCTCCAGGTGTTGCAGTGTCTGTCAGTCTGTCCTCCCCTCTCAGATCACGTTATACAATGACAGAGACAGTCAGTCAGAGACATCTCTTCTCCAGGTGTTGCAGTGTCTGTCAGTCTGTCCTCCTCCCCTCTCAGGTCACGTTATACAATGACAGAGACGGTCAGTCAGAGACATCTCTCCTCCAGGTGTTGCAGTGTCTGTCAGTCTGTCCTCCTCCCCTCTCAGGTCACGTTATACAATGACAGAGACAGTCAGAGACGTCTCTCCTCCAGGTGTTGCAGTGTCTGTCAGTCTGTCCTCCTCCCCTCTCAGGTCACGTTATACAATGACAGAGACAGTCAGAGACATCTCTCCCCCAGGTGTTGCAGTGTCTGTCAGTCTGTCCTCCTCCCCTCTCAGGTCACGTTATACAATGATAGAGACAGTCAGAGACATCTCTCCTCCAGGTGTTGCAGTATCTGTCAGTCTGTCCTCCTCCCCTCTCAGGTCACGTTATACAATGATAGAGACAGTCAGTCAGAGATAACTCTCCTCCAGGTGTTGCAGTGTCTGTCAGTCTGTCCTCCTCCCCTCTCAGGTCGCTTTATACAATGACAGAGACGGTCAGTCAGAGACATCTCTCCTCCAGGTGTTGCAGTGTCTGTCAGTCTGTCCTCCTCCCCTCTCAGGTCACGTTATACAATGACAGAGACAGTCAGTCAGAGACATCTCTCCTCCAGGTGTTGCAGTGTCTGTCAGTCTGTCCTCCTCCCCTCTCAGGTCACGTTATACAATGACAGAGACAGTCAGAGACATCTCTCCTCCAGGTGTTGCAGTGTCTGTCAGTCTGTCCTCCTCCCCTCTCAGGTCACGTTATACAATGACAGAGACAGTCAGAGACATCTCTACCCCAGGTGTTGCAGTGTCTGTCAGTCTGTCCTCCTCCCCTCTCAGGTCACGTTATACAATGACAGAGACAGTCAGAGACATCTCTCCTCCAGGTGTTGCAGTGTCTGTCAGTCTGTCCTCCTCCCCTCTCAGGTCACGTTATACAATGACAGAGACAGTCAGAGACATCTCTCCTCCAGGTGTTGCAGTGTCTGTCAGTCTGTCCTCCTCCCCTCTCAGGTCACGTTATACAATGACAGAGACAGTCAGAGACATCTCTACCCCAGGTGTTGCAGTGTCTGTCAGTCTGTCCTCCTCCCCTCTCAGGTCACGTTATACAATGACAGAGACAGTCAGAGACATCTCTCCTCCAGGTGTTGCAGTGTCTGTCAGTCTGTCCTCCTCCCCTCTCAGGTCACGTTATACAATGACAGAGACAGTCAGAGACATCTCTCCTCCAGGTGTTGCAGTGTCTGTCAGTCTGTCCTCCTCCCCTCTCAGGTCACGTTATACAATGACAGAGACAGTCAGTCAGAGACATCTCTCCTCCAGGTGTTGCAGTGTCTGTCAGTCTGTCCTCCTCCCCTCTCAGGTCACTTTATACAATGACAGAGACAGTCAGAGACGTCTCTCCTCCAGGTGTTGCAGTGTCTGTCAGTCTATCCTCCTCCCCTCTCAGGTCACGTTATACAATGATAGAGACAGTCAGAGACATCTCTCCTCCCGGTGTTGCAGTGTCTGTCAGTCTGTCCTCCCCTCTCAGATCACGTTATACAATGACAGAGACAGTCAGTCAGAGACATCTCTCCTCCAGGTGTTGCAGTGTCTGTCAGTCTGTCCTCCCCCCCTCTCAGGTCACGTTATACAATGACAGAGACAGTCAGAGACGTCTCTCCTCCAGGTGTTGCAGTGTCTGTCAGTCTGTCCTCCTCCCCTCTCAGGTCACGTTATACAATGACAGAGACAGTCAGAGACGTCTCTCCTCCAGGTGTTGCAGTGTCTGTCAGTCTGTCCTCCTCCCCTCTCAGGTCACGTTATACAATGACAGAGACAATCAGAGACATCTGTCCTCCAGGTGTTGCAGTGTCTGTCAGTCTGTCCTCCTCCCCTCTCAGGTCACGTTATACAATGACAGAGCCAGTCAGAGACGTCTCTCCTCCAGGTGTTGCAGTGTCTGTCAGTCTGTCCTCCTCCCCTCTCAGGTCACGTTATACAATGACAGAGACAGTCAGAGACATCTCTCCTCCAGGTGTTGCAGTGTCTGTCAGTCTGTCCTCCTCCCCTCTCAGGTCACGTTATACAATGACAGAGACAGTCAGAGACGTCTCTCCTCCAGGTGTTGCAGTGTCTGTCAGTCTGTCCTCATCCTCTCTCAGGTCACGTTATACAATGACAGAGACAGTCAGAGACATCTCTCCTCCAGGTGTTGCAGTGTCTGTCAGTCTGTCCTACTCCCCTCTCAGGTCACGTTATACAATGACAGAGACAGTCAGAGACATCTCTCCTCCAGGTGTTGCAGTGTCTGTCAGTCTGTCCTCCTACCCTCTCAGGTCACGTTATACAATGACAGAGACAGTCAGAGACATCTCTCCTCCAGGTGTTGCAGTGTCTGTCAGCCTGTCCTCCACCCCTCTCAGGTCACGTTATACAATGACAGAGACAGTCAGAGACATCTCTCCTCCAGGTGTTGCAGTGTCTGTCAGTCTGTCCTCCTCCCCTCTCAGGACACGTTATACAATGACAGAGACAGTCAGAGACATCTCTCCTCCAGGTGTTGCAGTGTCTGTCAGTCTGTCCTCCTCCCCTCTCAGGTCACGTTATACAATGACAGAGACAGTCAGAGACATCTCTCCTCCAGGTGTTGCAGTGTCTGTCAGTCTGTCCTCCTCCCCTCTCAGGTCACGTTATACAATGACAGAGACAGTCAGAGACGTATCTCCTCCAGGTGTTGCAGTGTCTGTCAGTCTGTCCTCCTCCCCTCTCAGGTCACGTTATACAATGACAGAGAGAGTCAGAGACATCTCTCCCCCAGGTGTTGCAGTGTCTGTCAGTCTGTCCTCCTCCCCTCTCAGGTCACGTTATACAATGATAGAGACAGTCAGAGACATCTCTCCTCCAGGTGTTGCAGTATCTGTCAGTCTGTCCTCCTCCCCTCTCAGGTCACGTTATACAATGATAGAGACAGTCAGAGACATCTCTCCTCCAGGTGTTGCAGTGTCTGTCAGTCTGTCCTCCTCCCCTCTCAGGTCACGTTATACAATGACAAAGACAGTCAGTCAGAGACAACTCTCCTCCAGGTGTTGCAGTGTCTGTCAGTCTGTCTTCCTCCCCTCTCAGGTCACGTTATACAATGACAGAGACAGTCAGAGACATCTCTCCTCCAGCTGTTGCAGTGTCTGTCAGTCTGTCCTCCTCCCCTCTCAGGTCACGTTATACAATGACAGAGACAGTCAGTCAGAGACATCTCTCCTCCAGGTGTTGCAGTGTCTGTCAGTCTGTCCTCCTCCCCTCTCAGGTCACGTTATACAATGACAGAGACAGTCAGAGACATCTCTCCTCCAGGTGTTGCAGTGTCTGTCAGTCTGTCCTCCTCCCCTCTCAGGTCACGTTATACAATGACAGAGACAGTCAGAGACATCTCTCCTCCAGGTGTTGCAGTGTCTGTCAGTCTATCCTCCTCCCCTCTCAGGTCACGTTATACAATGATAGAGACAGTCAGATACATCTCTCCTCCAGGTGTTGCAGTGTCTGTCAGTCTGTCCTCCTCCCCTCTCAGGTCACGTTATACAATGATAGAGACAGTCAGAGACATCTCTCCTCCAGGTGTTGCAGTGTCTGTCAGTCTGTCCTCCTCCCCTCTCAGGTCACGTTATACAATGACAGAGACAGTCAGAGACATCTCTCCTCCAGGTGTTGCAGTGTCTGTCAGTCTGTCCTCCTCCCCTCTCAGGTCACGTTATACAATGACAGAGACAGTCAGTCAGAGACATCTCTCCTCCAGGTGTTGCAGTGTCTGTCAGTCTGTCCTCCTCCCCTCTCAGGTCACGTTATACAATGATAGAGACAGTCAGAGACATCTCTCCTCCAGGTGTTGCAGTGTCTGTCAGTCTGTCCTCCTCCCCTCTCAGGTCACGTTATACAATGACAGAGACAGTCAGAGACATCTCTCCTCCAGGTGCTGCAGTATCTGTCAGTCTGTCCTCCTCCCCTCTCAGGTCACGTTATACAATGACAGAGACAATCAGTCAGAGACATCTCTCCTCCAGGTGTTGCAGTGTCTGTCAGTCTGTCCTCCTCCCCTCTCAGGTCACGTTATACAATGACAGAGACAGTCAGAGACATCTCTCCTCCAGGTGTTGCAGTGTCTGTCAGTCTGTCCTCCTCCCCTCTCAGGTCACGTTATACAATGACAGAGACAGTCAGAGACATCTCTCCTCCAGGTGTTGCAGTATCTGTCAGTCTGTCCTCCTCCCCTCTCAGGTCACGTTATACAATGATAGAGACAGTCAGAGACATCTCTCCTCCAGGTGTTGCAGTGTCTGTCAGTCTGTCCTCCTCCCCTCTCAGGTCACGTTATACAATGACAGAGACAGTCAGTCAGAGACAACTCTCCTCCAGGTGTTGCAGTGTCTGTCAGTCTGTCTTCCTTCCCTCTCAGGTCACGTTATACAATGACAGAGACAGTCAGAGACGTCTCTCCTCCAGGTGTTGCAGTGTCTGTCAGTCTGTCCTCCTCCCCTCTCAGGTCATGTTATACAATGACAGAGACAATCAGTCAGAGACATCTCTCCTCCAGGTGTTGCAGTGTCTGTCAGTCTGTCCTCCTCCCCTCTCAGGTCACGTTATACAATGACAGAGACAGTCAGAGACATCTCTCCTCCAGGTGTTGCAGTGTCTGTCAGTCTGTCCTCCTCCCCTCTCAGGTCACGTTATACAATGACAGAGACAGTCAGAGACATCTCTCCTCCAGGTGTTGCAGTGTCTGTCAGTCTGTCCTCCTCCCCTCT
Source organism: Pseudophryne corroboree (assembly GCF_028390025.1). Lineage (NCBI taxonomy): Eukaryota > Metazoa > Chordata > Amphibia > Anura > Myobatrachidae > Pseudophryne > Pseudophryne corroboree. The sequence goes on from NC_086448.1 coordinate 7,704,564, forward strand.
CAGGTCACGTTATACAATGACAGAGACAGTCAGTCAGAGACATCTCTCCTCCAGGTGTTGCAGTATCTGTCAGTCTGTCCTCCTCCCCTCTCAGGTCACGTTATACAATGATAGAGACAGTCAGAGACATCTCTCCTCCAGGTGTTGCAGTGTCTGTCAGTCTGTCCTCCTCCCCTCTCAGGTCACGTTATACAATAATAGAGACAGTCAGTCAGAGACATCTCTCCTCCAGGTGTTGCAGTATCTGTCAGTCTGTCCTCCTCCCCTCTCAGGTCACTTTATACAATGATAGAGACAGTCAGAGACATCTCTCCTCCAGGTGTTGCAGTGTCTGTCAGTCTGTCCTCCTCCCCTCTCAGGTCACGTTATACAATAATAGAGACAGTCAGTCAGAGACATCTCTCCTCCAGGTGTTGCAGTGTCTGTCAGTCTGTCCTCCTCCCCTCTCAGGACACGTTATACAATGACAGAGACAGTCAGAGACATCTCTCCTCCAGGTGTTGCAGTGTCTGTCAGTCTGTCCTCCTCCCCTCTCAGGTCACGTTATACAATGATAGAGACAGTCAGAGACGTCTCTCCTCCAGGTGTTGCAGTGTCTGTCAGTCTGTCCTCCTCCCCTCTCAGGTCACGTTATACAATGATAGAGACAGTCAGAGACATCTCTCCTCCAGGTGTTGCAGTGTCTGTCAGTCTGTCCTCCTCCCCTCTCAGGTCACGTTATACAATGACAGAGAGAGTCAGAGACATCTCTCCCCCAGGTGTTGCAGTGTCTGTCAGTCTGTCCTCCTCCCCTCTCAGGTCACGTTATACAATGATAGAGACAGTCAGTCAGAGACGTCTCTCCCCCAGGTGTTGCACTGTCTGTCAGTCTGTCCTCCTCCCCTCTCAGGTCACGTTATACAATGACAGAGACAGTCAGAGACATCTCTCCTCCAGGTGTTGCAGTATCTGTCAGTCTGTCCTCCTCCCCTCTCAGGTCACGTTATACAATGATAGAGACAGTCAGAGACATCTCTCCTCCAGGTGTTGCAGTGTCTGTCAGTCTGTCCTCCTCCCCTCTCAGGTCACGTTATACAATGACAGAGACAGTCAGTCAGAGACAACTCTCCTCCAGGTGTTGCAGTGTCTGTCAGTCTGTCTTCCTCCCCTCTCAGGTCACGTTATACAATGACAGAGACAGTCAGAGACGTCTCTCCTCCAGGTGTTGTAGTGTCTGTCAGTCTGTCCTCCTCCCCTCTCAGGTCACGTTATACAATGATAGAGACAGTCAGAGACATCTCTCCTCCAGGTGTTGCAGTATCTGTCAGTCTGTCCTCCTCCCCTCTCAGGTCACGTTATACAATGACAGAGACAGTCAGAGACATCTCTCCTCCAGGTGTTGCAGTGTCTGTCAGTCTATCCTCCTCCCCTCTCAGGTCACGTTATACAATGACAGAGACAGTCAGAGACGTCTCTCCTCCAGGTGATGCAGTGTCTGTCAGTCTGTCCTCCCCTCTCAGATCACGTTATACAATGACAGAGACAGTCAGTCAGAGACATCTCTTCTCCAGGTGTTGCAGTGTCTGTCAGTCTGTCCTCCTCCCCTCTCAGGTCACGTTATACAATGACAGAGACAGTCAGAGACATCTCTCCTCCAGGTGTTGCAGTGTCTGTCAGTCTGTCCTCCTCCCCTCTCAGGTCACGTTATACAATGACAGAGACAGTCAGTCAGAGACAACTCTCCTCCAGGTGTTGCAGTGTCTGTCAGTCTGTCCTCCTCCCCTCTCAGGTCACGTTATACAATGACAGAGACAGTCAGAGACGTCTCTCCTCCAGGTGTTGCAGTGTCTGTCAGTCTGTCCTCCTCCCCTCTCAGGTCACGTTATACAATAACAGAGACAGTCAGAGACATCTCTCCTCCAGGTGTTGCAGTATCTGTCAGTCTGTCCTCCTCCCCTCTCAGGTCACGTTATACAATGACAGAGACAGTCAGAGACATCTCTCCTCCAGGTGTTGCAGTATCTGTCAGCCTGTCCTCCTCCCCTCTCAGGTCACGTTATACAATGATAGAGACAGTCAGAGACATCTCTCCTCCAGGTGTTGCAGTGTCTGTCAGTCTGTCCTCCTCCCCTCTCAGGTCACGTTATACAATGACAGAGACAGTCAGAGACATCTCTCCTCCAGGTGTTGCAGTGTCTGTCAGTCTGTCCTCCTCCCCTCTCAGGTCACGTTATACAATGACAGAGACAGTCAGAGACATCTCTCCTCCAGGTGTTGCAGTGTCTGTCAGTCTGTCCTCCTCCCCTCTCAGGTCACGTTATACAATGACAGAGACAATCAGAGACATCTCTCCTCCAGGTGTTGCAGTGTCTGTCAGTCTGTCCTCCTCCCCTCTCAGGTCACGTTATACAATGATAGAGACAGTCAGAGACATCTCTCCTCCAGGTGTTGCAGTGTCTGTCAGTCTGTCCTCCTCCCCTCTCAGGTCACGTTATACAATGATAGAGACAGTCAGAGACATCTCTCCTCCAGGTGTTGCAGTGTCTGTCAGTCTGTCCTCCTCCCCTCTCAGGTCACGTTATACAATAATAGAGACAGTCAGTCAGAGACATCTCTCCTCCAGGTGTTGCAGTATCTGTCAGTCTGTCCTCCTCCCCTCTCAGGTCACTTTATACAATGATAGAGACAGTCAGAGACATCTCTCCTCCAGGTGTTGCAGTATCTGTCAGTCTGTCCTCCTCCCCTCTCAGGTCACGTTATACAATGACAGAGACAGTCAGAGACATCTCTCCTCCAGGTGTTGCAGTGTCTGTCAGTCTATCCTCCTCCCCTCTCAGGTCACGTTATACAATGACAGAGACAGTCAGAGACGTCTCTCCTCCAGGTGATGCAGTGTCTGTCAGTCTGTCCTCCCCTCTCAGATCACGTTATACAATGACAGAGACAGTCAGTCAGAGACATCTCTTCTCCAGGTGTTGCAGTGTCTGTCAGTCTGTCCTCCTCCCCTCTCAGGTCACGTTATACAATGACAGAGACGGTCAGTCAGAGACATCTCTCCTCCAGGTGTTGCAGTGTCTGTCAGTCTGTCCTCCTCCCCTCTCAGGTCACGTTATACAATGACAGAGACAGTCAGAGACGTCTCTCCTCCAGGTGTTGCAGTGTCTGTCAGTCTGTCCTTCTCCCCTCTCAGGTCACGTTATACAATGATAGAGACAGTCAGAGACATCTCTCCTCCAGGCGTTTCAGTGTCTGTCAGTCTGTCCTCCTCCCCTCTCAGGTCACGTTATACAATGATAGAGACGGTCAGTCAGAGACATCTCTCCTCCAGGTGTTGCAGTGTCTGTCAGTCTGTCCTCCTCCCCTCTCAGGTCGCTTTATACAATGACAGAGACGGTCAGTCAGAGACATCTCTCCTCCAGGTGTTGCAGTGTCTGTCAGTCTGTCCTCCTCCCCTCTCAGGTCACGTTATACAATGACAGAGACAGTCAGTCAGAGACAACTCTCCTCCAGGTGTTGCAGTGTCTGTCAGTCTGTCCTCCTCCCCTCTCAGGTCACTTTATACAATGACAGAGACAGTCAGAGACGTCTCTCCTCCAGGTGTTGCAGTGTCTGTCAGTCTGTCCTCCTCCCCTCTCAGGTCACGTTATACAATGACAGAGACAGTCAGAGACGTCTCTCCTCCAGGTGTTGCAGTGTCTGTCAGTCTGTCCTCCTCCCCTCTCAGGTCACGTTATACAATGACAGAGACAGTCAGAGACATCTCTCCTTCAGGTGTTGCAGTGTCTGTCAGTCTGTCCTCCACCCCTCTCAGGTCACGTTATACAATGACAGAGACAGTCAGAGACGTCTCTCCTCCAGGTGTTGCAGTGTCTGTCAGTCTGTCCTCCTCCCCTCTCAGGTCACGTTATACAATGACAGAGACAGTCAGAGACATCTCTCCTCCAGGTGTTGCAGTATCTGTCAGTCTGTCCTCCTCCCCTCTCAGGTCACGTTATACAATGACAGAGACAGTCAGAGACATCTCTCCTCCAGGTGTTGCAGTATCTGTCAGCCTGTCCTCCTCCCCTCTCAGGTCACGTTATACAATGATAGAGACAGTCAGAGACATCTCTCCTCCAGGTGTTGCAGTGTCTGTCAGTCTGTCCTCCTCCCCTCTCAGGTCACGTTATACAATGACAGAGACAGTCAGAGACATCTCTCCTCCAGGTGTTGCAGTGTCTGTCAGTCTGTCCTCCTCCCCTCTCAGGTCACGTTATACAATGACAGAGACAGTCAGAGACATCTCTCCTCCAGGTGTTGCAGTGTCTGTCAGTCTGTCCTCCTCCCCTCTCAGGTCACGTTATACAATGACAGAGACAATCAGAGACATCTCTCCTCCAGGTGTTGCAGTGTCTGTCAGTCTGTCCTCCTCCCCTCTCAGGTCACGTTATACAATGATAGAGACAGTCAGAGACATCTCTCCTCCAGGTGTTGCAGTGTCTGTCAGTCTGTCCTCCTCCCCTCTCAGGTCACGTTATACAATGATAGAGACAGTCAGAGACATCTCTCCTCCAGGTGTTGCAGTGTCTGTCAGTCTGTCCTCCTCCCCTCTCAGGTCACGTTATACAATAATAGAGACAGTCAGTCAGAGACATCTCTCCTCCAGGTGTTGCAGTATCTGTCAGTCTGTCCTCCTCCCCTCTCAGGTCACTTTATACAATGATAGAGACAGTCAGAGACATCTCTCCTCCAGGTGTTGCAGTGTCTGTCAGTCTGTCCTCCTCCCCTCTCAGGTCACGTTATACAATAATAGAGACAGTCAGTCAGAGACATCTCTCCTCCAGGTGTTGCAGTGTCTGTCAGTCTGTCCTCCTCCCCTCTCAGGACACGTTATACAATGACAGAGACAGTCAGAGACATCTCTCCTCCAGGTGTTGCAGTGTCTGTCAGTCTGTCCTCCTCCCCTCTCAGGTCACGTTATACAATGATAGAGACAGTCAGAGACGTCTCTCCTCCAGGTGTTGCAGTGTCTGTCAGTCTGTCCTCCTCCCCTCTCAGGTCGCTTTATACAATGACAGAGACGGTCAGTCAGAGACATCTCTCCTCCAGGTGTTGCAGTGTCTGTCAGTCTGTCCTCCTCCCCTCTCAGGTCACGTTATACAATGATAGAGACAGTCAGTCAGAGACGTCTCTCCTCCAGGTGTTGCAGTGTCTGTCAGTCTGTCCTCCTCCCCTCTCAGGTCACGTTATACAATGATAGAGACAGTCAGTCAGAGACATCTCTCCTCCAGGTGTTGCAGTGTCTGTCAGTCTGTCCTCCTCCCCTCTCAGGTCACGTTATACAATGACAGAGAGAGTCAGAGACATCTCTCCCCCAGGTGTTGCAGTGTCTGTCAGTCTGTCCTCCTCCCCTCTCAGGTCACGTTATACAATGATAGAGACAGTCAGAGACATCTCTCCTCCAGGTGTTGCAGTGTCTGTCAGTCTGTCCTCCTCCCCTCTCAGGTCACGTTATACAATAATAGAGACAGTCAGTCAGAGACATCTCTCCTCCAGGTGTTGCAGTATCTGTCAGTCTGTCCTCCTCCCCTCTCAGGTCACTTTATACAATGATAGAGACAGTCAGAGACATCTCTCCTCCAGGTGTTGCAGTGTCTGTCAGTCTGTCCTCCTCCCCTCTCAGGTCACGTTATACAATAATAGAGACAGTCAGTCAGAGACATCTCTCCTCCAGGTGTTGCAGTGTCTGTCAGTCTGTCCTCCTCCCCTCTCAGGACACGTTATACAATGACAGAGACAGTCAGAGACATCTCTCCTCCAGGTGTTGCAGTGTCTGTCAGTCTGTCCTCCTCCCCTCTCAGGTCACGTTATACAATGATAGAGACAGTCAGAGACGTCTCTCCTCCAGGTGTTGCAGTGTCTGTCAGTCTGTCCTCCTCCCCTCTCAGGTCGCTTTATACAATGACAGAGACGGTCAGTCAGAGACATCTCTCCTCCAGGTGTTGCAGTGTCTGTCAGTCTGTCCTCCTCCCCTCTCAGGTCACGTTATACAATGATAGAGACAGTCAGTCAGAGACGTCTCTCCTCCAGGTGTTGCAGTGTCTGTCAGTCTGTCCTCCTCCCCTCTCAGGTCACGTTATACAATGACAGAGAGAGTCAGAGACATCTCTCCCCCAGGTGTTGCAGTGTCTGTCAGTCTGTCCTCCTCCCCTCTCAGGTCACGTTATACAATGATAGAGACAGTCAGTCAGAGACGTCTCTCCCCCAGGTGTTGCACTGTCTGTCAGTCTGTCCTCCTCCCCTCTCAGGTCACGTTATACAATGACAGAGACAGTCAGAGACGTCTCTACTCCAGGTGTTGCAGTATCTGTCAGTCTGTCCTCCTCCCCTCTCAGGTCACGTTATACAATAATAGAGACAGTCAGTCAGAGACATCTCTCCTCCAGGTGTTGCAGTATCTGTCAGTCTGTCCTCCTCCCCTCTCAGGTCACTTTATACAATGATAGAGACAGTCAGAGACATCTCTCCTCCAGGTGTTGCAGTGTCTGTCAGTCTGTCCTCCTCCCCTCTCAGGTCACGTTATACAATGACAGAGACAGTCAGAGACATCTCTCCTCCAGGTGTTGCAGTGTCTGTCAGTCTGTCTTCCTCCCCTCTCAGGTCACGTTATACAATGACAGAGACAGTCAGAGACGTCTCTCCTCCAGGTGTTGTAGTGTCTGTCAGTCTGTCCTCCTCCCCTCTCAGGTCACGTTATACAATGATAGAGACAGTCAGAGACATCTCTCCTCCAGGTGTTGCAGTATCTGTCAGTCTGTCCTCCTCCCCTCTCAGGTCACGTTATACAATGACAGAGACAGTCAGAGACATCTCTCCTCCAGGTGTTGCAGTGTCTGTCAGTCTATCCTCCTCCCCTCTCAGGTCACGTTATACAATGATAGAGACAGTCAGAGACATCTCTCCTCCCGGTGTTGCAGTGTCTGTCAGTCTATCCTCCTCCCCTCTCAGGTCACGTTATACAATGATAGAGACAGTCAGAGACATCTCTCCTCCAGGTGTTGCAGTGTCTGTCAGTCTGTCCTCCTCCCCTCTCAGGTCACGTTATACAATGACAGAGACAGTCAGAGACGTCTCTCCTCCAGGTGTTGCAGTGTCTGTCAGTCTGTCCTCCCCTCTCAGATCACGTTATACAATGACAGAGACAGTCAGTCAGAGACATCTCTCCTCCAGGTGTTGCAGTGTCTGTCAGTCTGTCCTCCTCCCCTCTCAGGTCACGTTATACAATGACAGAGACGGTCAGTCAGAGACATCTGTCCTCCAGGTGTTGCAGTGTCTGTCAGTCTGTCCTCCTCCCCTCTCAGGTCACGTTATACAATGACAGAGACAGTCAGAGACGTCTCTCCTCCAGGTGTTGCAGTGTCTGTCAGTCTGTCCTCCTCCCCTCTCAGGTCACGTTATACAATGACAGAGACAGTCAGAGACATCTCTCCTCCAGGTGTTGCAGTGTCTGTCAGTCTGTCCTCCTCCCCTCTCAGGTCACGTTATACAATGACAGAGACAGTCAGAGACGTCTCTCCTCCAGGTGTTGCAGTGTCTGTCAGTCTGTCCTCCTCCTCTCTCAGGTCACGTTATACAATGACAGAGACAGTCAGAGACATCTCTCCTCCAGGTGTTGCAGTGTCTGTCAGTCTGTCCTACTCCCCTCTCAGGTCACGTTATACAATGACAGAGACAGTCAGAGACATCTCTCCTCCAGGTGTTGCAGTGTCTGTCAGTCTGTCCTCCTCCCCTCTCAGGTCACGTTATACAATGACAGAGACAGTCAGAGACATCTCTCCTCCAGGTGTTGCAGTGTCTGTCAGCCTGTCCTCCACCCCTCTCAGGTCACGTTATACAATGACAGAGACAGTCAGAGACATCTCTCCTCCAGGTGTTGCAGTGTCTGTCAGTCTGTCCTCCTCCCCTCTCAGGTCACGTTATACAATGACAGAGACAGTCAGAGACATCTCTCCTCCAGGTGTTGCAGTGTCTGTCAGTCTGTCCTCCTCCCCTCTCAGGTCACGTTATACAATGACAGAGACAGTCAGAGACATCTCTCCTCCAGGTGTTGCAGTGTCTGTCAGTCTGTCCTCCTCCCCTCTCAGGTCACGTTATACAATGACAGAGACAGTCAGAGACATCTCTCCTCCAGGTGTTGCAGTGTCTGTCAGTCTGTCCTCCTCCCCTCTCAGGTCACGATATACAATGACAGAGACAGTCAGAGACATCTCTCCTCCAGGTGTTGCAGTGTCTGTCAGTCTATCCTCCTCCCTTCTCAGGTCACGTTATACAATGACAGAGACATCTCTCCTCCAGGTGTTGCAGTGTCTGTCAGTCTGTCCTCCTCCCCTCTCAGGTCACGTTATACAATGACAGAGACAGTCAGAGACGTCTCTCCTCCAGGTGTTGCAGTGTCTGTCAGTCTGTCCTCCTCCCCTCTCAGGTCACGTTATACAATGACAGAGACAGTCAGAGACATCTCTCCTCCAGGTGTTGCAGTGTCTGTCAGTCTGTCCTCCTCCCCTCTCAGGTCACGTTATACAATGATAGAGACAGTCAGAGACATCTCTCCTCCAGGTGTTGTAGTGTCTGTCAGTCTGTCCTCCTCCCCTCTCAGGTCATGTTATACAATGACAGAGACAGTCAGTCAGAGACATCTCTCCTCCAGGTGTTGCAGTGTCTGTCAGTCTGTCCTCCTCCCCTCTCAGGTCACGTTATACAATGATAGAGACAGTCAGAGACGTCTCTCCCCCAGGTGTTGCAGTGTCTGTCAGTCTGTCCTCCTCCCCTCTCAGGTCACGTTATACAATGACAGAGACAGTCAGAGACATCTCTCCTCCAGGTGTGGCAGTGTCTGTCAGTCTGTCCTCCTCCCCTCTCAGGTCATGTTATACAATGACAGAGACAGTCAGAGACATCTCTCCTCCAGGTGTTGCAGTGTCTGTCAGTCTGTCCTCCTCCCCTCTCAGGTCACGTTATACAATGACAGAGACATCTCTCCTCCAGGTGTTGCAGTGTCTGTCAGTCTGTCCTCCTCCCCTCTCAGGTCACGTTATACAATGACAGAGACAGTCAGAGACGTCTCTCCTCCAGGTGTTGCAGTGTCTGTCAGTCTGTCCTCCTCCCCTCTCAGGTCACGTTATACAATGACAGAGACAATCAGAGACATCTGTCCTCCAGGTGTTGCAGTGTCTGTCAGTCTGTCCTCCTCCCCTCTCAGGTCACGTTATACAATGATAGAGACAGTCAGAGACATCTCTCCTCCAGGTGTTGCAGTGTCTGTCAGTCTGTCCTCCACCCCTCTCAGGTCACGTTATACAATGATAGAGACAGTCAGAGACATCTGTCCTCCAGGTGTTGCAGTGTCTGTCAGTCTGTCCTCCTCCCCTCTCAGGTCACGTTATACAATGACAGAGACAGTCAGAGACATCTCTCCTCCAGGTGTTGCAGTGTCTGTCAGTCTGTCCTCCTCCCCTCTCAGGTCACGTTATACAATGACAGAGACAGTCAGAGACATCTCTCCTCCAGGTGTTGCAGTGTCTGTCAGTCTGTCCTACACCCCTCTCAGGTCACGTTATACAATGACAGAGACAGTCAGAGACATCTCTCCTCCAGGTGTTGCAGTGTCTGTCAGTCTGTCCTCCTCCCCTCTCAGGTCACGTTATACAATGACAGAGACAGTCAGAGACGTCTCTCCTCCAGGTGTTGCAGTGTCTGTCAGTCTGTCCTCCTCCCCTCTCAGGTCACGTTATACAATGACAGAGACAGTCAGAGACGTCTCTCCTCCAGGTGTTGCAGTGTCTGTCAGTCTGTCCTCCTCCCCTCTCAGGTCACGTTATACAATGACAGAGACAGTCAGAGACATCTCTCCTCCAGGTGTTGCAGTGTCTGTCAGTCTGTCCTCCTCCCCTCTCAGGTCACGTTATACAATGACAGAGACAGTCAGAGACGTCTCTCCTCCAGGTGTTGCAGTATCTGTCAGTCTGTCCTCCTCCCCTCTCAGGTCACGTTATACAATGACAGAGACAGTCAGAGACATCTCTCCTCCAGGTGTTGCAGTGTCTGTCAGTCTATCCTCCTCCCCTCTCAGGTCACGTTATACAATGATAGAGACAGTCAGAGACATCTCTCCTCCAGGTGTTGCAGTGTCTGTCAGTCTGTCCTCCTCACCTCTCAGGTCACGTTATACAATGACAGAGACAGTCAGAGACATCTCTCCTCCAGGTGTTGCAGTGTCTGTCAGTCTGTCCTCCTCCCCTCTCAGGTCACACTTTATACAATGACAGAGACAGTCAGAGACATCTCTCCTCCAGGTGTTGCAGTGTCTGTCAGTCTGTCCTCCCCTCTCAGATCACGTTATACAATGACAGAGACAGTCAGTCAGAGACATCTCTCCTCCAGGTGTTGCAGTGCCTGTCAGTCTGTCCTCCTCCCCTCTCAGGTCACGTTATACAATGACAGAGACAGTCAGAGACGTCTCTCCTCCAGGTGTTGCAGTGTCTGTCAGTCTGTCCTCCTCCCCTCTCAGGTCACGTTATACAATGACAGAGACAATCAGAGACATCTGTCCTCCAGGTGTTGCAGTGTCTGTCAGTCTGTCCTCCTCCCCTCTCAGGTCACGTTATACAATGACAGAGACAATCAGTCAGAGACATCTCTCCTCCAGGTGTTGCAGTATCTGTCAGTCTGTCCTCCTCCCCTCTCAGGTCACGTTATACAATGATAGAGACAGTCAGAGACATCTCTCCTCCAGGTGTTGCAGTGTCTGTCAGTCTGTCCTCCTCCCCTCTCAGGTCACGTTATACAATGACAGAGACAGTCAGAGACATCTCTCCTCCAGGTGTTGCAGTGTCTGTCAGTCTGTCCTCCTCCCCTCTCAGGTCACGTTATACAATGACAAAGACAGTCAGAGACATCTCTCCTCCAGGTGTTGCAGTGTCTGTCAGTCTGTCCTCCTCCCCTCTCAGGTCACGTTATACAATGACAGAGACAGTCAGTCAGAGACATCTCTCCTCCAGGTGTTGCAGTGTCTGTCAGTCTGTCCTCCTCCCCTCTCAGGTCACGTTATACAATGACAGAGACAGTCAGAGACATCTCTCCTCCAGGTGTTGCAGTGTCTGTCAGTCTGTCCTCCTCCCCTCTCAGGTCACGTTATACAATGACAGAGACAGTCAGAGACATCTCTCCTCCAGGTGTTGCAGTGTCTGTCAGTCTGTCCTCCTCCCCTCTCAGGTCACGATATACAATGACAGAGACAGTCAGAGACATCTCTCCTCCAGGTGTTGCAGTGTCTGTCAGTCTATCCTCCTCCCTTCTCAGGTCACGTTATACAATGACAGAGACATCTCTCCTCCAGGTGTTGCAGTGTCTGTCAGTCTGTCCTCCTCCCCTCTCAGGTCACGTTATACAATGACAGAGACAGTCAGAGACGTCTCTCCTCCAGGTGTTGCAGTGTCTGTCAGTCTGTCCTCCTCCCCTCTCAGGTCACGTTATACAATGACAGAGACAGTCAGAGACATCTCTCCTCCAGGTGTTGCAGTGTCTGTCAGTCTGTCCTCCTCCCCTCTCAGGTCACGTTATACAATGACAGAGACAGTCAGAGACATCTCTCCTCCAGGTGTGGCAGTGTCTGTCAGTCTGTCCTCCTCCCCTCTCAGGTCATGTTATACAATGACAGAGACAGTCAGAGACATCTCTCCTCCAGGTGTTGCAGTGTCTGTCAGTCTGTCCTCCTCCCCTCTCAGGTCACGTTATACAATGACAGAGACATCTCTCCTCCAGGTGTTGCAGTGTCTGTCAGTCTGTCCTCCTCCCCTCTCAGGTCACGTTATACAATGACAGAGACAGTCAGAGACGTCTCTCCTCCAGGTGTTGCAGTGTCTGTCAGTCTGTCCTCCTCCCCTCTCAGGTCACGTTATACAATGACAGAGACAATCAGAGACATCTGTCCTCCAGGTGTTGCAGTGTCTGTCAGTCTGTCCTCCTCCCCTCTCAGGTCACGTTATACAATGATAGAGACAGTCAGAGACATCTCTCCTCCAGGTGTTGCAGTGTCTGTCAGTCTGTCCTCCACCCCTCTCAGGTCACGTTATACAATGATAGAGACAGTCAGAGACATCTGTCCTCCAGGTGTTGCAGTGTCTGTCAGTCTGTCCTCCTCCCCTCTCAGGTCACGTTATACAATGACAGAGACAGTCAGAGACATCTCTCCTCCAGGTGTTGCAGTGTCTGTCAGTCTGTCCTCCTCCCCTCTCAGGTCACGTTATACAATGACAGAGACAGTCAGAGACATCTCTCCTCCAGGTGTTGCAGTGTCTGTCAGTCTGTCCTACACCCCTCTCAGGTCACGTTATACAATGACAGAGACAGTCAGAGACATCTCTCCTCCAGGTGTTGCAGTGTCTGTCAGTCTGTCCTCCTCCCCTCTCAGGTCACGTTATACAATGACAGAGACAGTCAGAGACGTCTCTCCTCCAGGTGTTGCAGTGTCTGTCAGTCTGTCCTCCTCCCCTCTCAGGTCACGTTATACAATGACAGAGACAGTCAGAGACGTCTCTCCTCCAGGTGTTGCAGTGTCTGTCAGTCTGTCCTCCTCCCCTCTCAGGTCACGTTATACAATGACAGAGACAGTCAGAGACATCTCTCCTCCAGGTGTTGCAGTGTCTGTCAGTCTGTCCTCCTCCCCTCTCAGGTCACGTTATACAATGACAGAGACAGTCAGAGACGTCTCTCCTCCAGGTGTTGCAGTATCTGTCAGTCTGTCCTCCTCCCCTCTCAGGTCACGTTATACAATGACAGAGACAGTCAGAGACATCTCTCCTCCAGGTGTTGCAGTGTCTGTCAGTCTATCCTCCTCCCCTCTCAGGTCACGTTATACAATGATAGAGACAGTCAGAGACATCTCTCCTCCAGGTGTTGCAGTGTCTGTCAGTCTGTCCTCCTCACCTCTCAGGTCACGTTATACAATGACAGAGACAGTCAGAGACATCTCTCCTCCAGGTGTTGCAGTGTCTGTCAGTCTGTCCTCCTCCCCTCTCAGGTCACACTTTATACAATGACAGAGACAGTCAGAGACATCTCTCCTCCAGGTGTTGCAGTGTCTGTCAGTCTGTCCTCCCCTCTCAGATCACGTTATACAATGACAGAGACAGTCAGTCAGAGACATCTCTCCTCCAGGTGTTGCAGTGCCTGTCAGTCTGTCCTCCTCCCCTCTCAGGTCACGTTATACAATGACAGAGACAGTCAGAGACGTCTCTCCTCCAGGTGTTGCAGTGTCTGTCAGTCTGTCCTCCTCCCCTCTCAGGTCACGTTATACAATGATAGAGACAGTCAGAGACATCTCTCCTCCAGGTGTTGCAGTGTCTGTCAGTCTGTCCTCCTCACCTCTCAGGTCACGTTATACAATGACAGAGACAGTCAGAGACATCTCTCCTCCAGGTGTTGCAGTGTCTGTCAGTCTGTCCTCCTCCCCTCTCAGGTCACGTTATACAATGATAGAGACAGTCAGAGACATCTCTCCTCCAGGTGTTGCAGTGTCTGTCAGTCTGTCCTCCTCACCTCTCAGGTCACGTTATACAATGACAGAGACAGTCAGAGACATCTCTCCTCCAGGTGTTGCAGTGTCTGTCAGTCTGTCCTCCTCCCCTCTCAGGTCACACTTTATACAATGACAGAGACAGTCAGAGACATCTCTCCTCCAGGTGTTGCAGTGTCTGTCAGTCTGTCCTCCCCTCTCAGATCACGTTATACAATGACAGAGACAGTCAGTCAGAGACATCTCTCCTCCAGGTGTTGCAGTGCCTGTCAGTCTGTCCTCCTCCCCTCTCAGGTCACGTTATACAATGACAGAGACAATAAGAGACATCTGTCCTCCAGGTGTTGCAGTGTCTGTCAGTCTGTCCTCCTCCCCTCTCAGGTCACGTTATACAATGACAGAGACAATCAGTCAGAGACATCTCTCCTCCAGGTGTTGCAGTGTCTGTCAGTCTGTCCTCCTCCCCTCTCAGGTCACGTTATACAATGATAGAGACAGTCAGAGACATCTCTCCTCCAGGTGTTGCAGTGTCTGTCAGTCTGTCCTCCTCCCCTCTCAGGTCACGTTATACAATGACAGAGACAGTCAGAGACATCTCTCCTCCAGGTGTTGCAGTGTCTGTCAGTCTGTCCTCCTCCCCTCTCAGGTCACGTTATACAATGACAAAGACAGTCAGAGACATCTCTCCTCCAGGTGTTGCAGTGTCTGTCAGTCTGTCCTCCTCCCCTCTCAGGTCACGTTATACAATGAAAGAGACAGTCAGTCAGAGACATCTCTCCTCCAGGTGTTGCAGTGTCTGTCAGTCTGTCCTCCTCCCCTCTCAGGTCACGTTATACAATGACAGAGACAGTCAGAGACATCTCTCCTCCAGGTGTTGCAGTGTCTGTCAGTATCTCCTCCACCCCTCTCAGGTCACGTTATACAATGACAGAGACAGTCAGAGACATCTCTCCTCCAGGTGTTGCAGTGTCTGTCAGTCTGTCCTCCTCCCCTCTCAGGTCACGTTATACAATGATAGAGACAGTCAGAGACATCTCTCCTCCAGGTGTTGCAGTGTCTGTCAGTCTGTCCTCCTCCCCTCTCAGGTCACGTTATACAATGACAGAGACAGTCAGAGACATCTCTCCTCCAGGTGTTGCAGTGTCTGTCAGTCTGTCCTCCTCTCCTCTCAGGTCACGTTATACAATGACAGAGACAGTCAGTCAGAGACATCTCTCCTCCAGGTGTTGCAGTGTCTGTCAGTCTGTCCTCCTCCCCTCTCAGGTCACGTTATACAATGACAGAGACAGTCAGTCAGAGACATCTCTCCTCCAGGTGTTGCAGTATCTGTCAGTCTGTCCTCCTCTCCTCTCAGGTCACGTTATACAATGATAGAGACAGTCAGAGACATCTCTCCTCCAGTTGTTGCAGTGTCTGTCAGTCTGTCCTCCTCCCCTCTCAGGTCACGTTATACAATGACAGAGACAGTCAGAGACATCTCTCCTCCAGGTGTTGCAGTGTCTGTCAGTCTGTCCTCCTCCCCTCTCAGGTCACGTTATACAATGACAGAGACAATCAGAGACATCTGTCCTCCAGGTGTTGCAGTGTCTGTCAGTCTGTCCTCCTCCCCTCTCAGGTCACGTTATACAATGATAGAGACAGTCAGAGACATCTCTCCTCCAGGTGTTGCAGTGTCTGTCAGTCTGTCCTCCACCCCTCTCAGGTCACGTTATACAATGACAGAGACATCTCTCCTCCAGGTGTTGCAGTGTCTGTCAGTCTGTCCTCCTCCCCTCTCAGGTCACGTTATACAATGACAGAGACAGTCAGAGACATCTCTCCTCCAGGTGTTGCAGTGTCTGTCAGTCTGTCCTCCTCCCCTCTCAGGTCACGTTATACAATGACAGAGACAGTCAGAGACATCTCTCCTCCAGGTGTTGCAGTGTCTGTCAGTCTGTCCTCCTCCCCTCTCAGGTCACGTTATACAATGACAGAGACAGTCAGAGACATCTCTCCTCCAGGTGTTGCAGTGTCTGTCAGTCTGTCCTCCTCCCCTCTCAGGTCACGTTATACAATGATAGAGACAGTCAGAGACATCTCTCCTCCAGGCGTTGCAGTGTCTGTCAGTCTGTCCTCCTCCCCTCTCAGGTCACGTTATACAATGATAGAGACAGTCAGAGACATCTCTCCTCCAGGTGTTGCAGTGTCTGTCAGTCTGTCCTCCTCCCCTCTCAGGTCACGTTATACAATGATAGAGACAGTCAGAGACATCTCTCCTCCAGGTGTTGCAGTGTCTTTCAGTCTGTCCTCCACCCCTCTCAGGTCACGTTATACAATGACAGAGACAGTCAGAGACATCTCTCCTCCAGGTGTTGCAGTGTCTGTCAGTCTGTCCTCCTCCCCTCTCAGGTCACGTTATACAATGACAGAGACAGTCAGAGACATCTCTCCTCCAGGTGTTGCAGTGTCTGTCAGTCTGTCCTCCTACCCTCTCAGGTCACGTTATACAATGACAGAGACAGTCAGAGACATCTCTCCTCCAGGTGTTGCAGTGTCTGTCAGTCTGTCCTCCTCCCCTCTCAGGTCACGTTATACAATGACAGAGACAGTCAGAGACATCTCTCCTCCAGGTGTTGCAGTGTCTGTCAGTCTGTCCTCCTCCCCTCTCAGGTCACGTTATACAATGACAGAGACAGTCAGAGACGTCTCTCCTCCAGGTGTTGCAGTGTCTGTCAGTCTGTCCTCCTCCCCTCTCAGGTCACGTTATACAATGACAGAGACAGTCAGAGACATCTCTCCTCCAGGTGTTGCAGTGTCTGTCAGTCTGTCCTCCTCCCCTCTCAGGTCATGTTATACAATGACAGAGACAGTCAGAGACATCTCTCCTCCAGGTGTTGCAGTGTCTGTCAGTCTGTCCTCCTCCCCTCTCAGGTCACGTTATACAATGACAGAGACAGTCAGAGACATCTCTCCTCCAGGTGTTGCAGTCTCTGTCAGTCTGTCCTCCTCCCCTCTCAGGTCACGTTATACAATGACAGAGACAGTCAGAGACGTCTCTCCTCCAGGTGTTGCAGTATCTGTCAGTCTGTCCTCCTCCCCTCTCAGGTCACGTTATACAATGACAGAGACAGTCAGAGACATCTCTCCTCCAGGTGTTGCAGTGTCTGTCAGTCTATCCTCCTCCCCTCTCAGGTCACGTTATACAATGATAGAGACAGTCAGAGACATCTCTCCTCCCGGTGTTGCAGTGTCTGTCAGTCTGTCCTCCCCTCTCAGATCACGTTATACAATGACAGAGACAGTCAGTCAGAGACATCTCTTCTCCAGGTGTTGCAGTGTCTGTCAGTCTGTCCTCCTCCCCTCTCAGGTCACGTTATACAATGACAGAGACAGTCAGAGACGTCTCTCCTCCAGGTGTTGCAGTGTCTGTCAGTCTGTCCTCCTCCCCTCTCAGGTCACGTTATACAATGACAGAGACAGTCAGAGACATCTCTCCTCCAGGTGTTGCAGTGTCTGTCAGTCTGTCCTCCTCCCCTCTCAGGTCATGTTATACAATGACAGAGACAGTCAGAGACATCTCTCCTCCAGGTGTTGCAGTGTCTGTCAGTCTGTCCTCCTCCCCTCTCAGGTCACGTTATACAATGACAGAGACAGTCAGAGACATCTCTCCTCCAGGTGTTGCAGTCTCTGTCAGTCTGTCCTCCTCCCCTCTCAGGTCACGTTATACAATGACAGAGACAGTCAGAGACGTCTCTCCTCCAGGTGTTGCAGTATCTGTCAGTCTGTCCTCCTCCCCTCTCAGGTCACGTTATACAATGACAGAGACAGTCAGAGACATCTCTCCTCCAGGTGTTGCAGTGTCTGTCAGTCTATCCTCCTCCCCTCTCAGGTCACGTTATACAATGATAGAGACAGTCAGAGACATCTCTCCTCCCGGTGTTGCAGTGTCTGTCAGTCTGTCCTCCCCTCTCAGATCACGTTATACAATGACAGAGACAGTCAGTCAGAGACATCTCTTCTCCAGGTGTTGCAGTGTCTGTCAGTCTGTCCTCCTCCCCTCTCAGGTCACGTTATACAATGACAGAGACAGTCAGAGACGTCTCTCCTCCAGGTGTTGCAGTGTCTGTCAGTCTGTCCTCCTCCCCTCTCAGGTCACGTTATACAATGACAGAGACAGTCAGAGACATCTGTCCTCCAGGTGTTGCAGTGTCTGTCAGTCTGTCCTCCTCCCCTCTCAGGTCACGTTATACAATGATAGAGACAGTCAGAGACATCTCTCCTCCAGGTGTTGCAGTGTCTGTCAGTCTGTCCTCCACCCCTCTCAGGTCACGTTATACAATGACAGAGACAGTCAGAGACATCTCTCCTCCAGGTGTTGCAGTGTCTGTCAGTCTGTCCTCCTCCCCTCTCAGGTCACGTTATACAATGACAGAGACAGTCAGAGACATCTCTCCTCCAGGTGTTGCAGTGTCTGTCAGTCTGTCCTCCTCCCCTCTCAGGTCACGTTATACAATGACAGAGACAGTCAGAGACATCTCTCCTCCAGGTGTTGCAGTGTCTGTCAGTCTGTCCTCCTCCCCTCTCAGGTCACGTTATACAATGACAGAGACAGTCAGAGACATCTCTCCTCCAGGTGTTGCAGTGTCTGTCAGTCTGTCCTCCTCCCCTCTCAGGTCACGTTATACAATGATAGAGACAGTCAGAGACATCTCTCCTCCAGGCGTTGCAGTGTCTGTCAGTCTGTCCTCCTCCCCTCTCAGGTCACGTTATACAATGATAGAGACAGTCAGAGACATCTCTCCTCCAGGTGTTGCAGTGTCTGTCAGTCTGTCCTCCTCCCCTCTCAGGTCACGTTATACAATGATAGAGACAGTCAGAGACATCTCTCCTCCAGGTGTTGCAGTGTCTTTCAGTCTGTCCTCCACCCCTCTCAGGTCACGTTATACAATGACAGAGACAGTCAGAGACATCTCTCCTCCAGGTGTTGCAGTGTCTGTCAGTCTGTCCTCCTCCCCTCTCAGGTCACGTTATACAATGACAGAGACAGTCAGAGACATCTCTCCTCCAGGTGTTGCAGTGTCTGTCAGTCTGTCCTCCTCCCCTCTCAGGTCACGTTATACAATGACAGAGACAGTCAGAGACATCTCTCCTCCAGGTGTTGCAGTGTCTGTCAGTCTGTCCTCCTCCCCTCTCAGGTCACGTTATACAATGACAGAGACAGTCAGAGACATCTCTCCTCCAGGTGTTGCAGTGTCTGTCAGTCTGTCCTCCTCCCCTCTCAGGTCACGTTATACAATGATAGAGACAGTCAGAGACATCTCTCCTCCAGGTGTTGCAGTGTCTGTCAGTCTGTCCTCCTCCCCTCTCAGGTCACGTTATACAATGACAGAGACAGTCAGAGACGTCTCTCCTCCAGGTGTTGCAGTGTCTGTCAGTTTGTCCTCCTCCCCTCTCAGGTCACGTTATACAATGACAGAGACAGTCAGAGACATCTCTCCTCCAGGTGTTGCAGTGTCTGTCAGTCTGTCCTCCTCCCCTCTCAGGTCATGTTATACAATGACAGAGACAGTCAGAGACATCTCTCCTCCAGGTGTTGCAGTGTCTGTCAGTCTGTCCTCCTCCCCTCTCAGGTCACGTTATACAATGACAGAGACAGTCAGAGACATCTCTCCTCCAGGTGTTGCAGTGTCTGTCAGTCTGTCCTCCTCCCCTCTCAGGTCACGTTATACAATGACAGAGACAGTCAGTCAGAGACATCTCTCCTCCAGGTGTTGCAGTGTCTGTCAGTCTGTCCTCCTCCCCTCTCAGGTCACTTTATACAATGACAGAGACAGTCAGAGACATCTCTCCTCCCGGTGTTGCAGTGTCTGTCAGTCTGTCCTCCCCTCTCAGATCACGTTATACAATGACAGAGACAGTCAGTCAGAGACATCTCTCCTCCAGGTGTTGCAGTGTCTGTCAGTCTGTCCTCCTCCCCTCTCAGGTCACGTTATACAATGACAGAGACAGTCAGAGACGTCTCTCCTCCAGGTGTTGCAGTGTCTGTCAGTCTGTCCTCCTCCCCTCTCAGGTCACGTTATACAATGACAGAGACAGTCAGAGACGTCTCTCCTCCAGGTGTTGCAGTGTCTGTCAGTCTGTCCTCCTCCCCTCTCAGGTCACGTTATACAATGACAGAGACAATCAGAGACATCTGTCCTCCAGGTGTTGCAGTGTCTGTCAGTCTGTCCTCCTCCCCTCTCAGGTCACGTTATACAATGACAGAGACAGTCAGAGACGTCTCTCCTCCAGGTGTTGCAGTGTCTGTTAGCCTGTCCTCCACCCCTCTCAGGTCACGTTATACAATGACAGAGACAGTCAGAGACATCTCTCCTCCAGCTGTTGCAGTGTCTGTCAGTCTGTCCTCCTCCCCTCTCAGGTCACGTTATACAATGACAGAGACAGTCAGAGACATCTCTCCTCCAGGTGTTGCAGTGTCTGTCAGTCTGTCCTCCTCCCCTCTCAGGTCACGTTATACAATGACAGAGACAGTCAGAGACATCTCTCCTCCAGGTGTTGCAGTGTCTGTCAGTCTGTCCTCCTCCCCTCTCAGGTCACGTTATACAATGACAGAGACAGTCAGAGACATCTCTCCTCCAGGTGTTGCAGTGTCTGTCAGTCTGTCCTCCTCCCCTCTCAGGTCACGTTATACAATGACAGAGACAGTCAGAGACATCTCTCCTCCAGGTGTTGCAGTGTCTGTCAGTCTATCCTCCTCCCTTCTCAGGTCACGTTATACAATGACAGAGACATCTCTCCTCCAGGTGTTGCAGTGTCTGTCAGTCTGTCCTCCTCCCCTCTCAGGTCACGTTATACAATGACAGAGACAGTCAGAGACGTCTCTCCTCCAGGTGTTGCAGTGTCTGTCAGTCTGTCCTCCTCCCCTCTCAGGTCACGTTATACAATGACAGAGACAGTCAGAGACATCTCTCCTCCAGGTGTTGCAGTGTCTGTCAGTCTGTCCTCCTCCCCTCTCAGGTCACGTTGTACAATGACAGAGACAGTCAGAGACATCTCTCCTCCAGGTGTTGCAGTGTCTGTCAGTCTGTCCTCCTCCCCTCTCAGGTCATGTTATACAATGACAGAGACAGTCAGAGACATCTCTCCTCCAGGTGTTGCAGTGTCTGTCAGTCTGTCCTCCTCCCCTCTCAGGTCACGTTATACAATGACAGAGACATCTCTCCTCCAGGTGTTGCAGTGTCTGTCAGTCTGTCCTCCTCCCCTCTCAGGTCACGTTATACAATGACAGAGACAATCAGAGACATCTGTCCTCCAGGTGTTGCAGTGTCTGTCAGTCTGTCCTCCTCCCCTCTCAGGTCACGTTATACAATGATAGAGACAGTCAGAGACATCTCTCCTCCAGGTGTTGCAGTGTCTGTCAGTCTGTCCTCCACCCCTCTCAGGTCACGTTATACAATGATAGAGACAGTCAGAGACATCTGTCCTCCAGGTGTTGCAGTGTCTGTCAGTCTGTCCTCCTCCCCTCTCAGGTCACGTTATACAATGACAGAGACAGTCAGAGACATCTCTCCTCCAGGTGTTGCAGTGTCTGTCAGTCTGTCCTCCTCCCCTCTCAGGTCACGTTATACAATGACAGAGACAGTCAGAGACATCTCTCCTCCAGGTGTTGCAGTGTCTGTCAGTCTGTCCTCCTCCCCTCTCAGGTCACGTTATACAATGACAGAGACAGTCAGAGACATCTCTCCTCCAGGTGTTGCAGTGTCTGTCAGTCTGTCCTCCACCCCTCTCAGGTCACGTTATACAATGACAGAGACAGTCAGAGACATCTCTCCTCCAGGTGTTGCAGTGTCTGTCAGTCTGTCCTCCTCCCCTCTCAGGTCACGTTATACAATGACAGAGACAGTCAGAGACGTCTCTCCTCCAGGTGTTGCAGTGTCTGTCAGTCTGTCCTCCTCCCCTCTCAGGTCACGTTATACAATGACAGAGACAGTCAGAGACGTCTCTCCTCCAGGTGTTGCAGTGTCTGTCAGTCTGTCCTCCTCCCCTCTCAGGTCACGTTATACAATGACAGAGACAGTCAGAGACATCTCTCCTCCAGGTGTTGCAGTGTCTGTCAGTCTGTCCTCCTCCCCTCTCAGGTCATGTTATACAATGACAGAGACAGTCAGAGACATCTCTCCTCCAGGTGTTGCAGTGTCTGTCAGTCTGTCCTCCTCCCCTCTCAGGTCACGTTATACAATGACAGAGACAGTCAGAGACATCTCTCCTCCAGGTGTTGCAGTGTCTGTCAGTCTATCCTCCTCCCCTCTCAGGTCACTTTATACAATGACAGAGACAGTCAGAGACATCTCTCCTCCAGGTGTTGCAGTGTCTGTCAGTCTGTCCTCCTCCCCTCTCAGGTCACGTTATACAATGACAGAGACAGTCAGAGACGTCTCTCCTCCAGGTGTTGCAGTATCTGTCAGTCTGTCCTCCTCCCCTCTCAGGTCACGTTATACAATGACAGAGACAGTCAGAGACATCTCTCCTCCAGGTGTTGCAGTGTCTGTCAGTCTATCCTCCTCCCCTCTCAGGTCACGTTATACAATGATAGAGACAGTCAGAGACATCTCTCCTCCAGGTGTTGCAGTGTCTGTCAGTCTGTCCTCCTCACCTCTCATGTCACGTTATACAATGACAGAGACAGTCAGAGACATCTCTCCTCCAGGTGTTGCAGTGTCTGTCAGTCTGTCCTCCTCCCCTCTCAGGTCACACTTTATACAATGACAGAGACAGTCAGAGACATCTCTCCTCCAGGTGTTGCAGTGTCTGTCAGTCTGTCCTCCCCTCTCAGATCACGTTATACAATGACAGAGACAGTCAGTCAGAGACATCTCTCCTCCAGGTGTTGCAGTGCCTGTCAGTCTGTCCTCCTCCCCTCTCAGGTCACGTTATACAATGACAGAGACAGTCAGAGACGTCTCTCCTCCAGGTGTTGCAGTGTCTGTCAGTCTGTCCTCCTCCCCTCTCAGGTCACGTTATACAATGATAGAGACAGTCAGAGACATCTCTCCTCCAGGTGTTGCAGTATCTGTCAGTCTGTCCTCCTCCCCTCTCAGGTCACGTTATACAATGACAGAGACAGTCAGAGACATCTCTCCTCCAGGTGTTGCAGTGTCTGTCAGTCTGTCCTCCTCCCCTCTCAGGTCACGTTATACAATGACAAAGACAGTCAGAGACATCTCTCCTCCAGGTGTTGCAGTGTCTGTCAGTCTGTCCTCCTCCCCTCTCAGGTCACGTTATACAATGACAGAGACAGTCAGTCAGAGACATCTCTCCTCCAGGTGTTGCAGTGTCTGTCAGTCTGTCCTCCTCCCCTCTCAGGTCACGTTATACAATGACAGAGACAGTCAGAGACATCTCTCCTCCAGGTGTTGCAGTGTCTGTCAGTCTGTCCTCCACCCCTCTCAGGTCACGTTATACAATGACAGAGACAGTCAGAGACATCTCTCCTCCAGGTGTTGCAGTGTCTGTCAGTCTGTCCTCCTCCCCTCTCAGGTCACGTTATACAATGATAGAGACAGTCAGAGACATCTCTCCTCCAGGTGTTGCAGTGTCTGTCAGTCTGTCCTCCTCCCCTCTCAGGTCACGTTATACAATGACAGAGACAGTCAGAGACATCTCTCCTCCAGGTGTTGCAGTGTCTGTCAGTCTGTCCTCCTCCCCTCTCAGGTCACGTTATACAATGACAGAGACAGTCAGAGACATCTCTTCTCCAGGTGTTGCAGTGTCTGTCAGTCTGTCCTCCTCTCCTCTCAGGTCACGTTATACAATGACAGAGACAGTCAGTCAGAGACATCTCTCCTCCAGGTGTTGCAGTGTCTGTCAGTCTGTCCTCCTCCCCTCTCAGGTCACGTTATACAATGACAGAGACAGTCAGTCAGAGACATCTCTCCTCCAGGTGTTGCAGTATCTGTCAGTCTGTCCTCCTCCCCTCTCAGGTCACGTTATACAATGATAGAGACAGTCAGAGACATCTCTCCTCCAGGTGTTGCAGTGTCTGTCAGTCTGTCCTCCTCCCCTCTCAGGTCACGTTATACAATGACAGAGAC
Source organism: Pseudophryne corroboree (assembly GCF_028390025.1). NCBI lineage: Eukaryota > Metazoa > Chordata > Amphibia > Anura > Myobatrachidae > Pseudophryne > Pseudophryne corroboree. The sequence goes on from NC_086448.1 coordinate 7,728,165, forward strand.
ATCTCTCCTCCAGGTGTTGCAGTGTCTGTCAGTCTGTCCTCCTCCCCTCTCAGGTCACGTTATACAATGACAGAGACAATCAGAGACATCTGTCCTCCAGGTGTTGCAGTGTCTGTCAGTCTGTCCTCCTCCCCTCTCAGGTCACGTTATACAATGATAGAGACAGTCAGAGACATCTCTCCTCCAGGTGTTGCAGTGTCTGTCAGTCTGTCCTCCACCCCTCTCAGGTCACGTTATACAATGACAGAGACAGTCAGAGACATCTCTCCTCCAGGTGTTGCAGTGTCTGTCAGTCTGTCCTCCTCCCCTCTCAGGTCACGTTATACAATGACAGAGACAGTCAGAGACATCTCTCCTCCAGGTGTTGCAGTGTCTGTCAGTCTGTCCTCCTCCCCTCTCAGGTCACGTTATACAATGACAGAGACAGTCAGAGACATCTGTCCTCCAGGTGTTGCAGTGTCTGTCAGTCTGTCCTCCTCCCCTCTCAGGTCACGTTATACAATGACAGAGACAGTCAGAGACATCTCTCCTCCAGGTGTTGCAGTGTCTGTCAGTCTGTCCTCCTCCCCTCTCAGGTCACGTTATACAATGATAGAGACAGTCAGAGACATCTCTCCTCCAGGCGTTTCAGTGTCTGTCAGTCTGTCCTCCTCCCCTCTCAGGTCACGTTATACAATGATAGAGACAGTCAGAGACATCTCTCCTCCAGGTGTTGCAGTGTCTGTCAGTCTGTCCTCCTCCCCTCTCAGGTCACGTTATACAATGATAGAGACAGTCAGAGACATCTCTCCTCCAGGTGTTGCAGTGTCTTTCAGTCTGTCCTCCACCCCTCTCAGGTCACGTTATACAATGACAGAGACAGTCAGAGACATCTCTTCTCCAGGTGTTGCAGTGTCTGTCAGTCTGTCCTCCTCCCCTCTCAGGTCACGTTATACAATGACAGAGACAGTCAGAGACATCTCTCCTCCAGGTGTTGCAGTGTCTGTCAGTCTGTCCTCCTCCCCTCTCAGGTCACGTTATACAATGACAGAGATAGTCAGAGACATCTCTCCTCCAGGTGTTGCAGTGTCTGTCAGTCTGTCCTCCTCCCCTCTCAGGTCACGTTATACAATGACAGAGACAGTCAGAGACATCTCTCCTCCAGGTGTTGCAGTCTCTGTCAGTCTGTCCTCCTCCCCTCTCAGGTCACGTTATACAATGACAGAGACAGTCAGAGACGTCTCTCCTCCAGGTGTTGCAGTATCTGTCAGTCTGTCCTCCTCCCCTCTCAGGTCACGTTAAACAATGACAGAGACAGTCAGAGACATCTCTCCTCCAGGTGTTGCAGTGTCTGTCAGTCTTTCCTCCTCACCTCTCAGGTCACGTTATACAATGATAGAGACAGTCAGAGACATCTCTCCTCCCGGTGTTGCAGTGTCTGTCAGTCTGTCCTCCCCTCTCAGATCACGTTATACAATGACAGAGACAGTCAGTCAGAGACATCTCTTCTCCAGGTGTTGCAGTGTCTGTCAGTCTGTCCTCCTCCCCTCTCAGGTCACATTATACAATGACAGAGACAGTCAGAGACGTCTCTCCTCCAGGTGTTGCAGTGTCTGTCAGTCTGTCCTCCTCCCCTCTCAGGTCACGTTATACAATGATAGAGACAGTCAGAGACATCTCTCCTCCAGGTGTTGCAGTGTCTGTCAGTCTGTCCTCCACCCCTCTCAGGTCACGTTATACAATGACAGAGACAGTCAGAGACATCTCTCCTCCAGGTGTTGCAGTGTCTGTCAGTCTGTCCTCCTCCCCTCTCAGGTCACGTTATACAATGACAGAGACAGTCAGAGACATCTCTCCTCCAGGTGTTGCAGTGTCTGTCAGTCTGTCCTCCACCCCTCTCAGGTCACGTTATACAATGACAGAGACAGTCAGAGACATCTCTTCTCCAGGTGTTGCAGTGTCTGTCAGTCTGTCCTCCTCCCCTCTCAGGTCACGTTATACAATGACAGAGACAGTCAGAGACATCTCTCCTCCAGGTGTTGCAGTGTCTGTCAGTCTGTCCTCCTCCCCTCTCAGGTCACGTTATACAATGACAGAGACAGTCAGAGACATCTCTCCTCCAGGTGTTGCAGTGTCTGTCAGTCTGTCCTCCTCCCCTCTCAGGTCACGTTATACAATGACAGAGACAGTCAGAGACATCTCTCCTCCAGGTGTTGCAGTCTCTGTCAGTCTGTCCTCCTCCCCTCTCAGGTCACGTTATACAATGACAGAGACAGTCAGAGACGTCTCTCCTCCAGGTGTTGCAGTATCTGTCAGTCTGTCCTCCTCCCCTCTCAGGTCACGTTATACAATGACAGAGACAGTCAGAGACATCTCTCCTCCAGGTGTTGCAGTGTCTGTCAGTCTATCCTCCTCCCCTCTCAGGTCACGTTATACAATGATAGAGACAGTCAGAGACATCTCTCCTCCCGGTGTTGCAGTGTCTGTCAGTCTGTCCTCCCCTCTCAGATCACGTTATACAATGACAGAGACAGTCAGTCAGAGACATCTCTTCTCCAGGTGTTGCAGTGTCTGTCAGTCTGTCCTCCTCCCCTCTCAGGTCACATTATACAATGACAGAGACAGTCAGAGACGTCTCTCCTCCAGGTGTTGCAGTGTCTGTCAGTCTGTCCTCCTCCCCTCTCAGGTCACGTTATACAATGACAGAGACAGTCAGAGACATCTGTCCTCCAGGTGTTGCAGTGTCTGTCAGTCTGTCCTCCTCCCCTCTCAGGTCACGTTATACAATGATAGAGACAGTCAGAGACATCTCTCCTCCAGGTGTTGCAGTGTCTGTCAGTCTGTCCTCCACCCCTCTCAGGTCACGTTATACAATGACAGAGACAGTCAGAGACATCTCTCCTCCAGGTGTTGCAGTGTCTGTCAGTCTGTCCTCCTCCCCTCTCAGGTCACGTTATACAATGACAGAGACAGTCAGAGACATCTCTCCTCCAGGTGTTGCAGTGTCTGTCAGTCTGTCCTCCTCCCCTCTCAGGTCACGTTATACAATGACAGAGACAGTCAGAGACATCTCTCCTCCAGGTGTTGCAGTGTCTGTCAGTCTGTCCTCCTCCCCTCTCAGGTCACGTTATACAATGACAGAGACAGTCAGAGACATCTCTCCTCCAGGTGTTGCAGTGTCTGTCAGTCTGTCCTCCTCCCCTCTCAGGTCACGTTATACAATGATAGAGACAGTCAGAGACATCTCTCCTCCAGGCGTTGCAGTGTCTGTCAGTCTGTCCTCCTCCCCTCTCAGGTCACGTTATACAATGATAGAGACAGTCAGAGACATCTCTCCTCCAGGTGTTGCAGTGTCTGTCAGTCTGTCCTCCTCCCCTCTCAGGTCACGTTATACAATGATAGAGACAGTCAGAGACATCTCTCCTCCAGGTGTTGCAGTGTCTTTCAGTCTGTCCTCCACCCCTCTCAGGTCACGTTATACAATGACAGAGACAGTCAGAGACATCTCTCCTCCAGGTGTTGCAGTGTCTGTCAGTCTGTCCTCCTCCCCTCTCAGGTCACGTTATACAATGACAGAGACAGTCAGAGACATCTCTCCTCCAGGTGTTGCAGTGTCTGTCAGTCTGTCCTCCTCCCCTCTCAGGTCACGTTATACAATGACAGAGACAGTCAGAGACATCTCTCCTCCAGGTGTTGCAGTGTCTGTCAGTCTGTCCTCCTCCCCTCTCAGGTCACTTTATACTAGAGATGAGCGGGTTCGGTTTCTCTGAATCCGAACCCGCCAGAACTTCATGTTTTTTTTCACGGGTCCGAGCGACTCGGATCTTCCCGCCTTGCTCGGTTAACCCGAGCGCGCCCGAACGTCATCATGACGCTGTCGGATTCTCGCGAGGCTCGGATTCTATCGCGAGACTCGGATTCTATATAAGGAGCCGCGCGTCGCCGCCATTTTCACACGTGCATTGAGATTGATAGGGAGAGGACGTGGCTGGCGTCCTCTCCGTTTAGAATAGATTAGAGAGACACTTGATTTACTAATTTTGGGGAGCATTAGGAGTACTCAGTACAGTGCAGAGTTTTGCTGATAGTGACCACCAGTTTTATTTATAATCCGTTCTCTGCCTGAAAAAAGCGATACACAGCACACAGTGACTCAGTCACATACCATATCTGTGTGCACTGCTCAGGCTCAGGCCAGTGTGCTGCATCATCTATATATATTATATATCTGTCTGACTGCTCAGCTCACACAGCTTATAATTGTGGGGGAGACTGGGGAGCACTACTGCAGTGCCAGTTATAGGTTATAGCAGGAGCCAGGAGTACATAATATTATATTAAAATTAAACAGTGCACACTTTTGCTGCAGGAGTGCCACTGCCAGTGTGACTAGTGACCAGTGACCTGACCACCAGTATATATAATATTAGTAGTATACTATCTCTTTATCAACCAGTCTATATTAGCAGCAGACACAGTACAGTGCGGTAGTTCACGGCTGTGGCTACCTCTGTGTCGGCACTCGGCAGCCCGTCCATAATTGTATATACCACCTAACCGTGGTTTTTTTTTCTTTCTTTATACATACATACTAGTTACGAGTATACTATCTCTTTATCAACCAGTCTATATTAGCAGCAGACACAGTACAGTGCGGTAGTTCACGGCTGTGGCTACCTCTGTGTCGGCACTCGGCAGCCCGTCCATAATTGTATATACCACCTAACCGTGTTTTTTTTTTCTTTCTTTATACATACATACTAGTTACGAGTATACTATCTCTTTATCAACCAGTCTATATATTAGCAGCAGACACAGTACAGTGCGGTAGTTCACGGCTGTGGCTACCTCTGTGTCGGCACTCGGCAGCCCGTCCATAATTGTATATACCACCTAACCGTGGTTTTTTTTTCTTTCTTTATACATACATACTAGTTACGAGTATACTATCTCTTTATCAACCAGTCTATATTAGCAGCAGACACAGTACAGTGCGGTAGTTCACGGCTGTGGCTACCTCTGTGTCGGCACTCGGCAGCCCGTCCATAATTGTATATACCACCTAACCGTGTTTTTTTTTTCTTTCTTTATACATACATACTAGTTACGAGTATACTATCTCTTTATCAACCAGTCTATATATTAGCAGCAGACACAGTACAGTGCGGTAGTTCACGGCTGTGGCTACCTCTGTGTCGGCACTCGGCAGCCCGTCCATAATTGTATATACCACCTAACCGTGGTTTTTTTTTCTTTCTTTATACATACATACTAGTTACGAGTATACTATCTCTTTATCAACCAGTCTATATATTAGCAGCAGACACAGTACAGTGCGGTAGTTCACGGCTGTGGCTACCTCTGTGTCGGCACTCGGCAGCCCGTCCATAATTGTATACTAGTATCCAATCCATCCATCTCCATTGTTTACCTGAGGTGCCTTTTAGTTGTGCCTATTAAAATATGGAGAACAAAAATGTTGAGGTTCCAAAATTAGGGAAAGATCAAGATCCACTTCCACCTCGTGCTGAAGCTGCTGCCACTAGTCATGGCCGAGACGATGAAATGCCAGCAACGTCGTCTGCCAAGGCCGATGCCCAATGTCATAGTACAGAGCATGTCAAATCCAAAACACCAAATATCAGTAAAAAAAGGACTCCAAAACCTAAAATAAAATTGTCGGAGGAGAAGCGTAAACTTGCCAATATGCCATTTACCACACGGAGTGGCAAGGAACGGCTGAGGCCCTGGCCTATGTTCATGGCTAGTGGTTCAGCTTCACATGAGGATGGAAGCACTCAGCCTCTCGCTAGAAAAATGAAAAGACTCAAGCTGGCAAAAGCAGCACAGCAAAGAACTGTGCATTCTTCGAAATCCCAAATCCACAAGGAGAGTCCAATTGTGTCGGTTGCGATGCCTGACCTTCCCAACACTGGATGTGAAGAGCATGCGCCTTCCACCATTTGCACGCCCCCTGCAAGTGCTGGAAGGAGCACCCGCAGTCCAGTTCCTGATAGTCAGATTGAAGATGTCAGTGTTGAAGTACACCAGGATGAGGAGGATATGGGTGTTGCTGGCGCTGGGGAGGAAATTGACCAGGAGGATTCTGATGGTGAGGTGGTTTGTTTAAGTCAGGCACCCGGGGAGACACCTGTTGTCCGTGGGAGGAATATGGCCGTTGACATGCCAGGTGAAAATACCAAAAAAATCAGCTCTTCGGTGTGGAGGTATTTCACCAGAAATGCGGACAACAGGTGTCAAGCCGTGTGTTCCCTTTGTCAAGCTGTAATAAGTAGGGGTAAGGACGTTAACCACCTCGGAACATCCTCCCTTATACGTCACCTGCAGCGCATTCATAATAAGTCAGTGACAAGTTCAAAAACTTTGGGTGACAGCGGAAGCAGTCCACTGACCAGTAAATCCCTTCCTCTTGTAACCAAGCTCACGCAAACCACCCCACCAACTCCCTCAGTGTCAATTTCCTCCTTCCCCAGGAATGCCAATAGTCCTGCAGGCCATGTCACTGGCAATTCTGACGAGTCCTCTCCTGCCTGGGATTCCTCCGATGCATCCTTGCGTGTAACGCCTACTGCTGCTGGCGCTGCTGTTGTTGCCGCTGGGAGTCGATGGTCATCCCAGAGGGGAAGTCGTAAGCCCACTTGTACTACTTCCAGTAAGCAATTGACTGTTCAACAGTCCTTTGCGAGGAAGATGAAATATCACAGCAGTCATCCTACTGCAAAGCGGATAACTGAGGCCTTGGCATCCTGGGTGGTGAGAAACGTGGTTCCGGTATCCATCATTACTGCAGAGCCAACTAGAGACTTGTTGGAGGTACTGTGTCCCCGGTACCAAATACCATCTAGGTTCCATTTCTCTAGGCAGGCGATACCGAAAATGTACACAGACCTCAGAAAAAGAGTCACCAGTGTCCTAAAAAATGCAGCTGTACCCAATGTCCACTTAACCACGGACATGTGGACAAGTGGAGCAGGGCAGGGTCAGGACTATATGACTGTGACAGCCCACTGGGTAGATGTATGGACTCCCGCCGCAAGAACAGCAGCGGCGGCACCAGTAGCAGCATCTCGCAAACGCCAACTCTTTCCTAGGCAGGCTACGCTTTGTATCACCGGTTTCCAGAATACGCACACAGCTGAAAACCTCTTACGGCAACTGAGGAAGATCATCGCGGAATGGCTTACCCCAATTGGACTCTCCTGTGGATTTGTGGCATCGGACAACGCCAGCAATATTGTGTGTGCATTAAATATGGGCAAATTCCAGCACGTCCCATGTTTTGCACATACCTTGAATTTGGTGGTGCAGAATTTTTTAAAAAACGACAGGGGCGTGCAAGAGATGCTGTCGGTGGCCAGAAAAATTGCGGGACACTTTCGGCGTACAGGCACCACGTACAGAAGACTGGAGCACCACCAAAAACTACTGAACCTGCCCTGCCATCATCTGAAGCAAGAAGTGGTAACGAGGTGGAATTCAACCCTCTATATGCTTCAGAGGTTGGAGGAGCAGCAAAAGGCCATTCAAGCCTATACAATTGAGCACGATATAGTAGGTGGAATGCACCTGTCTCAAGTGCAGTGGAGAATGATTTCAACGTTGTGCAAGGTTCTGATGCCCTTTGAACTTGCCACACGTGAAGTCAGTTCAGACACTGCCAGCCTGAGTCAGGTCATTCCCCTCATCAGGCTTTTGCAGAAGAAGCTGGAGGCATTGAAGAAGGAGCTAAAAGGGAGCGATTCCGCTAGGCATGTGGGACTTGTGGATGCAGCCCTTAATTCGCTTAACAAGGATTCACGGGTGGTCAATCTGTTGAAATCAGAGCACTACATTTTGGCCACCGTGCTCGATCCTAGATTTAAAGCCTACCTTGGATCTCTCTTTCCGGCAGACACAGGTCTGCTGGGGTTGAAAGACCTGCTGGTGACAAAATTGTCAAGTCAAGCGGAACGCGACCTGTCAACATCTCCTCCTTCACATTCTCCCGCAACTGGGGGTGCGAGGAAAAGGCTCAGAATTCCGAGCCCACCCGCTGGCGGTGATGCAGGGCAGTCTGGAGCGACTGCTGATGCTGACATCTGGTCCGGACTGAAGGACCTGACAACGATTACGGACATGTCGTCTACTGTCACTGCATATGATTCTCTCAACATTGATAGAATGGTGGAGGATTATATGAGTGACCGCATCCAAGTAGGCACGTCACACAGTCCGTACTTATACTGGCAGGAAAAAGAGGCAATTTGGAGGCCCTTGCACAAACTGGCTTTATTCTACCTAAGTTGCCCTCCCACAAGTGTGTACTCCGAAAGAGTGTTTAGTGCCGCCGCTCACCTTGTCAGCAATCGGCGTACGAGGTTACATCCAGAAAATGTGGAGAAGATGATGTTCATTAAAATGAATTATAATCAATTCCTCCGCGGAGACATTGACCAGCAGCAATTGCCTCCACAAAGTACACAGGGAGCTGAGATGGTGGATTCCAGTGGGGACGAATTGATAATCTGTGAGGAGGGGGATGTACACGGTGATATATCGGAGGGTGAAGATGAGGTGGACATCTTGCCTCTGTAGAGCCAGTTTGTGCAAGGAGAGATTAATTGCTTCTTTTTTGGGGGGGGTCCAAACCAACCCGTCATATCAGTCACAGTCGTGTGGCAGACCCTGTCACTGAAATGATGGGTTGGTTAAAGTGTGCATGTCCTGTTTTGTTTATACAACATAAGGGTGGGTGGGAGGGCCCAAGGACAATTCCATCTTGCACCTCTTTTTTCTTTTCTTTTTCTTTGCATCATGTGCTGATTGGGGAGGGTTTTTTGGAAGGGACATCCTGCATGACACTGCAGTGCCACTCCTAGATGGGCCCGGTGTTTGTGTCGGCCACTAGGGTCGCTAATCTTACTCACACAGTCAGCTACCTCATTGCGCCTCTTTTTTTCTTTGCGTCATGTGCTGTTTGGGGAGGGTTTTTTGGAAGGGACATCCTGCGTGACACTGCAGTGCCACTCCTAGATGGGCCCGGTGTTTGTGTCGGCCACTAGGGTCGCTAATCTTACTCACACAGCTACCTCATTGCGCCTCTTTTTTTCTTTGCGTCATGTGCTGTTTGGGGAGGGTTTTTTGGAAGGGACATCCTGCGTGACACTGCAGTGCCACTCCTAGATGGGCCCGGTGTTTGTGTCGGCCACTAGGGTCGCTTATCTTACTCACACAGCGACCTCGGTGCAAATTTTAGGACTAAAAATAATATTGTGAGGTGTGAGGTATTCAGAATAGACTGAAAATGAGTGTAAATTATGGTTTTTGAGGTTAATAATACTTTGGGATCAAAATGACCCCCAAATTCTATGATTTAAGCTGTTTTTTAGTGTTTTTTGAAAAAAACACCCGAATCCAAAACACACCCGAATCCGACAAAAAAAATTCGGTGAGGTTTTGCCAAAACGCGTTCGAACCCAAAACACGGCCGCGGAACCGAACCCAAAACCAAAACACAAAACCCGAAAAATTTCAGGCGCTCATCTCTACTTTATACAATGACAGAGACAGTCAGAGACATCTCTCCTCCAGGTGTTGCAGTGTCTGTCAGTCTGTCCTCCTCCCCTCTCAGGTCACTTTATACAATGACAGAGACAGTCAGAGACATCTCTCCTCCAGGTGTTGCAGTGTCTGTCAGTCTGTCCTCCTCCCCTCTCAGGTCACGTTATACAATGACAGAGACAGTCAGAGACGTCTCTCCTCCAGGTGTTGCAGTGTCTGACAGTCTGTCCTCCTCCCCTCTCAGGTCACGTTATACAATGATAGAGACAGTCAGAGACATCTCTCCTCCAGGTGTTGCAGTGTCTGTCAGTCTGTCCTCCTCCCCTCTCAGGTCACGTTATACAATGACAGAGACAGTCAGTCAGAGACATCTCTCCTCCAGGTGTTGCAGTATCTGTCAGTCTGTCCTCCTCCCCTCTCAGGTCACGTTATACAATGACAGAGACAGTCAGAGACATCTCTCCTCCAGGTGTGCAGTGTCTGTCAGTCTATCCTCCTCCCCTCTCAGGTCACGTTATACAATGATAGAGACAGTCAGAGACATCTCTCCTCCCGGTGTTGCAGTGTCTGTCAGTCTGTCCTCCTCCCCTCTCAGGTCACGTTATACAATGACAGAGACAGTCAGTCAGAGACATCTCTCCTCCAGGTGTTGCAGTGCCTGTCAGTCTGTCCTCCTCCCCTCTCAGGTCACGTTATACAATGACAGAGACAGTCAGTCAGAGACATCTCTCCTCCAGGTGTTGCAGTATCTGTCAGTCTGTCCTCCTCCCCTCTCAGGTCACGTTATACAATGACAGAGACAGTCAGAGACATCTCTCCTCCAGGTGTGCAGTGTCTGTCAGTCTATCCTCCTCCCCTCTCAGGTCACGTTATACAATGATAGAGACAGTCAGAGACATCTCTACTCCCGGTGTTGCAGTGTCTGTCAGTCTGTCCTCCTCCCCTCTCAGGTCACGTTATACAATGACAGAGACAGTCAGTCAGAGACATCTCTCCTCCAGGTGTTGCAGTGTCTGTCAGTCTGTCCTCCCCTCTCAGATCACGTTATACAATGACAGAGACAGTCAGTCAGAGACATCTCTCCTCCAGGTGTTGCAGTGCCTGTCAGTCTGTCCTCCTCCCCTCTCAGGTCACGTTATACAATGATAGAGACAGTCATAGACATCTCTCCTCCAGGTGTTGCAGTGTCTGTCAGTCTGTCCTCCTCCCCTCTTAGGTCATGTTATACAATGACAGAGACAGTCAGAGACGTCTCTCCTCCAGGTGTTGCAGTGTCTGTTAGTCTGTCCTCCTCCCCTCTCAGGTCACGTTATACAATGACAGAGACAATCAGAGACATCTGTCCTCCAGGTGTTGCAGTGTCTGTCAGTCTGTCCTCCTCCCCTCTCAGGTCACGATATACAATGACAGAGACAGTCAGAGACATCTCTCCTCCAGGTGTTGCAGTGTCTGTCAGTCTGTCCTCCTCCCCTCTCAGGTCACGTTATACAATGATAGAGACAGTCATAGACATCTCTCCTCCAGGTGTTGCAGTGTCTGTCAGTCTGTCCTCCTCCCCTCTCAGGTCATGTTATACAATGACAAAGACAGTCAGAGACATCTCTCCTCCAGGTGTTGCAGTGTCTGTCAGTCTGTCCTCCTCCCCTCTCAGGTCACGTTATACAATGATAGAGACAGTCAGAGACATCTCTTCTCCAGGTGTTGCAGTGTCTGTCAGTCTGTCCTCCACCCCTCTCAGGTCACGTTATACAATGACAGAGACAGTCAGAGACATCTCTCCTCCAGGTGTTGCAGTGTCTGTCAGTCTGTCCTCCTCCCCTCTCAGGTCACGTTATACAATGACAGAGACAGTCAGTCAGAGACATCTCTCCTCCAGGTGTTGCAGTATCTGTCAGTCTGTCCTCCTCCCCTCACTGGTCACGTTATACAATGACAGAGACAGTCAGAGACATCTCTCCTCCAGGTGTTGCAGTATCTGTCAGTCTGTCCTCCTCCCCTCTCAGGTCACGTTATACAATGACAGAGACAGTCAGAGACATCTCTCCTCCAGGTGTTGCAGTGTCTGTCAGTCTGTCCTCCTCCCCTCTCAGGTCACGTTATACAATGATAGAGACAGTCAGAGACATCTCTCCTCCAGGTGTTGCAGTGTCTGTCAGTCTGTCCTCCACCCCTCTCAGGTCACGTTATACAATGACAGAGACAGTCAGAGACATCTCTCCCCCAGGTGTTGCAGTGTCTGTCAGTCTGTCCTCCACCCCTCTCAGGTCACGTTATACAATGACAGAGACAGTCAGAGACATCTCTCCTCCAGGTGTTGCAGTGTCTGTCAGTCTGTCCTCCTCTCCTCTCAGGTCACGTTATACAATGACAGAGACAGTCAGTCAGAGACATCTCTCCTCCAGGTGTTGCAGTGTCTGTCAGTCTGTCCTCCACCCCTCTCAGGTCACTTTATACAATGATAGAGACAGTCAGAGACATCTCTCCTCCAGGTGTTGCAGTGTCTGTCAGTCTGTCCTCCTCCCCTCTCAGGTCACGTTATACAATGACAGAGACAGTCAGAGACATCTCTCCTCCAGGTGTTGCAGTGTCTGTCAGTCTATCCTCCTCCCCTCTCAGGTCATGTTATACAATGACAGAGACAGTCAGAGACATCTCTCCTCCAGGTGTTGCAGTGTCTGTCAGTCTGTCCTCCTCCCCTCTCAGGTCACGTTATACAATGACAGAGACAGTCAGAGACGTCTCTCCTCCAGGTGTTGCAGTGTCTGTCAGTCTATCCTCCTCCCCTCTCAGGTCACTTTATACAATGACAGAGACAGTCAGAGACATCTCTCCTCCAGGTGTTGCAGTGTCTGTCAGTCTGTCCTCCTCCCCTCTCAGGTCACGTTATACAATGATAGAGACAGTCAGAGACATCTCTCCTCCCGGTGTTGCAGTGTCTGTCAGTCTGTCCTCCCCTCTCAGATAACGTTATACAATGACAGAGACAGTCAGTCAGAGACATCTCTCCTCCAGGTGTTGCAGTGTCTGTCAGTCTGTCCTCCTCCCCTCTCAGGTCACGTTATACAATGACAGAGACAGTCAGAGACGTCTCTCCTCCAGGTGTTGCAGTATCTGTCAGTCTGTCCTCCTCCCCTCTCAGGTCACGTTATACAATGACAGAGACAGTCAGAGACGTCTCTCCTCCAGGTGTTGCAGTGTCTGTCAGTCTGTCCTCCTCCCCTCTCAGGTCACGTTATACAATGACAGAGACAGTCAGAGACATCTCTCCTCCAGGTGTTGCAGTGTCTGTCAGTCTGTCCTCCTCCCCTCTCAGGTCACGTTATACAATGACAGAGACAGTCAGTCAGAGACATCTCTCCTCCAGGTGTTGCAGTGTCTGTCAGTCTGTCCTCCTCCCCTCTCAGGTCACTTTATACAATGACAGAGACAATCAGAAACATCTGTCCTCCAGGTGTTGCAGTGTCTGTCAGTCTGTCCTCCCCTCTCAGATAACGTTATACAATGACAGAGACAGTCAGTCAGAGACATCTCTCCTCCAGGTGTTGCAGTGTCTGTCAGTCTGTCCTCCTCCCCTCTCAGGTCACGTTATACAATGATAGAGACAGTCAGAGACATCTCTCCTCCAGGTGTTGCAGTATCTGTCAGTCTGTCCTCCTCCCCTCTCAGGTCATGTTATACAATGACAGAGACAGTCAGAGACATCTCTCCTCCAGGTGTTGCAGTGTCTGTCAGTCTGTCCTCCTCCCCTCTCAGGTCATGTTATACAATGACAGAGACAGTCAGAGACATCTCTCCTCCAGGTGTTGCAGTGTCTGTCAGTCTATCCTCCTCCCCTCTCAGGTCACGTTATACAATGATAGAGACAGTCAGAGATATCTCTCCTCCAGGTGTTGCAGTGTCTGTCAGTCTGTCCTCCTCCCCTCTCAGGTCACGTTATACAATGATAGAGACAGTCAGAGACATCTCTCCTCCAGGTGTTGTAGTGTCTGTCAGTCTGTCCTCCTCCCCTCTCAGGTCACGTTATACAATGATAGAGACAGTCAGAGATATCTCTCCTCCAGGTGTTGCAGTGTCTGTCAGTCTATCCTCCTCTCCTCTCAGGTCACGTTATACAATGACAGAGACAGTCAGAGACGTCTCTCCTCCAGGTGTTGCAGTGTCTGTCAGTCTGTCCTCCTCCCCTCTCAGGTCACGTTATACAATGATAGAGACAGTCAGAGACATCTCTCCTCCAGGTGTTGTAGTGTCTGTCAGTCTGTCCTCCTCCCCTCTCAGGTCATGTTATACAATGACAGAGACAGTCAGTCAGAGACATCTCTCCTCCAGGTGTTGCAGTGTCTGTCAGTCTGTCCTCCTCCCCTCTCAGGTCACTTTATACAATGACAGAGACAGTCAGAGACATCTCTCCTCCAGGTGTTGCAGTGTCTGTCAGTCTGTCCTCCTCCCCTCTCAGGTCACGTTATACAATGACAGAGACAGTCATTCAGAGACAACTCTCCTCCAGGTGTTGCAGTGTCTGTCAGTCTGTCCTCCTCCCCTCTCAGGTCACGTTATACAATGACAGAGACATCTCTCCTCCAGGTGTTGCAGTATCTGTCAGTCTGTCCTCCTCCCCTCTCAGGTCACGTTATACAATGACAGAGACAGTCAGAGACGTCTCTCCTCCAGGTGTTGCAGTGTCTGTCAGTCTGTCCTCCTCCCCTCTCAGGTCACGTTATACAATGACAGAGACAGTCAGAGACGTCTCTCCTCCAGGTGTTGCAGTGTCTGTCAGTCTGTCCTCCTCCCCTCTCAGGTCACGTTATACAATGACAGAGACAGTCAGAGACGTCTCTCCTCCAGGTGTTGCAGTGTCTGTCAGTCTGTCCTCCTCCCCTCTCAGGTCACGTTATACAATGACAGAGACAGTCAGAGACATCTCTCCTCCAGGTGTTGCAGTGTCTGTCAGTCTGTCCTCCTCCCCTCTCAGGTCACGTTATACAATGACAGAGACAGTCAGAGACATCTCTCCTCCAGGTGTTGCAGTATCTGTCAGTCTGTCCTCCTCCCCTCTCAGGTCACGTTATACAATGACAGAGACAGTCAGAGACATCTCTCCCCCAGGTGTTGCAGTGTCTGTCAGTCTGTCCTCCCCCCCTCTCAGGTCACGTTATACAATGACAGAGACAGTCAGAGACATCTCTCCCCCAGGTGTTGCAGTGTCTGTCAGTCTGTCCTCCTCCCCTCTCAGGTCACGTTATACAATGACAGAGACAATCAGTCAGAGACATCTCTCCTCCAGGTGTTGCAGTGTCTGTCAGTCTATCCTCCTCCCCTCTCAGGTCACGTTATACAATGATAGAGACAGTCAGAGATATCTCTCCTCCAGGTGTTGCAGTGTCTGTCAGTCTGTCCTCCTCCCCTCTCAGGTCACGTTATACAATGATAGAGACAGTCAGAGACATCTCTCCTCCAGGTGTTGTAGTGTCTGTCAGTCTGTCCTCCTCCCCTCTCAGGTCATGTTATACAATGACAGAGACAGTCAGTCAGAGACATCTCTCCTCCAGGTGTTGCAGTGTCTGTCAGTCTGTCCTCCTCCCCTCTCAGGTCACTTTATACAATGACAGAGACAGTCAGAGACATCTCTCCTCCAGGTGTTGCAGTGTCTGTCAGTCTGTCCTCCTCCCCTCTCAGGTCACGTTATACAATGACAGAGACAGTCATTCAGAGACAACTCTCCTCCAGGTGTTGCAGTGTCTGTCAGTCTGTCCTCCTCCCCTCTCAGGTCACGTTATACAATGACAGAGACAGTCAGAGACATCTCTCCTCCAGGTGTTGCAGTATCTGTCAGTCTGTCCTCCTCCCCTCTCAGGTCACGTTATACAATGACAGAGACAGTCAGAGACGTCTCTCCTCCAGGTGTTGCAGTGTCTGTCAGTCTGTCCTCCTCCCCTCTCAGGTCACGTTATACAATGACAGAGACAGTCAGAGACGTCTCTCCTCCAGGTGTTGCAGTGTCTGTCAGTCTGTCCTCCTCCCCTCTCAGGTCACGTTATACAATGACAGAGACAGTCAGAGACGTCTCTCCTCCAGGTGTTGCAGTGTCTGTCAGTCTGTCCTCCTCCCCTCTCAGGTCACGTTATACAATGACAGAGACAGTCAGAGACATCTCTCCTCCAGGTGTTGCAGTGTCTGTCAGTCTGTCCTCCTCCCCTCTCAGGTCACGTTATACAATGACAGAGACAGTCAGAGACATCTCTCCTCCAGGTGTTGCAGTGTCTGTCAGTCTGTCCTCCTCCCCCTCTCAGGTCACGTTATACAATGACAGAGACAGTCAGAGACGTCTCTCCTCTAGGTGTTGCAGTGTCTGTCAGTCTGTCCTCCCCTCTCAGGTCACGTTATACAATGACAGAGACAGTCAGAGACATCTCTCCTCCAGGTGTTGCAGTATCTGTCAGTCTGTCCTCCTCCCCTCTCAGGTCACGTTATACAATGACAGAGACAGTCAGAGACATCTCTCCCCCAGGTGTTGCAGTGTCTGTCAGTCTGTCCTCCCCCCCTCTCAGGTCACGTTATACAATGACAGAGACAGTCAGAGACATCTCTCCCCCAGGTGTTGCAGTGTCTGTCAGTCTGTCCTCCTCCCCTCTCAGGTCACGTTATACAATGACAGAGACAATCAGTCAGAGACATCTCTCCTCCAGGTGTTGCAGTGCCTGTCAGTCTGTCCTCCCCTCTCAGGTCACGTTATACAATGACAGAGACAGTCAAAGACATCTCTCCTCCAGGTGTTGCAGTGTCTGTCAGTCTGTCCTCCTCCCCTCTCCGGTCACGTTATACAATGACAGAGACAGTCAAAGACATCTCTCCTCCAGGTGTTGCAGTGTCTGTCAGTCTGTCCTCCACCCCTCTCAGGTCACATTATACAATGACAGAGACAGTCAAAGACATCTCTCCTCCAGGTGTTGCAGTGTCTGTCAGTCTGTCCTCCCCTCTCAGGTCACGTTATACAATGACAGAGACAGTCAGAGACGTCTCTCCTCCAGGTGTTGCAGTGTCTGTCAGTCTGTCCTCCCCTCTCAGGTCACGTTATACAATGACAGAGACAGTCAAAGACATCTCTCCTCCAGGTGTTGCAGTGTCTGTCAGTCTGTCCTCCTCCCCTCTCCGGTCACGTTATACAATGACAGAGACAGTCAGAGACATCTCTCCTCCAGGCGTTGCAGTGTCTGTCAGTCTGTCCTCCTCCCCTCTCAGGTCACGTTATACAATGACAGAGACAGTCAGAGACATCTCTCCTCCAGGTGTTGCAGTGTCTGTCAGTCTGTCCTCCTCCCCTCTCAGGTCACGTTATACAATGACAGAGACAGTCAGAGACGTCTCTCCTCCAGGTGTTGCAGTGTCTGTCAGTCTGTCCTCCTCCCCTCTCAGGTCACGTTATACAATGACAGAGACAGTCAGAGACATCTTTCCTCCTGGTGTTGCAGTGTCTGTCAGTCTGTCCTCCTCCCCTCTCAGGTCACGTTATACAATGACAGAGACAGTCTGAGACGTCTCTCCTCCAGGTGTTGCAGTGTCTGTCAGTCTGTCCTCCCCTCTCAGGTCACGTTATACAATGACAGAGACAGTCAGAGACATCTCTCCTCCAGGTGTTGCAGTGTCTGTCAGTCTGTCCTCCTCACCTCTCAGGTCACGTTATACAATGACAGAGACAGTCAGAGACATCTCTCCTCCAGGTGTTGCAGTGTCTGTCAGTCTGTACCCCTCCCCTCTCAGGTCACTTTATACAATGACAGAGACATTCAGAGACGTCTCTCCTCCAGGTGTTGCAGTGTCTGTCAGTCTGTCCTCCTCCCCTCTCAGGTCACTTTATACAATGACAGAGACAGTCAGAGACGTCTCTCCTCCAGGTGTTGCAGTGTCTGTCAGTCTGTCCTCCTCCCCTCTCAGGTCACGTTATACAATGACAGAGACAGTCAGAGACATCTCTCCTCCAGGTGTTGCAGTGTCTGTCAGTCTGTCCTCCTCCCCTCTCAGGTCACGTTATACAATGACAAAGACAGTCAGAGACATCTCTCCTCCAGGTGTTGCAGTGTCTGTCAGTCTGTCCTCCTCCCCTCTCAGGTCACGTTATACAATGACAGAGACAGTCAGAGACATCTCTCCTCCAGGTGTTGCAGTGTCTGTCAGTCTGTCCTCCTCCCCTCTCAGGTCACGTTATACAATGACAGAGACAGTCAGAGACATCTCTCCTCCAGGTGTTGCAGTGTCTGTCAGTCTGTCCTCCTCCCTCTCTAGTCACTTTATACAATGACAGAGACAGTCAGAGACATCTCTCCTTCAGGTGTTGCAGTATCTGTCAGTCTGTCCTCCTCACCTCTCAGGTCACGTTATACAATGACAGAGACAGTCAGAGACATCTCTACCCGAGGTGTTGCAGTGTCTGTCAGTCTGTCCTCCTCCCCTCTCAGGTCACGTTATACAATGACAGAGACAGTCAGAGACATCTCTCCTCCAGGTGTTGCAGTGTCTGTCAGTCTGTCCTTCTCCCCTCTCAGGTCACGTTATACAATGACAGAGACAGTCAGAGACGTCTCTCCTCCAGGTGTTGCAGTGTCTGTCAGTCTGTCCTCCTCCCCTCTCAGGTCACGTTATACAATGATAGAGACAGTCAGAGACATCTCTCCTCCAGGTGTTGCAGTGTCTGTCAGTCTGTCCTCCTCCCCTCTCAGGTCACGTTATACAATGACAGAGACAGTCAGAGACGTCTCTCCTCCAGGTGTTGCAGTGTCTGTCAGTCTGTCCTCCTCCCCTCTCAGGTCACTTTATACAATGACAGAGACAGTCAGAGACATCTCTCCTCCAGGTGTTGCAGTATCTGTCAGTCTGTCCTCCTCACCTCTCAGGTCACGTTATACAATGACAGAGACAGTCAGAGACATCTCTCCTCCAGGTGTTGCAGTGTCTGTCAGTCTGTCCTCCTCCCCTCTCAGGTCACGTTATACAATGACAGAGACAGTCAGAGACATCTCTCCCCCAGGTGTTGCAGTGTCTGTCAGTCTGTCCTCCTCCCCTCTCAGGTCACGTTATACAATGACAGAGACAGTCAGAGACATCTCTCCTCCAGGTGTTGCAGTGTCTGTCAGTCTGTCCTCCTCCCCTCTCAGGTCACGTTATACAATGACAGAGACAGTCAGAGACATCTCTCCTCCAGGTGTTGCAGTGTCTGTCAGTCTGTCCTCCTCCCCTCTCAGGTCACGTTATACAATGACAGAGACAGTCAGAGACATCTCTCCTCCAGGTGTTGCAGTGTCTGTCAGTCTGTCCTCCTCCCCTCTCAGGTCACGTTATACAATGACAGAGACAGTCAGAGATATCTCTCCTCCAGGTGTTGCAGTGTCTGTCAGTCTGTCCTCCTCCCCTCTCAGGTCACGTTATACAATGACAGAGACAGTCAGAGACATCTCTCCTCCAGGTGTTGCAGTGTCTGTCAGTCTGTCCTTCTCCCCTCTCAGGTCACGTTATACAATGACAGAGACAGTCAGAGACGTCTCTCCTCCAGGTGTTGCAGTGTCTGTCAGTCTGTCCTCCTCCCCTCTCAGGTCACGTTATACAATGATAGAGACAGTCAGAGACATCTCTCCTCCAGGTGTTGCAGTGTCTGTCAGTCTGTCCTCCTCCCCTCTCAGGTCACGTTATACAATGACAGAGACAGTCAGAGACGTCTCTCCTCCAGGTGTTGCAGTGTCTGTCAGTCTGTCCTCCTCCCCTCTCAGGTCACTTTATACAATGACAGAGACAGTCAGAGACATCTCTCCTCCAGGTGTTGCAGTATCTGTCAGTCTGTCCTCCTCACCTCTCAGGTCACGTTATACAATGACAGAGACAGTCAGAGACATCTCTCCTCCAGGTGTTGCAGTGTCTGTCAGTCTGTCCTCCTCCCCTCTCAGGTCACGTTATACAATGATAGAGACAGTCAGTCAGAGACATCTCTCCTCCAGGTGTTGCAGTGTCTGTCAGTCTGTCCTCCTCCCCTCTCAGGTCACGTTATACAATGACAGAGACAGTCAGAGACATCTCTCCTCCAGGTGTTGCAGTGTCTGTCAGTCTGTCCTTCTCCCCTCTCAGGTCACGTTATACAATGACAGAGACAGTCAGAGACGTCTCTCCTCCAGGTGTTGCAGTGTCTGTCAGTCTGTCCTCCTCCCCTCTCAGGTCACGTTATACAATGATAGAGACAGTCAGAGACATCTCTCCTCCAGGTGTTGCAGTGTCTGTCAGTCTGTCCTCCTCCCCTCTCAGGTCACGTTATACAATGACAGAGACAGTCAGAGACGTCTCTCCTCCAGGTGTTGCAGTGTCTGTCAGTCTGTCCTCCTCCCCTCTCAGGTCACTTTATACAATGACAGAGACAGTCAGAGACATCTCTCCTCCAGGTGTTGCAGTATCTGTCAGTCTGTCCTCCTCACCTCTCAGGTCACGTTATACAATGACAGAGACAGTCAGAGACATCTCTCCTCCAGGTGTTGCAGTGTCTGTCAGTCTGTCCTCCTCCCCTCTCAGGTCACGTTATACAATGACAGAGACAGTCAGAGACATCTCTCCCCCAGGTGTTGCAGTGTCTGTCAGTCTGTCCTCCTCCCCTCTCAGGTCACGTTATACAATGACAGAGACAGTCAGAGACATCTCTCCTCCAGGTGTTGCAGTGTCTGTCAGTCTGTCCTCCTCCCCTCTCAGGTCACGTTATACAATGACAGAGACAGTCAGAGACATCTCTCCTCCAGGTGTTGCAGTGTCTGTCAGTCTGTCCTCCTCCCCTCTCAGGTCACGTTATACAATGACAGAGACAGTCAGAGACATCTCTCCTCCAGGTGTTGCAGTGTCTGTCAGTCTGTCCTCCTCCCCTCTCAGGTCACGTTATACAATGACAGAGACAGTCAGAGATATCTCTCCTCCAGGTGTTGCAGTGTCTGTCAGTCTGTCCTCCTCCCCTCTCAGGTCACGTTATACAATGACAGAGACAGTCAGTCAGAGACATCTCTCCTCCAGGTGTTGCAGTGTCTGTCAGTCTGTCCTCCTCCCCTCTCAGGTCACGTTATACAATGACAGAGACAGTCAGAGACATCTCTCCTCCAGGTGTTGCAGTATCTGTCAGTCTGTCCTCCTCCCCTCTCAGGTCACGTTATACAATGACAGAGACAGTCAGAGACGTCTCTCCTCCAGGTGTTGCAGTGTCTGTCAGTCTGTCCTCCTCCCCTCTCAGGTCACGTTATACAATGATAGAGACAGTCAGTCAGAGACGTCTCTCCTCCATGTGTTGCAGTGTCTGTCAGTCTATCCTCCTCCCCTCTCAGGTCACGTTATACAATGATAGAGACAGTCAGTCAGAGACATCTCTCCTCCAGGTGTTGCAGTGTCTGTCAGTCTGTCCTCCTCCCCTCTCAGGTCACGTTATACAATGATAGAGACAGTCAGAGACATCTCTCCTCCAGGTGTTGCAGTGTCTGTCAGTCTGTCCTCCTCCCCTCTCAGGTCACGTTATACAATGACAGAGACAGTCAGAGACATCTCTCCTCCAGGTGTTGCAGTGTCTGTCAGTCTGTCCTCCTCCCCTCTCAGGTCACGTTATACAATGACAGAGACAGTCAGAGACATCTCTCCTCCAGGTGTTGCAGTGTCTGTCAGTCTGTCCCCCTCCCCTCTCAGGTCACGTTATACAATGACAGAGACAGTCAGAGACATCTCTCCTCCAGGTGTAGCAGTGTCTGTCAGTCTGTCCTCCTCCCCTCTCAGGTCACTTTATACAATGATAGAGACAGTCAGAGACATCTCTCCTCCAGGTGTTGCAGTGTCTGTCAGTCTGTCCTCCTCCCCTCTCAGGTCACGTTATACAATGACAGAGACAGTCAGTCAGAGACATCTCTCCTCCAGGTGTTGCAGTGTCTGTCAGTCTGTCCTCCTCCCCTCTCAGGTCATGTTATACAATGACAGAGACAGTCAGAGACATCTCTCCTCCAGGAGTTGCAGTGTCTGTCAGTCTGTCCTCCTCCCCTCTCAGGTCACTTTATACAATGACAGAGACAGTCAGTCAGAGACATCTCTCCTCCAGGTGTTGCAGTGTCTGTCAGTCTGTCCTCCTCCCCTCTCAGGTCACTTTATACAATGACAGAGACAGTCAGAGACGTCTCTCCTCCAGGTGTTGCAGTATCTGTCAGTCTGTCCTCCTCCCCTCTCAGGTCACGTTATACAATGATAGAGACAGTCAGAGACATCTCTCCTCCAGGTGTTGCAGTGTCTGTCAGTCTGTCCTCCTCCCATTTCAGGTCACGTTATACAATGATAGAGACAGTCAGAGACATCTCTCCTCCAGGTGTTGCAGTGTCTGTCAGTCTGTCCTCCTCCCCTTTCAGGTCACGTTATACAATGATAGAGACAGTCAGAGACATCTGTCCTCCAGGTGTTGCAGTGTCTGTCAGTCTGTCCTCCTCCTCTCTCAGGTCACGTTATACAATGACAGAGACAGTCAGAGACATCTCTCCTCCAGGTGTTGCAGTGTCTGTCAGTCTGTCCTCCTCCCCTCTCAGGTCACGTTATACAATGACAGAGACAGTCAGTCAGAGACATCTCTCCTCCAGGTGTTGCAGTGTCTGTCAGTCTGTCCTCCTCCCCTCTCAGGTCACTTTATACAATGACAGAGACAGTCAGAGACGTCTCTCCTCCAGGTGTTGCAGTATCTGTCAGTCTGTCCTCCTCCCCTCTCAGGTCACGTTATACAATGACAGAGACAGTCAGTCAGAGACATCTCTCCTCCAGGTGTTGCAGTGTCTGTCAGTCTGTCCTCCTCCCCTCTCAGGTCACTTTATACAATGACAGAGACAGTCAGAGACGTCTCTCCTCCAGGTGTTGCAGTGTCTGTCAGTCTGTCCTCCTCCCCTCTCAGGTCACGTTATACAATGACAGAGACAGTCAGTCAGAGACATCTCTCCTCCAGGTGTTGCAGTGTCTGTCAGTCTGTCCTCCTCCCCTCTCAGGTCACGTTATACAATGACAGAGACAGTCAGAGACATCTCTCCTCCAGGTGTTGCAGTGTCTGTCAGTCTGTCCTCCTCCCCTCTCAGGTCACGTTATACAATGACAGAGACAGTCAGAGACGTCTCTCCTCCAGGTGTTGCAGTATCTGTCAGTCTGTCCTCCTCCCCTCTCAGGTCACGTTATACAATGACAGAGACAGTCAGAGACATCTCTCCTCCAGGTGTTGCAGTGTCTGTCAGTCTGTCCTCCTCCCCTCTCAGGTCACGTTATACAATGACAGAGACAGTCAGAGACGTCTCTCCTCCAGGTGTTGCAGTGTCTGTCAGTCTGTCCTCCTCCCCTCTCAGGACACGTTATACAATGACAGAGACAGTCAGAGACGTCTCTCCTCCAGGTGTTGCAGTATCTGTCAGTCTGTCCTCCTCCCCTCTCAGGTCACGTTATACAATGACAGAGACATCTCTCCTCCAGGTGTTGCAGTATCTGTCAGTCTGTCCTCCTCCCCTCTCAGGTCACGTTATACAATGATAGAGACAGTCAGAGACATCTCTCCTCCAGGTGTTGCAGTATCTGTCAGTCTGTCCTCCTCCCCTCTCAGGACACGTTATACAATGACAGAGACAGTCAGAGACGTCTCTCCTCCAGGTGTTGCAGTATCTGTCAGTCTGTCCTCCTCCCCTCTCAGGTCACGTTATACAATGACAGAGACATCTCTCCTCCAGGTGTTGCAGTATCTGTCAGTCTGTCCTCCTCCCCTCTCAGGTCACGTTATACAATGACAGAGACAGTCAGAGACATCTCTCCTCCAGCTGTTGCAGTATCTGTCAGTCTGTCCTCCTCCCCTCTCAGGTCACGTTATACAATGACAGAGACAGTCAGAGACATCTCTCCTCCAGGTGTTGCAGTGTCTGTCAGTCTGTTCTCCTCCCCTCTCAGGTCACGTTATACAATGATAGACACAGTCAGAGACGTCTCTCCTCCAGGTGTTGCAGTGTCTGTCAGTCTGTCCTCCTCCCCTCTCAGGTCACTTTATACAATGACAGAGACAGTCAGAGACATCTCTCCTCCAGGTGTTGCAGTATCTGTCAGTCTGTCCTCCTCCCCTCTCAGGTCACGTTATACAATGACAGAGACAGTCAGAGACGTCTCTCCTCCAGGTGTTGCAGTGTCTGTCAGTCTGTCCTCCTCCCCTCTCAGGTCACTTTATACAATGACAGAGACAGTCAGAGACATCTCTCCTCCAGGTGTTGCAGTGTCTGTCAGTCTGTCCTCCTCCTCTCCCAGGTCACGTTATACAATGACAGAGACAGTCAGAGACATCTCTCCTCCAGGTGTTGCAGTATCTGTCAGTCTGTCCTCCTCCCCTCTCAGGTCACGTTATACAATGACAGAGACAGTCAGAGACATCTCTCCTCCAGGTGTTGCAGTGTCTGTCAGTCTGTCCTCCTCCCCTCTCAGATCACGTTATACAATGACAGAGACAGTCAGAGACATCTCTCCTCCAGGTGTTGCAGTGTCTGTCAGTCTGTCCTCCTCCCCTCTCAGGTAACTTTATACAATGACAGAGACAGTCAGAGACATCTCTCCTCCAGGTGTTGCAGTGTCTGTCAGTCTGTCCTCCTCCCCTCTCAGGTCACGTTATACAATGACAGAGACAGTCAGAGACATCTCTCCTCCAGGTGTTGCAGTGTCTGTCAGTCTGTCCTCCTCCCCTCTCAGGTCACGTTATACAATGACAGAGACAGTCAGAGACGTCTCTCCTCCAGGTGTTGCAGTGTCTGTCAGTCTGTCCTCCTCCCCTCTCAGGTCACTTTATACAATGACAGAGACAGTCAGAGACATCTCTCCTCCAGGTGTTGCAGTGTCTGTCAGTCTGTCCTCCTCCCTTCGCAGTTTATTCTCAATGACTGTTTCTCTGACGTCCTAGTGGATGCTGGGAACTCCGTAAGGACCATGGGGAATAGACGGGCTCTGCAGGAGACTGGGCACTCTAAAAGAAAGATTAGGTACTAGCTGGTGTGCACTGGCTCCTCCCTCTATGCCCCTCCTCCAGACCTCAGTTAGAATCTGTGCCCGGCCAGAGCTGGGTGCTCCTAGTGGGCTCTCCTGAGCTTGCTAGAAAGAAAGTATTTGTTAGGTTTTTAATTTTCAGTGAGATCTGCTGGCAACAGACTCACTGCTACGTGGGACTGAGGGGAGAGAAGCGAACCTACCTGCGTGCAGCTAGCTTGTGCTTCTTAGGCTACTGGACACCATTAGCTCCAGAGGGTTCGAACACAGGGCCTGACCTCGATCGTCTGTTCCCGGAGCCGCGCCGCCGTCCCCCTTGCAGAGCCAGAAGACAGAAGAGAAGGAGATGAAATCGGCGGCAGAAGACTCCAGTCTTCATTAAGGTAGCACACAGCACTGCAGCTGTGCGCCATTGCTCCCACTGCACACCACACACTCCGGTCACTGATGGGTGCAGGGCGCTGGGGAGGGGGGGGGGGGGGGGCGCGCCCTGGGCAGCAATAAGAATACCTTTTGGCAATATATACACATAATACAGTCTGGAAAACTGTATATGTGTAAAACCCCCGCCATTTTTAGTCAGAAACAGGACAGAAGCCCACCGCTGAGGGGGCCGGGCCTACTTTCTCTGCACACCAGCGCCATTTTCTCTTCACAGCTCCGCTGGAAGGAAGCTCCCCAGGCTCTCCCCTGCAGTATCCTGGTACACAATGGGTGAAAAGAGAGGGGGGGGGGGGCACATAAATTTAGGTGCAAAATTTGTATATACAGCAGCTTCTGGGTAAACACTGAGTTGTAGTGTAATCCCTGGGTTATATAGCGCTGGGGTGTGTGCTGGCATACTCTCTCTCTGTCTCTCCAAAGGGCCTTGTGGGGGAACTGTCCTCAAATAGAGCATCCCCTGTGTGTGTGGTGTGTCGGTACGCGTGTGTCGACATGTCTGAGGTAAAAGGCTCCTCTAAGGAGGTGATAGAGCGGATATGTGTGTGAGAGGGTGTCTCCGTCGACAACGCCGACACCTGTTTGGATATGTGTAAGTGCTAAGGTGAATTTATTGCACAAAAGATTAGAGAACAGACAGGAAATCTACCCATGTCTGTCCCTATGTCACAGAGACCTTCAGAGTCTCACAATGCTCACTATCCAAAATAATAGACACTGATATCGACACGGAGTCTGACTCCAGTGTCGACTACGATAATGCAAAGTTACAGCCAAGAT
Organism: Pseudophryne corroboree; assembly: GCF_028390025.1. Lineage (NCBI taxonomy): Eukaryota > Metazoa > Chordata > Amphibia > Anura > Myobatrachidae > Pseudophryne > Pseudophryne corroboree. The sequence continues at coordinate 7,753,947 of NC_086448.1, forward strand.
GGCTATAAGGTATTCAATATTTGATTATTGTAATAAAGATGATTTGCATATCACTGATGACTCATCTGTCCCTGACACGAGAGTACACATGTTTAAGTGGAAGAATGCTGAGGTAAATTTCCCTCCTCTCATGAGGAAAAAGAGCGGGAATCTCCAGACAAGAGACTGCAGCTTCCCACAAGAAATTCTCAGGCTGTATCCTTTCCCCACTAGGGCCAGGATGTGTTGAGAATCTTCCCCTAGGGTGTCCTGTTTGCACTAGCTATTCTCAGGGATCCTGCAGATAGTGTGCACATTCTAGTATACTTACCAGACCGGCGATTGTGTCGGCATGGGTTTATAGCGCTGTGGCAGCATGGACAGGTACCTTATCAGCAGAGATGAGACCCTAGTATGTAATATAAATATATTAAAGATACTGTCTTAAGTGATAGATATATAGTTATAAAGCATGCCCAAAGAGACATGAGTATACTGGGTCCTAGAGTCAAAGCTATGTCGATCTCTGCTTGACGTGTCCTGTAGAATATGCATTGGACAGATGATGCCGACTTAAGAGGCACATGGAAGGCTGAGGATTGTGTGGAGAAGGGTTCTCTGGCCTGGTCTCCACAGCTATAGCTGGTAATTCTGCTAGTTTGCCTTATATTCCTGCACAGCCTAAGAAAGCACGACATTATTAAATGCAGCCTTTCGAATAAAGAAACAAGAAAGTCTGAGGTGCGTCCCTTCTTGTCAGAGCCGGGCAGCTAGTTCCCAGGAACAGAAGTCCTCCCCGGGCCCTACAAAAATCCACCAATGTCGCTGGGGCTCCATAGGCGGAGCTAGGCCCGGTGGGGACACGCCTTCGTAAATTCAGCCACAAGTGGGTTCACTCCCTGTTCGATCCCTGGGCAATAGATATTGTGTCTCAGGGATACAAGCTGGACTGTGAGAAGATGCCCCCTCACCGACGGCCCTGCGGGCTTCCCCCCAAGAGAGGGAGCCAGTGTTAACTGCAATTCACAAATTGTATCTTTAACAGGTGGTGGTCAAGGGTCCCCTCCTTCAACAAGAGGGTGTTATTATTCGACCATGTTGTAATCCCGAAACCAGACGGTTCGGTCAGACCCATATTGAATTAAAAATCCCTGAACATATACCTGAGAAGGTTCAAGTTCAAGATGGAATCGCTAAGAGCGGTCAGTGCAAGCCTAAAAAGGGGGAGACTTTATTGTGAATCGGGACATAAGGGATGCATACCTTCAGGTCCCCATTTATCCACCTCATTAGGCGTACCTCAGAATTGCGGTACGGGATTGTCATTACCAATTTCAGATGTTGCCGTTTGGTCTCTCCACGGCCCCTAGAATATTCACCATGGTAATGGCGGATATGATTGTGCTCCTGCGGAAGCAAGGTGTCACTATTATCACGTACTGGGACGATCTCCTCATAAAAGCGAGATCAAGAGAGCAGTTGCTGAACAGCGTATCACTTTCTCTGGAAGTGTAACGGCAACACGGCTGGATTCTATATATTCCAAAGTCGCAGTTGGTTCCTACAGCTCATCTGCCTCTCCTAGGCACAATCCTAGACACAGACCAGAAAAGGGTTTATCTCCCGATAGAGAGAGCTCAGGAGCTCATGACACTGGTCACAAATCTATTAAAACCAAAACAGGTGTCAGTGCATCACTGCACTCGAGTCCTGGGAAGGATGGTGGCATCATACGAGGCCATTCCCTTCGGCAGGTTCCATGCGAGGACCTTCCAATGGGACTTACTGGACAAGTGGTCCGGATCACCTCTTCAGAGGCATCGGTTAATCACCCTATCCCCCAGGGCCAGGGTGTCTCTCCTGTCGTGGCTGCAGAGGGCTCACCTTCTCGAGGGCCGCAGATTCGGCATTCAGGACTGGATCCTGGTGACCACGGATGCAAGCCTCCGAGGGGCGGGGGCAGTTACACAGGGAAGAAATTTCCAAGGTCTGTGGTCAAGTCAACAGACTTGCCTTCACGCCAATATCCTGGAACTAAGGGCCATATACAACGCCCTAAGTCAAGCGGAGATCCTGCTTCGCGACCAACCGGTTCTGATCCAGTCAGACCGCAGGGGTTCATGTGAACCGCCAAGGTGGCACAAGGAGCAGGGTGGCGAGGGTAGAAGCCACCAGAATTCTTCGCTGGGCGGAAAATCAAGTAAGCACACTGTCAGCAGTGTTCATTCCGGGAGTGGACAACTGGGAAGCAGACTTCCTCAGCAGGCACGACCTCCACCCGGGAAAGTGGGGACTTCATCAGGAAGTCTTCACGCAGTTTGCAAATTGATGGGAACTGCCTAAGGTGGACTAGATGGCGTCCCACCTCAATAAAAAGCTAAATAAGGTTTTACGCCGGGTCAAGGGACCCTCAGGTGATAGCTGTGGTCGCACTAGTAACACCGTGGGTGTTCCAGTCGGTCTATGTATTCCCTCCTCTTCCTCTCATACCCAAGGGCTGAGAATTGTAATAAAAGGAGGAGTGAAAACAATATTCTTTGCTCCGAATTGGCCAAGAAGGACTCGGTACCCGGAGCTGCAGGAAATGCTCTCTGAGGACTCAGGGCTTCTGCTTCTCAGACAGGACATGTTGCAACAGGGGCCTTGTCTGTTCCAAGACTTACCGCGGCTGCATTTGACGGCATGGCGGTTGAACGCCGGATCCTAGCGGAAAAGGGCATTCCGGATGCAGTTATTCCTACGCTGATAAAGGCTAGGAAAGACGTGACAGCAAGACTTTTTCACTGTATATGGCGAAAATAGGTTGCTTGGTGTGAGGCCGGGAAGGCCCTACAGAGGAATTCCAGCGGGGTCGATTCCTGCACTTCCTACGGTCAGGAGTGACTATGGGCCTAAAATTAGGATCCGGCGTAAAGGTCAAGATTTCGGCCCTATACATTTTCTCTAAAAATGAACTGGCTTCACTGCCTGAAGTTCAGACGTTGTTCCGGGGGTGCTGCATATTCAGCCTCCTTTTGTGCCACCGGTGGCACCTTGGGATCTTAACGTTGTGTTGGATTTCCTGAAATCCCACTGGTTTGAGCCACTTAAGACCATGGAGCTAAAATATCTCACGTGGAAAGTGGTCATGCTATTGGCCTTAGCTTCGGCTAGGCGTTTGTCAGTATTGGCGGTTTTGTCATGTAAAAACCCTTATCTGATCTTCCATATGGACAGGGCAGAATTGAGGACTCGTCCCCAATTTCTTCCTAGGGTGGTATCATTGTTTCATTTGAACCAGCCTACTGTGGTGCCTGCGGCTACTAGGGACTTGGAGGATTCCAAGTTGCTGGACGTAGTCCGGGCTTTGAAAATTTATATTTCCAGAACGGCGGGAGTCAGAAAGTCTGACTCGCTGTTTATTCTGTATGCAGCCAACAAGGTTGGCGCTCCTGCTTCGAAGCAGACTATTGTTCGCTGGATCTTTAGCACGATTCAGCTGGTTCACTCTGCGGCTTGATTGCCGCATTAAAAATCGGTGAAAGCCCATTCCACAAGGAAGGTGGGCTCTTCTTGTGCGGCTGCCCGAGGGGTCTCAGCTGTACAACTTTGCCGAGCTGCTATTTGGTCGGGTTCAAACACGTTTGCTAAGTTCTACAGGTTTGATACCCTGGCTGAGGAGGACCTTGAGTTTGCTCATGCGGTGCTGCAGAGTCATCCGCACTCTCCCGCCCGTTTGGGAGCTTTGGTATAATCCCCATCGTCCTTACGGAGTTCCCAGCATCCACTAGGACGTCAGAGAAAATAAGAATTTACTCACCGGTAATTCTATTTCTCGTAGTCCGTAGTGGATGCTGGGCGCCCGTCCCAAGTGCGGACTCTCTGCAATACATGTATATAGTTATTGCTTAACTAAAGGGTTATTGTTATGAGCCATCTGTTACTGAGGCTCAGTTGTTGTTCATACTGTTAACTGGGTATGGTTATCACAAGTTGTACGGTGTGATTGGTGTGGCTGGTATGAGTCTTACCCTGGATTCCAAATCCTTTCCTTGTTGTGTCAGCTCTTCCGGGCACAGTTTCCTTAACTGAGGTCTGGAGGAAGGGCATAGAGGGAGGAGCCAGTGCACACCAGATAGTACCTAATCTTTCTTTTAGAGTGCCCAGTCTCCTGCGGAGCCCGTCTATTCCCCATGGTCCTTACGGAGTTCCCAGCATCCACTACGGACTACGAGAAATAGAATTACCGGTGAGTAAATTCTTATTTTTGATGAAGTGGCTAGTCCTTTTCCCAGACCATTACACAGGTGGTGGATGTCAGTAGGGAGTCACTCCAGTAACCCATTTCTACCTTTACAAAATTGTGACTTGGCTACAGTGACTTTCTACATCTGTCCCATAGGCAATGCAATAGTGTCCATCCGGTTCCTGAGCACTTGGGACCAGGTCAGGCTACACCAGAGTAACATATATATCCAAGTCCCTTGCATCTCCACATCCACAACATATTGTGATGTATAATGGCTCCATCCCAGTAATTATTGACACTTATGACATCCAAACTTCCACCTGTGGCATATCAGAGACATTAAGGTCATCTTATAATGTACTGCTTCTGGACAAACAGTTCCTAAGGGTGGCTAGAATTAAGACCACAGGAAGAGAACACAGTTACAAGGCCAGTCTCATTGTCCTGTCAGTTGTATCATTAGTAAAAAAGTGGGACTCCATGGGTACATTGTGTTTTTTGGTTGCCCGTCACTGCTGGGGTGCCTTGTCCTTTATGTTTCTGTTGGGCTTCACTGAACTCCAGGCTAAGTACTTTATCTGAGGGTGGAACCTCAGGTCACAATGCCAACGCCAAAATCCCAACTAATGGTGAAATACCACCGCTGGAATACCGGCGCCACCGGCTTTTCTTCCTCTACGGGTGTCCACGATACCCATAGAGAGAGAATAGAACCTGTGACAAGCGCAGTGAGCCATCATGTCCACATCATGACAAGTGCAGCAAGCCCGCAAGGGGCTTTCTAGCACTCACGCAACTGCCGGCATACGGTGGCTGGGATGCCGCTGTCGATATACAGATGGCCAGCATCCCGGCCGTTGGTATTTCGTATTGAACCCGTTACTATATATCCATTTGTTATAACAGGGGGATTGTGTAGCACTCATGACTCACATGTCTCTTCTCTATTTCAGGTTACATCAGTGAATATATTGCCCCTTCTGTGTATGATGGGGATAGCGATAGTCCCATCAAAGTCCCCTCCCCAGACACCCTCTACACAGCAGTGCACAGTGAATATGGAGCCCCCGACTCAGAATCCCCTGACAGCCCCCGCTCAGAGATCACGGGAGGCTACATCAATGGGGATACAGCAGTTAGTGAAGGTTACTCCGTTGATGCCTTCTTCATCACAGATGGGCGGTCTCGTCGCAAGGTTTTGACTGGAGGTCGTTCCATCCAACGGCACAGCTGCAGTGAGTGTGGGAAGAGCTATGCCACGTCTTCCAACCTAAGTCGGCACAAGCAGACTCATCGTAGCCTCGACAGCAAGCTAGCCAAGAAGTGCCCCACCTGTGGCAAGGTATATGTATCCATGCCGGCCATGGCCATGCATCTACTCACCCACGACCTCAAGCACAAGTGTGACACCTGTGGGAAAGCCTTCAGCCGACCATGGCTTCTCCAGGGCCATATGAGGTCCCACACCGGCGAAAAGCCGTTTGGCTGTGCCCACTGCGGCAAAGCCTTCGCCGACCGCTCCAACCTCCGTGCCCACATGCAGACACACTCCGCCTTCAAACACTACAAGTGCAAACGTTGCAGCAAAACCTTCGCACTCAAGTCATATCTGAACAAACACTACGAGTCAGCCTGCTTCAAGGGTGCGGTGCCACCACTCAGCCCAATGGAGGACTGAGGGTGGCACTCTCAGTGGAGGAGAACATCATCATGCCACATTCAACATCTTTGTAGCAAACTCTGTCGCCATCGCCACACATCTACCCGCTTAGGTGGCTACTTGCTGAACTGGTACTCCTCACTTCCACTGGTATCTGATGTGGATTGGGTGATGGTCTCTCTAGTTTTGGTTACATATATACAAGATTATTTTATTGTTCTTCCAAGGTCGGTAAAACTGCTAAGAGGTGAACTCTGGTGGAAACCTTAGAGATTCATTTCCATTATGGTCTCATTTTGGCTTCCAAGCACCTAGTATAATCGATCATTTCTAAAAACGAGTCATACAGAGTAGGAAGAGAAGAAAGCTGAGTTGTGTTAAGTACTAGGAGAACGAGGTGCGTATTTAGGGAGTTTTTGGCAATAATAAGGGTCATTTATGAAGTGTAAAACTATATCAGTAGCATCAAAGCCGTTTTATGACCTTAACGCATCTAGTTTTGCACAACCGCACCCGATTTTCCGGAGTAATGCAAGATTGTTGGGTCAGAATGGCAGAATCCAAAGGTGGACAAAGGCTGGCAATGGCTAATGAGTGGGCTTAATTGGATCAAGATATTCCTGATATCAGACAGAGTAAGTTAGCTGAGGTAAAGTGGTAAGAGGGTGCATTTACAGGGTTTCTGTTCTTTAGTGGGAGGGTGCATGTCTTTACCTCCCCTCCAAAGCACCAGCTCAGAGGTCCAGGAGGTCAGGAATGATCGCTTTGCTTTTAGTGGGACAACGCACATCTCTCTGTGCCCATCAAACCATGTAAGACTCACCAGACATAAATAGTGATGTCATGTAATTTTGGCAGTCCCAGTGTCCCCTCACGCTTTGATAGCCTGGAGCTAAACTGAGCAGACTTTTCTTTAGTTATGGTCATGAATGAGGAGCTCCTAAAGCTTTGTTAGGTGTCTCCTTTTCCTTGGAATCTACCAACCCGCAAGACTAGGCAGAGATTACATTGCGCTCAGCAGACCGCAGCCACACATAATAATGCATAGTAGCACCTTATATTTTGCTGTTTATAAATGACCTTTGCTGCTCTCTGAATGCATCCCTGTATCTTCTCCCTGGTGGTCTATGAATATTCCCAATTTATGCAGGGATGAGTTAGTAGACTACATCATGCGCTGGAGAATTCACATGTTCAATGAGATGTTTAAGTGAATTAGTTCAGTCCTACATCATCTTCTGCAATCATAATGTAAGTCATCTTGGACTATAGACGTAGTGGGAATTGTGGCTTATCTGGGACCACAGGAATCACTAATAACATGGGATGTGGGATAATGCAGAAGAATGAGTAGTATGATGGGACTGTACAATTAGAGGACCTGTAGGCAGGGGCTGGCAACTTTCAGCCTAGGGGGCAGATTTAAGCAAGCAGCGCAGCTTTTCACAGGGAATATGCAGTCAGGTGGACCTGGAACACATATATTGCCCTGGCCCCGGGGCAGATGGCACCCTGTCCCCCTGCCCAGCCAGCCCCTGCCTGTAGGTGAGGGTCACAAAGAGTTACACAATGCTTTGTAAAGTCGCAATAAGAATTTTATGGAGGAGAGACAGGGATGTTACAGATTGGGGCATTCAAGTGGGTGAGATGGAGTGTAGGCAGAGTAATGTCATGTACGTACATTTTACACAGGCCTTTCATTGTTCTCTGTCTTTAGAACCCATTTGATACATTTAGGACTCACTCATACATTTTGGGAGAAATGTTATGTGCAGTCTTAAAGAATTACTTAGTTACACCAGACAATACATAGTTCCGACCAGACAATACATGGTTAAGAATATCCCTTTTTCTACTAATCTATTGATCATGGCAATATGATTTCTTATTTGGTGAATATTTTTATATTTCCTTGTCGAGACCATTACCCATTTAGTCTGTGGTTGACCATCTAAAGGGCATCCAATTCATTGCCACAGTATTGTCAATACATGTTTTAGGCCCTTGTCTCACAGCCAATTGTTGGAGGTCCATGCATTCTGATCCCTTGTTGGAGGTCCATGCATTCTGATCCCTTGTTGGAGGGCCATGCATTCTGATCCCTTGTTGGAAGTCCACACATTCTGCTCCCCTGTTGGAGGTCCACGTATTCTGATACCTTGTGGGAGGTCCATGCATTCTGATACCTTGTTGGAGGTCCATGTATTCTGATACCTTGTTGGAGGTCCATGTATTCTGATACCTTGATGTGGGTTCTTTTATTCTGATTCATTATTAGAGGTCCAAGTGTTCAGAACCCTTGTTGGAAGTCCATGTATTCTATTGTACTTTCATGTTGAAGATTCCATGTATACTGATTGCTGATTGGAGGTCCACGCATTCTGATACCTTGCTGCTGGTTTATTTATTTTGATGCATTATTAGAGGTCCAAGTATTCAGATCCCTTGTTGGAGGTCCATGTATTCTACTGTACTTTCTTGTTGAAGGTCCCTGTATTCTGATCCCCTGGTTGGAGGTCCATGTATTCTGATACCTTGTTGGGGTTCCACACATTGTGATCCCTTGTTGTGGGTTCATTTAATCTGATTTATTATTAGAGGTCCAAGTATTCCGTTCCCTTGTTGGAGGTCCATGCATTCTGATCCCTTGTTGGAGGTCTATGCATTCTGATCCCTTGTTAGAGGTCCATGCATTCTGATCCCTGGTTAGAGGTCCATGCATTCTGCTTTCTTGTTGGAGGTCCATGCATTCTACTTTCTTGTTGAAAGTCAATGTATTCTGATCGCTGGTTGGAGGTCCATGTATTCTGATACCTTGTTGGAGGTCCACGCATTCTGATACCATGTTGCGGGTTCATTTAATCTGATTCATTATTAGAGGTCAAAGTATTCAGATCCCTTGTTGGAGGTCCATGTATTCTAATCCCTGGTTGGAGGTCCATGTATACTGATTCCTTGTTGTAGGTCCATGCATTCTGATCCCTGGTTGGAGGTCCACACATTCTAATCCCTTGATGGAGGTCCACATATTCTGATTCCTGGTTGGAGGTCCATGTATACTGATTCCTTATTGGAGGTCCAGGCATTCTGATTCCTGGTTGGAGGTCCATGCATACTTTTTTCTTGTTGGAGGTCCATTCTTTCTGATCTCTTGTTGGAGGTCCATGTATTCTGGTCCCTTGTTGGAGGTCCATGTATTCTGATCCCTGGTTGGAGGTCCATGCATTCTACTTTCTTGTTGGAGGTCCATGCATTCTACTTTCTTGTTGAAGGTCCATGTATTCTGATCGCTGGTTGGAGGTCCATGTATTCTGATACTTTGTTGGAGGTCCACGCATTCTGATGCCATGTTGCGGGTTAATTTAATCTGATTCATTATTAGAGGTCAAAGTATTCAGATCCCTTGATGGAGGTCCATGTATTCTAATCCCTGGTTCGAGGTCCATGTATACTGATTCCTTGTTGTAGGTCCATGCATTCTGATCCCTGGTTGGAGGTCCACACATTCTAATCCCTTGATGGAGGTCCACATATTCTGATTCCTGGTTGGAGGTCCATGTATACTGATTCCTTATTGGAGGTCCAGGCATTCTGATTCCTGGTTGGAGGTCCATGCATACTTTTTTCTTGTTGGAGGTCCATTCTTTCTGATCTCTTGTTGGAGGTCCATGTATTCTGGTCCCTTGTTGGAGGTCCATGTATTCTGATCCCTGGTTGGAGGTCCATGCATTCTACTTTCTTGTTGGCGGTCCATGCATTCTACTTTCTTGTTGAAGGTCCATGTATTCTGATCGCTGGTTGGAGGTCCATGTATTCTGATACTTTGTTGGAGGTCCACGCATTCTGATGCCATGTTGTGGGTTAATTTAATCTGATTCATTATTAGAGGTCAAAGTATTCAGATCCCTTGTTGGAGGTCCATGTATTCTAATCCCTGGTTGGAGGTCCATGTATACTGATTCCTTGTTGTAGGTCCATGCATTCTGATCCCTGGTTGGAGGTCCACACATTCTAATCCCTTGATGGAGGTCCACATATTCTGATTCCTGGTTGGAGGTCCATGTGTACTTTTTCCTTGTTGGAGGTCCATTCTTTCTGATCTCTTGTTGGATGTCCATGTATTCTGATCCCTTGTTGGAGGTCCATGTATTCTGATCCCTGGTTGGAGGTCCATGTATTCTAAGACATTGCTCTTATTTTAATACTATCCTCATAATTGTTCTTCCATCAGTAACAGGGTACAAGACACATGTAGCGGCTCTTGTTATTCCTTCCATGTCTTATACAATATCAATAATGGAAGTATATTGCTCTCCTTGTCCTCCTCCTGCATAATATGGATTACAGGATGCACTATGTGCAGAATCCTGAGGACCGCTCTTCATCTCTCACTGTGAGATTTTATTTCTCATAGTATGTTGGCAGAGTTTATCACTTCATCCTCCATGGTGGCTGGGTCAGAGTTTTCCTCCCTTCTAGTTATTCCCACTAGAAAGTTGTGTTTTCTTCTGGTCAGTTTCATGATGAACTATTGCATTATTAGCTGTTACCCCAGCTCATGGTCTCCTATGGACCTACTGTGAGTGGAACCAGTACACAAGCTGCTCATTATTCTTCTTGCCGTCTCAGCCTGGATTGGCAGAAAAGTTTTTACTTTGTACACAAGATGACATATTCTACAACATCTCCATTATCTCGGACAGACTGTTCATAATCTCCTTTATTTTATCTCAGTTTTCACCTCTCCTGATCACCCTGACCTGACCTGAGAGAGAGTTAGATTTGGGTGGGTTACGTGGTTTCTGTGCAGGGTAAATACTGGCTGCTTTTGCATGTAGCCCACAAATGTTTTATTCAGCCACTGCAATTTGGATTTCAGTTTGGACACCCCACCCAAATCTAACTCTCTCTGCCCCCACCTGCCCAGTGTTATTTGCCCCACCAGCGCTAGGGCACAGCAGCAGTGAATGGGTTCTTTATCTTTACCTTTTCTGGAACACAATCAATTTGTCAATTCATCCTCAATCAGCAATAGTCTGTCACATTTACCTCATCACATAAAAGTAAAACATTAGATAATCAGCTATTCAGCTTTTAACACTATTTTGGTCATTTAAAGAAGAAGAGTGTGGAACATGCTACATAAAACCCAGATTATCTCATTAGCAATAAGAGAGAACTTAATAGCTCCCAGTTACCCTATAACGAGCCCTGGGGGAAATACTGTAGGTATAGTGTGGTAGGTGTTTTACGTCAAGACATTGACCAGTGAGAGGACTGAGAGTCGCCTCTCAGAGTCATCAGTGAAAAGGTGTTACATAGATCTAGTGGTCAGCCACATGTATGTATATATAATAGATATATATATATAGTGTATTTCATGAGTGACCCAGTTTAAAGGAATAGTATGGTAAGCCTACATATAAGTGTTGGGGGGCTGGGAGTCAGTGACTGGCAGACAATCAAAGACTTGAGGGTTCAGAAGTGATAGATGGGTATTGTAGGCTTTGGGGGGCAGTGAGTGACCAGTATTGTAGGTTTATTTGGGGTGAGTGAGTGACCAGTACTGTAGGTTTATTCGGGGGGCAGTGAGTGACCAGTACTGTAGGTTTATTTGGGGGGCAGTGAGTGACCAGTATTGTAGGTTTATTTGGGGGGCAGCGAGTGACCAGTACTGTAGATTTATTTGGGGGGCAGTGAGTGACCAGTACTGTAGGTTTATTTGGGGGGCAGTGAGTGACCAGTACTGTAGGTTTATTTGGGGGGCAGTGAGTGACCAGTACTGTAGGTTTATTTGGGGGGCAGTGAGTGACCAGTATGTTAGGTTTATTTTGGGGGCAGTGAGTGACCAGTACTGTAGGTTTATTTGGGGGGCAGTGAGTGACCAGTACTGTAGGTTTATTTGGGGGGCAGTGAGTGACCAGTATTGTAGGTTTATTTGGGGGGTCAGTGAGTGACCAGTATTGTAGGGTTATTTGGGGGGCAGTGAGTGACCAGTACTGTAGGTTTATTTGGGGGGCAGTGAGTGACCAGTACTGTAGGTTTATTTGGGGGGCAGTGAGTGACCAGTATTGTAGGTTTATTTGGGGGGCAGTGAGTGACCAGTACTGTAGGTTTATTTGGGGGGCAGTGAGTGACCAGTACTATAGGTTTATTTGGGGGGGCAGTGAGTGACCAGTATTGTAGGTTTATTTGGGGGGTCAGTGAGTGACCAGTATTGTAGGTTTATTTGGGGGGTCAGTGAGTGACCATTATTGTAGGGTTATTTGGGGGGCAGTGAGTGACCAGTACTGTAGGTTAATTTGGGGGGCAGTGAGTGACCAGTACTGTAGGTTTATTTGGGGGGCAGTGAGTGACCAGTATTGTAGGTTTATTTGGGGGGCAGTGAGTGACCAGTACTGTAGGTTTTTTTGGGGGGGGCAGTGAGTGACCAGTACTGTAGATTTATTCGGGGGGGCAGTGAGTGACCAGTACTGTAGATTTATTTGGGGGGTCTGTGAGTGACCAGTACTGTAGGTTTATTTGGGGGCAGTGAGTGACCAGTACTGTAGATTTATTTGGGGGGCAGTGAGTGACCAGTACTGTAGGTTTATTTGGGGGCAGTGAGTGACCAGTATTGTAGGTTTATTTGGGGGGCAGTGAGTGACCAGTACTGTAGGTTTATTTGGGGGGCAGTGAGTGACCAGTACTGTAGGTTTATTTGGGGGGGCAGTGAGTGACCAGTATTGTAGGTTTATTTGGGGGGTCAGTGAGTGACCAGTATTGTAGGTTTATTTGGGGGTCAGTGAGTGACCATTATTGTAGGGTTATTTGGGGGGCAGTGAGTGACCAGTACTGTAGGTTTATTTGGGGGGCAGTGAGTGACCAGTATTGTAGGTTTATTTGGGGTGAGTGAGTGACCAGTACTGTAGGTTTATTCGGGGGGCAGTGAGTGACCAGTACTGTAGGTTTATTTGGGGGGCAGTGAGTGACCAGTATTGTAGGTTTATTTGGGGGGCAGCGAGTGACCAGTACTGTAGATTTATTTGGGGGGCAGTGAGTGACCAGTACTGTAGGTTTATTTGGGGGGCAGTGAGTGACCAGTACTGTAGGTTTATTTGGGGGGCAGTGAGTGACCAGTACTGTAGGTTTATTTGGGGGGCAGTGAGCGACCAGTATGTTAGGTTTATTTTGGGGGCAGTGAGTGACCAGTACTGTAGGTTTATTTGGGGGGCAGTGAGTGACCAGTACTGTAGGTTTATTTGGGGGGCAGTGAGTGACCAGTATTGTAGGTTTATTTGGGGAGTCAGTGAGTGACCAGTATTGTAGGGTTATTTGGGGGGCAGTGAGTGACCAGTACTGTAGGTTTATTTGGGGGGCAGTGAGTGACCAGTACTGTAGGTTTATTTGGGGGGCAGTGAGTGACCAGTATTGTAGGTTTATTTGGGGGGCAGTGAGTGACCAGTACTGTAGGTTTATTTGGGGGGCAGTGAGTGACCAGTACTATAGGTTTATTTGGGGGGGCAGTGAGTGACCAGTATTGTAGGTTTATTTGGGGGGTCAGTGAGTGACCAGTATTGTAGGTTTATTTGGGGGGTCAGTGAGTGACCATTATTGTAGGGTTATTTGGGGGGCAGTGAGTGACCAGTACTGTAGGTTTATTTGGGGGGCAGTGAGTGACCAGTACTGTAGGTTTATTTGGGGGGCAGTGAGTGACCAGTATTGTAGGTTTATTTGGGGGGCAGTGAGTGACCAGTACTGTAGGTTTTTTTGGGGGGGGCAGTGAGTGACCAGTACTGTAGATTTATTCGGGGGGGGCAGTGAGTGACCAGTACTGTAGATTTATTTGGGGGGTCTGTGAGTGACCAGTACTGTAGGTTTATTTGGGGGCAGTGAGTGACCAGTACTGTAGATTTATTTGGGGGGCAGTGAGTGACCAGTACTGTAGGTTTATTTGGGGGCAGTGAGTGACCAGTATTGTAGGTTTATTTGGGGGGCAGTGAGTGACCAGTACTGTAGGTTTATTTGGGGGGCAGTGAGTGACCAGTACTGTAGGTTTATTTGGGGGGGCAGTGAGTGACCAGTATTGTAGGTTTATTTGGGGGGTCAGTGAGTGACCAGTATTGTAGGTTTATTTGGGGGGTCAGTGAGTGACCATTATTGTAGGGTTATTTGGGGGGCAGTGAGTGACCAGTACTGTAGGTTTATTTGGGGGGCAGTGAGTGACCAGTACTGTAGGTTTATTTGGGGGGCAGTGAGTGACCAGTATTGTAGGTTTATTTGGGGGGCAGTGAGTGACCAGTACTGTAGGTTTTTTTGGGGGGGCAGTGAGTGACCAGTACTGTAGATTTATTCGGGGGGGGGGGGGGCAGTGAGTGACCAGTACTGTAGATTTATTTGGGGGGTCAGTGAGTGACCAGTACTGTAGGTTTATTTGGGGGCAGTGAGTGACCAGTACTGTAGATTTATTTGGGGGGCAGTGAGTGACCAGTACTGTAGGTTTATTTGGGGGCAGTGAGTGACCAGTATTGTAGGTTTATTTGGGGGGCAGTGAGTGACCAGTACTGTAGGTTTATTTGGGGGGCAGTGAGTGACCAGTACTGTAGGTTTATTTGGGGGGCAGTGAGTGACCAGTATTGTAGGTTTATTTGGGGGGGTCAGTGAGTGACCAGTATTGTATGGTTATTTGGGGGGCAGTGAGTGACCAGTACTGTAGGTTTATTTGGGAGGCAGTGAGTGACCAGTACTGTAGGTTTATTTGGGGGGCAGTGAGTGACCAGTATTGTAGGTTTATTTGGGGGTCAGTGAGTGACCAGTACTGTAGGTTTTTTGGGGGGGCAGTGAGTGACCAGTACTGTAGATTTATTCGGGGGGCAGCGAGTGACCAGTACTGTAGATTTATTCGGGGGGTCAGTGAGTGACCAGTACTGTAGGTTTCTTTGGGGGGCAGTGAGTGACCAATACTGTAGGTTTATTTGGGGGGCAGTGAGTGACCAGTACTGTAGATTTATTTGGGGGGCAGTGAGTGACCAGTACTGTAGATTTATTTGGGGGGTCTGTGAGTGACCAGTACTGTAGGTTTATTTGGGGGCAGTGAGTGACCAGTACTGTAGATTTATTTGGGGGGCAGTGAGTGACCAGTACTGTAGGTTTATTTGGGGGCAGTGAGTGACCAGTATTGTAGGTTTATTTGGGGGGCAGTGAGTGACCAGTACTGTAGGTTTATTTGGGGGGCAGTGAGTGACCAGTACTGTAGGTTTATTTGGGGGGGCAGTGAGTGACCAGTATTGTAGGTTTATTTGGGGGGTCAGTGAGTGACCAGTATTGTAGGTTTATTTGGGGGGTCAGTGAGTGACCATTATTGTAGGGTTATTTGGGGGGCAGTGAGTGACCAGTACTGTAGGTTTATTTGGGGGGCAGTGAGTGACCAGTACTGTAGGTTTATTTGGGGGGCAGTGAGTGACCAGTATTGTAGGTTTATTTGGGGGGCAGTGAGTGACCAGTACTGTAGGTTTTTTTTGGGGGGCAGTGAGTGACCAGTACTGTAGATTTATTCGGGGGGGGGGGGCAGTGAGTGACCAGTACTGTAGATTTATTTGGGGGGTCAGTGAGTGACCAGTACTGTAGGTTTATTTGGGGGCAGTGAGTGACCAGTACTGTAGATTTATTTGGGGGGCAGTGAGTGACCAGTACTGTAGGTTTATTTGGGGGCAGTGAGTGACCAGTATTGTAGGTTTATTTGGGGGGCAGTGAGTGACCAGTACTGTAGGTTTATTTGGGGGGCAGTGAGTGACCAGTACTGTAGGTTTATTTGGGGGGCAGTGAGTGACCAGTATTGTAGGTTTATTTGGGGGGGTCAGTGAGTGACCAGTATTGTATGGTTATTTGGGGGGCAGTGAGTGACCAGTACTGTAGGTTTATTTGGGGGGCAGTGAGTGACCAGTACTGTAGGTTTATTTGGGGGGCAGTGAGTGACCAGTATTGTAGGTTTATTTGGGGGGCAGTGAGTGACCAGTACTGTAGGTTTTTTTGGGGGGCAGTGAGTGACCAGTACTGTAGATTTATTCGGGGGGCAGCGAGTGACCAGTACTGTAGATTTATTCGGGGGGTCAGTGAGTGACCAGTACTGTAGGTTTCTTTGGGGGGCAGTGAGTGACCAGTACTGTAGGTTTATTTGGGGGGCAGTGAGTGACCAGTACTGTAGATTTATTTGGGGGGCAGTGAGTGACCAGTACTGTAGGTTTATTTGGGGGGCAGTGAGTGACCAGTATTGTAGGTTTATTCGGGGGCAGTGAGTGACCAGTACTGTAGATTTATTTGGGGGCAGTGAGTGACCAGTACTGTAGGTTTATTTGGGGGGCAGTGAGTGACCAGTACTGTAGGTTTATTCGGGGGGCAGTGAGTGACCAGTACTGTAGGTTTATTTGGGGGGGCAGTGAGTGACCAGTACTGTAGGTTTATTTGGGGGGCAGTGAGTGACCAGTACTGTAGGTTTATTTGGGGGGCAGTGAGTGACCAGTACTGTAGGTTTATTTGGGGGGCAGTGAGTGACCAGTACTGTAGGTTTATTTGGGGGGGGGCAGTGAGTGACCAGTACTGTAGGTTTATTTGGGGGGCAGTGAGTGACCAGTACTGTAGGTTTATTTGGGGGGAGTGAGTGACCAGTACTGTAGGTTTATTTGGGGGGCAGTGAGTGACCAGTACTGTAGGTTTATTCGGGGGACAGTGAGTGACCAGTACTGTAGGTTTATTTGGGGGGCAGTGAGTGACCAGTACTGTAGGTTTATTTGGGGGGCAGTGAGTGACCAGTACTGTAGGTTTATTTGGGGGGCAGTGAGTGACCAGTACTGTAGGTTTATTTGGGGGGCAGTGAGTGACCAGTACTGTAGGTTTATTTGGGGGGCAGTGAGTGACCAGTACTGTAGGTTTATTCGGGGGGCAGTGAGTGACCAGTACTGTAGGGTTATTCGGGGGGCAATGAGTGACCAGTACTGTAGGTTTATTTGTGGGGCAGTGAGTGACCAGTACTGTAGGTTTATTCGGGGGGCAGTGAGTGACCAGTACTGTAGATTTATTTGGGGGGCAGTGAGTGACCAGTACTGTAGGTTTATTTGGGGGGCAGTGAGTGACCAGTACTGTAGGGTTATTCGGGGGGCAGTGAGTGACCAGTACTGTAGGTTTATTTGGGGAGTAGTGAGTGACCAGTACTGTAGGTTTATTTGGGGGGCAGTGAGTGACCAGTACTGTAGGTTTATTTAGGGGGCAGTGAGTGACCAGTACTGTAGGTTTATTTGGGGGGGGGGGGGGGCAGTGAGTGACCATTACTGTAGGTTTATTCGGGGGGCAGTGAGTGACCAGTACTGTAGGTTTATTCGGGGGGCAGTGAGTGACCAGTACTGTAGGTTTATTTGGGGAGCAGTGATTGACCAGTACTGTAGGTTTATTTGGGGGGCAGTGAGTGACCATTACTGTAGGTTTATTTGGGGGGCAGTGAGTGACCAGTACTGTAGGTTTATTTGGGGGGCAGTGAGTGACCAGTACTGTAGGTTTATTTGGGGGGCAGTGAGTGACCAGTACTGTAGGTTTATTTGGGGGGCAGTGAGTGACCAGTACTGTAGGGTTATATGGGGGGCAGTGAGTGACCAGTACTTTAGGGTTATTCGGGGGGCAGCGAGTCACCAGTATTGTAGGTTTATTCGGGGGAGGGGGGGGGCAGCGAGTGACCC
This sequence comes from Pseudophryne corroboree, assembly GCF_028390025.1. NCBI lineage: Eukaryota > Metazoa > Chordata > Amphibia > Anura > Myobatrachidae > Pseudophryne > Pseudophryne corroboree. The sequence goes on from NC_086448.1 coordinate 7,771,519, forward strand.
GTATTGCGGCTCGGAGAGTGACCTGTACTATACGCTGGACAGTCCATCGAGTCCCACTTCCCCAGTGTACTGGAACTATGCCAAAGCATAAGTCACTTTTTTCAGAAATTTTAGGATTTAGGCAAAAAAACAAACCCCAATGGTGACAAGGTAAAAACCAAACATCATAGAGAAAACAGCCAACCGTAGGGATAGACCCTGGATCTGGGCTCTTGGTCCATGTCATGTTATTTGTGGGGTCTTGCATGCCAGACTTTGGAATCTATGCCAATTTTGTAGGGTTTGGGGGGATTCTGCCAAATGTTATAGCTTAGTTGCAATATATTCCTGCGAGGAATCTATACTAAATATAAAGCAATAATGACGATAGTATTAGTAATCACAATGTACTGCATGCTGTTTCTGGGAAATGCGGCGATTCTGATTAATCAGGTAATCTGCCTCAATTATTCTGGTATCAGGGATTTATCGAATGATATGTATTTTTGGGGAATATGCTTTAGGTCAGCACTGCGTGTTTCACATACGGGGTCCAGCCGCCACTTTCCAGGGACTATACACAGCTGGGTGCACCGTGCTGTCAAGAGGGGGCCTCGGTGCACTGCAATCCCCAGCATGACAGGCTATTCTGTTATTTTCTCCAACAAATATCCTAGAAATGCGTAGCAATAAGATGACGCACAGCAATAGGGATGACAGCCGGTAGACAAGGGCTGATTGGTTGCTATGGGTTACAGCACATTGAGTGTTTGGAGACGGCAGGGCCCCTCAGTGTGCGCGCTGTGCAGGGTAACCCGGTCTCTCTGAGCCGTGGCGGTATGGAAACGCGCAGTGCTGCTCTACCCTCTCTCTGTCGGCGCGCTGGCAGCTTGTCGCCGGCCGCCAGGCAGGGAAAGGGGCCGATTTGTTTTTCTATCCTGTTCTCTTCCATGTAATGCATTGCCTGCAGAGTATCTCAACTTAGACGTAGAAACATAGAACTTATTTCTGACTGAAATTATAGCTTTTAGCGCAAGAAGGATCTTTGCATCGTGGCGACGCCAGCGGATGGACATGTGACTGGAATATTTTTTATTATTTTTCTCAAAAAACAAAAACCTTAAAAAAAAAAGTTCTGGTTTTACTGGATGAGTTCCAGAGCGCTGGGAGCGTTTGATAGTATTACGGAAAAGCCATGTGATATCCTTTGCAGTAGCTCTTACTTTAGCGATAATGTTTAAAGCGTCTTACTCTAATGATAACAATGTGAAATTAGCACAAATATTACCGGCGCCATTCCTTCCTGAGCCCAGCGGCGAGCTAATGGACGATACCGGCCACTCCCAGAATCCTCTGCTACCGCGCTTTCCAGTTCTTCCAATCTCGTGACGCTACAAAGCAGCACCCCCCACCCTGGTTATCTGAAGCACAGGAGATAGGGGTGATGGCAGCACCCATACTCCAATGGCCGGTACGCTCCACCAGGCCGCCCAGGCAGGAAGGGGCGGGCAATCTTTCAGGTATTTCTGCACTTGTTTCGTAAATGAAAATAAATAGAAAAAAACTAAAAAAAACAAATGTAAGAACCTCTGGGTTTTGTATGGAGACTTGTATATGGCCCTGCATCCTCTGTGTACATACTCTGCAGCCACTTTTTGCAGCTGCCCAATTACGAGGTTGCAGCGATTTTTCTTGAGGGATTTTTGGACCCCGCCCCTCCTTCCCCCGGGGGCTATTTAGGTGGTATTATATTTTTGCGCAGACAGAGGGGGCGCTCTTAGCAGAATGAAAGCACAATGTACAACTCATAATAGGCCTTTATTGCACCTTCCAATAAAATATTAAAGCAAATACGTCCTCTTAGTGTGGTGTTCATTTACTGTTCAGTCCAGCATTTGCCCGTGTGTGCAGGGGGTGGCGGGAAGAAATGATACGCTGGCTCGGTGTGTCCTGAATTCTGCGCTGTGATATCACTAGGGGAATGGAATTACCGCCTACTCCAAACTGGCGCTCTCTTCAGACCAGTATACAAGACACAGCCCATTCTGGTGACCAGTATACAAGGCACATCCCATTCTGGTGACCAGTATACAAGGCACAGCACGTTCTAGTGACCAGTATACAAGACACAGTCCATTCTGGTGACCAGTATACAAGGCACAGCACGTTCTAGTGACCAGTATACAAGACACAGTCCATTCTGGTGACCAGTATACAAGGCACAGCCCGTTCTGGTGACCAGTATACAAGGCACATCCCATTCTGGTGACCAGTATACAAGGCACAGCACGTTCTAGTGACCAGTATACAAGACACAGTCCATTCTGGTGACCAGTATACAAGGCACAGTCCATTCTGGTGACCAGTATACAAGGCACAGCACGTTCTGGTGACCAGTATACAAGACACAGCACGTTCTAGTGACCAGTATACAAGGCACAGCACGTTCTGGTGACCAGTATACAAGACACAGTCCATTCTGGTGACCAGTATACAAGGCACATCCCATTCTGGTAACCAGTATACAAGGCACAGCCCGTTATGGTGACCAGTATACAAGGCACAGCCCATTCTGGTGACCAGTATACAAGGCACAGCACGTTCTAGTGTCCAGTATACAAGGCACAGCCCATTCTGGTGACCAGTATACAAGGCACAGCACGTTCTAGTGACCAGTATACAAGGCACAGCACGTTCTGGTGACCAGTATACAAGGCACAGCAAGTTCTGGTGACCAGTATACAAGGCACAGCAAGTTCTGGTGACCAGTATACAAGGCACATCCCATTCTGGTGACCAGTATACAAGGCACAGCACGTTCTGGTGACCAGTATACAAGGCACATCCCATTCTGGTGACCAGTATACAAGGCACAGCACGTTCTGGTGACCTGTATACAAGACACAGCCCATTCTGGTAACCAGTATACAAGACAAAGCACGTTCTGGTGACCAGTATACAAGACACAGCACGTTCTGGTGACCAGTATACAAGACACAGCCCATTCTGGTGACCAGTATACAAGACACAGCCCATTCTGGTGACCAGTATACAAGGCACAGCCCATTCTGGTGACCTGTATACAAGACACAGCCCATTCTGGTGACCAGTATACAAGGCACAGCCCATTCTGGTGACCTGTATACAAGACACAGCCCATTCTGGTAACCAGTATACAAGACAAAGCACGTTCTGGTGACCAGTATACAAGACACAGCACGTTCTGGTGACCAGTATACAAGACACAGCATGTTCTGGTGACCAGTATACAAGACACAGCACGTTCTGGTGACCAGTATACAAGGCATAGTCCATTCTGCTGACCAGTATACAAGGCACAGCCCGTTCTGGTGACCAGTATACAAGACACAGCCCATTCTGGTGACCAGTATGGTCTATTCCAGTGAGCCAGAGGTACTGGGGGCGTGGTCAGCATGGCCTATTCCAGTGAGCCAGAGGTACTGGGGGCGTGGCCAGCATGGCCTATTCCAGTGAGCCAGAGGGACTGGGGGCATGGCCAGCATGGTCGATTCCAGTGAGCCAGAGGTACTGGGGGCGTGGTCAGCATGGCCTATTCCAGTGAGCCAGAGGTACTGGGGGCGTGGCCAGCATGGTCTATTCCAGTGAGCCAGAGGGACTGAGGGCGTGACCAGCACTCACAGAGCACTGGAGGTGTCCCCACTGTGATGAAAATTGGAGGTGTGGCTCACAATCGCATCATTCATGCAAAGCCATGCCCCTTTTCATTAGACCATGCCCCTTTTCAGTGGGCCACGCCCCTTTTCAGTAGGCCATGCCCCTTTTCCCGACTTGAAGCTTCTAAATGTTGGGAGGTATGCATTGGTGTTGGCAGCGGCCCATATATACCCTAAGAGAGGGTATTTGGGAGAGGAAAAATAACTCTCAAATGGGTGCTCCAGAGGTTTTATTGGCTAGGCATTCGCATAGCGGTCAAGAGGTAGTGCCAAGCCTACCCAGTTTACCAACGGACTGTTCCTAAACCAAATTACTGAGGTTTCCGGGGGCCTCTTCCTATAATCACAGGTCTGTCAGTGAGACAGTCCTCACAGGAAGCACAGGGGTGGCAATAGAGGGGTTACGATACCTGAGCAGCCACACGCACCCTTAACTCAGGTGGTAAGGTTCTTGCCCAGGTACCCACCTAAGAGGCTGAATTGTATGCACATGGGCAAGGCCTGTATGAGGTAATTGGTAGATGGCAAGCAGAGATGGTTTGACACATAGACTGGTTCAAACCATTAGTGAAGGAAACGCTTCCTCAGCAAAGGCTTCTGTCGTGTGGTGCACAGACCCTTCCATCCTCAAGCCCACCTCAACAGACCACAGTGGGAGGTGACGGAAAAATAGTGTCCCCAAAGTTGGTGAAGCTAAGAGAGGGAGAGTTGGGAAAAGGGAAGTCTTTTCCAGAAAAAAGGTCTGCTTTGCCAAGTATGGGAAAGCTAAGGGGTAGGGTGCTGTGCCACGTTCTGGTGCTCAGAGCAGGTTTCACTCCCCAGGGCAAGGAACAGACAGGGTCATGAATTCTGATGCTCTCTACAGAGAAGGTTTGTGGGAACCAATGGGCGGGGCTTCTGATGCTGGCAGGCAGCCGGATGACAGAGGGCTGCTGTGTGTTAGCTAGTGTTCATGGAAGCCATGTTTGTGAAGAATAAAGAAGCCGCCTGATAAAGCAACTAGAGTGGACAATTGTTCAAAGCAAACCTTCACAAAGTGATGTCACAAGTTACAAAAGGGTTAGACTTGTTTTCTATCTATCTATCTATCTATCTATCTCATATCTATCTATCTATCTATCTATCTATCTATCTATCTAGGTATATATTTTCCCAGGTAAATACATTTCTAGGTGCTGTACAACAGGTATGCTTAGTGACTGCCTCACCTATCTGAGCAGAGTTGCTGTAGACCAGACAGCATACCTACAGTGTAACATTATACCGCTTTTAGACCAACTGAAGCGGGTCGCAGCCGGGAGCCCTGACACGGGAGCTACCCGGCTGCGACTCGCGTCAGCCTCCATTTACACCAGAGTCACCAGCCCGGCATATTGCCAGGTTGGTGACGTTGCCGGTGACGCGGCAGGGGTGGCGCTTACAGATCACATGATCTCCAAGCGCCGCCCGGCTTCTCCGCACATAGAGTGTAAACGGGAAGCCGGGTCACGCGATCCGGCTCCCTTTTACACTGCACAGTTTGCCGGGTTGAACACATGTTCAACCCCGTAAACTTCCCGAGTTGGAATACCGGGTCACTCGACCCGGATTATTCCAACTCTGCCCCTTTACACCGAGCAGCAACACAGGTTATGCGCAATAACCCGTGTTATATGCTGCCGGTGTAAAAGGGGTATTAATGTGATAGCTATTTTCGTGGTTATAACTGAGCAATAGAGAGGGACCTGCAGTATAGTGGGGTCCCTTGCCGGGGGCTGCAGGCTTAAATGCATTGATCAGCACATAGCCAGAGTCTCCCCAGACCTCACCGGACGTCACTGTAAGGCAGTGGCTGTGAGAGCTTGGGTATATAATCTGCAATGAGGATCTTCCCTTGGCCACAGCGTGTAGAGTGGCTGGGTGTACGTGGCCCTCCCTACTCTGTGAATGAGGAGATCAGACATGTGGACATAAGGGTCTATTCATAAAGAAAACAGAAAATGAATTGTTACTCATCACTATACATCACATTGGTTCGCAGTGATATATAGCTGTGATAAGTAGCACTTTATGTATACTCACACTTCCGGTGAAGCGCTGCGGTATCCTGGCCTCCAGCAACGCTCTCTAATCTAGCGCTGCTCCTCTGCAGTCTTGAAGTCAGTCAGCGGGTCCTTCTGCGCATGGGCCGCCGGCTGACCTCCCGGAAGGTTGTAGTACCTGCTGGGAGGTCAGGGGGCGGAGCCAGCGCCGGGTGTGGGCAGAGAGCAGTTTCAGGTTACGCCATTCTGAGATGGCAAACCTGAACTCCATGGTGAAGTGTAAAGCTAAGCTTCCCGCTCCTTCATGAATCGCGCTCACCGTGCAAAAGTATAGTGATGCGATTCAGGCACAGAGGGGTGGTTGCTGCTGGAGAAGTCAGGGACGTCTCCACGGTAACCTGCTCCATGAATTGCATGAAGCAGAGAAAAGCCCTGTTCTGCCCAAAGCAGGTCGTTTCCCGGCTTTATGAATAGACCTCACAGTATTATGGAGCAGTTACCTGCTAGATAACTGGTGTGGGGCATACAGGGGAAAGATGTAACGGGAATGGGCTGAGGAACGGGAGAAGGCGTGACAGATAAGTGATCCTGTAGGTAACTACCTGAGCTGTTCCCAATAGTGCTCAACCAATGGGCAAAGACAGGGAACTCTGGGGGGGGGGGGGGGGGTAATATGCATCCGCCGGTTAGCGTCAATACTTGGTGACTTACAGGGACGTCATCAGAAGGCTGGAGCTGGACGCTGCGCGGGAGGACAGTGTATAGAGCAGCACAGCACTGCCAGGGTTATTATTATCCCAGAGGATTGTCTGTAGGTCAGTCAGTAAATAATAAATTACCCCACTTTCCATCATGGAAGATTCTTATCAGGCAGTGTCCTTGGCCAGGAGATGTCATTGAACGGAATGTTCCATCACCATGAGGGGGAGGCGGGGGGATCAGGACAAGGGGATCAGCTATCAGACCAGGGGAAAGTGAGGGGAGATTGCACAGAGTACCGGCTGTGCCCGGATAGAAGGAGACAGATAAGACATAGGAGAAATCTGTCCCGGAGACTGATACTGAGTGACGGATAGACGGAGTGCTATAAAGGGCCCACTGCCACACATCATATTACTAGTTGCTGCAGCATATCACACACGCAGAACAGGTGGCAGATTGTATTACCAGGGGATGCTGTATAATCACCCCCAATCATACAATCTCCCCCAACCATACAATCTCTCCCCAATCACACAATCTCCCCCCAATCACACATTCTCCCCCCAAATCATACAATCTCTCCCCAATCATACAATCTCTCCCCAATCACACAATCTCCCCCCAATCACACATTCTCCCCCAATCATACAATCTCTCCCCAATCATACAATCTCTCCCCAATCACACAATCTCCCACCAATCACACATTCTCCCCCAATCATACAATCTCCCCCAACCATACAATCTCTCCCCAATCACACAATCACCCCCCAATCACACATTCTCCCCCAATCATACAATCTCTCCCCAATCATACAATCTCCCACAATCATACAATCTCTCCCCAATCATACATTCTCTCCCCAATCACACAATATCTCCCCAATCAAACAATCTCTCCCCAATCATACAATCTCCCCCCAATCATTCAATATCTCCCCAATCACACAATATCTCCCCAATCATTCAATCATTCCCCAATCATACAATATCTCCCCAATCACACAATCTCTCCCCAATCATACAATCTCCCACAATCATACAATCTCCCCCCAATCATACAATCTCTCTATAATCACACAATCTCTCCCCAATCACACAATCTCCCCCCAATCACACAATCTCTTCCCAATCATACAATCTCCCCCCAATCATACAATCTCTCCCACATTCATACAATCTCCCCCCAATCATACAATCTCTTTATAATCACACAATCTCTCCCCAATCACACAATCTCCCACCAGTCACACAATCTCCCCCCAATCATACAATCTCTCCCCAATCATACAATCTCCCACAATCATACAATCTCCCCCCAATCATACAATCTCCCCCCAATCATACAATCTCTCTATAATCACATTCTCTCCCCAATCACACAATCTCCCACCAGTCACACAATCTCCCCCAATCATACAATCTCTCCCCAATCATACAATCTCCCACAATCATAAAAACTCTCCCCAATCATACAATCTCCCCCAATCATACAATCTCCCACCAGTCACACAATCTCCCCCCAATCATACAATATCGCCCCAATCACACAATCTCCCGCCAATCATATAATCTCCTCCAATCACACAATCTACTCCCAATCATACAATCTCCCCCCAATCACACAATCTCCCCCAATCATACAATCTCCCCCTAATCACACAATCTCCCCCCAATCATACAATCTCTCCATAATCATACAATCTCCCCCCAATCATACAATCTCCCCCAATCATACAATCTCCCCCAATCATACAATATCCCACCAGTCACACAATCTCCCCCAATCATACAATATCCCACCAGTCACACTATCTCTCCCCAATCATACAATCTCCCCCCAAATCATTAAAAATCGCACCAGTCACACAATCTCCCCCAATCATACAATATCCCACCAATCACACAATCTCTCCCAGTCACACAATCTCCCCCAATCACACAATCTCCCCATCATACAATCTCCCCCCAATCAAACAATCTTTCCCAGTTACACAATCTCTCCCCAGTCACACAATCTCCCACCAGTCATATAATCTACCCCAATCATATAATCTACCCCAATCACACAATCTCTCCCCAATCATACAATCTCCCCCCACTCACACATTCTCCCCCAATTATACAATCTCTCCCCAATCATACAATCTCCCACAATCATAAAATCTCCCCCCAATCATGCAATCTCTCTATAATCACACAATCTCTCCCCAATCACACAATCTCCCACCAGTCACACAATCTCCCCCCAATCATACAATCTCTCCCCAATAATACAATCTCCCACAATCATACAATCTCCCCCCAATCATACAATCTCCCCCAATCATACAATCTCCCACCAGTCACACAATCTCCCCCCAATCATACAATATCCCCCCAATCACACAATCTCCCCCCAATCACACAATCTCTTCCAAATCATACAATCTCCCCCCAATCATACAATTTCCCCCAATCAACAATCTTCCCCCAATCATACAATCTCTCCATAATCATACAATCTCCCCCCAATCATACAATCTCCCCCAATCATACAATATCCCACCAGTCACACAATCTCCCCAAATCATACAATATCCCACCAGTCACACTATCTCTCCCCAATCATACAATCTCCCCCCAAATCATAAAAAATCACACCAGTCACACAATCTCCCCCAATCATACAATATCCCACCAATCACACAATATCTCCCAGTCACACAATCTCCCCCAATCACACAATCTCCCCATCATACAATCTCCCCCCAATCACACAATCTCTCCCAGTCACACAATCTCTCCCCAGTCACACAATCTCCCACCAGTCACACAATCTCCCCCCAATCACAGAATCTCCCGCCAATCATACAATCTCCCCCCAATCACACAATCTCCCCCCAATCACACAATCTCCCCCAATCACACAATCTCCCCCAATCATACAATCTCCCCCTAATCACACAATCTCCTCCCAATCATACAATCTCCCCCAATCACACAATCTCCTCCCAATCATACAATCTCCCCCCAATCACACAATCTCCCCCAATCATACAATCTCCCCATAATCACACAATCTCCCCCCAATCATACAATCTCCCCCAATCATACAATATCCCACCAGTCACACAATCTCCCCAAATCATACAATATCCCACCAGTCACACTATCTCTCCCCAATCATACAATATCCCCCCAAATCATAAAAAATCGCACCAGACACACAATCTCCCCCAATCATACAATATCTCACCAATCACACAATCTCTCCCAGTCACACAATCTCCCCCAGTCACATAATCTCCCCATCATACAATCTCCCCCCAATCACACAATCTTTCCCAGTTACACAATCTCTCCCCAGTCACACAATCTCCCCCCAGTCATATAATCTACCCCAATCATATAATCTACCCCAATCACACAATCTCCCCCCAATCATACAATATCCCCCCAATCACACAATCTCACCCCAATCACACAATCTCCTCCCAATCATACAATCTCCCCCTAATCATACAATCTCCCCCCAATCATACAATCTCTCCATAATCATACAATCTCCCCCAATCATACAATCTCCCCCAATCATACAAAATCTCCCCCCAATCATACAATCTCCCACAATCATACAATCTCCCCCAATCATACAATCTCTCCCCAATCACACAATCTCCCACCAGTCACACAATCTCCCCCCAATCATACAATCTCCCACAATCATACAATCTCCCCCCAATCATACAATCTCCCCCAATCATACAATATCCCACCAGTCACACAATCTCCCCCCAATCATACAATATCCCCCCAATCACACAATCTCCCGCCAATCATACAATCACCCCCCAATCACACAATGTCCTCCCAATCATACAATCTCCCCCCAATCATACAATCTCCCCTCAATCAACAATCTCCCCCCAATCATACAATCTCTCCATACTCATACAATCTCCCCCAATCATACAATCTCCCCCAATCATACAATATCCCACCAGTCACACAATCTCCCCAAATCATACAATATCCCACCAGTCACACTATCTCCCCCCAAATCATAAAAAATCGCACCAGTCACACAATCTCCCCCAATCATACAATATCCCACCAATCACACAATCTCTCCCAGTCATACAATCTCTCCCAGTCATACAATCTCCACCAATCACACAATCTCCCCATCATACAATCTCCCCCAATCACACAATCTCTCCCAGTCACACAATCTCTGACCAGTCACACAATCTCCCATCAGTCACACAATCTACCCCAATCATATAATCTACCCCAATCACACAATCTCTCCCCAATCATACAATCTCCCCCCAATCACACAATCTCCCACCAGTCACACAATCTCTCCCCAATCATACAATCTCCCCCCAATCACACAATTTCCCCCAGTCACACAATCTACCCCAAATCACACAATCTCTCCCAGTCACACAATCTCCCCCAGTCACACAATCTCCCACCAGTCACACAATCTAGCCCAATCATATAATCTACCCCCAATCACACAATCTGTCCCCAATCACACAATCTCCCACCAGTCACACAATCTACCCCCAATCATACAATCTCTTTCCAATCATACAATCTCCTACCAGTCACACAATCTCCCACCGGTCACACAATCTCCCCCAATCATACAATCTCCCACCAGTCACACAATCTCCCCCCAGTCACACAATCTACCCCCAATCACACAATCTCTCCTAGTCACAAAATCTACCCCCAATCATACAATCTCCCCCCAATCACACAATCTCCCGCCAGGCATACAATCTCCCCCAATCACACAGTCTCCCACAGCCACACAACCTCACCTGCATCACACAATCTCCCCTCAATCACACAATCTCTCCCAGTCACAGAATCTCTCCTCAATCATACAATCTCCCAGAGTCACATAGGGGATCATTCCGAGTTGATCGCTCGCTAGCTGTTTTTAGCAGCCATGCAAACGCATAGTCACCGCCCACAGGGGAGTGTATTTTATCTGTGCAAGTGTGCAAACGCTTGTGTAGCCGAGCAGTACAAAAACAGTTTGTGCAGTTTCTGAGTAGCTCAGAACTTACTCAGCCGCTGCGATCACTTCAGCCTGTTCGGTCCCGGAATTGATGTCAGACACCCGCCCTGCAAACGCATGGACACGCCTGCATTTTTCCAACCACTCCCAGAAAATGGTCAGTTGACACCCATAAACGCCCTCTTCCTGTCAATCACCTTGCGATTTGCTGTGCGAATGGATTCTTCATTAAATCCATCGCACAGAAATGATCCGCTTTGTACCCGTATGACAGGCCTGCGCATTGCGGTGCATGCGCAGTAGTGACCTGATTGCTGCGCTGCAAAAAATGGCAGCGTGCGATCAGGTCGGAATGACCCCCATAATCTCCTCCCAATCATAGAATCTCTAACAGTCACACAATCTCCCCCAATCACACAATCTCTCCTCAATCATACAATCTCCAACAGTCACATAATATCCGCCCAATCATATAATCTCTCCCACTCACACAATCTCCCCCCAGTCACACAATATCCCATGGTCGTACAATATCCCACCAGTCACAAAGTCCCCCCCAATCACACAATCTCCCCCAATCATTCAATCTCCCACCAGTCACACAATCTCTCCCCAATCATACAATCTCCCCCCAATCACACAATTTCCCCCAGTCACACAATCTACCCCAAATCACACAATCTCTCCCAGTCACACAATCTCCCCCAGTCACACAATCTCCCACCAGTCACACAATCTAGCCCAATCATATAATCTACCCCCAATCACACAATCTGTCCCCAATCACACAATCTCCCACCAGTCACACAATCTACCCCCAATCATACAATCTCTTTCCAATCATACAATCTCCTACCAGTCACACAATCTCCCACCGGTCACACAATCTCCCCCAATCATACAATCTCCCACCAGTCACACAATCTCCCCCCAGTCACACAATCTACCCCCAATCACACAATCTCTCCTAGTCACAAAATCTACCCCCAATCATACAATCTCCCCCCAATCACACAATCTCCCGCCAGGCATACAATCTCCCCCAATCACACAGTCTCCCACAGCCACACAACCTCACCTGCATCACACAATCTCCCCTCAATCACACAATCTCTCCCAGTCACAGAATCTCTCCTCAATCATACAATCTCCCAGAGTCACATAGGGGATCATTCCGAGTTGATCGCTCGCTAGCTGTTTTTAGCAGCCATGCAAACGCATAGTCACCGCCCACAGGGGAGTGTATTTTATCTGTGCAAGTGTGCAAACGCTTGTGTAGCCGAGCAGTACAAAAACAGTTTGTGCAGTTTCTGAGTAGCTCAGAACTTACTCAGCCGCTGCGATCACTTCAGCCTGTTCGGTCCCGGAATTGATGTCAGACACCCGCCCTGCAAACACTTGGACATGCCTGCATTTTTCCAACCACTCCCAGAAAATGGTCAGTTGACACCCATAAACGCCCTCTTCCTGTCAATCACCTTGCGATTTGCTGTGCGAATGGATTCTTCATTAAATCCATCGCACAGAAACGATCCGCTTTGTACCCGTATGACAGGCCTGCGCATTGCGGTGCATACGCAGTAGTGACCTGATCGCTGCGCTGCAAAAAATGGCAGCGTGCGATCAGGTCGGAATGACCCCCATAATCTCCTCCCAATCATAGAATCTCTAACAGTCACACAATCTCCCCCAATCACACAATCTCTCCTCAATCATACAATCTCCAACAGTCACATAATATCCGCCCAATCATATAATCTCTCCCACTCACACAATCTCCCCCCAGTCACACAATATCCCATGGTCGTACAATATCCCACCAGTCACAAAGTCCCCCCCAATCACACAATCTCCCCCAATCATTCAATCTCCCACCAGTCACACAATCTCTCCCCAATCATACAATCTCCCCCCAGTCACACAATTTCCCCCAGTCACACAATCTACCCCAAATCACACAATCTCTCCCAGTCACACAATCTCCCCCAGTCACACAATCTCCCACCAGTCACACAATCTAGCCCAATCATACAATCTCCCACCAGTCACACAATCTCTCCTCAATCACACAATCTCTCCTAATCACAGAATATCTCCTCAATCATACATTCTCCCACAAGTTACATAATCTCCCCCAATCATACAATCTCCCACTAGTCACACAATCTTCCTCCAATCACACAATCTCTCCTAATCACAGAATATCTCCTCAATCATACATTCTCCCACAAGTCACATAATCTCCCCAATCATACAATCTCCCACCAGTCACACAATCTCTCCTCAATCATACAATCTCCCACCAGTCACACTATCTCCCCCCAATCATACAATCTCCCAGTCACACAATCTCCCTCCAGTCACACAATCAGTAGCGGATCTTGCCACGGGCAAGCAGGACTTTTGCCTGGGGCGCCGCCTTCCGGAGGGCGCAGGGCGCCATCCGGAGGGCGCCGCACCAGGGCAAGATCCGCTGCTGCTGTGCCCCCCGCTGCCCGCTGCCGCTGTGAAGAGAAACTAGACGTGTACGCGTCTAGTTTCCCTTCGTGGAGAGGACCTTTGCTGTGCGGTGCACGATGACGTCATCGCGCACAGCACATTATTTCAGTCTGTACAGGGGGCGTAAATGACCACGCCCCCTGTACATACCCACGCCCCCTATTGTTGCCCGGGCGCACAGCGCCCAAGAACTGGCCGTGTACACAATCTCTCCTAGTCACACAATATCTCCTCAATCATACATTCTCCTGCAGTTACATTATCTCCCCAAATCATACAATTTCCCACCAGTCACACAATCTCCCCCCCCCAATCATACAATCTCCCACAGTCACACAATCTCACCTCAATCATAAAATTTCCCACAGTCACACAATCTCCCCCCTCAATCATACAATCTCCCACAGTCACACAATCTCCCCCAATCATACAATTTCCCCAAATCACACAATCTCTCCTCAATCACACAGTCTCTCCCAGTCACTCAATCTCTCCCCATACAATCTCCCACCAGTCACACAATCTCCCCCCAATCACACGGTCTCCCACAGTCACACAATTTACCCCCAATCACACAGTCTCCCACAGTCACACAATTTACCCCAATCACACGGTCTCCCACAGTCACACAATTTACCCGCAATCACACAGTCTCCCACAATCACACAATTTACCCGCAATCACACAGTCTCCCACAATCACACAATTTACCCGCAATCACACAGTCTCCCACAATCACACAATTTACCCCCAATCACACAGTCTCCCACAGTCACACAATCTCCCCCCAATCACACGGTCTCCCACAGTCACACAAGCTCCCCCCAATCACACAGTCTCCCACAGTCACACAATTTACCCCCAATCACACAGTCTCCCACAGTCACATAATTTACCCCCAATCACACGGTCTCCCACAGTCACACAATTTACCCCCAATCACACAGTCTCCCACAGTCACACAATTTACCCCCAATCACACAGTCTCCCACAGTCACACAATTTACCCCCAATCACACAGTCTCCCACAGTCACACAATTTACCCCCAATCACACGGTCTCCCGCAGTCACACAATTTACCCCCAATCACACAGTCTCCCACAATCACACAATTTACCCCCAATCACACAGTCTCCCACAGTCACACAATTTACCCCCAATCACACAGTCTCCCACAGTCACACAATTTACCCCCAATCACACAGTCTCCCACAGTCACACAATTTACCCCCACTCACACAGTCTCCCACAGTCACACAATTTACCCCCAATCACACGGTCTCCCACAGTCACACAATTTACCCCTGGTCATACAATCTCCCACAGTCACACAATTTACCCCCAATCACACAGTCTCCCACAGTCACACAATTTACCCCCAATCACACAGTCTCCCACAGTCACACAATTTACCCCTGGTCATACAGTCTCCCACAGTCACACAATTTACCCCCAATCACACAGTCTCCCACAGTCACACAATTTACCCCCAATCACACAGTCTCCCACAGTCACACAATTTACCCCCAATCACACAGTCTCCCACAGTCACACAATTTACCCCTGGTCATACAATCTCCCACAGTCACACAATTTACCCCCAATCACACAGTCTCCCACAGTCACACAATTTACCCCTGGTCATACAATCTCCCACAGTCACACAATTTACCCCCAATCACACAGTCTCCTACAGTCACACAATTTACCCCCAATCACACAGTCTCCCACAGTCACACAATTTACCCCTGGTCATACAATCTCCCACAGTCACACAATTTACCCCTGGTCATACAATCTCCCACAATCACACAATTTACCCCCAATCACACGGTCTCCCACAGTCACACAATTTACCCCTGGTCATACAATCTCCCACAGTCACACAATTTACCCCTGGTCATACAATCTCCCACAGTCACACAATTTACCCCTGGTCATACAATCTCCCACAATCACACAATTTACCCCTGGTCATACAATCTTTCCAGGTTATACAGGGCCTAATTCAGACCTGATCTCTAGGCTGCGTTTTCTCACAGCCTGCGATCAAGTCCGAACTGCACATGCACCGCAATGCGCAGGCGCGTCGGAAGACTGCACCGGACATTGGTGCATAGCGACGGGATGGTGCGAAAAAAACAATTGCACGGGCGATCACAAGGTGACTGACAGGAAGAAGGCGTTTGTGGGCGGCAACTGACTGTTTTCAGGGAGGTGCTGGAAAAACGCAGGCGTGTCCAGGCGTTTGCAGGGCGGGTGTCTGACGTCAGTTCCGGTCCCGGATAGGCTGAAGTGATCGCAGCGGCTGAGTAAGTCCTGGGTTGCGCAAAGACTGCACAAGATCTGTATGTACATCTCTGCTACACATGCGATCGCACACTTGTAAAGCAAAAATACACTCCCCTATGGGGGGGCGACTATCTGATCGCAGCGCTGCAAAAAGTCGCCTGCTAACGATCAGGTCTGAATTAGGCCCATAATCTTCTGCAGTTACACAGTCTGTCCAGGTTATATACATTCTCCCGTGGTTACACAGCCTTCTGCAGTCACACAGTACTGTGCATCCGGAAAGTATTTACAGCGCTTCACTTTTTCCACATTTTGTTATGTTACAGCCAAAATGGAATAAATTAATTTTTCCCCTCAAAATTCTATACACAATACCGCATAATGACGACGTGAAAAAATAGGAATTTAATACCTACCCGTAATTCCTTTTCTCCTAGTCTGTAGTGGATACTGGGGATCTGTACTTTAGTACCATGGGGTATAGATCGGGTCCACTGGAGCCTGGCACTTTAAAATCTTTAGTGTGTGTATGTGTGTGCAGGCTCCTCCCCTCTATGCCCCTCCTACCAGACTCAGTCTAGGAAAACTGTGCCCGAGGAGACAGACATACCACAAGAGAAGGAATAAATACAACAGCGGTGAGGAAACAAGCCAACACACAACCATAACCGAAAGGAGGGCGCTAACCAGAACAGAGGATAGCAACACCAACCTAACCGGGATAGCACAGCTACCCCAACAACATAATGGGACCGCAACGGCGGGCCAACCAAATACTTACTCAGGTAAGCAGGTACAAAGCACTGAGGCGGGCACCCAGTATCCACTACAGACTATGAGAACAGGAATTACCGGTAGGTATTAAATTCCTATTTTCTCCTACGTCCTAGTGGATACTGGGGATCTGTTCTTTAGTACCATGGAGAAGTCACAAAGCTCCCAAACGGGTGGGAGAGTGCTGAGACCTCTGTAAAACAGTAAAACTGCCTGACCAAACTGAAGGTTACCCTTGGCCAAGGTGTCGAACCGATAGAACCTAACAAAGGTGTTTGAACCAGGTAGCAGCTCGGCACAACTGTAAGGCCGAGACACCCCGGGCAGCAGCTCAGGAAGAACCCACCGATCTTGTCGAGCGGACCTGAATAGACGTCGGCAAAGGCAGAGCCACCGAAGTATAGACCTGTTGAATGGTCAACCTGACCCAATAAGCAATTGATTGCTTAGAAGCC
Organism: Pseudophryne corroboree; assembly: GCF_028390025.1. Classification (NCBI taxonomy): domain Eukaryota; kingdom Metazoa; phylum Chordata; class Amphibia; order Anura; family Myobatrachidae; genus Pseudophryne; species Pseudophryne corroboree. Next base: position 7,788,957 of record NC_086448.1, read on the forward strand.
GGACGACCAATCTTGGTGGCATCATAAAGGACTAACAGCGAATCAGATTTCCGATGAAGAGCCGTCCTTTTGACATAAATCTTCAGAGCCCTCACTACATCTAAGGACTCTGGCCCAATGGAAGCGTTAGACAACACCGTAACCACAATGGGTTAATGACATGAAAAAGGAAACCACTTTTGGCAAAAACTGAGGACGGGTCCTGAGTTCCGCCCTGTCTTCATGAAAAATCAAATACGCGCTCTTACAGGATAAGGCCCCCAATCCAGAGAGACGTCTGGCAGACGTCAATGCCAATAACATCCCCGTTTTCCAGGTGAGAAAGTTTAACTCTATCCTATGTAAGGGTTCAAACCAGTCTGATTGAAGAAAGGACAGAACCACATTAAGATCCCACGGAGCCGTGTGAGGCACGAAGGCCGGTTGCATATGAAGCACGCCTTTTAGGAAAGTTTGTACTTCCGGCAACATGGCAAGTTGTTTCTGGAAGAAAATAGAGAGCGCCGAAATCTGGACTTTGATGGAGCCTAAACGTTGTCCCATATCGACTTCCGCTTGTAGGAAAAGTAGAAAACGACTAATTCTAAATTCCACGGGAGACACCTTTCTACTTTCACACCAGGAAACATACTTTTTCCAGATACGATGATAATGTTTTGATGTCACCATCTTCCTGGTCTGGACGATGGTGGATATAACCCGGGAGGGAAGACCTATTCTTGCTAGAATCTCCCTCTCAACTTCCAAGCCGTCAAATGTAGCCGCTGTAAGTCTGGATAGACGAACAGACCTTGTTGAAGAAGATCCTTTTGGAGCGGCAGAGGCCAGGGATCCTCCAGAGCCATGGATAGGAGGTCCGAGTACCACGCCCGTCGAGGCCAATCCGGGGCAATTAGAATTGCTTGAACACTTTCCCTTCTTAGTCTTGTTAGAACCCTTGGGATTAGCGGTAGAGGAGGGAACAGGTACACAAACTGGTACATCCCACGGTGCCATCAGTGCGTCCACTGGTACAGCCTCCGGATCCCTTGTTCTGGAGCAGTAACGGCCTAGCTTCTTTTTGAGATGAGAGGCCGTTAGATCTATCTGCGGACAGCCCCACCGGTGAATTAACTGTTGAAACACCTGGTGATGTAGGCCCCATTACTCCGGATGGAGGTTGTGTCTGCTGAGGAAATCCACTTCCCAGTTGTCCACTCATGGAATGAATATGGCTGAGATTGCCCTTGCATTGGCCTATGCCCAGAGGAGGATTTTTGACACTTCTCGCATCGCCGCCCTGCTTCTTGTTCCGCCTTGTCGGTTTATGTATGCCACCGCTGTGGCGTTGTCTGATTGAACCTGGATCCCCCAATCCCTCAAGAGATGGGAAGCCTGCAGAAGGGCATTGTAAATTGCCCTGAGTTCCAGGATGTTTATCGGCAGAGCAGATTCCTGACGTGACCATATCCCCTGGAACTGGTCCCCCTGGGTCACAGACACCCAACCCGGCAGGCAGGCATCCGTTGTCAGTAGAATCCATGATTAGATATTAAAATGCCTGTCCACTACCAGGGGATGAACCTGAAGCCACCATAATAGAGAAATCCAGGCTACCGGAGATAAGGTCACTTCCTGATGCATGTGAAGGTGAGACCCCAACCATTTGTCCAGCAGATCCAGCTGAAATGGGCGGACATTAAATCTGCCGTATTGGATTGCCTCGTAAGCAGCAACCATCTTGCCCAGCAAACGTATGCAAAGATGGATGGACACTTTGCGAGGGCGGAGCACTGAGTGGACTAAAGCATGAATGGCCAAGGCCTTGTCCATCGGAAGAAACAGCTTTTAAGACACTGTATCCAGTATCATTCCAAGGAATTGGAGACGTTGGGTCAGTCCCAGGTGAGAATTCTGGAAGTTTAGGATCTACCCATGATCCGTGAGCAGGCGAGTCGTGAGATCTATGCTGTGCAATAGACGCTCCCTGGACATAAACTTTATCAGGAGATCATCCAAGTAGGGGACTATGTTGACTCCCATCATATGCAGCTGCAGCATCATCTCTGCCATGACCTTGCTGAAGACTCTCGGAGCTGTAGAAAGGGCAAAGCCTGAAACTGGAAATGGTCGTCCAAGATGGCAAACCTGAGGTAAGCCTGAGGAAGGGGCCACATGGGAATGTGCAGGTAAGCATCCTTGACATCCAGCGATACCAGGAACTCCTCCTCCTCCAGAACAGACACCACTGGCCACAGGTATTCCATCTTGAATTTGAACACCCGCAGATACGTGTTTAGAGACTTCAGGTTCAAGATGGATCGCACCGAACCGTCTGGTTTTGGAACAACAAAAAGACTGGAGTAAAAACCCCTGTTGCGTAACGGAGGAGGTACTGGGACCACCACCCCTGTTCGCAAAAGTTTTTGAACAGCCTCTTGCAAGGTAACTCTTGCTGCGGGTAAAACTGGCAATCCCAATGTGAAAAATCTGCGAGGAGGTGCTTGAAATTCCAGCTGGTATCCCTGGGAAATGATGTCCCTCACCCAAGTATCCCGGCAGGACTTTGCCCACACGTGGGCAAAGTGTTGAAGGCAAGCATCCACTTGAAAGTCGCCTTGCCGCTGGGGTCAACTGTCACGTGGAAGGCTTAGTGGCAGCGGATCCGGTGGTCTGGTCCAGGGAGGTAGCAGCTGCAGGTTTACGGGACTTATCACGAGATCCTCTCGCAGTGGTGGAGACTCCCCGGCCCCTGCCTCTGAATCTTGCCACACGAAAGGACTGCAAGGAGGGTCCGGTGTAAGAACATCTAGCAGGTGGCGCAGCTGACGGCAGATAGGTATACTTACCCGCCGTTGCCTGGGAGATCCTTTTATTTCATTCGTCCACAAACAAGGCATCATCTGTAAAGGGAAGATTTTCTACACCCTTTTTGAAATCAGCGTCCACTGACCATTGATGTAACCACAGAGCTCTGCGTGCTGAAACTGCCATAGCAGTAGTGTGGCCATTTATTTTACACATAAAATTAGCAGCATCCTGAATATGTTGCAGCAGAGTAATGACCTCATCCTGGGGCAGATTGTCTAATCCATTAATAATATGATCGGACCACTTGACCATTGCCCTAGAAATCCACCCACAAACTATTGTGGGGCGCTGTGCAATGCCCGCTGCCGTATAAATTGCCTTGAGAGTGGTCTCAATTTTACGGTCAGCTCTTTTAGGGATATAGCCCCTGGCACCAGCAGTACCAATTTCTTAGACAGTCTGGACACAGACGTATCGACCGACGGGGGTTTTTCCCAGACCTTCCTGTCCTCAGCTGGGAGGGTATAGCTAAAAACCGCTGAGGAATTTTACATTTTTTATCAGGGTTTACCCATGCCTCCCTGGCCAGGGAGTTTAACTCTTTAGACACAGGAAAAGTGACTGAGGTCTTTGGTCTAACATTAAAGTACAACTCATCTGGTTCTGCCTCCTGATCCGGTACGTGAAGAACCTCTCTTACAGCATAAATGTGGGCCTCCACCCCTGGGGACAGAGAAGGGGGCGTGGCCTACGAAAGGGGGTGTGGCTTCACGGGAGGACCCGCGGTCGCGAGCCACGCCCCCGTTTTAGTCACTGAGGGGGCATGCCCAGCGCTCTGTGAGCCGCTGGCATGCCCCCTCTCCCTCTGTCTCCAGTGAATAGACGCTGTGCGCATGCGCACAGCGTCTATTCACCGCTGCTCTGCTAAGCAGGGCAGCGAGACACAGAGACTCCCAACTGCCCCCCCCCCCCCCACCGCGGGACACTGCGGCCCGCTGGTGGGACAGCGGGACAGTCCCCAAAAAATGGGACTGTCCCGCGAAAATCGGGACAGTTGAGAGGTATGGGTAGAGTTACAAGCAGCACACATAACCATGTCAGACATCTTACACAACAGTAATACAGCGCAGCTCACTGAGCAACACCTCCACACAGACCCTAGAGAGCCCTGGAGTGACACTGAGGAAACAGACCAGCACACAAACACAGCAGCACAGTATGTGAATGTAAGTGTACAACCTGTATAAGTGCGGCGGCGCTGCCGCTGGTGTGCTCCCCCCCTGCTATGACCCCCCTGGTACCAGTACAGGGGGTCATTCCGAGTTGATCGCTAGCTGTATTCGTTTGCTGTGCAGTGATGAGGCAAAAAAAGGGCACTTCTGCGCATGTGTATGCGGCGCAATGCGCACGCGCAACGTACAAGTACAACGAACGATGTAGTTTCACACAAGGTCTAGTGATGCATTTCAGTCGCACTGCTGACCGCAGAGTGATTGACAGGAAGGGGGCGTTTCTGGGTGTCAACTGACCGTTTTCAGGGAGTGTTCGGAAAAAAACGCAGGTGTGCCAGGAAAAACGCAGGCGTGGCAGGGCGTGTCTGTGATGTCAAAACAGGAACTGAACAGTGTGAAGTGATCGCAAGCGCTGAGTAGGTTTTGAGCTACTCTAAAACTGCACAAAAAAACTTTGTAGCCGCTCTGAGATCCTTTCGTTCGCACTTCTGCTAAGGCGGCATAGCGTTTGCACGGCTGCTAAAAACTGCTAGCGAGCGATCAACTCAGAATGACCACCACAGAGTCTGTAACAGCGCATGTCGCCGGATGAGCAGCGTGCATGCAGCCTTGATGATCCACAGCAGCAGGAAATGGCGCCTTCTTGCCTCTGGTCCCGCTCGGGAAGCCCCGCCCCTTGCAATGGCGCACGGTCCCTGTGGTTTGAGTTATTTATACTGGCTCTGTTATATAAAAAACGAAGAAATCACATGTGCATAAGTATTCACAGCCTTTGCCTTGAAGCTCAAACTTTAGCTCAAGTGCATCCTGTTTCCACTTACCATGCTTAAGATGTTCCTACAGCTTAATTGGAGTCCACCTGTGGTAAATTCAGTTGATTGGACATGAGTTGGAAAGGCACACACCTGTCTATATAAGGTCCCACACTCGACAGTGCATGTCTGAGCACAAACCAAGCATGAAGTCAAAGGAATTGTCTGTAGACCTCAGAGACAGGATTGTGTCGAGGCACAAATCTGGGGAAGGGTACAGAAAAATATCTTCTGCTTTGAAGGTCCCAATGAGCACAGCGGCCTCCATCATCCGTAAATGGAAGAAGTTCGGAACCACCAGGATTCTTCCTAGAGCTGGCCGTCCGTCTAAACTGAGAGATTGGGGGAGAAGGGCCCTAGTCAGGGAGGTGACCAAGAACCTGATGGTCACTCTGTCAGAGCTATAGCATTCCTCTGTGGAGAGAGGAGAACCTTCCAGGAGGACAGCCATCTCTGCAGCAATCCAACAATCAGGCCTGTATGGTAGAGTGGTCAGACGGAAGTCACTCCTTAGTAAAAGCACATGGCAGCCCGCCTGGAGTTTGCCAAAGTGCACCTGAAGGACTCTCAGACCATGAGAAACAAAATTCTCTGATCTGATGAGACAAAGGGGGTCGTTCAGACCCGATCGCTGCTGTGCGTTTTCGCTCAGCAGCAATCAGGTCTGAACTGCGCAGTGTGCCGACGCATGCCAGACAGCCAACGGCTGTCTTTAGCTAGCGATAGCCTCTGCCTGATTGACAGGCAGAGGCTGTTGCTGGGCGGGCCGGGGTTGGCCAGCGGCGTTTGGTTGCTGTTTAGGGTGCGCATGCCCGGACTGTTGGGGGAGTGGGACGCAGTGGCTGCGTGAAGTCACACACAGCTGTTGCAACCCGGGCAGCGACGAGTAGCTCCCTGCCAGCGTGCAGGAGCTGCGCTGGCTGGGAGCTACTCCTACAGTACAAAAGCATTACCGCTGTACGATGCTTTTGTACTAGTGCGACGTGGCAGGGACTGACATGCGGGCCGGACTAGCCCTGTGCTGGGTGTCCCCCCGTATGTCTGTGTGACTGATCGTAGATGTGCTATATTTAGAACATCTCAATCAACTCTGAATCACCCCCAAAGATTGAACTCTTTGGCGTGAAAGCCAGGCGTCATGTTTGGAGGAAACCAGACACCGCTCATCACCAGGCCAGTACCATCTCTACAGTGAAGCATGGTGGTGGCAGCATCATGCTGTGGGGATGTTTTTCTGTGGCAGGAACTAGGAGACTAGTCAGGATAGAGGGAAAGATGAATGCAGCAATGTACAGAGACATCCTGGATGAAAACCTGCTCCAGAGCGCTCTTGACCTCAGACTGGGGCGACGGTTCATCTTTCAGCAGGACAACGACCCTAAGGACACAGAATACCTCCCAACTTTTCAGGTTGTGGAAGAGGGACCCCATGCGCAGCAAAGCCGCGCCCCGCCGCCAAAAAATGGGGTGTTGGCACATAAAATGGGCGTGGCTTTGTATACAGGGGGCGTGGCCTCAAGGTAACGCCGCGATCGTGAGCCACGGCCCCCATTCTCATCGCTATGGGGGCATGGCCAGCCCTCAGTGAGCTGCTGGCATGCCCCCAGTACCTCTGTCTCCGTGAATAGACGCTGTGTGCGCATGGGCACAGCGTCTATTTACCCTGCTCTGCAGTGAGTGCACGAGCCTTCCAACTGTCCGCCCACACCCCACCGTGGGACACTGCTGCCCACGGGTGGGACAGCGGGACAGTCCCAAAAAACGGGACTGTCCCGGACACAGCCGAGTTATCAAAAGAGTGACTTCAGGACAACTCTGTGAATGTCCTTGAGTGGCCCAGCCAGAGCCCAGACTTGAATCCGATTGAACCTCTCTGGAGAGATGTGAAAATGGCTGTGCATGACGCTTCCCATCCAACCTGATGGAACTTGAGAGTTGCTGCAAAGAGGAATGGGCGAATCTGGCCAAAGATAGGTGTGCCAAGCTTGTGGCATCATATTCAAAAAGACTTGAGGCTGTAATTGCTGCCAAAGGTGCATCAACAAAGTATTGAGCAAAGGCTGTGAATACTTATGTACATGTGATTTCTTAGTTTTTTATTTATAATAAATTAGCAAAAATCTCAAAAACACTTTCTTCACGTTGTCATTATGGGGTATTGTGTGCAGAAATTTTGAGGGATAAAATGAATTTATACCAGTTTGGAATAAGGCGGTAATATAACAAAATGTGGAAAAAGTGAAGCGCTGTGAATACTTTCCGGATGCACTGTACAGTATATCCCAGTCACACAATCTCCCAAGATCATACAAACTCCCCCATTCCACTCTCATGTACTGGCCATGAGAGAATACGCTGATGTCATAGCTCGGTGTGGTGTCCTTGTTGCAGAACTGTGAGTGTGATAATATCATGGACAGATGTGGAACAAAGCGGATGTCTCACAGAATAGGTCCGAAAACTTCACTTGTTTCCACTCATGAGGAGCAGATTACTGTGAGCTAATGCCCCATTTGAAGGTATGCGGTTTGTGGATGGTGTGACAGGACGGTACCGTACGGAAGCACTCGCCGCTTGCCGCGTCCCGTCGACTGCGCACAGAATGGAAGGTCAAGCCGCACGAGGCCTGACCACATAGGGGATTCCCGCTTACCGTCAGTAACCGCCTGTTACTGACTCCACCCACTGCGCTGTGGGCGGGTTCTTGCTGCCACCACCAAACTCCTAACCTGCCGTGGCGCTTGGAACCACGGTTCTGCTCTGTATGTGCCGACGCACTGCTTTACCACAGCTGTGTGGTGCTGACGAATCCCCACTAGCCACTTGCTAGGCCTCTACCGGTAGCTGGCGGAAGGCGGAGCTTGGAGACGCTAGGTGCTTCCCTGGACAGCCGGAGGACGGGGCTAGGTTTGGCCTAACCCTGTTGGTCACAAGATGAAGCAGTCTTCTTGAGGCAAAGATGTTTATTTGCTCAATAGTTCTAAAGAGAACCCTTCCCTATTGCTAGGGGCAACAGCATACAATCAGATGTTTCAGCAGAATAAAGATGGTACAACTTCAACTCTGGAGGCACGCAGGTCTCCTTTTTATGTCAGTTTTCCACACAGTATCACAGGGGGGTAAGCCCTCCCTGTCTTCTCCAACCAATCAGGTTATTTTACAAAATACCAATAAATCACATTTTACAAGGATATAAGTGCAATAAAACAATATCCTCCTTCCTCTGACACAGACGTTTGGTATCAGATTAACATTCACTATTGATAAATTTATCACATAGCTTCAAAATACAATGTTTCTGTCTCATTCACATCTCCAGGCAAACCCAGTGTCTGAGATTACAACAGGAAGGCTACAATACAAACAAACAGTCTTCCTTCCTGCATAGGTCGTTCGTATGTCAATTAAATCAGGTACATGAAACAAGTTCCAAGCCCATAGACCCAGTGATTAGCATCTCTCTCTAAGGAACTTACACATCAAAAGGTATTGTCCTTCACACCTCTCTGATAGCACAGAGCCATTAGCATGCCACTTCCTATTTCCAGAGGATAAGAGTTGCTTATTCAGACAGCTATAGTAACTGCATTTTTCCTTTAAATACATTTAATTTAAACACGTGTTTCCCTTTAAATATACACAGAGCCTGTCTTGAATATAAAATAGATACAGTTAAACATGCCTTCCTGCAATGGTGCACAGAGCACTACATATGACATGTTAAAAGTAAAACACACCATTAAACAAACTTTCAAACAGTCCGTAACATGGCGCCGGGCACGAGGGTTAACCCCTTCAGTGCCGCAGACACCATTACACGTATGGCTGGCTAGTCTCTCCGGCAACATTCCTCCCCCCCCATTCAAGCGGGTCAACCAGGGACCCATGTCCCAACGATTTGGGTCCTGGTCCCGCAGTCCGTTGGGGTGAAGGGGACGCTACCTGGGATGTGTAGGCTCTGGCCTAGACAGTTCATCCATAGTGTAGTGGGCCTCTCTTCGTGGGTGCACAATGTTCAAATAGTCCACCTGAAGTCCAAGTTCAAGGCTCCACCACAAAAGTCTGTCAAATTTCCCCAAGGTAGGTTGCAGCCACCTAACAGGTAGGTGGTAAGTCACCACGGTGGGGTGGCGGTTACAAACAAGTGCCACCCACGGTGTCCCAATTGTGGCATACCCCACCTCCCACCATAGCAGTTTTCTGCTCAAACAGGCCACAGGGTGCTCCTGCCCATATGGCTCTTTCTGGCTCGGTACTGCTCCCAGTCCGTGCAGTGGCGCAGTAGTTCGTAACGCACAGCCCTGGTCAAGAATGTGCGCCATCAGCACTGGAGCGGGTACCCGAGCCTCCTTCAATGACTGGAATGCCAACTCGCAAGCGGGTGCAAAGTCCACTGACTTGGGAATGCCCTTCCTAGCCATCTCTGTCAAGGGGTTCACTACAGGACTAAAGTCAATGACAACATGTCCGTAGGGCCTTACAGGTTCTAAGGTCAGTACCGGTCTGGGTGATGTGGGTCGGGGACAGCCTCTGGTTGCCTCCACCCCCTCTGGGTTGGGCCTACCCCTGTCTCCTCCCACCTGGTGCCCCAGGCACTGCACCTCCGTCATACCTAACTGGCAACTGTCTGCCCTAACCGTCAGACCTGCCCTCCAATCCTCTTCTGTCGACCTATGACTCGGGAAACCTACCCTCTCACCTAGGCCTACTCCTTCCTCCTCATCCGCTACCTGTGCCACAGTGATGGCGGCCAGACCACCAGCCTCTGGATCCTGTGTGGCATCCACTACAGGGAGGCTGCGTGTCTTCCCCGATCTACTGCGCACAGGCAGGGGACCTGCTATGTCCACAGCAACTTGCTGCAAGGGTTCTCCTATGGGCAGAGGCCCAGAGACAACACAACCGCTGGAGTGCCCCAGCTGCCAACGCATGGCACCAGCCTTACAGTTGGTCTGGGTGTCATCCGACATTCCAGACCAGGGTAAGCTCTGTGTCAGGCACTTCAGGGTACGGTCTGTCTCCGGGTTGCTGTCCAAAGGGGTTTCACTGGCAACCGACACCGGTTGCGCAGGAACGTTCCCTGAGGGGACCAGTTGGACACATTCCCTATCTGGTCTATCCCCTCCCACTTTCCTGTCTACCCTGTACCTTAACCCTTCCCGCCAGGTCAAACTTCCCGCCCCAACCCTGTCAAGGCCGCTGCCAGAGTGGCGCCTCATGCCTTTCGGGGATGGGTCAGAGAGTCGAGCCTCCCTAAACTCCTGCCTGTGGCCCTCAATCTCTCCTAAATTGGGACACTCTACAGGGGGATCTAGGTGGGGACTACTAGGGTCAGTCTGGTAGGGGTCAGTCATGGAAAAGTCAGTGTGGTTTCTCATACTCACCGCCGGAGTTGGCAAACCACTTGGGTCAGGAGCATCATTGGGCACCCCCACAGGATCACACGAGCTGGAACCGACATCCTCTGCGTTGCTAGGGGACGTAGGCATACCAGAGGCAAAAGGCATGCGGGGTCGATGTACTGATCTAGCCGCTGTGATCTTTTCCTCTGGGCTGGTTGATGCTGTGGTTGGCTGTGCTGGCAGTTGTCTAGCAGCTGTAGTCTTTTCCTCTGGGCTGGGCTGTGCTGGAGTAGCTGATGTCAACGGTGGTTTTGGAACTTGACTCCGGGGAATGGCGCCAACAAACGTAGTGACGATCCCACCACCCAGATCATTTCCTAGGACCACATCAGTTGGGAGACCATCCATGACGGCAACTTCTCGCAACTCTGGTCCAGCTCCCCAGTCCAGGTAGACTCTTGCCATGGGAACCGCTCTCTCTGTTCCTTCTGCCAGGGTGACCGTGGCAGTGCGACCCTGCAATACTGCAGCAGGATCTATAAGGTGGGGGCTTACCACAGTGATTGAGGCCCCAGAGTCTCTTAGGCCTTCTCCCTGCAGGGGTCCCACGTGGACTGGCTGCAGGTGCCTCCACATGTTGTGTAGGGGCTGTTTGGCCATGCAGGTGACTCTCTCCGCAGAGTGCACCTGTCTCTCGCCACACTCCATCGGACTGACTGGAGGGTGAACAGTCTCTGTAGGCTCATCTCCTCTCGTCAAACAAGCGAGCCGGGCTCCAGCACTCGGATTTGGGGCACGAGTCTGGGGTGCTTGGGATGCAGGACAGTTCATCCTCAGATGTCCGATTTTCCCACAGCCGTAGCACTTCTTCTCCAGTCGTGGCACCGATGATCTCTGATCAGTTGCAGGGACGCTGCGGTGCGGTTGCTGGCCAAGAGCACCCGGGTTGGAAGATGCTTGTCTTAGGGGGTGATGAGCTGAAGAGGGGGGTCCCCTTGGTGGTACAGTCTGTTGGAGCTGGCTGCTGGCGGGGCGCTTCTGCCTCCGTGGCCGAATTGCCACATATTTGTCGGCTAGTTGGGCAGCCATTTTTAAGCTGGGTGGCTCCCGATCTAGCACCCACTCCTTCACTTCTTGGGCGCACCTGCGGTAGAACTGCTCCCTGCAGATCAGGTCGATCAGTGCGTCCCATGTAGTGGCTTCCGAATCCTTCACCCACTTCACCACGTACTGCCGCAGCTGGGTGGCGAACTGCTCATGGGTGCTGCTCGGATTCTTGGGCAAGTCTCTGAACTTCTTTCTGTAAGACTCTGGAGTGATGAAGAATCGCTGGAGGAGGGCCTTCGCGACTTCGTCGTAGTTCCCGCAGTCCTCCGTGTCCACTCCTCGATAGGCCTCCAAGGCCTCTCCATGCAGAGTGGGCACAAGGTGTCTCACCCACTCTGACTTGGGTAGATCGTGTAGTTTACAAGTCCTTTCAAAAACTTGCAAATGTCCATCAATGTCCCCATCACTGTCTGCAAACTTGGCAAACTGAATACGTCCTGATCTGTGTACAACAGCTGACAACGGCTCCCGGGGTACCACGACCTGTGATGCCCGCTCCGCATGCCACATCCGAATGACAAGCATGCGTTCTTGCTCCGTTGCCCTTTCCCCCAATTCCGCTAGCCGATCTGCTAGGGTATCCGGGCCGCCCCCCCTGGGACGTTGGGATCCTGGCCCTGCTAGGGATTGCTGGGAAACATGGCTGCTGTGAGAGAGGGCGGGGCTTGTGGTTCTCACCGGTTCTGTGCGAAGGTCCCCTGTTGGGTCGTCCTCTGCGATGCTGACGCCGTCAGTGTTTTCCACCTCCACCCGATGAGACTCCTCCCAGCTCCTGAGCGCCGCCTGCATGACGCCTCTGGACGCGTTGAAAGGGATATCCACACCCTTCCCCTGGCATACGATCTCCAGATCCTCCTTGGACATTCCGCCGAATTCCGCCATCTTGTGCGTTCTCCTGCGCTGCAGTCACTCCACTCCTGAGTAACTCGGCTTCTCCAATCGGGTGATGAAAAGCCGCCTGGGATTATCAAACCACTATGCCACCAATTTCTGTGACAGGACGGTACCGTACGGAAGCACTCGCCGCTTGCCGCGTCCCGTTGACTGCGCACAGAATGGAAGGTCAAGCCGCACGAGGCCTGACCACATAGGGGATTCCCGCTTACCGTCAGTAACCACCTGTTACTGACTCCACCCACTGCGCTGTGGGCGGGTTCTTGCTGCCACCACCAAACTCCTAACCTGCCG